>NC_080435.1:16006923-16607115 GCF_028018845.1 Melospiza georgiana
AAGTACAGCACAGCACGAGGGACTATCCTTTCACGGAAGAAATGTCCAATTTCAAAATCTGCTGCTAAAGTGAATTCTGAGTCTTCATCCTGTAAGACAAATCAGCTTGAGTTTTCTACTGCAAATGTGATGTGACACACAGAAGCAGATGAAAATATTTCGAAGTACCATCTTTGGGAAAACACCACACTGTCATCACCAACCTTCAGGTCATAGGTACTTTCAGTACATTTTGTAGTAACAGCTAAATCTAGATTTGCAGAATTGAGATTTTCTGTACAAGCTTCCTACTTTACACACACAGGTTGTTAGTGTCCTGCCAAGACACCTTTTATTAAAAAGCTCAGACTTGGCTGGCTCTGGCATCTGATGCTGCAGAACTGCTCAGAATGCTCCAGACTGATTTTTCAAGTCAGGTACCAGCCACACAGTACTGCTGAGTGGGCAGGGAAAACAATGACCTTCCCAACAGTGACACTGGAAAGGTCTTGGATCAGCAAATTGTGGAACAGTGAACTGTCAATTGATTACTTGGAGAAGTTGACAGTATCTTTCACTTTATCAAGGTGAAGCCCAGCTTTGTCAAAGGCAAAAATAACAATAAAAATACACAGTACTTAATAAAAGAACCCTGTAGTCACTATACAGTGACTTGGCAAAGAGCAATTGTGCTGTTTCAAAAACTTACCAGTGACTCTCCATCACCAGATACTGCAAAAAGAAAAGACAACAAATTTAAGAAATGCCTGTATACTCTCACCTACCTCAATGTTCAAGATGACAAAACACAGTATAGAGACCATCTCATACCTGAAAACACTGAGGTTATAAAGGCATCACAAGGTAGCTATTAAAACTATGACAATTCAGATTAGTATTAAGTTAAACCTACAGAAATTGTAAGAATTTCAAATGTTGTAGCTAAAGCATCAGTGCTGCCATTTGGATGTCAAGAGATTTTTGCAAAGGAAATACTCTTTCTACAAGGATGGGTTCAGAGGACATGCAGATCAACATACTTGGTTCCTCTATTAATGCTGTAATTACAGTAACTTCATTTGGCGGGAGCACTACAAATCACTTCCTCTTCCCCAAAACAACTGGAACTAAATAGGTGAACATTTTGACATGAATCTGTAAAGCACTGTTGAGAAGAGGCCCAGTGCTGTAACCAGCATAGAACAGGGTGGGTGCTTTGTTTGTTTAAAGAAAAAAACAACCAACTAACCAATAACCAAAAAAAAAAAAAAAATCAATGCAAAATACCCCAACACAAATCAAAACGTACTTCCCTTCCCTACATTACCATGTGATCTACTGTGAAAGTGATAATTTGGCTCAGTTCTCAAGTTGAAAATGTAACTATCCACTGCCAGCAGATGTCAGTCAGTGTCTTGTCTTATACTGCTAATTCCAAAATGTATCCTCTGAGTATTTAAAAGAACAAAATAACACCAACAGGAGACAAATCTCCATGCTTTCTTCAAAGCAGCAACAAACATTAAAGGACATTTGTGTACCAAACCCAAATTTAGAAATACATATCCCATGTTTTTTAACCCACATACATGGGCATTTGCAGTAGTAATTAGGAGGGACAGGTAGTTCATAATAGCCCACACCAGAATCAAGAACCATTCTGTTCAGTACACCTCTGGAATCACAGAACAGTGTGGGATGGAAGGGACCTTGAAGATCACTAAGTTTCAACCCCTCCACCTGGGCAGGGACACCTTTCACAAGACCAGGCCCCATCCAGTCTGGCTTTGAACATTTCCATGAATGCCCCGAGAAGTTATGGATGCTCCAAACTGTTCCAGTGTCTCACCACTTTCACAGTTAAGAATTTCTTCCTAATATCCAACCTAAACCTGCCCTCTTTTGGTCTAAAGCCATTCCATGTGTCCTGTCACTACATGCCCTTCCAAAAAGTCCCTCACCATCTTTCCTGTAGGACCCCTTTTGTTCACAAAATAAACTACTTCCCTCATTTATGCTTGCAGAAGAGGACAATGAAAGATGGACCAAGAAAAAAAAAAGGTGCTGGAATCCATCTGAATTGTCTAAAATGTGAGTACACATCTAACATTAATCTAGGAAAACAGGAAAATTCTTTATGGAGTATCAGGGATCACTATTTACTCCCAGAAGAAAGGACAGAAAGTTCTGTCTCTTGACACAGAGGTTTCAATGAAACTGCTGTGCTGTAACTTGACCAACAATGGAACACAGCTCTTTTGCATGCTAGAAACAAATTGATGCATGGAGCCATCCTGTGGTAAAACACGTCAACTTCTTTAAGAGAGTCTAGGAGACTCTCCCTACTATGATTCCTGTTTACACTGCAAACCTATTGGTCAAATTCTACAGCATAACAGAACAAAATCATCTGTTTGGATGGGCAAGAGTTTGCAATCTTCCTCTAGTAAGCACTTTACAATGCAGCAGCATAAACAGTTTGAATGTTTAGGTGACATAAATACAAATATATAACAACATATTTTAAGGATCCTATATGCTTAAATTTCCACACTTACCCTTTATTGGGCTGAAGAAGTTAAAAAATGAATCATTAGGTACTTGTTTAGTAATGGTCCGAACTGTGCCTCGGCCCTTGTGTTTCTGTTTCTTCTTGATTGTTTTAACTGTAACATTTTTGCCTTTCTTCCAGTCAATGGTACACCTAGAGACAGCAGGGGACAAACAGCATTTTAACACAAGGCACCAGGGAAAAGAAGGGACTGAGCAGCAGAGCAGCAACACCAAGGCCAAGATGGCTTATCACTGTCTAGATAAAGCTGCTTGACCAGTTATGAAGTGGATCATAGTTCTAGAGATTATGTGTATGTTGGACAGGTCAAATATTTTCCTAAATGCAAATGCTGTGCAAGTTTGTCTTGGCAGATTAATCACTGCCCTCACTCCACCTGTAATTCAATTCCTCTGGCCCAACAACTGGACTTCTGTAACCAAGGCCAGGATTAAAAGCTATTCCAGAGAAAATCTCACCAGTCAGACTGTTAGAAAACAATACATGATATCCTTTAACTACAGGTCAAGGCAGTGTCCATTTACTCTAAAAATGCATGTCCAAAGAGTGGCCAGGGAGAGGGATGTTTGAGCTGTCCAAAGAGCAGTGCTCAGACTGACCTGGCAGCCAAGCACAGCAAGCTGAACAGAGACTAATTTTCAGTTCCATTCTGCTGCTGAACAAACTGACACTCAATGAAAAGTCTCTTTCCATTCAAACAAGTTTTACCCAAAGCTGTACATGGCACATAGTGAGGGGCAAACACAGCTAATACTCCTACAATGGAAATAATGGTGTCACAGTAACCCTGAAATGCCTCCAAAATACCTTGTCCTATAGACAGATGGCCAAAGTCAGCAGTTTTATACTTAACCTGTATAACAAGGCACAGATATGTTTTCCTGCTCTACTTGTACCTTATTTAACACCTTCCTCAGGAAACATCAACTAAAATCAAAGTTCTGACAAATCAGCAATCCAGGAAAGCATTCCTTTATAATACTTAAACAGAAAATATTTTGCTGTAATGAACTAAAGTTTTCTTCAAAAAGGAGTGGTCTGTTACTTAGGCACAACTTTAACTAAACTCCAAGAAGAACTTTTGCCTCACTGCAGGTGAATGCTGGATTCAACAACATCTAGAACTAGAAGTCAAGAGGTTTTGAGGTTGTCAGCACACATTCACAAAACCAAGTACGTGGCACACCTTAAATGTGAGTTAAAAAACCCCAAAAACCAAACCACCAAAACACATCCTTGAAGGGGCAGAAAAAACCTAAAATAACCACCAAAAATACCAAAAAAACCCAAATAATCACCAACAGAAAAGAATACTTAGATGCTAAGAACAACAGGGTACAAAAGCCATTTTTCATTTGTGTCAGCTCTGCCCTGGCACTGGAATTTGGTTATAGAGCAGTAATCCTGGATAGGAATAGAAAGGGTTTGCTTAGATGGAACAATTCTTTTACCCCCAAGAAACTATAATGTGGTGTTCAACTCAATAGGCTTCCAGAACAGACATGAGAATTCACCATCCACAGCTGTTTTCTGAGCGTGTGTTGCAAACACAATAAAAATAAAATTTAAAAAAATTGCTGCACTAGCCACAGCTGTCAGGATCAAACTGCATAACCTTTATGTTCCAGCCTCAAAGCAGGCTGAAAGAACACATGATAAATATGACCTATTCCTGCCTGATAATAATAAACCAATTAGTGCTGGAATAAAAATTGCTGAGGATATGACAAGAATCCAAGAGAGTCCAAGGCTACTCATCAGACTGAGGATGGGGGTAGCCTGTGAGAGGTAAGAACTAAAAATAATTTACCCAGTTATCTGGAAATAAAAGGTTTGTTACCTTAAATAGAGAATTATTAAATTTGAACGGTGTTCAGTTTAAAATGTACACAATGTTACAATGTATCTCCATCTATGCATCTATTACTTCTGCATGCTGAGACTAACATCATCATCACACCTACAAATGTTCCCAGTTTTGAAGTCAGTAATAATTTTATCTTTACTAATCATTATCACAATAAGCAAAAAAAAAATATGCATTTGTACTATAGAAGCTTTTTTGAATTTCAGTTTGCCTTACCCGTCACAATCAACTATTTCAGGTCCTTCAAATGAAAAGGGATCTGTCTTGTCTGGCTCAGACTTCATCTTGTATGTTTTTGTCAGGACCGAATTAGAAAAGTAGTCATTGGGCCCAAAGTGGAACTCTAATGAGAAAGACTGGAAGAAATTTTATGTTACTACTAACTTTCATCTATGAAATAGTTCATCAGCATAATTATCATTAATCAAACTCTGAAAACAGGGAAAAAAACTGATGGCAAATATATTTGAAACTACAGCAGAAGCAGGAAATTATGAATGTCAATGAATTTCAAATGTGCAAGAAGCTACAACAACCTTGGCATATATTCAAATTATAAACAGGTAATTAGTAGATTTCATTCACCTTCACATATAGAACTGCTGTCTTGAAAGAAAGCTTAGAGGTATTTCCAGAAAAGTCTTGATTTCATTTCCTATGGAAGCCTCTCATCATCCTTGCACTTGGGATGAAGTTGTTATTATGAAGTAATTTTAGCATTGTAACAACACCATGTGGTTCTATTGCTCCCCCAAGTCTGATCATGATCTTAAGAGAGTGAATCAGACTTTATTTCCAGTTAAAGCACAATTTAGATTGCTAAAGTCTATTTAAATAGCACAGTCCCCCTGGAACCAGAGGGTTTTTTTTCCATTTGATAATAGAAAATCCTGCAAAGGAACACTGATTTCATAAACTGAGTCCTACAACCAACATGCCCCAACAACGTACAGCCTGAAGTAGATGTTTCTGGTACTCAGAAATTATTTGCAAAGATTCAGTTTCTTACATGGAGAACAAAAAGCTCCAGTTACAGAAAACCACAGCATCCATGATGCATCAGTTTTCAGTAAAGGTTTCTAAACTCCCTGCACAATGCTCACTTTGCACTCAGGATCAACTATGAACATTTCAAAGTACACTAAAACTCAAGCGGTCTTGGAAAGGGAGAGCACTAAAGAATAAAGTTTTTGGCAGTATTGATTTAGTGACTTGAAGGGGGGAAAAGTCTGCAGGTCAGTTCAGCACAACAGAAGGCCTGAAAGCCAAAGCTTCCAACACCAGTGCCCAGCCACAGCATGTGTAACAGTTACTTTAAATATCTGATTTACTCTCCCAGTAATATGCATTACGAATTAGCCCTAATCTGCATACAAAACAGATTACATAACTGCTAAAAGACTGGCCCTGCATATACTTCCCCAGGCATTCTTCAGACTCAGGCCAGAAAACTGCCTGTTACCACCAAGCCTGCCTTGCCATCCTTTTTCTCAAGGCCATTCATGCGTGGACAAGATAAATAACTCAGGACAGATATTTAATAACAGCCTGCTCATACCCCAAAGGCCCCTAATCCTTCTAAGACCCCATGAATCTCCTCACAGGACTCATGCCTGCTAAGAGAGTGGTCCAGGAGTGATGGGGACCAATGGCAACAGCAGCCTCCCCAACCCCTGTGCTCCCTGATTAAGGACAGGAAGCCACAGGGACCCAGCAGTACCCTGGGATATCTGTGCTGATTTCAGTGGCTATTTCAGCTTTGCTTCCCTTTAAAGCAATTCGAGACAGCTGCATGGTTTGGAGGCTGCCTTCAGCTAAGGCTAATCTCTCTCTGGCAAACATGCTCAGGGGAAGAGTTACAAACTTAGCTGATCCACTACCAGTGACGAACACTCATACCCAAATAATCCCATAAACCATCACTGGGGCTATAAATAACCAACCAGTGGCACTATTTAGCATGCAGGATCCCAAGGGCTAGCAAGACAAAAATATCTGCACACACTGCAGTTCAGCATCTCACTGTATACCTGCTAATTAGGAGACAAGAAGCTCCAAGCTTCACATCATATTTCCAATTAATAACCTTTCCAGTTCCTGGGGTTTTTTAATCAAATATATGCTCGTGAAGTTAAAAAAAAAACCCTGCCTTTTTTAAAGCTACTTAAGTTATACCTAGATACATCATCCAGGTCTCAATATGCTAGCTAAGGATCCTGATGTCCTAATAAATATGTAAAGAGAAATTATAATTATAAAATACATATGAGTTTACCCATGTGGTTATAAAAAAAGTAAACAGTAATGGAGTCATTTATGCTTCACGCAGATGAAAGTTTCTATGTGCAAGCCATAACAAACAGGACTTTGAAGCACTTTATTTGCACTCAAGTAAATCTACTTTTGGAGTGCCATAATTACAATTAATTGTTTTGGGTCAACAGAAAATCAGAAAATTCCTAATTATCATGTATTTCTTGAGCAGCAAAACCTAATCCCCAGCAGAATTAGTGTATCTATGACACACTGGTTATGTGAAGCTCATACAGCACAAAGCTACCACTGCTGCACCAATTTTCCACAAAGAACTGCAGATTTTGTTGAAAGACAGTCACACACAGCTGCAGAACAGGTTTAACTCAAGCAGTTAGGAACACATCCTTTGTTTCCAAATACAGAAGGGACATGGAGTTTGTCAGCCTTCCATTATTGGATTTAATGTAGCACTGGAATGGAACCTATTTGCAGAAAAATGCTGTCAAAAGGTTACGAACAGTGCAAGACAAGATAAATTCAGTGTGTAAAGAGCTCTCCAGCTTAAGGTACTATAAAACAAAGCTGAATGAGAACACAAAAATCATGTGGGCAAAAAAGAAACCAACCCTATTCCCATCTCATCCAAATGCCACTGAATAGATATGCTTCAAGACACAACAGGCAATTTCTTAGAATACTTTATTTTGTGCTTAGACAACTCATTTTCTTCCTAAAATTCATATCCTCTCCCTAAGCCCTGCAATCTTTAGAAGCTTAATTCTCAGTTTTTCTCTGCCATTCTAATTTCTTGCCAATTATCAGCCTGAGTGTTTCAGTACTGGCAGACTTGCTATTAACCATTAAAAGCTATTCTGAGAAAGTCCTCCTATCTTTCTTATGTGAATCTTCAATGATGGCATTTATTTCAGACATTCTCAGAAGACCATCACTCCATAAGGCAAAACAAAAAATACCAAACATAAGAAAAAAGCCAGAATGACAAAATTTAAAGAAAGTATGTGTAGGCTGAAATTCCATCCTTCTCCCTGCCTCCCCCTCAAAGGGAGTTCAAGGAATAAGTATAGTCTGCATAAACTGAATAAGCAGCAGAGCAACTTCAAGAAACACAGTCTCTGTTTCTGTACATCGAACTTAAACAGAACAAATTTCCAAAATTAAAAAAGCATGAAGTAATACTTTAAAGAATACTCATGAGGAACACTTTTAAAATACTATCTAATATATTTTCTATTCTTTTCAACAGGCATATTATCTATAATCATTGTCTTTGATTAGTATTACCAAGTCATATTGCTTTTGAAATAATATTTGATACACAGAATCTTTCCCACAATTCATTTTCAAATCAAAAGCAGCATGTAATTCTATTACTAAGAGCAGCTACACTTGAATTTGAGAGAGATAGATCTCAGCCAGAATTTTAATCTAGAAACTACAGTACTGTCAGAGCTGTCCAGGCTAAGAATGAAAGAGCAAAAAGTATGGAAATCTGGAGATAAATCTTTCAAAGGCAATGCATGAAAATAATACCTTAGAAAGAAACCTCCCCCCCACACAACAACAGCCAAAGAGAGCTAATGAGTATTTTGGAATGCTGCTCACTTCATTCATACAATCTTCATGAGAAACAAGCAGAGAAAACTCACCATAGGCTGTCCTGGTTCAGAAAACTTAACTTTAATATCCTGCAGATGTTTCAAGATAGGTTCATCATATTCCTAAGCAGAAAAAAGCAAAATTCAATTCAGCAGGCAATACTTAGAAAAACAGTCACTCCTTAATTAAGAAGCACACCTTATAACTAATTCAACAATTTCAGCTAAAGTAAAGGTCTAGATCTAAATTTCCTAATCATAGTGGCAAATTCTATGTGCTAAATTCTCAATCATTTTAGGGCTGATCTTCAGTAAACAAAGCTGCTGGGATGTATTACTGAAGACACAGTAACTTCATTCAAGGGATTTATTACCAGTGAGATTCAGAGGCAGACACACTCCAGGGAACTCTTCTGTAACATTATTAAAAGCCACTAATACAAGTGCAGGCATAACTACCTAAGCTATTTAACACAAATTCAACCAATCCAAGGTATTCTTACAACCTTGCAACAATAATCCTTTATGGATTAAACTAAAAATGCTTGTCCATCATTTCAAGCATCTTCAGGGATTGCAAAGACTCAAAAGATTTGGTGTCTTACACCAAAGGATTGACTCACACTCCACAAGGACTGACTACTAACAGGAAAAGCAGCAATTCATTTGATACAGCAGAAGTTGTTCATTTCAGAGTAAAAACTTACTTGTACTAATTCACTTAGCATATCTACATTCCTAAAGATAGTAAACCAGAAGTCTGGAATTCCTTTGACATTTGTCTCTTCCGCTTTTTCATCTATTACCACTGCATTTTTCAGTTCTCCCTGGGAAAGAAATACAGAAACAGCTGAGAAATTATTAAATATACTAAGAAGTCACAATTTAAACAGAAACAGAAGTACAAAACAATTGCCATCTCTGAAGCTGTGTTTAAGGAACATTTAAAATTTACTTTTTTATTCCTCTGCAAATGAAGTTGAGATACAAGGTTTATTTACACAAGTGAACATATACACAATTCAGACTTACTTTCAACTAATTTGAAATTCTTCTATATGAACACTAAATAGACCAAGTGTCTGCTTCACTGATTTGAAACAACAGAAATAATTAAAACACTTCCTTCTTTCTAGAAAGAGAAAAATACATATCTATTTTTCTATTAATCTAATTTCTGTAGCTCCATAAGCCACCTACAGCATTCCATCTAAAAATTTAAAATCTAACTTTGTTCTCTGAAATGCTTTTTTAGCTTGCCCATTTTGCAGAATACTTGTAAAGTTGTTTTTTACAGGTATCTTTCATTATTATGCTGTGTCTAATTATTACTATTTTGGGAAACAGGATGTCCTTCCACATAACTGATGTCAAATGTTATAAAAAAGAAGAATGAGGAAGTAATTTCTCAATCCTAAACAACCCTGGGAATTGAGTCTGCAAGCTGCACCTTTTCTTTTACACCACTAGATAGCAGCAGATATTTAAGATGTTTCTGGCAGTTGCTTGGGTTAAGATTTGCCAAGAATACGAAGCTGCAATTTATATCCCATCTAGACGTGTTTCTGATTTTATTGTGTGGAATATGGCCTGTCAAAGCTGTATTTACACAGAGGCTAAGGAATGTTTTTTGCTCATGCACATGGAGCACTCAGTGTCATGCTCAATCTCAGGAGATCAGTAAAAACAAAGAACAATTCACTTTGAACAGAGAAAAAAAAACAAGAAGGAATCAGGCTAAGCAAAAAATGCAAAGAAAACCTGACAGAATGGCAAACAGAGTTTTCTAAGTAGTCGCTTTTCTGAGACAAAGCCTGAGCACACATCTCTAGAAATGATGCTGGGAAAGTAACAGGCAGCCCACAGACTATAAAATGCCTCCTAAATCTAGACAGCTCCTACTCAATGGACAAGTAGGAATCCACCAGCCAAGCAGACACTTGATTAGCTCGATTCTGTTTTATGGCTGTGTGACAAGTGTCCCACCTGTATTTATGAAAATGAAAGCTAATTTTGTCCCCCAAAATAATGGAGACAGGCAGAGAACCAACCAGTCCTGTATTATCTTAGGGTTTCATGTAGCACTGGAATGGAACCCATTAGCAGGAAGGTGCTGTTAACAGGTTACGAACAGTGCCAACAAAAGCAACTCCTCAAATTTGAACAAAGGCTAAACTAATGGTGTAGAAGCTTTCACTGGCCAGGACAGTGCATTCATCACAAGAACACAGCACTGACACTAAACTCCTTTCAATGGCAAGAACAAGAATTTAACTCTGACAATCTGATATACCCATAGTAGATGACCCAGCTTATACTCACAGCCAGTTTTTCTTCATCCTCATTTTCACTGTGCCATTCTGCCTCTGCATCTGTGGGTTCAGCTTCCCCATTAATAAACTCTCTTCTCTGTGATAAAAAAACCCAAAAATGTAGTTGAAGATGTAAAATTATATATACAGAACCAGAACTGACAGGAACAAACAAATAAGAATTATATACATAACTTTCCTACCTTATCAAAAAGAGGTTGATAGAGTGCTGCATATTTTCTCTCTAAGTCATGTACTTCTTCATAGAATTTAGCTTCTATATGGGCACATTTCACCTGGAGCTTTTTCAAGGCATCAATTCTTCTTATCACTGCTTTTGGAAAGCTAAAAATCAAAATTATTTAAGGTTAAAAGTTAGTTGCCTCAGCATTATTTCACATATTACTGAGAATTAGGTTGCTTATAACTACATGCAATTTTAAAATAAAAGGCTTATGTCAAACATACATGTTTCTCCAAAACCTATTTCAAAAAGTTGAAAGAATCCTCTCCTACCCAAGTTGTTCTCAAAGGTGTTATCTTCTGTTCCATTCCCTGGGGCCACTACCCTCCCCGTGTAGTTCAGAGATCTGAAATTAATACCTTTGTTTACACCTAAACTTTGAGACTAGATTTGTGTTGATCCATCTATGAAAAATAAGAACTGTGCACTCTACAGGAGAAAGCTTTGTTTCATGGGTCATACTCATAAAGCACACACTGCCCATCTACACTTTCAATTATTAAACATTTAGACATAGTCATGTAAAAAGATCTCACTATAGAACTTAGGTTTTTTCTGAGAAGAGGTCTAAACCAGCGATTCTCAGTCAAGAAATAGAAGTGTAAGTATTTATTAAAGGCAGCATTTAAATCTACTTTACAATATAAAACTAAGTTTCAAACTAGGGATATACAGGTACTGAACTTTCCATTACATCCAGAAGAGCAATGTTATAGAAATCTTCAGTCACTGTAGCACATACCCTGTCAGACTAAGGGTCACAGAAGGAAACAAACGAGGGAAGGGAGTTATTTCTATCCAAAACAAGAAACAGCCATGGTAAATATTGAACAGGACAAAACTTTGTTTGCAAGTTTGCATTAGGTAAAACATCACTCTTCTTCCAGAAGTAAGACACTATGAATCACAGGTTAAGTAAACCATTTTTCTTAGTGAATCATTTATTCTGATTTTCTAGCCTAATTACAGTAACAATATTCTATTATGCCTTCAGTCTTTCAGTATTTTATCATGCCCACTACTTACGTTTCAATGTAACTGGAAGGAGTAACTGGTGTGTTGTCAAGACGTTCCTGAAGAGCTGCCAGGACCTGTGGATTTTGCATCACTTGGTCTGCCAGCTTTTCTATGAAGACAGAAAACCCCTTTTAAACAAATTTGCACAGATTTATAATGCTTTTGTCATACTGAGTCTTACAGCAGTGGCAGTAAAAATACTATTTTCACACCTCAAATAACATCACTATCACTGTTATTTAAGGTGTGAAAACAGTGAGTATTTTACTGCTAACACAAATAATTACTTCAGGACCAGCTTTCAGGAATATAAAGTTAATGACAATAAAAATAATAAATAATAGAATATGATATTACTATTCTATAATGATAGAATAATAATAAAGATAATGCTAGAAAAAGCACTCTTCTCTTTGCAAATCTATCAGTTGCTTTTACAAGCAAGTACTATATTGACAACACAGGCAAATTTCCTGTTTTCCTCTTATGTAACAAAGTACAAGCAGAAGTTTCTCTATCCTTCTGTATTAGCTATACCTTTAAAGCCACATATAAATTTTCAGGAGGAGAACCACTGAATTACACTTCCAGGAGATCTGTTTTCCAGTTAGTGTGATTCCTGAAAAAGCCCTTCCAACTCTGTGTACAGTACAATAAGCAGCACAGCACTGTGACCTTGACAACCACTTGTATTTACCTCAAGAAGATTTTATAATCTGTAAGACTCCTCAACCATCACAACACTTCCCAGTAAGACAACTTTTACAGGAGTTCAGATCTAAAATGCTTCTGGTGAGGTGTTAAAAACCCTTATTAATAACCATGCAGTGTGTAATGGTGTGAGGACTTTTGCTTTTCACATTTTTCCATTCTTTCTCAGTGCTCTTTTCCCCAGGTATTAAAAACCCAATAATTTGCACAGCACACACTAACACGGTGAAGCTTTTATATGCTTGCATTTGTGTGTTGCTTTGTTCTCCTTACTTATTTGGAATTTTGTTGTTGTTTTTTCTCAAGCAACTTGACTTTAAAAATTATTCAATGGCGTCTACCAGTTCTCATGCAATTTTCAATTGCCAGTCACAAAGGATGTATTGAAAAAAAAATAGGTAATGAGGGAGACCTAAAGAACATTCAGTGACCACATATATGGAATATATTTCACTATAACTTACAAATTTGAGTATCTGGAGAAATAATGGAACTGCAGCTTTTTTGCACTCAGAAACATTAATTTGAAAAACACTACTCAGCAGTTATCTGTAGACCTTGCTAATGGAGAGTAAAAACTTCCAGGACACATTCTGAAGATGCACTTTCTGAGAAACAAGAGAGTAAAGAACTAGCATACAAAGAAAACTGCCCACTTTGGTAACTATGCTGACAAAGAATACGTGTTGTTACAAGCCAGCCTTTGCAGGCCTTATTGCAAGGGTCTAGAAGGTCATTTCAGGCAATGGAAAAGCACCGCAGTCACAACACACACAAAAATACAGCCTTCACTCTGGTTTTGGCTGCAATAAACATGGAAAACATCAGAAAGTGAACAGTTAGCCTAAAAACCATTGTTTCCATAGTTTTGCTTTCAGCTGTGAACACATCTTCAGTTTTGACTGTAAAGGCTTGTTACACTTCTGTAATGTCACCTACTACTATGTATTTCATACCTTTCTTGTTGCTTGCATTTTTAGCAGCCTCCAGAGACTCTGAAGCAGTATCTTCTGTTTTACTAAAAGAATTCAAAGGGTAACATATTAAAATAGCATCACATTACACAAATGTCAGCACTGAAGTACTTTGGTTTACTACAGACATGTTTTATAGACAATTACCCCAATAAAAGGCGTATTTATGTCTTCAAGCTTGTGAAAACTAAAAAGAAACAAACCAACCTCAAAACAAAACATAACAAGCCCAAAACAAAAACCTCTGACAGATAAATTCATCTCATTAAGTGAATGGCTGGCCAATCATGTGTATGATTCAGTCTGTGAATCATGTGGCCATTCACTCTGCACAGGAAAGTGTTTTTACTCAGAGATAAAAATATGACACACTTTTAGTGTAAGTGATGCAGAAAAACATGGCAAAGGATGCAGCTATGAAAGGAAGATGAACAAGAGATAAAAGCTCTGTTTCCATCTTCTCTGTTTTGATAGAAACACTCACTCCTATTCTAAAAGACATGTCCCTGGCCTCCCCAGCTCCCTGCTGCAAGGTGTTCCATCTCACTTCCTAGGCTGGAGAAGGAGAGGGCCCAGCATGAGCCAAGAGCCAGCCAGTATTCCCTGTGCTCCTGCCACCTCAGAGGTGACATAATGCACACTGGATAGGGCTGAAACTAACCCTAACACACAAACCCAGAAGAGATAGTGCAAATGCACATGGGTATTATCAGGTACAGGACAGACCAGCTTATCCAGCACTGCAAGCCTCAGAAGAGCAGCAGCACATATAGATCTGCATCAGTTCCATAAAAATAATGTATGGTCAAAAATACTAAATAAACTAGAAGAAAAAGGTGCCTTTTTGCATGCTTAAATTACACAGATTAGAGAAACACTAAGGCTCTTCAGTTCTTTAGAGCATTTAGAAAAACATTACCATTTTATTCTTATCCAAGTCTGGTAATCCACTCTTCACAGTTAAAAAAAAAAAACAACAACAAAACTTCTCCAGCAGAACACCAGATATACACCTGGCTCTAACTACCTTGATTTAATTTCAGGAAAACAGCCCAACATACCTGTTATCTGCCATCTGTGTGCCTGTATCCACCTGCAAATTGAAAAGCAGTGTTTAAAAATACTTGAACAGTAATTTGTTTACCTCAACAGAAGATGAAAATAGAACAGGTCATTGTTTAAGACCTCAATGCAAATTAACAGCTACTGGTTTTTTGCTATAAAATTCATCCTGCATAATCCCTCTCAGGAAACTGAATAGCTACCACAGTATCCAACTCAAAATGAAACTTGCTCAGTTTTTGAAGTCTGTCAGGTGGTTTTACCCTCCCAGAACTTATTTTTTTCTGTTAAATACTCCAGATACTAATGAATTTCTACCCCATTATGGGTTTTCAGTCTGAAGGTAAGTGCCACAGTTTCCTAGATTAGCTCAGCATTCTATCAAAAAGAAGCCAAAGAAGAAGACATAAATGTATTATTTTCTAATTCCTTGACAGCATCATAGTAAATAATGAATTTTTAATCTCTGCCTATGTAGCACACTTGAGCAAAAGTTCAAATGAATTAATTACAATAACTTCCAAATGACTTTTTTCTTTTGTCACCCAGGCAGAAAAACATGTTTCACATGTCTGTTTAATCAGGGTTATTTTTGTGAGTAGCTGCTTCTGCTGCTCTACTGTCAAAACCTCTTCTCTTGCTAAATAATTGTCTTCTATTTGGTGTTTTTTTATCTAGCAACAGGGAAGAGAGAATCCCCTGTATTAAGATTTGCTCCTTATTTATCAGGAGTCAGAAAATGAAGAGGCAAGAGAGAAGTTAAAATCTCGTTATTAACAATGACTGGAACCAAGTTTAGCACAGCTACCCCAGCCCCCAGTATCTAAATTAGTTCTCCTGAGAGGGAGCCAGATTGTCCAACTGATTCTGCTGTTCTTTCCTTTCTGGGGTGAAAGAGCCCAGCCTGCACACGTATTTCAGGAACAGAGATTGGGGTTTCCACCCCCACTTTAAAAAGCTGATCACAAATCACAATAATCACTACCTGCCATAGAAACACAGGTGGTGTTTCCCACCACCAGACTTTCACGAAAGCACACCTTGGTCTGTGAGTCAAACTGAGAACAAAAAGCAGCTTCAGTCACTCAGAGCTGACAGCTCTGCTGTCTCCAGCTCTCTGAAGGCCACAGGGGCTGATCCCAGGCCCAGCTTCCAACAGAGGGCCACCAAAGGAGAGCCTGAGCGCTGATGCCAACGGGAGCAGCCCAGGGATCGCACGCGCCCTCCCGTGTGGGAAACGCTGAGCGCCGCTCCCAGCTGCAAAGGCAGCCCTGGCACAGCCCCTGCTGAGGGCTGAAAGCTCTGCTGCTGTTCAGCAGCACTGCCAGGGCACTCCAGATGACTGCACAGGAAGCTGTTCCCATCTCCCATGCAAGCCTGGAACCCACCCTGCACGCTCAGGCCAGAACAAAACAAAGGGGCTTCTGGCAGAGGAGGTGTTCCACCAGCTCAGGCTGATTCACCCCAAACACTTCCTCTTGCCTTAAACACCACAGGGGAAAGGGGCAAAGCCAGCAACCACTGCTAGAGCAAACCAGATCTTCACAATGTCACAGCTGAAGAAAAGGAGCATAAATGAGCATTTCCTTCCCCAGCAACAGAAGGCAGGGATAAAAAGATACAATAAAAGAGGTAAAACAGAGCAAACTGACCCAATATCAGAGTTCAGCCAACAAGTTATATGATGCCAGTCTCTATTAGAGGAGGCACAGAAGGCAACTAAAAATGCAGACTGGCAGTACTTCAGGGTTACCCTCCAGGGCTTGTGACTTCCAGCCTTGGCCCAGCAACCCAGCTAATGGAACAGACTCTGTTCCACATGAAAATTCTTCTGCTGAGCTGTTTGTGCTCTATTTCCTGCAGGGAACTACTCCTCAAGATCCTCATGTGTGTTTGGAAAACATGGAACAATGTTTGAATAGCAGCTGAATTCATCTCCACTGGAACAGGCATGAACTGGGCATGTTCTGACAAAAGCCACTCACCAGGAACAAGCAAGAACAAAAAAAAAGAAAAAAGGAAAAAGGCACCATTCCCTGGTGCAAACACATACTTCAAGTCTTGTATCACCCCTAGACTTGTGTCTTTGGCAACTGGAAAGTAAAAAGAAGTATATAAATAAATAATCAGAGGCAACTTTCTTAGGAGACAGCTTGTGATTCCCAGTTTCATTCCAGCTGCCTCGCACTGACTCCACTGCCACAGAGGCACCAACAAAACTGTTAGGGACAAGCTGCTGAGGGCCACTGCCGGGGGGGAAAGGTAATTTCAGAGCTAGAGCTCAGCACACACCAGCTGACAAAAGCCAGTACCAGAGCACTAAGCCCTCGTGGACATGGTCTCCATTGCTTTCCAAGCAACTTTACAGGCAATGAAGACAGGAAAAAGCAACCAGAACCCAAGGAAGTAACAACGATTATTACTACTGCCACCACCACTAAAAGGCCAATTTAGTGCCTCATTTCTCCTGGGCAGTTCCCTGATCCCAGTGACTCACGCAGATGAAGCTTTGGGGATGGAGGAGATCAGATCAAGCCCCAGTCCTACAAGGCAGCTACTGCTGCACCTTGTCTGGCACAAATGTCACACCCCATCAATCCCTTAAAGCTGCAGGACTGTAAACTGGAGGCACACCAGGACAGGAAGAGTTCATTACAAGGACAATATCCTAAAGGACACAAATTCAAGGAAAAAATCAACACACTGGCAAGTGCTCGTAAATAGAAGTGTACACGGAATAAATCTTCCCTGCCTTGCACAAACCTTCTAAACACAACCGAAGGACAAAACAGGAAACTGAAGGGCTCCTGAACTCACAGGAAGACTCCTGCCCACAGCTGTTAAGTGTTTTCCGTAACTACAACAAATCAGAAGAGAAAGTTACAGCTTCCGTTCCAGAGGCACTGAGCTGTAACCCCGCGGGAAGCCACAAACAAACAGCCGGGTACTTTCTGTAGGGATAATAAGTAATCATGAAAAATTATTTGAGGAAGAAACTCATTCACCTGTTCCACAACCCCGGAGATGAGGAATACTCAGCTCGCCTCCGAAGTTTAGTAAAAGGAACACTATTTTGTTTAGAGATGACCTCATAAAAATGTTCCTAGTAATTCCGGCTTCATCCGTAATTCCACACTCGCGCTACCTTTCTATTTGAAAGCCTCGTGAGCAGACGCTACAGGAAGGAAATCTGATAAATCCTACGGGCACCAGTACTGTGTGCAGTAAACAATCGCAGCATCAAAGAAAATCTCAAAGAGGCCCTCACGTGGGAGACGAGGAACGCAAACGCAAAACCGAGCCCCCGAACCGCCGGCCGCGCTGCGGGAACACAGCACCGTGCCCGAGATCAGGCGAAAGCTCCGCACCGCAGCCAAGCAGCGCGGGCCTTGCCTCAGGCCGAGCAGGGCGGCGGGGGCAGCGCTCAGCCCGGCAGCCCTCGCTCCCTCCCTGCCGCCCTCCTCCTCCCCGCTCCCCCGGGAGGGCGGGGACAGGGCAGGCGCGCTGCCAGCCAGCGCGGCCATACATGCGGCCGGAACCCCCGCGTTCCCCGGCCCCAGGCACGGAGCAACGCGGGACCCGTTCCGTGGGCCCCAACTTCTGGAACCGCCCTTAAAATGGAACCGCGGCAGGCCAGGCGCGATCCCCTCCGCGCCGCGAAGCTGCGGTGGCCGCCGTGCTCCGCCCCTGAGCGGGCCCTGAGCGAACCCCCAGTGCCGCGCCGCGGTGGCGGCGCCCGGCTCGGCCCGTCCGCTGTGCCCGCCGGGTGCCCGGGGCGCGGGGCCCGGGGCCGCCCGCCCTCACCTGCCCGCGCCCCTCACGCCGCAGAGGCCGCAGCGCCGCCGGGCTCCTCGCAGCCTCCTCGCTCGGGCAGCGCCGCCGCTAACAAACACGCGTCCCATTGGCCGCGGGGCGGGCCCCTCCCTCAGCAAGGACGCCGCCGATTGGCCCCGGCGGCGCCGCGGCCGCCACGCCGCACGCGGGCCATGTTGACTGTTCGGCGGTGCGGCGCTCGGCCAATCGGAGCGCGCGGGCGGGGGGCGCGCGGGGCCGCGGGCGCGCGCGAGGCGAGCGCGTGATGCGGGGCGGGGCGGGGCCGCAGGGGACGGCGCGTGCCCGCGCCCTTAAAGTGACAGCAGCGCCCCTTTCCTGCCCGGCTCCTGCAGAGGAAAGTTATCCCCGGGAAGCCCGGGAACCTCCTGGGCTCTGTGTGCCGGCCCCGCTGTTCCTCCAGCAATGTCAGCCCCGCGGGAGAACCGGGCCTGTGACCCTGAGGCTGTGGGCCTGTCCCAAGCACTCACAGTAGTGTCACCCTTCATTGTCACCAGAAACCCTCAGCTCATTCTTCTGCCCCTGGGTAGAATCGGAGCATCTCCACCACCTCTGACCTGTCCTCAGAAGGACACAGCCATGACAACATTCCAGCTGGGTGGGCTATCCACCATGTCAGCAATGAGATCCCTGCACGTCTCAGGAACTGCCATTTGTCATGGAGATGATCCATGCTGGGAGAGGATCCAGGCGGTTTCTGAGGCACCGTGCCTGGCCTGGGAAATGAGAAATGTTCTGCTGCTGCTGCTGCTGCTGCCTTACTGCTCCTCCACAGCAAAGGCGGTCAGGGCAGTGCCATCTTCGGCTCAGACACAATTCCCTGGTAGAGCAGCCGGGAAAAGCCCACTACAGCCCACATTCTGTGTGCATGGCAGTCTGAGAGCATTGGGGAATTTCAGTGCAATTTCAGCACTAGGAGCCACCTCCAGAGTTTCAGTCATCTTTCACTCAATCTCACTCAAATTTCACTCAAAAAAAAAAAAACAAACCAAAAACCAAAACAAAAACAACCCCCCCCCCCAAAAAAAAAGAAAAAATAAAACCACAAAAACCAAAAAAAAACCAACCCCAATCATTTTCTCCTCTCAGGGAGTTCCCTTGTTCTAAGATGTTGTCTCCAGGGCTGCAGCTTGGATTTCTATAACACCTAGTGTTTGGAAGCAATGAGACCAATACTTTAAAACAACTAGTCAATATATTAATGTTGGATTAAATAATTTACAGTAGGAATTTAAGTTACAGGCATAACCAAGGAATCTTTCGTTAGATACCAATACTGTAATTAAAAAATGAGATAATTTTGAAAGAACTGCAGGAATGTTATAGCCAGTTGCACAAACAAGCAGTTTTGGTGGTCCAGAGGATATGTTCAGTGGAATGCCCCCCTTCTTTACATTGCTTCCAGCTCCCTTTCCCTGTTTTTCCAAACAAGTCCTTTTTCTAACATCAGCAGGTTAACAGCTTCCTTGTTTTTCCAGTAATCCATAATTTTGAGACCTTATTCATAGTAGTGACTTTTTAAGGTCAGGTATGCATTCATGGTAGTGACTATGCTTGATTCTCAGTGCTCCAAAGAAGAGCATAATGAACTCTGAGAGAAGGGCTTATCTGAAGGTATTCCTACTCCACACTTCTGTGCTTGCTGCTGGCTCACAGCTATCAAGTATTCTCTTAAGATTTTTCTGTCAATCTCCATTTTGTTAAAAGCCGCTCAGATGCTGAGTACAACTTCCAGACTTTGTCTCCTACAAAGATGCCAGACGGGTGTGAGATCTAGCTGCACCTTTCTGTGCTTGTTTATCAAGGTAGACACACATTTCACTTACACCTTTTGATTTTCAGTGCCTGTCTCCAAGGGCATTAACTCTCCCATGGTCAGTGAGGGATTTTTGCTGACTGCTGTCTAACCTCTTGTAGCACAGTGCTAGACTCCATGACAGTGGACAAAGCCCAAGCTGTGGAGTCATCTTGCTGCCAGGTGCTGCTCCCCTGCAGGGAGCTGCACAGGGATATCTGCTGAATCACCCTGGCTCGATTTAAGCACCCAGCCTCACATTCAAGAGCTGGGAGAACCAAGGAGGGAAGGGATTGTGCCAGAGCTGCCAAGCAGATGCACTTGACACTGCAGAGCAAGCTTAGGCTGAGGTCTGTAAGTGGCATTAAAACTGTCTGTGTCTTGTGCCCTTGGGTGGGTATTAATGGAAACTGCTCTCACTGGGTGAGATGCCAGACATTCACAGCCTCATCTGAGATATAAGATTTCCTCAGTCAATGATTTTTCCTGCAGGGGAGGAAGAAGTTTGATCATTGCTAAGCAGAGCCTTGGCACTAAGTAGCTGATGTGCTTCTTAATTAATGTGTTCTGTCTCAAGGCATGTTAAGTATATATGCATGTGGTACATATAGAAATTGCCTTG
Organism: Melospiza georgiana; assembly: GCF_028018845.1. Taxonomy (NCBI): domain Eukaryota; kingdom Metazoa; phylum Chordata; class Aves; order Passeriformes; family Passerellidae; genus Melospiza; species Melospiza georgiana. Next base: position 16,027,782 of record NC_080435.1, read on the forward strand.
TGAAATCAGAGTGGAGTGAAATTCCTTCCCATATTTGTGTGGTAGAAGTTGTGTAATAAAGAGGCAGCTGAAGTTGGTCCAACAACTACCACTAGCTGAGAATGCTTCAACTTACCTTCCATTTATTTTTCTACATTTTAAGCTTCTATGTGACAGCGAATTGCTTATTTGCGCACTTAAAATGTACCAGAGCCTCTGTGCAACAGGAGAACAGCAAATAAAAATGTTGTTATAAACAGGTCAAAGAGAGTGCCATAAAGGTAATCAGCACTCACCAGTTGAAAGTCTTTGAAAAGATTGGTGGCATCAAGCTCACACTGAACAATTCACAGATTTTTTCTACCAGTATCTGAGCAAACTGAGTGATGGGAGGAATTTGTTCTCCTGAGTGGAGCAGTATTCACATTTGACGTTAATGGGAATTTTCACATCAGAAAGGTTGAAAGGCACACTGAGCAAGAGACAAACAAATTTTGCTGCTGCCAAGTTTGGGCTTCAGCCAAGGGTGCAATTTAAAACAGAAACACCACTCTTTTATCTTCCCTTGCCATCTCTGAATAAATTCTTTGATAGGTGGGAAATGAAAAGCTCCATGCTGTCTGAGCAAGATGAGGTCTCTGTTCCAGAAAATTAAAATATTTTTAAATTCTAAGATTTTGCTATGAGGATTTTAATAATTTTTCATAATGCTTATGAAATCATACTTCAGACTGTCTTCCCTGAGAGTGTATATGCATACACAACCTTTTAAAAAAAAGCAAACACAAAAAACCCACCCCCCTCCCCCCCCAAAAAAAACCCCACCAAAAATTTAAATACTGTGTAGTCTGTCCACTCCCTTTTCCTGGCTGAGTGAGACAGATGACTAAGACACCACAGCCCATTGCTGTTGCATTCCCTTCTCCTGCTTGCCAGGTCTCTCTCACAAAGCAAGAGCAGAGGAATCCAATTAAGTGCCACCTTGAGGGATTGCCAGGGAATAGGCATTGTCTGTGCAATTCAGTAATCCCACATATCAATTGGCACACCCACACTGGAAAAGTCATCTGAAGCAGTGTGCATCCAAGCCTGGCTGCAGCATTCTTTGTTTGCTACCAAGTTTTCCTTCAGCAGGATTTTATGCATGCTGAATTTCAAAAAACATACCAAAGGAGGGAGGAAGCAGTGTGTGAATGTGGGAAGCATACAGAAAAACAGGAAAATAACCTTTGGAAAATGTGAGTCTGAAATGCTCCCAAGATCCCTGCAAGGAGAGTTGTCCCAGAAAGAAAATGAAGCAATTAGGAAAGAAAAAGGGCATTTAAAAAAACCTCATTCTTTTATATTGATATAATAATGGAATTGGATTAGGTTCTACTAAAAACATAGGAGAAAGAGAAAAAACCAAAATGTAAGGGCAAAAGCCAGGATTTTATCATGGAGACGTCATAAACTACAGCCCAGGACAGCCATGGATCAACAGCATTTTCTCCACAGTTAAATACTAACTCACTTTAAGTGCTGACTCAGATCACTGAAAACAATTTCTGTATTCAAATTCCTGGCACTATTTGACATTAAGCTGCAATTTCAGAAGCAGTATAGGCATGTCCCATCCTTCAAAAATGTCCTGAGTGCACATGCATCTTCAGGGAGCATGCTGGGAAGAAAATGATGAGCTGATAAGGCCAAAGGGAGTTGGGATCTAAAATACTGCAAAAAATGTAATTGAACCTTTCCTCTTCCCATACCACAGGATGGAGAAGGTGCCCTAATGGCCATGGCTGGCTGCTTAAAGTATCATTGTGCAGTTTAAACATGCATTTATAAAATTGATTAGAAATTAGCAGAACAATCAAATATTGAATGCAAAATTAGTTAAATTAGTAATAGCAAGCTAAAGGAAAAGTTCTGCAAACCACATTTCAAAAAGATGGTTGTGGAATAAAAATAAGCTTAATAGTTTCCCCACTACAAAGAGTTCACATACAAGTATTTCACAACAGATTTTATTTTCTGCACACAAGATGTATCTGCTTTACTGACCTTAACATTACGTATGTTTTCAAAGGCAAATACAGACAAATTAGAAAAAAACCCTACTAGACCTGTTACTCCAAATAATGTGTTCATTTCTCAGAAGGAGGAATATAAATATAAAAATATCAAGGAAAAGCAAAGATGTTTTAAGTCTTAATTACAAAAAGAAACATAGCCTGATCACTGTAGCATGAACTTAGGAGTTGAGAAAACAGAGGTGTCACAGTATGACTTTCTGCAGGTCACCTTGAGAATACTGAATGAATATAGTTCTGCAAATCAGACACTTGGCTGTTCTGTGCAGCTGTGAAGCAGGTGAGATATTTTTTAGGATTTCATGAACTTTAGTTCATTTAGTAGCTTCTGCCAGTGAAATGCATTGTTAGGCAATGAAGAACTCTCCCTGCAGTATAGTGTGATCATACTACATCAGAAAGGCTTTTATCTCAGGGTTAAATCATCATGTTAAAAACATCAGTCTTGACTACAGGGCAATGCCTAGCTATATTCCCCAGCTGCAAATCAATCCACAAACTGTATATCAGTAGGAAACCCTCTGTTAATTCCCCATGGCATGGCTCTGAACTGATAATTAGGGACTGAGTACTTTGGGTAATCAGGTACTTTGGCAGGGCTCCTGTTTCCTTGAAGGGATAGCTCCAAGGACACACCACCTCTGCCATCAGCCCTTCGTGTCTCTCCCAGCTGTTGGTTCAATGCAGGTGCATTGCCTTGTACTTACCCACTTGACTGCAATTGCAGGTTGATGATCTGTTCCCTTTTTCAACAAAGGGACTGTTAACTTCTACTATGCAAAGTGTTCTGGGTATACCTGTGAGTGTTTTTAATAACAGCAGCTAGAATGAGTATCATAGTGGAACTACCCACTTTTCCTGCTTATGTAAAGATACTAAAGTCATCTGGAAAATACTGTTCTTACTGTGGGGCAAATTACTCAGCTCCCTTTTAGCAATACATTTTTCTGACTGTAACATGGGGTATTAGATAGAGATCAGTATGCAGGACAAATTAACCAAAGCCTGAACAGCTAGAATGAACAAGAATCCTTATGTGGATTTGCTGACTGAGCAGCACCTTCACAAACAGAACTGGCAACCACATTTGCTATCATTGAGAAGAAACTTGTTACATGTTGGCTTTTTTTTTAATGATAGATTTTTATTACATTTCCAGATGACATTATTAACCCACGTAAACAGGAATTTGACTTTGCACATAATAGAAAGTGTAAACAGAAATTTAAGCAGCAGTATATGCTCACTTCTTCAATGGGAACCCAGCACTCGCCTTCTACATAAAAAGTCCTGTTGTTTTCAATTTGCACTTCCATTCTGAACCATTTGTAGATACTCCTTGTGTAGCTTTTCTTGGGTTTCATAAAGTTTCTTTAGCTTCTTAATTTGTCCTTTGCTAAGTTCTTTGCCTTCTGTATCATGGGTGGGAAATCCCTGAAATATAAAGAGGGAAAAAGAGTCAAAAAAAAAAAAGAGTATTTAAGATAAGTTCTTGGACTGCTTTTGTTCTCTATGGAATCATGTTTTAATAAGATAGGGAGATAATGTCATAATGACAGGCTGTCAGGAAGGGGTGTATCTTGACTAATTTTAGTCACCTAGAAGTTTGACAGCTAACTGACTATTTCTGAATGTTCCTTTCCTAGCAAAGTAAGAGGCATAAGGGTGTATTTATCTTCTGTCCTGAACCATGTAAGGGAAGCTTAGACCACTAACTTCTAGGTGGTTTTAGTTAAGAGAATAATGACTAATTCCTGAACAGATGGTTAAAATAATATTTTAATCATACTAGCAGATTGAATTCAAGGTTTAAAGCAAAAGCAGTAACATATTTATATTCTTGATGGAGAAAGTATGATCAGCATTTTTATGGACATTCTCCTTGCCTTGTAGGGGTATTTTCCAGTATTTATCCTCTGACTTGAATTTGTGTAGGTGAAAGGGAGAGGCAGAAGCAGGATCAATGACCCAAATGAAGTAGAAGTGAAGAAACAGTTCTTTATGTTTTCCAAGTAACCCTTTTATCTCCAAGGGGAACAATCAAGAGCAAAGTTACGCATACAGCCCCTTCAGAGAGCCTTTGCCAGGAGAGAGCAAAACAGTGGGCACAAGGGAACAGGGAACACAGGACCTCTCCAAAAATATCAGTTCTGGAAGAGCTGGGGAGTTTGTACTTGCAAATGAATACCCTGCCTTGCACCAGAGTAATAAGTCTGTGAATGAACATCATACACATTCCTACCCACAATATGTATTTTGCTTTGCAGTAAGGGGAGCCAAAGGAAATGTAAAATGAATGTACAAAGGACTGTAGAATGAAAACACCCTTGAAATGATGGCTAACAGAGACCTTGCTCCCCAGTGCACAATAAAATTCATATATCACATTTTCCTTCTCTCCTTCCCTCTTCTTGCTACAATAATAGCAGTGCCCTGGAGGTTTGGAACAAGATTGCTATAAACATGTACAAATAAGTATGCACAACTGGGGGAGGAAAACTCCTCCCTATATGAAGAGAAGTCTCTTACATTTTCATCAAACATGGAATATTTGTCAAGTTCCAATTTAAACATTTCATGTGGTGGAATCTTCATTTTTTCCAGTTTTGCTGCCTGTAATATAAAACATGCATTAACATCACAGTTAATTACTGACAACCTGTCACATATGTAAAAGGAAACATACATTATAATTTCAAAATCAAGGAGCATTCAATTCATAATTGTTTATTATGTGAAAAGAAACCTGGAGTGAGGAACAACTCAGTAGGTTTAGCAGTGCTTGTCTGAGGGAAAAACTGTTTAAACCGGTAGAGAACCACTTTATAAAACAGATACATTGCAGAAACTCAAAATAATTTGCTTATAAACTCCAAAAACTACATCTGAGTCTAGCTAACTTGGTTCTTTAGTCAACACAAAGTGAATAGCTGCTATCATAAACATATTCAGCAATTAACTCACTGCAAAGGGGAACCACCTTTCCCAAGTTTCTTGCTGACAAGCTAAGGTTTTAATGCAGGTCACAGAAGAATCAGATGCAGTAACTGCACTGAAAACAAACTGAACTCTCCCTTGTCTGTAAACAAGCACATCTCAGAATCTTTTCCATGTAATTTTTGCCCTATGCCGGGGAATAACCTTTATTAAAAAAAGAAAAAAGGTACTTGGAATTTGTGGCTGATAAATGCTATTTATCTTGTTTTATTTTTGTATGTGGTGCTCTCTAAAAGTTTTCGTCCTCTTATAACACAGGAATGTATTTCCTGTACTGTTAAAATCATCAGCATGGCAAACAATATTTTTTCTTATGAGTTCATCTCCTCTGTCCACTCCCCGTCCAAAGCCCAAAATCTTCGAGCTATGTGAATTTCAATCACAGAGATAAAACATTTCTCTGCTCAATCATAAGGAACAGGGGATTTCTTACAGAGAAAAAGAAAAAAAAAGGGGAAAAAGAAACCCTTTCACATATACCTATGATAATAGAAAGGGAATAAAATAATAAACAACACAAGCAAAATCATCTCTAACACTAACAAGCATGTAAGATGCTACTTTGTCAACTAGGTAATACTATTTACAGACTGAAATTTAAGCGCTACAAGTTCTTCTGTAATAAGTTTTTGCAGGCTTTAATTGTGTTTTCAAAACTGGCTTCTCTATCAGAATTGAAATTCCAAGCCTGAACTGCAAGCCAAAGGCATTCTGAGCAGGAAATTGTAAACAAAAAAAAAAGCAATGGAGACCTGGTCAAGGCTGGGCAGAGAGCCTGTGTTCTAATGGTCCTTCCTGCACGTGACCACTGCTGCCTACACTTTCCTTCAAAATGAGGTTACTTACTTCCTGCTGTTGTTTTTTCCTGGCTGCTTCTTCTTTCTTCCTTTTTTTCTCTTCTTCTATCTGTGAGAGGCAGTATTAGTGAGTAAAAGGTAAGGCACTATTCCATTTGGTTGTTTTCTACAAACCTGAGCCAGCTCCCCTGGGTATCTAATTACAGACAGAACTGGCAGCATGACCTGCAGCAAACCCACCATGCCTTATAATTAGGATTGTCTGATACTTCCCACTGTATGACTTTGATTTCTTTTGCTTTTATTCACAGTTAAACCAGTTCTAACTGTTCAGAATGCATTTTGCATGCAAAATGGATACCTATAATAGAATACCTAAAATAAATTGTCCTATCATTTTAGGGGGAAAACTGTTTTGCAAATGACTTTTTAAAAAGACTGTATTTCAGATATTTTAAGCTCTTGCCTCAAAATGTAAAGATATCACAGTTCCTCAAGCAGCAGTTGTATCACTTGATGTTCCTAGGGAAACAACTATCTAAATTTAACCAACTTGCTAAAAATCCCATCTTGCACTTGCCTGGGAGAGACCTGTCAGTTCTCTAAGTGTTCTGCCAGAACTGAACATAATGCTGTTGCCAGGGAAAAGGGACTCTGGCTGCAGTTCCTACCCAGCAGCATTAAACAAACTGCCTTCAAACGTCACTCTGATGAAAACATCTGGAATTGACTAAAATGACTTCTCCCTTTTCTAAAAAACACCAACATGGAAGGACAAATGTTGGAAAGTCTTTCATAGATTTCTAGTCATGATAGAATTTTATTATTTGGTAAAATTGAAGATGGACATATGAAGTGTTACTTTTAAATATTACAAAGTCAAATATTAATACTAGGAAGTGCCTAAAGCAGGGGATCTGTCCCAACCTTGTGCATGTGAATTTAAATTCACAAGCTTTACAGAGCAACATGAATTCTTGTCCCCACATCCTGAATATCTCACTAATCCATACTATATTAACTAAGATTTAGCCAGTACATTTTTTCCTCACCTATCAGATGAATATAGATTAGTTCTATGGAAAATGTTGACTTCATTTGTACAAACAAAAGAAGTCTGAATTATCTCTCTGGAAGAAAAATTCCAATGAGAAGCTAAGACAGTTTGAATGCAATCATATTGAACATGCATTATTATATGAAGATCTTAAAAAGCAATGAAATAAAAAATCTTTGAGGTATTCACTAGGTTCCATACAAAGTTTTCAAGAAGCTGTTTCAAAAAATTGGTTTTTTCCAACACACTTAAATTTTTTGTATCAATTCTCTTATGTCATCTTCTGTGTTGCTAGTCTATGATTTTTCTTATGAATTATCAAAGAAATGTAAAAACATCCATAGCTTACACATTACTTTCAATTTTAAAAATATAGGATGCTTAAAATAATTACCTTTTTCTTTTCTTCTCTTTCTTTCAATAATGTGTCCTTATCCACTAATTTAACCACAGTTGGAAGTCCTGAAGAAGCAAAAAGAGACAGATTAATTTCTTGATTAGCCAAAGATAAATGTATTCATCCTGTGATAATTGTTTTATTTTTGCATGCTAAATGCAAATACAACTCAGTGGCTACTCAAAAGTGACTAAGAAATTAGGTGCTACACAAAAAGGTGAAAAATATTGCAATGTATGTTTTTTTATTCTGTACATGTATTCCAATATACAGCTCTATAATATATATTAATATATATACACTATTATACATGATACATATTATGTGCTATTATATATAGTACATATTATACATATACATATATATATATATATATATATATATATATATATATATATATATATATATATATATAATATATATATATGGTGCACATATGATATGCCATAGCTCTGCAATACTTGAGTTTACTGAATTATTCTAAATTTGTTTTCCCACTTCTTAGGAAAACATCAGGATTATAAAAACAGATCCTACAAATTTTCAGGAGATAACTGGGTACCTTCATGATCTTCAAATCGAACTCCAAGTTCAGGCAGGATGTCATCCCGAAGAGCATCACTCAACTGCAGCACTTCAGTTACTACAGAGCATGAAAAATACTTTTAGTGAAGTAAAATTTGGCCAAAGTATAGTTTTGTACAGCTACATAGTTACTTCAGTGCAATTAAGAAATTGCCACTCTCACAGAGAGAGAGAAAGGTCTTTTCTTTTAATGTGATAACTAAACCCTGCCTTATTGCAGCCACATAAAAAAGCAGCATATTTCTTTGCAGGGACTTGAAAATCATAATTGTCTTCCAAGACATACCCTCACTGCTCCTGAAGAAGAACAGAAAGAAAATCCAAGGCAATTCAGAAATGATGCAACAATTCTGCCAGGGTATGGTGGAAGGGTATATGACTCAGGAAGATCCTAATGGTTACTATAGGATGTGCAATAAGAAAGGTTAAAAACCTAATTTTAGAAAATCACAAATTAACATATCCTGTGCTAAATCTAACACTGCCCTTTGAAGGACTATGATTTTGTTGATTTGTCAGAGGAGCTGTAATCCCAACACCCTCTTTATATTTCAAGCAATCTATTTACAGCAGAACAGAGAATTTTGGTTTAGCTTTCTGTGTGGTGACCAGGACATCACAGCTAATTATTTTTTTCCCCTTGCAAACTTACCAAAGAGCCTTTCATGACAGCAAAGTGTAAGAACTTAAGATTTAGCTGAAATATATGCTATTTTAAGGAGAAAACAAATCTTCATACAAGATAATTTTTGGATAAGAAATTGTATCAGTTGAGAAGCAGCACAACAGTTAAGAGGGATTAAATTCATCAAAGACGCCCAGTATGCTGCTGTTGTGAATTGTGGCATTTTTCATAGGCAGTCTGGTATTTAGGAAGAACACTTAGCAAATATAACAAGACAGATACTTGAGTTAGATGTGCTTATAATGAGCAGGTGTTCTCCCTTTCAGCAATTCTTAGCTGGTTAAACCCAAGAGGTACTCAGGGTCTCAAGGAGTGGAAGCTTCCATCCAGGGAGCTTCCTTAACACTGCACATTCTGGTAGATACAAGTACCATCCCTGAGCCTTCATCTCTCCCACAGCTCTCAGAGAGCTGCAAGTGAACAGCACTGACTATCCTAAAACCATGAGAAGGAGCACCCTGTTTCAGGGCATGGCTGTGCTCTGTGGCTCTCTTTGCACAGGAAACCACTGCAGTGCACAGAACATCTTCTGTTCTGCTGTAAACTGAGTCCTTGTTTCTCTGATCCACAGCAGTGACACACAGTGAGCCACAGTCATGTCTGATGCACCTCTAGATCAGCCATTAGGTAAACCAGGGATCAGATTCCCTCACTGGCTGTTGATACTAAAAGGTGTTTGCTTATCAAGAAACACTACTTATTCACCAGAACAGCATCTGCACAGTTACAGATGTTCACTTATCTAAAATCATGAATAATTGAAAGCTGAAGAAGAAGAAATCCATCAAGGAGAAACGTATAATGAAACATATTCTTTTTGAGAGTACACATGCTCTGATCAATTCTGTCATGCAGAGGAGTCAGCACCACACTTCTTAAAGCTGAGATGTGCCTGTTCTTTGCATGTGGCATCTCCAGAGCAATTATGTTTAGGATTGGGTAGGGGGTTGTTTGTGGGTTGCCTCAGGACATAAGGAGGCTCTCACTGAGGACAGTGACCAGGAAACCAGTGGGACCAATGCCTTATCACCAGTGCCCACCAACACCCCAGCAGATGGACACTCCTTGGGCCTGTGACTATTCCCCAGACCTCTTCACATTTTCTGTGAATTTCAAGCCAAAGAGCATCAGATGTGAAACAGATGCTGAGATGTTGTGAATCAGAACACTGTGATGGGAAGGAAAAAGAAGAGCTTGAAAAACATCTAGAGAATGCTGGATATAAAGACTGGCAGCAAAAGACAAGAGCAGGCAATGCTACAATGAGAGAGTTCGTCCCAGTTCCGGTCAACTCCTGACATATTTGGAAGAGGGCAGAAGGTGCAGTGGGCACTGTGAGAATTACTAAGTCCATATTTGAATGCTAACCATTCTGGATGATGTAACATTTTTGCAGAGTACATATATTTTGATTATTATTAAAAACCATAGCTTTAAAAATGGCTATTCTGTGAAGTGTTTTGTAGATACATTTTGAAAGTGCATGTGTGTGGATGGGAAAATTTGTAATAGAGGTTTACAGAGCCACATGTTTTTTATTTAACATCTGAGAATACTTAAAGCAATACTGATTGTTTTAAATAATATCTAACACAACCCTGCCAGCAACAGGCTATGATGGGGAAACTCCCTATGCCTACAGCCATGCAGAGGCAATATCCCCAGCCACTAATCAGAACAACTTTTACAGTAATTTAATGCTTCCTGCAAGCAAGAATTTAATAGGGGAAGGGAAAGAAATCTGTAATATGTCAGTGCAGGTCCTGCCAACCACCACTCAGCTTCCATATATCATATAGTTTAAAAGAAAGGTGCCTCCCTGGTCAAATTGCAGAGTGCTCCATACCCCAACCAAGCAGCCACTAGATCCAGTTTGATTCTCACTGTCCAGTGTATTTCAGGCAAAAAATCACTGCCTTCCAAGCAGGAAACTCAAGTGCCAGTAAACACTTGAGCCAAGTGTGTTCTAAAAATGATCTCTGTGATATTTAAACCTTACCACTGCTAAAAGCAATGATCAATTTAGCTCAACCATCATAAAGCAAGGGGAAAAAAAAAAGCTTCATAGGAAGAAGTATGTTAAATACTAAAAGACTAAAGCTCACATTTTTGGCTGAGGATATACACACAAACCTCTTGAATTAATTCAAGTTACAGAAAATATTTACTATTGGAACTATTGGAACTTATTACTAAGCCTGTTTCTCAGCATCAATTAGGCCTATAAGAGTTTGACAATAATAACAGAGTAATTACATTAGCAAATACAGTTTGTGCTTTTAATGTAAACTTATCAGCTTTGGAAGAACTCCAAACAGTAGCAGTATGAGAGTTCAGAGTCTTTTCCAGCTGAATAGGTTACCAAACACCACAAGTAATTTTTTGTTTCTGTGTAATATATGGGTTACTCGTATGTTTTATGTATATAAAAAACATGCCCTGTTTTGCCTTCACGCACAAATCCCAGTGCCAAAGTTTTAAGAAAACAAGAACCAAACACATGTTGAAGACATGCAAAATTCCACAGGGAACAACAGAAAATAGTAAGAGCTCCTCCATTAGGAAATATCAGTAAAATCAAAGAATGCTTAAAGGAACAACCTTGTTAACACTATGTAGTTCTGCTGCCAACAGACACAGCATGATCAAAGCTTTTCAGAGGGATTTAAAAAAGGCACCTGAAACTTCTAGCAAACTCCCAGATGAATTCTCCAAAGAAAACACTCAATTACCATCAAGGGAGCTACAATTCCAACTATTCTAACAAATAGTGAACATCTTGGGCTATTTAAATGCAGACACTATTATTGTGTAGCAATCTACACTTTCAAGAAAATGCAAGCTCCCCAGGGAAGAGATCATGGTACTTTCATACTTATAAAGAAGGGAGCACCCTAACCTAGAAAAACAGCAGCTACACCTCATCATTCCAGAACTTTTAGATTCTTTAGGATATGAAAATTAGTTTAGCAGCCTAAAAGGACACCCAAATTAAAGAGACAGGCAGCAGAGATGCAAAAATTCAAAGCAGCTCTGATTTAAAGATGCCTTACTTTTATTCTCTAAACAAGGAGAGACTATCAGCTGCCTCACACCCACAGCTCCATCCTGTCCCCCAGTTTGGTTCTTATGATCTCCAAGTCTCATGTGCAGGAAAAGTTCAGGAAAGTACAGAAAAGTCTCATGCACAGGAAAAAGTGAACTCTCACCTTTCTTCTCTCTGGCGATTTGTCGCACTCCTTCTCTGAACTCAGAAAGAACTTGGAGGTATGGCATCACTGTAGACTCAATCTGCAGGATCATTATTTCCATAGTTAGTTAATCATCATTTAGATATAAAACATGTCCCTAGCCACTTCATATTTATGTGCTGTTGGATGGAATCTGACCCTCAAGGCAGATGTGTATCAATAAAAATTGTCATTGCTCTATTGATGTCAAAGGATAGATGAAAATTTGCATTAGCTGTCAATTTTGTGCAGATAAAATCAGCTTGTCAAGTTCAGCCTCTCCATTCCTTTTTCACCTCCTTTCAGTTAGATCCATCACTTCCACAGGGTCATGCCACAATATATGCAGTGCAGGGATAAAAACAGCCCTCAGATAAATTTGCGCCTTCATGTACTGTGTTGTCTTAGGCCCAGCTGTTTATCAGATAATAATACCATGTCAAACACTTATTAGGACTAATTTTCATTAGAACCCAGATCTGTTCCTGAGATTTTTAGCTTATGCTAATTGCACAGACTGTGCAATTCTCTATATTCCTCTTACAACTCCCTCTCCCACCAGAAGTGGGGAAAGATTACTGTTGAATTATTTCAGGTGTAAGTAAACACTAGGCACAAAATCTCAGAGAAAAGGTCCTGTGAGTCTGGTCTCAATGGCAGTGAATAGCAGCAGCAAGCAGTTAGTAAACAGCAACAAAAACAACTACAGATGAGCTACAAAAACAACTACAGATCAGTAGTACAACTACACAATAACTACACTTCTCTGGAATCCCAAGAGGAAAAGCCAGGCCCTTGGGGGAAAGCCTAAACTAAAAGTTTAATTACTTTGGAGGGTGGGAAAAAAAATTGCCAACTTTTGTCTCCTCTACAATTTCCACACGTCTTTCCTGTCTGTTTAATCTCCATGACAAATTTCTGTGCAATTAAGGGACAAGATAGTCTGTCATGATGGAAAAGTGCCCCTAAGAAAAGAACCAAGGAGTTCTGTTACAACCTTTCATAAATGTGAACACTGAAATCATCTTCATAATCAGATCCAGTGCTGACAAGTCTGGCCCAAGGAAGAGACTGGAAAGTGAGGAACAGTCACATCTCCACTCCCCCACTGCACTGGAAATACCTCTTCATGGAAATAAAGTGGTATGGGGAAAGCAGACACTGTCATTACTTTATCAGTCATTTAAAGATGAAACATTTTTATTTCCACAACAACTAACTTGAGAGAAATGCTGAATTCACTTGGAAAATGATATTATGGAACTGAGGCTTTCTGACTTCAAATATCTTACATACACTTTTCAAGTAAATTACTGACCCATGGTAATTAAGTTAGTTTTTCTTTCAGCACTTCTGAATTGGATTATGTATTTTTTGGAGATACTGACTCAATTGGTTCTTTCATCTCTAATTTAGACAAGGGAACAACTGGCCTGACCCACAGCCTTCTGTAACTAATGAAAAGTTCTTGAACCTTGGAAATTCACCTCCTTGAATTTGTGCTAAGATAAATAAGAATTTGCATGGAAGACTGAAAGACAGTATAATATTTAATGAAACAGCCAAAATATTTGTGATATTATGCATTTTTGTATTACAATGCTTAACACTAGTAATGATCTGGGTGATAAAGACAAAAGCTTCTTGAGTGTAAGAATTGTTAGCACAAGACTCTTCTGACAACTGTGCTAAAAAATGTGGAATGTGTAAAACTTTCTGAAGAAAGGATGTTCTTTAATGTTTGTTTTTTGTATTCTTTCAAGCCTAATCAATAGGAAGGGAGATGTAATCCCTGAAACAGACAGCAGCTAACTGCAAGTTCTAAAAGTGATGTCTAGGCTTTACAAAAACAAACTACTTGTTGGTAGAATTGCCTTGTTAAGGTTTAGGGCTAGACATGCTACAATGATCTCAGACCTTAGGGGAAGTTAACAAAACTGGGGCAGAAGGATGGACCACTGATAGTGGACACAAAGAATGCTACAAAGAATTTACAGGCCACAAGGACGCTTGGCAGAACTCCCAAGATAAGGAAGAAACTCATAAAGCCAAGTCAGCAACTGTGCTGAATCAGCCCCCACTGGGTAAAAGGTAATTTCAAACACCAACTCAGGGACCAACAACTCACAAGAACAGAAAGACTGAGCATGCAGACTAATTAGCATGGGAAGCAAGAAAATTATTAACCAAGAGGGGATAGAATACAAATTAATAAGAGAATTACATAACTTGTACCCAGTGAACACAAGTTGCTTTGTTTGCCAAAATGCATAAAGAGTAAAAAGTTTTGATAGTTGGTGTGCTTGATTTGTGGAATACCACCGAGCATCCAGACTTGCACAACTCTGAAACAAATAATCAATGTTGCTCTTGAGGGTGTAATTACTGGCTTGTTGCACATGGGTAACAAATCCAGTTTTTGTGGACAACAACATGTGTTAGCACAGGTTTTTTTTGTTTTGCACAAGATTCTTCTCACTCTACTACCCTTGGCAGTGCTATTTTAAAGAAAGGACTTAGCCTCAAGCTATCATCAATATTTCCATAAAGCATATCTATTGGAAACACTGCCTGAAGTGTTAAATACAAATTTAATTTTAATTTTCCCTAAAAAGGTAAGTGTTTAAGTTCTACCTTTCTTCTAAAATTAAAAAAAAATCTGACCTAAATTTAAAAATCACTATTGATGGGTTATGTAGGCAATACAGAACATCTTCCTTATTATATTATTAATGGAAATTTCCACAAATAGAAGTATTTACATTGGCAATTATGGGATGAGTGTTCATTCCCATTCTTCGAACCATAAGCAAGCTTGCCAATTCTTTGATGACTAAGAAGTTAAACCTTTTTTTTACACCAGAAATGTTTAATTTACTCCTCCTAAGGAGGAACACAAACGTGCATGGTCACACCTTTAATGCAGAAAAATACATGAAAAACAGCACTGATGTGTCCACAAGAGATTTTTGGCACGAACTAAGTGTGGATAGCTTTCACATGGAGTTATTTATCCTGCCTGCACCAGAAAACATTCCAGGTATTCCAGAGCCCACCAGCATTTTCATCAGGTACCCCTCAGGTATTTCCAGAAAAATTCTGCACCCAAAACTGTTGGGTGACTAAAGCAAAACAGCCTTTGAAAGCCACATAAAAACTGTGGCCGCAAATGAGATCAGAAGAAAAGATTGAAATGTGGATAAAACTCCAGCTGCCTCCAGGCTGGTTTCTGGTGTACCACAAAGAACTTTAATCAGTATAATTACATTTTTGAAACTACTTAGCATACAAATACTTGTAATGAGTCTTTAGACTGTAGCATGTGCTGCCTGTAGTTCACATGTGGTTTAGGAAACAGACTCATCATTCAGGAGACAAGATAATTCCTTTTCTGGTTGCTATACAATTTGTCTGTCATTAAATCAAACAAACCTATAAAAACCCCAGTGCTTGTAAAAGAAAAATCCTGCTTCCTAAGCCAATTAATTACATCAGATTCAAAAGCTAAAAGCAAAAAGAATGCAATTCAGCTACATATCACTAATGTCATCACTTTAACCTAAGCTCTCAGAGGATACAGAGTAATTTTGTTTAGTGCATTTTGTCCTTCACTTACATTTATGTTTTGACTAGTCCCTCCAACAGGAAAACCAATTGCATCATCACTTTCTATGGCACCAAAAATCTGGTAAAGGAAAAAGAAAAGATTGTACACATCAATTCACAGGTATGTGAAAACTAAGCAAAATCACACATACTAGGCATTCAAATAGATCTCATTTAACCCAGAATTCACAACTCTGTTAAGATGAGGTTCTGATTTGTAATTGATACATACAAATTGATGCTCTGATGATGATCTGTAATTGATACATACATACACCATACAAAGCATTGGCTTTCAGATTTAGCTTTAAAGATGTCAGATTTGTCATTCTGACCTCATATTTTTTCTACTATCTAATTTCTCTTGGACATATTAGGGGCTCTCCACTATTCAAAAAAAAAAAAAAAAAATTAGCTGAAAGCATAATGCAATATGGAGAACTCAGAATTGTTCCTGCACTCACTGCAGCTTGGGTTGTTTTGGCTGGGGGATGTGTGGAGGATCTCTAGTTTCCTGTAAGATTTAAACAAAGACTGTACAGATCCCTCCATACTTGAAAATACAAGTTATAACTGCACAGTGCAATAGCAACATTACTCCTTGCTGTTACATACCTTTAGCATTTGAGTGAGATAGGAGCTGATGTTTTCTAAAAGAAGTCTGTTTGGCATCTGTCTGGAGGATTTCTTTGCAGCAATATAGGAGTTACTCTGGCTGACTAACGAGCGCATTTCTTCTAAAACCGAGCGGGTGTCAACATTGTCACACAGTGCTTCGTGAATTGCTTCTTTCTTCTCGTAAAAACTGAGATAAAAAAGATTCTTTTTAATTACTCATGACAAAAACCCTGCAATGTACTCTGAAAAGTCTCTGTTAGAAGAGCAAGGGGACCTAAAAGTAAGGTAACTTTTTGCTGGTTGTAGTTTGTATTTAAAAGAAACAGATGAACAAGAAAAAAGGCATTATCATGATGCTGTTTTACTGCTATAGACAAAGACAGGCAGCATAATCTAATTGGCAACAACTAACCACACAAATTACATCAAACAATTTTTCAGCAACTGGCCTTTTCATCCAAGTTTGTTGTTTTTTTTAAGCAGTATAAATTGCTTATTTAGTATCTTCTTTTTATTACTTTTTTTATAGTATTGCTCTCCTATCCCTGTGTACCAGCCAAGTTCTCTGTTTAGAAGCTTTCCAGGAAGAAGCACCAATCTGGAAGCTAACACAAAGTAAATTGTCATGAAAATATTATAAGTAGATAAAAGGAATAAATTAACGCAAATCTTTTCATGTTAGTGACATGTTAGTAGGTATAATAAATAATACAATATAATAAATATTAAGTATCATTTTCATGACACAAAGGTTTTAGGGCTTCAGACAATGTACTTTTTCCAAGAAAAAAGAAGTGGTAGAAGAAAGGAGACAAAACCAAATATCCACAAAGCACATCATCTATTTCTCCCACTTCTTTATCCCTTCCTTTTGACCTCTCCATTACTTATTATCTCCCACCTTTGGAAATAAAGGGGTTCTCTCCACCAACCTCAAATTGAAGATAAAATTTTCAGAGCATATCGCTACACAGAAACATCTGCACTTAATCCTTCAATAGTAACATTAGTGACCACAACAGTGAACTGAACTAGGAAACAATTTTAGCACTGCCATGCAAGATGCCTCTATTTTAAATTTCAGACAAAAAGGAATTCATTTAGGAAGCTGTCTGCATTACAAATAATAATGGTTGTTTTGTTATAGAAGTTAAAAGACTGCAAAATTTGTATAATTGTCTCAACAACATATTTTCAAACACTGGCACTGATCTTTGATGGTTTAGTCAGGTCATTTAACTTCTGTTTGTTACAGATAGCTTACTATACTTTGAAATATGTAAAATACTGTTTTTCCAGTATAATATTTCCAGTTGTATACACTGTGAATTATTGGTCATTTCTCAGAGAGAAAACAAGATTTCACATAGCGAAGAAAATGACAGCTATCTAACAAATGAGTTCTTTCCCTTCACAAACATGGCAATGAGGCATGCCAGTGTACTTAACATAAGCAAAAGGGAAATTAACAATTTAATCTATCCTTCATAAAGCTGTCCCAAGATTAAAATGATTGCTTGTGAAGAATTGGTATGTTAAGTGGGAATGCTACAGACAAATATCACTCTTCACATTGTAGATGATATGGTAAGGAAAAAGAATCAAAGATGAAGTGACACAATTCAGAGATAAGTAGGAATGCTCCTCTCACTTTTTGTTCAGCTCTACTTCTTGATTTTCCCATTTCTGAAACTGGCCTGTCACATCAGTGGGAGCTCGAAGAATATCCTTCACATTCAAAAAAAACTCCTGGAAAAGAAGAATATAGGTAGAAGTTGGTTTCAATTACACATAACCAATACTTACTATGAAAGGGGTCATTATTTCTTAATGAGACTCCTAAACTTTATGGGTTCAATGCTGTTTCAGCCAGGAGAAACAGCATTGTTCAAGACCATAAAACCCAATGAAGTAATTTTGCATAACTCTGTCAATCACAGTTGGACTGCAATTCGTTTTTATCTCTTGCCCTGTTACTACATGATACCCTATGATACTCTAACACCAAGCTGCTCACACAAAAAACCTTTTAAAAATGTTTAGGCAACAGTTCTTATGGCAGATTTTAAAGTGTGTTGCTAGAAATAGAAGCTGAAGAATAAAATAGCTTTCTATAAAGGATCTGTTATGAATGGGCATCCAGCTCAGTAAAAAGTCATTTTAACCTGATCTGTGGCCCAAACCAAACATTTTACATAAAAAGCAGAACAGCTACAGCTGGAGAGACCAAGATCAACAATTTCAAACTGCTGTACAGTGTCCTTGTGGGAAATGTGAGTTTAAATTATGGCTCCAAAATAACCAGGGGCAGGAACTGTGCCTAACCTCTCACACAAGGCATAGAGGCAATGGCTCAATGTTTGTGGTGAGGAGACAAAGTGGGAACAATATTCCTTCTTCCCCTTTGGCTACATTTGTGTAAAGCCTGACCTGGTAGAAATGTTGGAGAGTGTCTGTTGGACTGAGCTCTATAAGCAACTGAGAAATTGATCTTGTGTGTAAGTGCCAAGCTGCTCAGAGATGTCAAAACTTGGAGAGAGCACCCAACTGCAGAGAAATGTAGCAGTCATAGGGTTTTACAGAACTTGAGAGTTTGATGGTATCTAAATAAGCACTGTGCCATCCCACCTGATGGATTCAGAAAGCAAACCCAGTCTGGGAATATGGCCTGCATATCCTTGGAGTTCTGATCCTTGAAACATACATGGCAACACAAAGATTAGAGAGCTGGAGAAGAAATGGAAAACTTACATTCATAAACTTCTCATACTGAATAGCTGACTCCATGGTATTACTTGAATAATCCAGTGTATCCTTCCAAGAGTGCATGAGGAAAGCCAGCCGTAACTGTCGTGCTAGTAGCAGGTTTAAAATAAACAAGGAAAGTTTTTATAAGCTGAAACACTTTCATGGACTCCAATACTGCAGTGGCTAAGAATGTAATCTTTAAATTCCTTACTATCACTACATCTACCAAAAAAAACCACAACCACTACCATCCATGCTGATAAATACCAACAAGGATGAGAAGAATAAGGAAACTGTTCTAAAGTTAGCAAAGAAGACACCTGAAGTTACCCTGAATAAAAAAATAATCACAGTCACCACTCAAAGTACATCAAAGCCATTCCCATTCCAAAATAATTTTTACCTGTGTGTTTCTTCAGTGCATCTTTTATGGTAATGAAATTCTTCAAAGATTTGGACATTTTACAGCCAGCAATTGTTAAGTGACCAGTATGCAGAAAATACCGAACCCAGTGATCATTTTCGAAATATGCCTGCAGGAAAAAAACAAAACCCAAAGAAATGTTTAAAAGACTGTTTACATACATATGAAGTAGGAAAACTTGAGAGAATAAAATCCTGAGAATCAAAATTTGTGTTTATACAAAACACACATCAAGTTGAAAAAGCTGAATTAGGGGTTTGTGTAAGTTGCAGTCAAAGCAAAGCACGTTGCTCTATCACTGCAGGAAGGTCAGTTCGTTCACCTCAGACTGAGCCAGTTCATTGTCATGGTGAGGAAATCGGAGATCAAAGCCTCCTCCATGAATGTCCATCGACTCTCCTAGAACAGATCCACCCATGGCAGAACATTCAATGTGCCAACCTGGACGACCCTGTTAACAAAAAGGCATTACTTGGTTACTAGTGACTGTCTTCCTCTCCTGCCCCTGTCTCATTTCCTCATGCTGTTACTAAAAGTAAAAAAGATTCTCAATCTCAGCTTCACAAAAGGAAACTGATTAAAAGATCCAGCCTGGCAATCCAGCCTGTAATGTTCTGATTATCTTGCTTACTGTTCTTTTAAAAGCTACACTAATATTTTTGATCACAAGGGCAAAAAAAGGAAACAGAATTTACTGCAGATAAAGCTTGTCTATTAACAGAGGACAAACAACAAGTAACAGCCATGCTGACCCTGCATGCAAACTTCTGCTTAAAATGTATCACACTTGATACACATTCTAGATTATTAAATGAACGCTAACCACAGAACCTTAGGACTGAATATATAATCTCCACAATTTATACAGTGTTAATATGAAATAAGGCAAAAAAACTTGTGTAACTCTGCTACTTAAATAAGCGAAGAAAATCCAAATCCTTATTATAAAGTCCTTCCTTACCTTTCCCCATGGAGAGTCCCATGAGGGCTCTCCTGGCTTGGAGGACTTCCATAAAGCAAAATCATTTGGAGAACGCTTCTCACTTAAGCGATCAGCTGAGATGCTCAGGTCACCTTTCAAAAGGGAAAATGTAAATGTATACATTTTATACCAGCATTACTGATTTTTGGCATTGCTCTATCTCACATAAAAATAACCTTAAGAAAATCCCAAAACAACAAAACCCCAAAACACAAACGCCCGAATCACTGAACCCTCAAAAATCCTCATTATTAACCTTGATAATCCTTTGGGGTTTGGTTAATGTTTGGCTGACAAGTATCAGCTGCACATCTACATTCTCTTACCAAGCACAAATCCAATACTTCAGTTATAGAAAAAGAAATACAGAAAGAAAAAAACCCATACTCAGATACAAGTAAGACTGCAGATTCAATTCATTCCAAAGTTAGATGGATCTAAATTGAGACTATGATTGTCTTAATCTGATACAATCTGATCATAGAATATTTCTTCCCTAATCTCAGCTGCTGCACAGAATAGTTGGTATTTGTTCAATAACTACATTTACTCCTCTGTTACCTACTGCTCTATGAGTGTCCTGATTTCACCTGGTAAGAGTACTATATTAAAATCTTTTAATATTCTTTTTGTAGACTTTCTGCATGATTTGCTAAAACTATACAACTTTAGGAGCAGATAACTAATGAGTTCCATTTACTGAGCATTTTAAGTTAATCCTCTGCTATAGCTTTATTCAAAAAAATCTATATTTGGATTTGTTTAAACACAACAAAGAGCTCTCAGTAGTAAAGAGGAACCCAAATATTTGTCATGAAATAACCCCAGCCTGATATGGAAAACTCATGTCTGGCATGTGGAAGATCCAGGTTCAAGTCTTTGCTCCTACTCTGAGCCAAACGAATGGGCAAATAACTGGGCTATGGCCAAATGACTGAGTTATTCACAATTCTGACCAAAAAATCCCTCACTAACAAATAAAAAGCAACCCCAAACCATCCTAACATTTCTTGGTATTTTCCAATTAAAAACTTTTCCATTAATAACATTTCTTGGTATTTTCCAATTAAAAACTTTCAGGAAAGTACTGGCTCAAGCTACAAAACTTCGGCAAAGAAATTGGTAAAGGGAGTGCTGCAGGTAAATCATTAAGCTCTGATTGTGACTGATCCAAATGTCAGTGAAACCAGTTGAAGAGACCAATACATCATCAGTTTCTTCAGCAACTGAGCAAATCTTTACCTTCACCCTCTTGAAGAGCTTTCTGATCACCTACAGCTTCAGGCACCAACTTAGCATAGGAGTGTTTTTCACTGGCATCAAACTTCATAGTATCAAAGTATACAGATCCATTAGACACATACCTGAAAAGTTAAAGATCATTATTTAGCTAACTTTCTATCACAACTTAAGTGAGTTTTATCCCCAGAATGACTCCCATGAGTTTTCTAGTAACTCCACTCACATTATGGTACTGCTCAGTATTGTAAGTATGACATAGGTGAGCCTATGTTTGAAGGCCTTACCATATGAAGGCTTTGGAGAAATTGTTGGAAGTTATAATAAAATTATTTGAAGAGAAAACAGCAGCTATTGTTAAGCTTTTGAGAAGTATCAAGAAACAGTCATAAATTTTTACAAGTTGTAGTTCTTGTGTTATTTGCAACTGATTTCTAACTATTACACGTCAATTTTGGACAATGTTTGAGGAAGACCAGCAATCAAACACAGTTCAAGTGAATGGGACTTTGACTTTAATGAACAAGGATTTCACCCTATAGTACATCATAAGAAGCACATCAGGTAAAAATAACAGCTTTTTGCAAAGAAACCTGAAATTTCTTTATTTGATGAAGAACTGCTCCTGGCAAAGACTACTGTTGCAGATGGAAACAGAGAAAACAGCTCACAGCTGAAAGCAATCATTTGGGCATCCAGTAGCAAACTTACCCATAACCATTATCCACAATCTTCTTCACAAAATCCACAATTTCTGGCACATATTCACTAACCCGTGTTAAAACATCTGGAGGTAAAACCTAGAGATAGAAAGCAGAATTAAATATATATATATGGAAATATGCACTAAACATATATGTTATGTATTGGTTACAATTTTGCTCAAAAGCAAGTGATAATAAAATCCAACACTCCTATTTCAAGCTGAGCCAATGTGCTGTAGCCACTTTTCCTCAGCCTTTGAGGGGATTCCAGCTCTTCTGACAGAAGAGACAGCAAGTCCCTCTGATTTGCAGGTAAATAAATAAACCTTCACCGACCTGAACTACTACACAACATTTTATGTGTAACAGAAAAATCTCTTCTTGGTGGTTACCATCACATAATTTCTTAATGGCTGAATACTCTTAAGTAGGCAGTCTAAATGCTGAGGTTGGCAGGGATCTCTTGTGCAGCCAACAGGTTCCAGCTCAAACTTTTTTGGACTAATTTATAATTATTTCCCCATGTTGCAGCAGAAGAATGGCAAGGAGAGCACACATCAAACCTGGTCACCAATTAAGTGATGTGCAACAATAACCACAACAGATTTAAGATTGTTGGATGGAAACAGAGCAAGTGCTAATTTAACACCTATCTATTAATATTAAAGTAATTTTCAATAAGGCTGAAATTGAGATTCTTGAAAGCTAATAAGGAGCTAAATTGTTTTCTGGGTACTCTAAGGCATGGCACATACATCTTTAGAAGACAAAACAATTCATTTACTTACGTTGAGTGCTTCCATATCTTTATGAAATTCCCCTTCCCAGAATTTGGGGAGCTTTGAGAATATGGAATTGTCAGTCACCTGACTGCCAAATTTTGAGTCCAACCAGTCAGACAGCAAATCTTTGGCTTCTTCCAATAGTGTCTAGAAAACAATAATCATAAGAGCACCTGATCCAAGACTTGCCCTGTTTAAATTGTGCAGAGACTTGCCCTGTTTAAATTGTGCAGAAAGATCTTATTCTTAACAGAGAAAGAGAAATAAGGAATAAGACATTTGCAATGAGACACTTAATTGTGAATACAGAGTAATGCAGTTTTCTACCATATTTTTATCATATTGTTCTTCATAGATATAGATGAAACAACCACAGCAAGGAAGACAAACTGTTAAGTGGTATCTGTTTTGATACTGCTCACTTCAATAGGCATCTGGAGCTTATGCTGTAAACACCAGATGGGACCTGCAGTTGTATTACATTTTCTGTTCCATCACTGCTACTGGATAATCTAAAAAGAGGCCTTACTGTGCACATTGCTAAAAAGTGTCTGAAAGACTAATTTGGACATCAGCAAGGATGCCTTTTAGTCTTATATGAAAGGATTTCTATTTCTGACACTAGGATATAATGCAGAATGTATGATTGCTTAGATTTTAGGGTTTTTAAAAATTCCATTAGATCAGTATAGACTTTTATAAGCACTTGATATTAGAATAGCTGGGCTTTAAAAAAAAAAGTAACATAATTCAGAGACAGGTTCTTCTCAAGAAGGGAGCACATAACCACGTGTACCCCACAGTACTTATCACAAATAATCTGAAAACAAGAGAAGATAAAAATGGAAATAATTTACAAAAAGACAATAACTACTAAAAATAGTTATACTGACTGACTTGATTACTGGACAGAACCATAAAGTGAACATGAATGTTTGTCACTAAATGTAATTGTTTTTCATAAAAATAATCCTGAACACAACTTTGGGGAAGGTATTTTCCTCTCTGATAAGAAACACTTGTGTGGAAAAGTGCCACCAGTATTGGAACATCAGAAATGTGTGTTCAGTAACCTATAATGAAATTAATTCATCAAGACAAAAAAGTTAAAGTGTAAGTACATAAAAGAGCAAAATCCTCATTGAAAAGGTTAAAAAAAAAGTTATTGATAAAAACAGCATCCAAAAAGTCTGTAGTTGAACTGAAGAATCAAATTTCCTGTATTGAGTGCAAAGTACTAAAAATTCAGTCCTATCATTTCTCTTTTTATTAATTAAAGGTTCCATACATCTCAGGGAATTACTACAAGCTACACAATATTTTTAAACCTCCTAACAACTATAAGCCAAATATAAAATATAAAAAGGAGCTCAAACTTACCTCATGACATCTGCTGATCTCTTCAGCAGGGAGCTTTGCTTGGAGAGCTTCTTGTAGAGGGTCAAAAGCAGACTTGACTGCATTTTGAATTCTTTCCAACATTTGCTTCTTATCTGGGTCTGTTGTTTCATTTAGTTTAACTGAAAAGAGCTACAATTAAAAAAAATAAATTAGAAAGCCAACTGCAGTACAGCAGCACCATGCTCCATACACAGGATATTATCTTAGCCACATTGTACCTTGCTAGTGATGAATAAGACATTGTGCCACAGAAAAAGCTTTGACATCAACTACTGAAATATGAAATATGCTCCTCATCAGAAATAATGGTGCAATCACAAGACTTTAGTTTGTACCCAATTTCATTTTTTCAGAAAGACTTCATAAATCACTACATCATCATCATAATTACTGCTGTTTTCATTTTCTGTGCAGCTGATCACCTTAATTGCACAGCTGATTACCACGAATTTGAAAAGGACAAGCTTTAATGTGAAACAGAGAGATTAAATGCAATGTTTAGGCAGTATGTCAGGCAAAGATAGTTGGGCAAAATTTCCAAGCCTCCTATTTCCAGCCCTGTATTCGATTCATTAGAATGATAATCTCTTTGTGATCTGTAGCTCTAAAAATTACCAGAGAATCACCTTCCCTCACCTTCAGTCCTGAATACACAATTTATTAAATCCTTAAAGCTTTCCAGCCTTTTCCTTCCAAGGTCATCAAAGGTAAAAAGGAGAAACCTCCCAAGCTTTAAAAGATTATGGACAGACCACTGATCAAAAACTCTTTTAAAGGATTATTTTTAAAGTTTGAATTTCTAACACACAAACATCCAAATGCTGTTTGAGCACTCAAAAATAAGTGCTAAGATGCCTTTTAAAGAATATGTCAATTCTAAAACAATGTAAAAAGCAAAGTGATGTGCAGTTCAAGTAACATTTCTAACATGTGCAGTACCAGAACTAAAAGAAGCAGAAAGTTTAAGGAGGCAGCAAAGTCTGAAGCATTCTCTAGATGCTTTCCTACATTACTGAGTGAAACCCTAAAACACAAGCAGAGATTACCACACTCACCTCTGAGGCAGTTCTAACATCTTCAAGCAGCTGATCTGGCGTGCATTTGCTCTCTCTGTATCGTTCAAAAAGGTGATTTTGTCTTGCTCTCTTGATGATCTACAAATCAAAAACATGAAAATATTTCTGTGAAGTGACACATAGTTATACAAAGTGCAGATAAAATCTATTATTTACAAAAGGCATTTCCCTATAAATTTAACAAGCTACAAGAATAATGTGCAATAACACAAATCAAACACACCATACACAGTTAATAGGCTACCTCAACAGAGTCAATAAATTACCTTATCAGGCAAAGAAAATAAATTATCTCTTTAAAATACTGAGTCTTCATTATTTG
The DNA here is from genome assembly GCF_028018845.1 of Melospiza georgiana. NCBI lineage: Eukaryota > Metazoa > Chordata > Aves > Passeriformes > Passerellidae > Melospiza > Melospiza georgiana. Next base: position 16,053,486 of record NC_080435.1, read on the forward strand.
TGACAGCATTCATTATTATACAACACTAAAGAGTTTGCTACCATAGGAGTGCTACAAAACAGAGAAAATCAGTGCTTTTGTGCACAAAATGTATGTCTCAGTTAATAAGAGTAAGATTTATCTTGGCTTATCAAGTGGCAATTACATGTGACTGACTTCCATTCTAAAAGTTGAGCATTTTAGATTGCAAAAAATTTTGCAAAAAAATAGATTAAAAAAACCCTTACCTTGTCATCAATATCTGTAATATTCATACAATAGAAAACATCATATTTAAAATAATCCCTTAAGATTCTTCTCAGGATATCAAATGAGATGTAGGACCTAAAACCAAAAAAAAAACCCAGAGGTGTTTTCAGTAAACAGCAGTATCTATTCTGTCCACAAACCATTTTAACCATAATCAATAGCTGTGCAGCAGTTTTACTTTGCCCCATCTATTAGAAAGTTTTTAATCCCACAATGATAAAATATTATAAGGTGCTTTTAATCTTGAATTGCAAGCACTGATAGTAATATACTCATCTGAATAATACCTTCTTCTAATACTCTTTTGCATCCACTAGGCACTGTTACCACCTATATCAAAGTAAGGAATGCAGTACCTGGCATGTCCCATGTGAGAAGCATCATAAACTGTTGGACCACAGCAATACCACAAGACCTTTTTTCCATTCTGAGGCTGAAATACTTCCTTAATTGAAAGGGAAGGTAGAATGGTCAGAAGAAATTGAAGACATGACCTCAGGCCAGTAACACCCCATTTGGAGATGAGAACGTGAAAACATGGATTATAATTACAAAAAACAAGTAGTTATTCCATTTTCAACTTTACCATAACTAAAGATCACCACTAGCTTTATCCTGTGAGAGAGATAATGAGGTGTGGCTGCTTATGTTCTATGCATTCTAATCAACCAAGCTATCAGCTTACAACTATTTGGACTGAGCAGGGCACTACTCCAACTTTTTGTAAAAGTTTTCTTTTGCATTGAAAAAGGTTACACCCTATAATCAGTTCACAGATACTTCAATATTACATCCCATGTAAAATTAATATTCTTCATATTTCCTCTTTCCCAAAGGACTTTCAAACAAGACCACAAGAAGTTTTACACTTTTTATATTGCATCTATATAATTGGTGAGACGTTTTTTACATAGACAACATCTGAATAAAGAAACTGTGATTTTATTCAGCTCACACTGCCTACACTAATGTGTATTACAGTTGAATGCCTGGCTACTTTGCATGACAACTTAAAACTGTATATTATGCAGTATGCACAAAGATACACACACTTGTAGTGTACATATGTTAATGTAAATAGCATTACACTTGCCCAGCAAATGCAATTGATTGGTACAGAGTTCTTGGCTTGTGCTTGTTAACATTCTACAAAATACAACCCAGCGACCCAACTATTGACAGGGCAAACACTTCAGAAACAGGATTTGATGGCTGCTCTGTTTGTGTTTCTAGGGAAATCCCCACTTCCCTTTCATTTTCTCACCTTACTGCGAGTCAGGCTGTTGTAGAGGCAGAGCCTGGAATGTTTTGTCCCTTCAGGGGGAGACCAGGGAGGTTGCACTCGTTTGCCTTTACCTAGGAGAAAAGGTAGTTTAAAGAAAGTTTACAAGACACTTTCCACACACAGATTTGCAATATAACATTTTCTCTTTATCACATCATTATTTCAGAAGGAAAAAACCCCATATCTAAATGGAGAAAAGAGCTTCAATCCTAGTATTGCAGCTACTTCTGTTAGAGCCTCCTACAAAGCCACCAAAACCAAAGTGAATTATTGCAATCTAGTTTATTTTCTACTCTCTAAATTGCCATTCCTTTTAGTTTTTGATCCAAACAGCAGTGAGGAAGAGGGTACAAAAGCAAGAGCATGCAATTCAGGTAAAGTATTACCATGAGTTTTGAAATTTAATGAATCATTAATGAAGTGTTATGGCAGTCCTGGGCTTTTTGCAACACCACTGATTTTACTGTGATGACACATCACAGATCTCACACAGAATTTGCAAAATATCTCCAGAGTCCAGAGGTGGTCTCTAGAGCCAATATTGACAGAGTATGTGCACTCAGGGTGAGAGGGAGAGCTGACAGAAAGGCTTAGAAAGAACCCCAGCTTTTTATCATGCATTGTTGCTAAGTACACAAGGCATTACTGAACACACTCATTTACCACAAATATGCTCCAGTTCAGCAAGAGGCTACACTTTGTCATTAAAGAGAGTAGATAAAACCCAGGGTAATATTAGTGACAATATTCTTGAATTTGTTTTCTCCTAAATTTGTAAGAAGCAACACAGCTGTTAAACTCATGGGGTTTTTTCAAAGAGAAGTATGGGCATGTGATTTGTCAGAGTTGCAGTTTGCTGCAGTTGCTGTGTACTGGGCTGCTTACAGCTGTAATGATGTTAAACCAATTATCACATTAACTAGGCATGAAAGCAAACCAAGAAATTCAAAAATACAGCAAGTTTGCCAGCTTAATACACACAGCACTATGTTTAGGAATTCTCATGGTATGAATTTTAGCTGCAAGAAAACATTATACAAACTATTTGTTTTGACAACGAAATTGCCTTTCTTATCCTGTGTCTCAGGGTGCTCTTCATTAACTCTGTTTCTCTCAATAGCTTCATATGCACATTTTGGCTGAAAACCTTCAAGTAATGTAAACATTCACAGTATAAAAAAATGTAATCTCTTAATCTTGCTTTTTTGACTAACTGCCCAAATAAGAAAAAAATATGTTAAGTGTAGTAGTCTGTCTCACTTCATGGGACTTCATTTAACTTCCATGCTATGAATCCATGGAAATGTGTGTCCATTCTAAACATTTCACTGCATGAGGTACTCCTGAACAGAACACCCCAAGTTCAAGAGCAGTCTCTCCATAACACAGGTCATACACCAAGGTATGGATTTGTTTACTCTTTGATTTACAAAGATTACTCTGGCACGCTTAATTGTGGCCAACGCTTCCCTCAGGGAAAGAAGCCTGTGTGGGTTAGCCTAATAAAAGATAAATCTGTAAAGCTTTCTTCAGTTACAACCACATGAACATAAGGAAAAACCCAGATACTGCACTCCGTATTTCTCAGCTTGTGAGTTAGGTGTCACATTTTACCCACTACACAGATGCCAAGGGCAAAGTAAAAGGCTGGTAAAATATTGGTTAGTTTGGTCAAATGCACCTCTGCCAGCCTACAGCCTTTCCTCTGGTGGAACTTAAGTTCATTTGCTCTAATCCACCATGGAGCTTTCTGCCACACCAAAAAAACAACAATGAAGCATTCATGGTCTAAGAAGCATGGCAGATTTGTGTGTTATTTTCATGGTGAACACTGCAGAACACCATTCCATGATTCCTGAAACGCATCAAGAAGATATAACCCTTCAGAAAGAGAGATTTAACAGTAAAGATTTCATGGTCAGGAAAACGGAAACCTTTTCTGTTTCTGCTCCACCCTGATCCATGGAAGCCTACAGACAATCTGCAGTTGGTGGACAGATCTGCTACCAGAGCCAGGGGTGCAGCTGAGATCCCTTCTCTGCTGGAAGGAAATAATAACCAGCACAAACATTTGCAGGCACACACAACACACTGAATTTACTCACAGCAGTCTGATTTTAACTGCTGATCTTTTAGGAATTGAGAACACAAATGGGGAGAGGTTGTGAGAAGATGGCATTGGAGCAATACTAGTTAACAACCATCAGCAAGAATGACAGACATGCATTCATTTGTAGGTACTGCAAGCACTATACAACAGCTCTGCGTTGTTATTTTTCATTATTTCATGACTCCCTGAGCAAGGATCTCACTATAAGGCAATTAAATTAGACTAGCTCATTGGGAAACAACTCAGGAGAGTGATGCAGCTCCCAAAAATGCCTGCCCATGCTTACACAATGACCTAGATTAACCAGTTAATACTTCCTCAAATCATCAGCATGCCTAAATTACCAAGGTTAAAAAAGAAGCCCAGACATTCTTTGTGAAGCTCAGTGTTAATAACAATTAGAAGAGGAAGCATTCAGTTTATTGTATTGTGGATTTGTATATTATAGAACAACTATTTGGTCAATCTTGCAAGGAAAAAAGTAGACTGGGCAAATCTTGGTATTTCCAGGAAAAAGCCCAAACCCACACATTCTTTTACAAACCAGAAGATAGCCAGATTTTTAAAGAAAATACACATAATCAAATTCTGTACACTGAGGAACTTTAAAAAAAAAAAAAAAAAAAAAAAAAGTAACAGCTTTTATATCCAAATAGCTCAGGATCTATCAATTGCACAGTAACTGTATGCAAGAAAAATGTTATGACTTTGAATACAAATTGACACTGTAACTCTTAAGGCGTGCAAGAGAGTATGAAAGGGAACTTCTCGCAATAACAACCAACACAATGTCAGCTAGTCTACAACCTGCCCACCAGTTTCAAATTACTCACTTGTTTGAAGTTTACAAGGCTCATTTTTGTCACTGCTGCCATCATAGATTGCTTCTATGTGTCTGTACCACCGGACAACATGGATATACTGGTCCACAGGTGGCCCCGAAAACTTTCTGAACACCTCCACATCTGCATGTGAAAATGTGAACCCCTGGATATAACTACGAGTGCTCAGGTACTCGTTCAGAGCCTTCACCCTGGCTTCCTCTTCACTAATGCTCAGAATAAAACTGTAGCTGGAAGCTGTAAAGAGAGGCACAGGACATTTGGTCAGCATTAAAAGAAGGAGATCCCATGACCAAAATATATCCTTATAACACACATCTCCCCCTGTAAATTAGCTCTGGCAACAGGTAAGAAATTTCAGAAAATCAGATTTAATACAAGCTCCCAAATAACTACGTATTTCCTGTTAACAGGATTATGTTCGTGTTGCCATAAGTTTGTGAAGACATCTTTCAAAGAGTGATAAGGACAAGAACACAGGTCTTTTTCATGAAGAATATAATCTACCAAAATTGGAGAAAATCCTTCACATACAGCAAACCTAATCAGTCACTCTTTTCCATGCTGCTAAAACACTCATCCTGTCAATATTTAAATATGATTCATTTTATGCACTGTGGAAAGGCTGTGAATATGTCCACTGAACTTGAGCATGTAGTTACATCTTTGCAGGGGTGTTGCCTGCACACAGGCTCCCAGCACAATGCTCAGTTCCTCCTATTTGCTCTGGAAACTCACAACTTCAGCTGCTCCTGTGTATTCCCATACTTCTTCCATGCTCCCTTCTCTCCTCAGGCACATGAATAATATCTAAAATGAGTAAAACCTACACAAACAAACAGAAAGGATATCAGACCACGGCCCTCTCTCACAATTTTTTAATTCTGTGATTTCTTTGGTATATAGGCAAAGCAGGTTCAGTTATGTCTCCTCTGGACAAACACAGGGACACAGAGGAAAGCTCTCTGTGTTGGTGGGGATGCTCCCTGGAAGAGCCAGGGGGCACAAAGCACTCTGAGGTTATGCTAGCACTGCCATTAGGCAAACCCAGCATTCACATTTTCCAACAGTGATTCAATGTTTGTGGCTCTGTTCGTGTGTTCAAAGCACTGTACAAACATGAAGGCAATATCCTGCCTAGGGAGTCAGCCAAGCCAAGGTCACGTGCAGAGAAGTGGGAGAGCAGCAGGAGAGCACCTGTCCCCGCTCCCAAAGCCACAAGTGTCACTCCTCACACTGGCAGGAACATCTCCTGCACAGGGAGTTCCCAAAGCATGGAGGTGCTCACAGCTCCTGGAAAGGCAGGAATGAAAGGAGATGGGAAAGTGATGGCTAGGAGGGGATGGGAGGGATGGCACGAAGTTTTTCATCAGTTAAAACTTTATGAACCATTTTCTATACAAAAATCAATTATTAAAATATCCAACAGCAACTCAGGATGACAGGGAAGTGGCAGCTAGATATCAAGCATGTTTGTATTCAACTCTTTGGGGTATAAATGAGATATAGGGATGCATTGGGAGAACTAATGTGAAAAAAGGTGAATGATTTTAATATCTTTTGTGAATTTTGATTATTTTAAAATTTTAAAATAACTATGAATAAAAGAAGACAGATCCATGTAAAGTATAAATCCTTCTCAAGGCCTATCTATGCAATTGCTCAGTACAAATAAGGAATACCAAGGAAATAATGGCTCATAACTCCACCTCATAGTTTGCCTTATCCAGCTGAATGGGATTCAGCTTTGGCTCACACAGTTAATTTACTATAATCTTTTCATGCTCCTAAATATTTACTGATGTTTATCAACACAGAACTTCACATGTTTGTACACATTAAATAGTTTGTAACAGTTCTGTTCATTAACAGTGGAAACCTAAGACTTGAACATGAATTTTGTATACATGAAAGATATGAGGGAGAAGGTAAAAAAAAGGTATTACAAGAATGATCTAGGTAGAAACGAAACTATATCTCAAAGAAAAGATCTTTTGCAAGGAAAAGCAACACTCAATTTGCAAAGTATTATTATGGTTATTATGACCATTATTCACACATCAGGCTGCTAATGGGAAGCAAGTCAGTGTATCTGAAACAATGTAAGTGCTTTCCAACCACATCTGCAAACCAATCTAAAAGGGAACTTGCCCAAACTTACACACAAATACAACAAATATGACAGCACTCATACAAGCTAATTTTGGCAAGGAGAGGTAGCAAACACTGCTTGTGAATATCGGGACCAGCTTAGCACTGATAAGCCTAACAACTGAAACTTTTTTTATCAATCTTGGCACAGACATTAATACTTCGAATTAAAATGTTTGGCAGGCTCAGTGTCCCATTCCCAGGGTCCCAAATCAGTTTCACAGGCTGTGGTGAGCAGATGACTGTGATAACAGTGCCTTGGAAGGCAGTGGAGCCATGGATCGCTTGTTTCAAGCAAAAGGAATCAGTGGCAGCTGTCTATGTAAAAGTCTGTTCTGGTTTAATTGATATCATGGCTGAAAGAAGAACAGAAAATGTACAGAACCTGGTTTTCTGTGATTTCCATTCTGCATCCTCAGTTCCCCCCATCTTGCAATTCCTTCAAATTTCTTCAATTCCTTCTTCATTAAAGACTCATACTGAAACATTTCCTGGTACCTCCTAAGTGCAGCATCCTATTTTTCCATACCCTTCAGTATCCCCATCCTGCTGCACAGCTCCAGCCCATCACTGCCAAGTCTGCCAATGCTGTGCAAGAGGCAGCTGCCCACTGTCAAATTGATGGATTAATTAATACCAATCAATGGATTCAAAAAGTACTGAGGGAGGATGCCCAATGGATAAATGCACATCTGACCTGTTTTCCTTGTTGCTTTAGGACAACAGCTAAGGAATTGCCCTTCTCTCTAACTGCAATTTTTGTCCATCCCCAAAACAGAACAGATGCAGTTGTTACTACTCAATTGCATCAGGAAGTGTCTCCTTGACAGCAGAAACACGAGAGTACTACAGAGCTGTTGCATAACACTGAATTTTAACTCGTGAACAGAATGATCCATAGTTATCGTATCACACAAGAGGAAACAAGCACTGAGCACGAGCATTGGAGAGGTAACAAAATAACCTTGAAAAATCAGAAGAATTAAAGTAATGCAGTAGACAGTTCTTTCAAAAAAGTTCCACTGCAGACATCAATTAATACAGTTCTCACACCATAACCACTGAAGTACAATCCCTTTGGGTGATATAAGTGTCACACATTCCTCTTTCCATGCATGGAGTGCTTCAGAGACTTTTAAAGGACACTGGGAGTTTGTCTGAGAGACAGCAGCAACACACAGACTCAAAGGCACAGGACAGCTTCTACATTTTGTCTGCACATAAGATAACTTTTGAGGTTTAATCAAGGCACATAATCCCCACAATATCAAATTTCATTGAAAATTTTCACTTTTATTAACTTGAGAATGAAAACCTCTGCTCCTTGAAGGTGTTGGATGGCAAAGTAAATACAGGAAAGCCATAAAGAAGGCAGTAAGCTAGCTGACACAAAACCAGGGATTTACTTCACTCCAGGGAAAAATAATGTTTCCTGGGCTTCCCTGAACCTACTAACCTTGTCAGTCATAATTAGATGACGATGTAAATGTTCTGGGAATTCTGCAGAGGCATTCTCCAAAAAGAAATCCTACCCAATTCTGAACATTTTGAAATGTAACTTCCCATCCAACTTGGCTTTCACAAATTTAAGACAACCCACAAAAGACAAATGTAACATTATTAATACAGCTCCAAACAGGCCATTTGTCATCCTGGCCAGCCACTCTGGTACCTTTGAAAAGAATTCCAACCATCTGCTCAGACAAGATGAATTCTCCTTTTCCATTAACATTTCACAAGAACCAAACCAATGCAGTGATTCCAGCTAATGCCAGACACAGCATGCACAGAGACAGAAAAACAAAGGACTTATCAAGTCTCACACATAAGGAGCAAGGGGCTTTTAGATGAACAGGGATTTTTAAGACTGGAGTATCTCACACCAAGGAAGAGCTTCTCAATCCTAGTCTTTTGAGCCCGGAAAGTTTCATTTCCACTTTTCCTGAACTGAAACTAAATATAACAATTGCAGATTCAGTTTAAAAAAACCCCACCCTAACAAACAGTACCTAAAGAGTTTCTCAAAGTGCACCTGAACTGAGCCTTTCTTGGGTTTTTTCCCCCTAAGACACTGAAAAGACTTCTGAAAAAGCTGATCCCTTGATGACAAGAAATGTTGCACTTTAGTGGGAATATTACACGAGATGAATAAAGATCAAAGTAACTTTCGGTTACTTTGTTGCTTTGTTAAAGAAAAAGGGGCAAAAATATCTGTATTTACAGATCCTCAACTGGAATGACAGAAATTTCCAACCCTTTACATACCATAATGGTATTTCATACTTGCATGACTGGTATGCCAAGTTTCCATTTGCTACAGTAGTGCCAAAAATTATAGCACTACCCCAGCCCTCCTTCCATATGGAAGCGAAGAGTACAACCCATCATTACAACACGACCACGAAAAAAAAGTCCGTAAAAGCCCAAAAGTTCAGGTGTGAGTTAGGGGAGAGCACCGATGGCTGGGGAAGGCAGTGCGGGAGGCACGGAGACATGTGGGAGCTCCGAGCGGCCACGGACCGAGCGCACCGAGCCGGGCACAGCCGCTCCCGGACGGCGGTGACGAGGAGCTCCGATTGTCCCCACAAATGGCGAACGGCGGCACGAACCTCACCAGCACCAACCTCACACCCGCGGCGGGCACAGGGCAGCCGCAGCCAGCGGGACGCGCCCCCAGCGCGGGGCTCGGGGCAGCGCGGCCCCTCCGAGGGACGCGACCCCGCCGTGACAGCAGCGGCGCCGCGACCCCGGGCCCCGCCGAGCCGTGACAACGCCGGCCGCCCCTCGGCCCGGCCCCGCCGGGGGCCCGCGGCGCCGCTCGCCCGCCCACCTACCGTGCTCGGCGCTGGCGGCTGCTGCCATCCCGGAGCTGCTGCTGCTGCTGCTGCCTCCGCCTGCCCTCGCTCCCGAGCTGATGCAACAGCGCGTCCGGAAGCCTCGCCCCGCCCGCACTACGCTACTTCCGACGGGCAGCCCTGCGTCACCCGGGCAACGGGCAGCGCCGCGCGGCCCCACACGGCACGGCACGGCACGGCACGGCCCCTCACGGCACCGCCCGGACCCACACAGCCCCGCACAGCACTGCTCGGACCCACACGGCACTGCCCGGACCCACACAGCCCCGGACAGCACTGCTCGGACCCACACGGCACTGCCCGGACCCACACAGCCCCGGACAGCACGGCACGGCCCCACACGGCACCGCCCGGACCGCACTGCTCGGACCCACACGGCCCCGCACAGCACTGCTCGGACCCACACGGCACTGCCCGGACCCACACAGCCCCGGACAGCACTGCTCGGACCCACACCGCCCGGCCCCACACAGCACCGCCCGGACCCACACGGCACTGCCCGGACCCACACGGCCCGGCCCCGCACGGCCCGGCCGGGAAATGAGCGCCCAGGGCATCGTGCCAACGGAGGAGTCCCCGCTCCGAACAGCGCCGCCCGCCTCTCCTTAAATAGCCCCAAGGATGGAGGCTCCGCCGCAGAACAAAGTCCCAGAGCCAGCTTCTGTCTGAGCCACTGTTTTATTGCGTGCTTCAAACACAGCGGTGCTGAGCACTCCGATACAACACAAAATGGTTTCGGAAACGAAAGCATCGCAGTACGCAAAACCAGCAGCGGAGTCCTGGTACCCGCCCGCAGGTTGGGACAGCACTGTCACAAACTAAGGGATGCCCCAGCTCCTGGCTCCGAAGTGGGCATCCAGCACCTGTGTTTAATATTTTATGACTCAGAGGTAGGAAGGTCATGTAAACGTGAAAAAAACAGAGGTATTACATCCCTTCCGGCTGTCTCCATGAGCTGAGGAGGCTAACTCTATTTCTACCAGCAGTTCCTGACACCCTCATTTAAGGAAGTCTGAAGACACACATATGTACACAGGAACATTTTTGCAGTTCCTCATAAACATTAATCTTCAGCTCCTACTTACAGTGTTACGACTTTTTAAAGTGTTTAATACACTGTAATAAACCTTGGCATCTATGTGCCTCAATGCATCCAGTAGATAAATAATACATTGCTTCTTTCCCAGTCTCTTTTTCCAGATGAGAAGCATCTGATATGATTGTTCTTCTCTATTATTAGGAAATTTAGATATAACTTTATCAATATCATTTTCCTGTAGAAGAGTTCTCATAAGCTGCTTCCACTGTTGTGGTGGTACTTCCTTTGTAAAGACACCAAAGGTCTTTCTCAGTTCTGCAAGAAGAAACACACAACACACATCAGCTTGGACTTTAAAACACAGGGGGTTTTTTTCCATAGCTCACACACATACTTTTCCCTTAATTTTCAGCCAATACCTGCACAGACCAAACAGCAGCAGCAAGGCAGCTGGGTTTGGCACCTAAGAAGCAGCAGGACAAATAAGTTTTCTATTAAGTGGTCTTGAAAGTAGCTAAAGGTATTGGTGCATTCTCAGTAGTGGTCTCCTAAGGCAGGACACCATCCACTGTCTGATTTTGGGGAAGGCTTCGTTGGCTGGCATGTTCCCTTGGCAGGGCTATTGAAGAGGAAGTTTTAACTACTTCATCATGCTGCTGGCACAGGTTGGCCACACCAACACCACCACGAGCAAAACCCATCACTTGGACATCCAGCACAACAATTTTCTGCCTACAGGAGGGTGTATGGAGGTTTGATGTGCTCTTCCACGTGAGGAGACATTTGACAGAGAGATCTTTCACTCTCACCTACACCTCATTCAGTAAAGCAGAGTGCACTGCTGCCATGCAGACTCGTTTTAAAACTTTTTTCAAAAATTGGTACCATTCTTAAAATCATGACTGTGCTATACTCTCATGCAGAAAAGTCATGCTCCAAAGTAGAACAGTTCACCACAGGGATTACAAATGCAGCAATAATCCCGTTTCAGCACATTTTACAATAAACTGGAAGCCTTATAGCTCTAAGCAATATTCATTAGCCTCGTTATACTATTCCATAAGTAGACTGAAGTCAATAGGAAATAAAACCAAATTCCAAGTACAGCCAATTTATGGGATACTTACCACGTTGAGAGAGATCTTTAACAATTATCTGACTTGGACGTCATATCTGTAATACAAAGTTGGACCATTACTCCAAGAAATCAGGGTGTTTCACTCATTGTTTTTTACCTATTTGACAACTTGCTTTTACATCACACGCAGCAAAGAGGGGAAGGAAAGCAGATTTCAGAGCAGACCTGAAAGTACTGGAGTAAAGAAAATTGCATTGTGAAACAAACACGTTACTGGCTCCAAGGCAACATTTGCTGCTATCACAAAACAGTACCTTCTGTCAGGGAGGTCAAAGAGGCAGAGTAAATGAAATGAGGGATTGAAGGTTTTTTCCCCCAGGCTATCACTTCCCATACTTCCTATTACATCTTTAAGGGAAAGTTTCCTCTGTTGTTTTGCTGAAAGCTCTGGGAATAGTTACGAGCTCAACTAAAGGGATACCTATATTAGAGAAAATGCAATGATCATTTCACACAGGTACACTTATCTTACAATTTGCTGGAGTTCCACCTGGAACATTAGATAGGGCAGTCTTCTGAAAAGCAGAATTCTGCACAGGTTTTGCTGCCAATGAGGACTTAGCAATCCTCCTCAACCATGCTGTCATACAGCACTTCCAGCTCCCGCACAGGACAGTGCCCTGCTCAGAAACCACACTATTTTCCACTAGTTTCTTCTGGGGGAAGAAAAGGAAATACTTGAAGCTACCAGATGTCAGAGACATAAAAGAAGAGCTGATAATTTGGCAAAGTAACAGCCTTTACAGAATTAGACTTCAAATGTGCAAGAGATGATCCAAAGTTTCCCTCCTTTGCCTCACAACCGTCGCAAGGACACACACCAAGACGCTGAAGACCCTGACTGGAGTTCTGGCCTGGCTGAGGTGGGTGCTTGCCAAGGGATTGTTCACAGGCGTGCTTGCTGCGTCACCACGGTACACTGCTTTGGGCAGGGCCTGACAAGGAGCAGCTCACTCTGTACACTTACACCTGCTGCACAGTACCCACTCATCGCAATAGCCCCTGGATTTCCCCACCTCTTGGCCAGATGCCACCCGCTTTGGAGGAGGACTGACTTTCTGGGGTAACTTTGGTGATCCCCCACAGAAGATCCCTCATATGCCACACGATCACCATCAAGGATGGAGACTGAAGCCCCCCCCCCCCCCCCCCCCAAGGACTGAGACCCTTAAAATTCTAACACAGGGGTGCTGGCCTGTCTGAAGCAGGATGTCTGCCAGGTGTTGCCTACAGGCGTGTTTGCTGGACCAAGACTGGTTTCCCATAGGACCCAGTCCTGAAACAATGGGTCCTGCTCACTGCTGGGACTGAATTATTCTGTTCAGAACTGGACTGTCTGTACTTGTTCTCAACAACTTATTCTCCACTGTCCTGTACCTGTTCCCTCGACATAAGACTATAAAAGACCCAAAGACTTTGAGATTCTCCCCAACGTGACAAGATGGATCTATTGGCTGGACCATGAGGATTTTGTCTCTCTGTTGGCAGCTAGTCCCCCCCTTCTTTTTCTCTCTCTATCCTTTATCTAATCTTTCTAATCCTTCTATCACATTTGCTAAGGACATTCAATAAAAGGTGCATTTGTTTTGATTAATACTGAGAGTCCCCTGCTGTGTGTCTTTTGCACTCTGAGATTAGTAAAACAAACCATCACAACCCCCACTTGTACTAGCAGATTGTGACAAAATGGTTTCAGAGCCTGACTCTCCACCTCCCTGGCTGTTCTGCACCCACTAGACTGCAGGGTAAGGCACACAAGCTGCCTCCACAACAACCACAGGAAACTTCTCCTAATGTTCTTACTGATGTGGATTGCTGCTTGCTCCTCTCTAGGTACAGAAGACAGGTACTGCTCCTAAGACAGGAGGGAATTAAACTGCCTTGCTGCACCTGAGATGACTTAACAGCACCAGGGGCCCCAAGGCTATTGCTATGTCAAGGCTGATACTCAGAATTGTTGCCAAGTAGCCTGTCAGCTCCATGGCAGTGCACTACCTTGTCTGTGGCTGGATTAGCTCTCCTGGTGGGTTCACAAACTATAATCAGTTGAAAGAAGCAGGTGAGCACCCATGTACATGGCATAGTTTTTGTGAGGGGAGAAGGAGGGAAGCCATCAAGAAAGGCTCCCTTCATTTCTGGCATTGCCAATTCTTTAAACAAGCATAGCCAGGGACTACAGCACCAGGTCAGCATGACCAGTACAAGCACAAAGCAGAGCAGCATGTCTCATGTGACAGGTAGTGCTAAATCTGGCAAGATTTAGGAGTATTTGTTTATATGTGGAAAATGAGGATGAGGAGTTACTGTTCTGCCCCTGAGACTTGTGTTTATTAAGGTACAAGCCCTTTGTAAGCATAAGCCAGCATGCTTTCTGTTTGCACAGTGACCCACAGGTGACACCACCCCATGACCAACATGCATAAGTGGGGATGTGAGGGGGAGCCCCCCTACATATGACACAGATAGTTGCACATCATTCTCACTGAAACACTGTTTATAGAAGTTGATCTTATTTATACAGGATAATTCTTAAACAGGAAAACAAATGACTGAAAGAGCACTGTCTTTTGTTTCAAAACCCAGCATCAGCTATTCAAGTATCAGCAGCTGTTGGGGGCATTAGAGCTGTAGGAATTCACTGGTTCTTTGGGAGGGAGCGTGTGTGGGTGCCAAAATACTCAGCCTCAGGACTGCATCAGTGGAATTCTCCTTAGCAAAGACGCTCTTACAGAAGCATGAGCACCCCAAGTGCAAGACTTTGCATCTGCCTGTGACAGCTCTTAGATGAGAGACAAGTGGCACCATGCACCAATTTGTAACTGCATCACTATGCAACTATTTTATTGAAATTAAAGACATGTTATATTTGCTATTCCTATGCTACAGCATTTTTTGACCAGGTTTTTTGTCACGTTTCTTCATCAGCTTCTATAAATAGGTGAAGTGCTGCAAATCTGGCCAGGGCGTGAGGGGAGATACAACCCAACAAAAAACCTGGGGTGTTTCACATATTTGAGCCACTTATGGACCTTAAAAAAGAAAAAGAGCAGAGTTTAGGGTGAGCCTTTGAATATCTCTTTCAATTCTCTTTCTTCAGTCTTCAAGTATTTTTGACATAATTAAAATGCATTTAATTACTCAAAATGTCTACTTAGTAACATTAGACAAGAGTGCATACACTGGGTGGGTAATGCATTGGTGAGGGACAAGAGAAGCTCCAGGGAGAAAAAAAAAAGTGCTGTACACACACTGAGAACAGTATGGATATCCTTCCTAGTTGCTCATCAAGACTAACACTTGTTTTGTAAAACTAAGACTGAGCTCATTTTTGCCTTGTGGTGCTGGTAGTGATGTAGTTTCTAAGTAGAGAAGTTAAAGCCAGCTTGTATTTACTTCATCCAGCCTTGTGTTTGTCTTGCAGAGTGCTGGACTAGCAATAAGTTTTTTAGACTCAAACAGTAAAGTTCTGAAATGGCATTTGGATGCCAGGGTATACCCAGCTTCAAGCTGGAACAAATGCCAGCAGCCAGTCTCGGCTGGATAAACCCTTTTCAGGGATGTACTTTGAGACTGGCATGCTCTGAGCCCCAAACTCCTCCTCTTTTGGGACTGCTTAGGACCAAGAATTCAGACTGCCAGGTCCTGATCTGTAGCTTGTGACATGAGCCCAGAGGCAGGAAGACTCAATCGCTTAGTGGATCAGGAGTGGTTAAGTCTTATGAACTAATAATTTGTAGTCACAGTGCAGTGAGAGCTGGAACACCACCATGCTGCAACACCAAACAATAGCTGCCATCACATGGGAAGCAGCAAAAAATAAATTAATTGGATCAAGGTATCACTTGGAGACAGTCTGAAGTGAAAACTTGCAGCTAGTCCAAGTTTTTTCCCCACTTCCAAAGCATCCTGGTCACAGGCTCTGAAGTGTTTTCCAGTATTGACAAGGAGACACCAGCAGCTATTGAATGCATCAGACACTTGCTAATTGATTTCTGACCTTGCATGAATCACAACTTGTTGCATCACAGGAACACATCCTAGCAGAGATCTACAGTGAGACAAACATTGAAAGCTGTGTGTCAGGTACAATTAGGCTGTGAACAATTAGAGATTAAACACTGGGTCCATCACATACTTACCAGATGCCCCTCTATATCTTTAACAGTTGCAGCAGCTGAAAAAAAAAAAGTGTCTGAGCAATTTATAAGAATTGCAGCAACTTAAACATGGCTGAAATCACACAAGACTTATACACAATAGAAACTTTTGTAACACAGCCAAAGCTTTTAAAAGCCATTTAGTTTCTTTGACTGGTCATATATTTCATCCCAGTACAACCCTTAGCAACAACACAAATACTGTGCCTTAATACTGCTTAGCATAATGAAGACTACAAGATGCTGTTTGACTTTTAAGCCACTTCATCCTCTACTCCAGCTTTTGTTTCTCAGAATTTTCGTAGGCTATTGCAAAACAGAAGGCAGAAATTGTCTTTACTGCAATACAATCAGTAAGACATGATTTCAACAAACCCAGCACTTAAGATTCATAATAGCTTTCAGTATTATTTTAACCATGCTAGTAGCAAAAATACTTTGAAACAATAGTAGAAATAGAAGTTTCCAAGGAAAACAGCTCAGTTTCCACTACAAAATAAATTCACACAGTACTTACCAACTTGAATATTCACATTAAGAGGTTCAAATTACTAAAGGGAACCAATTTGTACCAAAAAAATCCCCACAACCAAACAATGAAAGGAATTAGTGATCTAATTAGCTGCTACTTTTTGCCCCATGCACCTGAACCCCCACACAGGTTTTTTCTCTTTGCCAATGCAAGGCAAGTTGATTGGAGAAGTCCTTTTTAAGGACCTTATGATAATCTTGCTTTGAAGCAGAGGCATCTGCCAGCAAGGTAAGAAAACTCATAGTTAAGGATTATGCATTTTATTTACCAAGCAAAACTACTCTTCCACTTTACTCATTTGCTAATTTCAATCACACACAAAATAAACTAGAGCTTAAACAGGTCCCTTGTAAGGCAACACAAGAACCAGGGACAGCCCTAGTGCATGCTTTGCCCAGCTGTGGAAAGCAAATTTCATAGATAATAATCAAGCAGTTACCTTTATCACACTTCAGCTTTTTAACAAGAACAACAATGACAACGAGGAAAACCAAAGCAGCCAACACAAGCCCCAGAATAAACCAATTATGAGCTTCCTTCACTGCAAAGTAAGGAAAAAAAAATTAGTACTGAAACTGTCCCCCCAAAAGATATTCCTTGCTGTCCTAGAGAAAAACCTAAGCCCAGAACTAGTACAATAACCCAGACAGTTTGTCCTGGGACTCTTATGGACACATTGCCCTGAACATGTGAGCACTTGTTTGCACTGCACATCATGCTCCCAAAGGCATCAGGGAACTCTGCAGAGAGCTGCAATGCAACTTCCACAAGGTTTTATGGAGAGACACTTAAGGGGAAATGAGTATGCAAAAGAGGATAGCTAGCTTTGGGTGCTGTAGCATGGACAGTGAGCATTCCTAGCAGAAGAGGAACCCACTCCAGGCACAGTAAACATCTTCACACTACCCAGAACTTTCAACTGGGTCACCCTTGCAACTTGAAGAACCCTAGCAACACATGTAGCTTTTCACCAAGTGAAACTCAAGGTGGTTTACCCCAACAACCCCTTTGAGAACTTGTCTTTAGCAAATAACTCCCAGACTAAAAGGCAGCTGCTCTTAAGTACATTACAGCAGTTTAATCCACTGCTTTACAGACTACTCTGGTGTTATTAGCCTGAAGCCACAGACCCAACAAACCAAGGTGAGTGGGATTTGTGTAACAGACCTTGATTAGTTAAGCCTAGTTCCATGGTATCAGTGGAATTCATGATTTCTTTCCCGTCCAGATGCCTGAAGTGGAGGGTAACA
This sequence comes from Melospiza georgiana, assembly GCF_028018845.1. NCBI lineage: Eukaryota > Metazoa > Chordata > Aves > Passeriformes > Passerellidae > Melospiza > Melospiza georgiana. Next base: position 16,071,094 of record NC_080435.1, read on the forward strand.
GAACATTGTATCAACATTTCCAGATCAGTACATAGCTCTGTCCAGGCATGATTCTTTTTCAGACAGAGCCCAGAACTATGAATGGAACATGCATAAACTCTGATAGAGGTGTACCTTTAAACAATCCAAAACAAAACTGCAAGATAAAATAAAAGCAAAGCAGATAAAATTGACCTATGTTAGCATCTAAGTGGAGGGAAAAAAAAAAAAAACAAGCCACAGAGTATAGGCATTATTCATGCATGGTTAGTTGCCTTCAACATGTAGTTCTACATACTAAAATTTTAAGCTGGGTGCTAGAAAATTCATTCAAATATGTTTCTGTGGAAATACCAACCTGAAGACATGAAAAATGCCGATTTACAGCCATAAGCAACAAGCACAATCATGCCCAAGTCCACATCTTTCTAGGTCTCAACATCACAGGTTTTGACACCTAAAATTTAAATGCATGAATAATGCCATTTGGCTTCAGGGCAATTATTTACAGCCTGATGACATGTGTTAACTATTGGTACAGACTGGGCCACAGCTCTAACATTCCCCAGAAGGAAAATAGCAACTTATTCTCAAACTTACTCTTGACTGATTCTCCGACATATTTCACAGCCCTCATCTTCACAGAAATACCCTGGTTTGCACTGGCATTCAGCATTCTGTGTCAGGGTACAGGGTCTCAGAGTTATCTGACCTAAAAATAAGTTAGTAAGTGCAAAGATTATACTCAGGCCATAAAGGCGATTTACTTTTAAATTCAATATGCCCAGTGAAGACCAGGTTTTTCACATTAAAAAGGGGGAAAATTTTAAGGTTTCATAAGGTTTGGTACCTTCTTTGCACTGTCTGCAAGCCAAGCAGTGCTCCAAGCCGTTGGCATGGGCAGTAAAGCTTTTTCCTTCCTTGCAAGGGTCACATTTTCCTTGCAAATGTGAAGTATTGCAGTGATCAGCAACAAAGGTACCTGTGGAAGAAGAGAACTGGCAGCAGCAGCAATCTTGGGATCTTTTGGCAGACAAAGGGCTAAACCTAGATATTACAACACAAATTTCTGAGAAAGGTTCAACTCTTCCTTTCAAATCAATCACATGCCACACAAACCAATAGGCACAGGAGAGTCAGGAGGCACATTTGCAATTTGCCACTCAGACAGGGAGAGGTGCAAAACGAGGTGTCCAGCAAGGCAGGAAGGATGAGTCACTGCAGCAGGCAGGGAGCCTGTGGATGGTGCCATTGCTGAAGGAAAGGGGCAAGCCCAGGGAGAGTGTGAATCCTACCTAAAAGCACCAGTAAGCTTCTGATAAAAATGAGAGGTTTCTTCTCAGTGCAAAACTTGTTAGCTCTGCACACATTGAGCAAGGAGGAGAGCAAAACCATACTGAAGCTTTGCCTACAGACACAGAAATATCAGAATTCTCCTAGGCCTGTTCTTTGTGTTAACTAAATCAATTAACTTCAAAAACTTTATCCTCAACCACAAGCAAAGGCATCCTGGCTTGATGCCAAAGCACCTCTCCCAGTCACCACCTGTTGCAATAAGGGGCTCCACTTCAAAATGGAGCCCAGCCTTTACAGCACCAAGAAGTCCTCACGGCTCCAACCAGGCTCACACTTTCCCAGCATGCAGTGTAGGAAACAATTGCTATCAGCCTTAACTGCTCAAAGTCTTACCTGCTTCACAAAACACACAGCAGTGATCTTGATGGGAGTACTCTCTCTCCCCGCAGTTCGCTCGGGCTCTAGGCATCGTCAGTAGCACAACCTACAGCAGAGGCAAACAGGCCTTTTGAGTGAGTCATCCTGCATGGACATGATAACTATCTTGGGGAGATTAACTTGTAAAGACGTGGAAACACATTCAGAAATTTATGGGAAGCCACAGAGGAAACCCAAACTAATTTCTGCTAAGTGCTGCACACAGCAGTAATTGCCATCACAAAGCTGGGGTTAAGGCAGCACCGTGCTGCAGCTCATGGGCTTTAGGCAACTGTTGCCACACGTTCCTGCCTCCACATAAACTTTTGCTTTCTTTCCACTATCTCACTACAGTTGAACTGCAGATGCCAAAGTTTTTGCGGTGTGCAAGGGATTAGTTTCTTCCTTCCCCCTTCCTTTTAATTAATCAGAATCAGGGCTAGTCTCGCTCCCGCAAAATTGAGGAAACGCCCCACAGACTCCTCGGACACGTCTCACTGGCTCGAATCTTAGGCAGAAGTCGAGTCATTAGCAATACTACAGGAGCATCGGGGATGATTTTTTTTTTTAAGAGGCAGAAAGTTGCAGACCGCGCACTACTGGGCAGGGCTCCCCTGCAACCTCTCAGTGCCGGTATATCCAAGCGCTTCCAGAGAGGCGAGCGCACGCCCGGCCCCGCTGAGTCACCTCCTGAGCGGTCTCGCACACGGAGAGAAATCTTCCAGAGCAACAGCGGGAAGGGGGGGGGGGGAGAAGAGCAGGCCAGCACGCCGAGCTCCCCAGCACTATCATCAGCGGGCATCGTCTCAGCTAAAACCAAGAGGGTCCCGCTCTTTAAACTCTCTCCTCGGTAGACTGAAAATCTTCCCCCTAACTGTGGGGGGTGAGAAAACTCCCAGTTTCACACTTAAACAACCCGAGGAGTATTAAAGAACTCACTCCTGACTCGTAACTCATTTTTTCTCTGAGGAGAGAGGGAAGGGCAGCAGCGAGTGCGATACGAACAGATAAGGAGATGCGGTACATTCCTTGAGGGCGCCGGGTTCATGCCAGCGGCGCTGCCGTAACTTTCCTTAGACATCAAACACGAACAAAAAGCTCGAAAAAGTTACCAAAGTCTCTTAAAGAAGAAAAGTACAGAAAAACCCAAAGGCTCCTTCACGCTAGAGCAGGAGGAAGACTTTTTCCGCCTCAAAAGCCAGGATTTAAGTTCTGGCTGCGGACGGCTGCGAGCCGCCACTCGCGGCAGGCAGGGGCGGGGCAGAGAGCCCCAGCGGGCACTCAGCAGCAGTGGGACAGAGAGCCCCAGCTCCCACGGCACTCAGCAGCAGTGGGACAGAGAGCCCCAGCTCCCACGGCACTTACCAGCAGCAGCAGCCCCGCCGCTCGCCCGGCTCCCATGACGGTGCCCATCGCTCTGGGCTCGTCCCGTGCCGCCGCCGCCTCTTATTCCGGTGCGGGGGTGGGGCAGGCGGGGGCAGGCGGGGCACGGGCTCTCGGGCCTCCTGCTCACTCCGGCCGTCCTGCTCACTCCGGCACAAGGTGGAGTTAATTGCCGCAGGTGCTGAAGGGCTGTCCACCCTGATCACAAAAGCAGCGGGAAAGGCTGTGAGGAGAAATTTCCCAATATGGCGCAAACGAAGTGTATAACTGGGCTTTTCTCATGTTTCTCCTCAGTAGTTGTTCTTCCCCAGAAAAATAACGTTTCTGGCCATGATTTTCCTCAAGAATACTTTTCTTTTCCCATGTGCATGTAGGAACATTCACCTCCAGACTGTTCAAACTGGATTAAAATTCATTACACAAGGATTCATAGGCTGTTCCTTTTTGGATTAATTTTTAATCCTCTGTGACAGCAGCCCTTAAATGTTGGAAACTCTTCCTCGGCTGATGCTGAATTAACTTGTTGATAGTTTCTTTCACTGAACTGCTGCTCTTGTGGTAACAATGTTTATTTCACTCAACTGCAGTTACAAGTCCTAGTGCAATCCCTGTGGGTGCTTAGTTTGATAAAACAGAAATAATTCAAACCATTTCCTGCATTCATATTTACACCTACTGAAGGCTTTCTGCTCACCACTGCTTCTCTTTGGTTCTGGGCTTGGGCTGTTTGGGTTTTTTCTGTTGTTTGGTAACCATTTCCCAAAGCTGGGATACAGTTGTACCCAAGGGGCGCAAACAGCCCTACTGACGTGGAGAGGCTCCTATCCTTAACTCAAGACACATGCTCCAAAACCAGGATGAGAGTGATGAGGAAGGCTGTGCTGACAGGCCAGAGATGTGCTGACTTGCTGAAGCATTCAAAGGAGATTAGTGCATTTGTTTGCACAGCTTTACATCCAAACACTTGGACACATCCAAACAGGAGCAAACACTTTGGAGCTGCATAGGGAACTTTGCACAGCCTGGAAAGCAGAGGCAGTGTCCTCTCACTGAGTTTTACACCACATGCGGCATGGGTCTGACTTCCTCAGAAAGAGTGACTAGGATGACATCCTTCAAAAAGGCACCCAATCTGCGTCAATAATGTTGATATTCTCCAAGGTTGTTTCCTCAAGGATGAAGGATGCTTTGGTTTTCTGGAGATTTTGCTAATAACAAAGCAACTCTCACCCCTTAACATTTGTGATCAGTTTCCTGAATGTCAGCTTACAGATGCTGGCTCTTACCCTGCCTGTTCATATCAGGGAGCTGCAGTTCTCTCTGTGGAACAATCTATTCCCTATCCTCAAGTTCTTGATATAAAGGTTTCCTAAGTCCAAGATAAGTTTGTACATTTGCATGTACAAAAGTGAAAATCATGGGAACCACTTCTCTTTCTGTGGAAGTTGCTACAATAAGAAGACAATTTCAGACAATTTCTGACAGTTTCAGCCAGAGTGGTATCAAACTGCTATTGCCATTGTAACCTATGGCCCAGGTCTGATATTCTTAGAGGCAATTTCCCGCAGATTTTAATCTAGAAAGTAATTTACTTTTAAAATACTATCAAACACAAACCCAAAAATAATTTGTCAGATAGACTGCCACTGAAAGTTGTGTGTAGTTTTATTTCAACATATCAAGCACAAACAGGTTTCCCCTAACTGGGGAATATGACAAGGAATGTACTTAAAAATTTGGAAACATTTACATTGAAAGATAGCCCAGACTGGCACCACCACTAAGTATTTTAAGGCTGTATATATAGCAGTACTTACCACTTGGAACTACTTCAGGCCAGAAAAGAAAGGCTTAGTATTGTCTGCAGTCTACAGAAAATATTGCAAATCTTTAAAAAATGGTGTAAAATAGGAAGACTATTAACAGGGTTGAACAATGCAGTGGCAAAACCCTCCCTCTTTCCTGACCTTTGACAATAAATGTGCCTAAGCCCGAACACACGTACACCTACATCGCTCCCATCCTCCTCACCTATGCTGGGGCAGTGGATTTCTCTCTACAATGCTAGTGTGTGATATTATAAAACAGCCATATAGCAAATAATAACAAGAAGAGTAAGTGACCAGGTTTTACAAACAGGCGTGCGTGTCTGACATCACCCTCAAAGGGCCAGACCCAGGACACCCAGTCAGCTCCGTAATCAGACAAGGAGCTTTCACTGGATACTTCCCATTTCCTAAAGCAGAATGGCTCTAGGAAATTGTGTATATTTACAGTTTCTGTGGAATGGAAAATAAAACACATCCTGAGGTCCCATTCTGCATGGGCTGACTAAACAGATGACTTAATATCCCAGGGCTGGATTTTTTGGACCAACATCAACTCGCTCCTGTAATTAAAGGCAGCCGGACAGGCACCATGGACATCAGTTCTTTACAGCTCCCCAGCTGCTCTTCCTCACTCCTGGAGCTATGACCCAGGCCACCATGACTTTTCCAAAATGTTGAGGTGATTATCATTTTGGGGTTACCAATACTGCTGGGTAATTATTAATTGCATCAGAAAATGACAAAACATAGAAAACAAATTGCACAATTAAAGCTACATTTGGCTTCAGCATTAAGGCCCATACAGGTTAAGAGGTCCTTGAAGATGTACATGTAAAAGGCAAAAAATGACATAATCTGCAGGAACAAAGTTTTGCAGCTTCCTAGGTCCCTTTTAACCTCGTTTTTCCACTTCCTTCCACCTCTGTCGTGTTGGTTCTAAAGTGCTTTGGTGCCTCGCTGGGCGCCTTGCGCGAGTGGCCCCCTCCTGCAGCCAGTGATCATTATTGCTGCCAAATGTAGTGATTTTATTTGAAGACATAATTGATGAAGAGTTGACACGTAAGAAAGATGCAGAGGAGAAACCAACAGCGAGAGTCCAGGAGGAAGCTTTCCGAAGAGGCCTTCCTGTGGAAGGACTTTTTGTTCAGAGCGCTGAGGTTTCTGCAAAAGAAAGCAACATGATTATTTGTGTGTTGGAGAGAAGTGTGCCTTCACACACGTGTGCACACCACGAACTTCCCCACCAGGAGGGAACCCTGCACTTTGGTGACACCCTTAGGGGTAGAGCAGTGTGCCCCCCCAGACTTTGCCTTCCTTTTTAACAGGAAGATTAGTGTTTCTGGCTGCAGCTGGTTGGCATGGGAAGGGCACAAACCCCAAGAAATCTCTTCATCCAGCACTCACTCATAGCCCTGTGAGTTTTAACCTGTGCCCTAACCTTCCCAAACCTGCCCTGGACACCCCCAGGAGCTGCAGCAAAGCTAACAGCATATCACCAATGACTCTGGCATCCAGAAGGGGTAGATTTCACATGGGATCCCACCTCACTGAAGCCTTGGCAGGGCTGGATAATACTCCTCACACAGAGAGGAATCAGCAGGGCTCCCTGGAGCTGAACTAGCAGTTAATTCCTCCCCACAGGAGTCTGCAGGGCAAAGCCCACTGTCAGCAGTAGATGTGGTTACTGTTTCCTTCAGATGGCAACCAGCAATTTGTACAAAAAACTGGAAATTAGTGCTTTTCTCCATGGAGCCCAGTTTTTCAGAACACATACCCTGCAAACTGAGGAAGTTCCTAACATGCTGCATGGATCAGAAGGCCACACATTCTGCCTGGCAGAGATTTATTTTTAGCCAGGGCCTGGCCCAGCCCTTTTCAGTCAGGAGTACCTTGAGCTGAGTAACATCCTGAGGGTGATACTTTTCGCTCAGAAAGAGACTGTTAAGGGGAAGTTAACGGTTTCAAGCAGAGTCTGGGTTTGTCTTTGCAGTATAAGTGGTTAGTTTATCTGCAACAACTTGAACTGCACTCCTGCAGCTCACAGAGACATTCTAAAGACCACAGTAAAGAGTTAAATGCACACAGTTATTTTTAACCCATTAAAATCATTGTTTGATGACAGCAAATGGTTACCTGTGTATGTCCTGTTGGGCTTTCTGTACGGATAAGACAGCTGAGTGAATTTCTTTCAGGTGGTTCATTTCTTTCCCACACTGAGCGCACAGGCTTTCAAACCCTGTGGCAAAGCATTGAAGGACAATTATGTTTTGCATCACCATTCTGGTGGTAGGGAAACACAACACAGCAAGTGGGTGGCTGTGAACTAATTGTCACTGCTAGGGGGGACACTTTCAGGAGGAAACATGGGGAGGAGACAGGGAACAGAATCTTCCAGGCAGAAGATCCAGGTCACTCCTGTGACTCTGGGTCAGGGTGCTTCTCAGTCAGCTCTAAGGAAACAATGCTCCTCAGCTCAGGGGAGGAGAGAGAAGTGCTCACACCTGCTCACTCTCTCAAACATTCAAGGTCACCTCTAACAAAGGCAGAGAAAAGAGAGAGAAACACAGCCTGTTTCCTGTGTGTTGATTGGAATGTCACTGTATTTTTCCAGTTTTGCCAGGAGATGGGAAGTCCTTGTTGTAAGGCAGAAACAGCACATACAGAGAGAGAACAGAAAAGCAGAACATTCCCTGTGATGCCTGTGGGCTGTTGGCCCATGGTATTAACTGGGCTGGGAAATGTCCCAGGGCTGGCTCAAGAATTAAAGTAGCAACGAAAGAACATTAAAGCTTGACCCAGTGACACCCAGATACTTACCATCATCATCTGAGAGCTCCTGCACTGACTCTGGCGTTGAACAGCTGCTCTCTGTGTTCTGGCTGTGGTTGGAAGGCTGATCACTGGTTTTGCGGCGCCTGCAGTCTTTGGCAGACCTCTGGATAAAACAGGGATTAGATGTGACTCAGTCTCTACCACATTGAAGAGGTGTGTGATTGCTTTAAACAAAACAATTTGGGGTGCTGGGAAATAAGTGTGATATTGTGAAGTTTGATTGCTTTCTCAGCAACTCCTAGTAGTGGACTCTGGCAGCTACTTAAGGATATTATACACGTGCCTCATACAGGAGCATTTCCCCAAGTGACAACATTCTCAAGACACCTATCCAAATTATTCCTCTTGTAGCTTTAACTGACACATACTAGAGATGAGCCTTAGAGTTCCTTTGTTGAATTATGTACCTAACTTGGCCAGGTACGTAAGAGAAAGCTAGAAAAGAAGGAAAAAATTAGAATAAACTTTCCCAGCAATGATTTTTCAGAAGGTGCATGGAGGATCTAAACATCATGGAATTTTTATGCCTAGTTTCTTGATGCATTTTGGAAAGTTTTGCCCTCTCTCTAAGATGAGTAAACCAAACACATTAATTCGAACTTCTCACTACAGGGTCTGAAAAGCAGTCATGAACTCCAACTTCCCCACTGAATCAGAGACATTCCAGTGTGGGGCATTACAAAAGAAAAGTCTCTGTAGATAATAAGATACAAGTTTTTCAGCGTAATATGGGTTATACTTAGCAAGTTTAGCAGCTCTACATTTGCAAAGTGTGTTATGAATGACAGGTATTGCTCCAAAGATGGAAGCACTGAAATAGGAGAGTATTATCACTGTATTAGGGAAAGGATGGAAAGATGTTTCTTGTCTTGTCTGAGAGAGTGAATGATAAAGGCTCATGGCAGAGACTGAAACTGAAGTCAGGGGGTCTCAGTTATGTACTCCAAAACCTACAGGAAGTTTTCTGCTTTGGAAACACTGAACAGTAAAGTTCAGCTCAGTCATATGCAAAATTCAGTGTAAGAGTCACTGTCACTAGCATTGGGTGGAAGAAAAATGCCAAAATTGATAGAATGAATCAATCAGTAATTATAATTCCTGGGAGCTAATAATGGTATAATACTGCAGGTCTATAGTCACAAGCTATATTTACCCAAAACAAAACTTTCAGCTTATGCTGTGCTTTTACATGAAAATGCTGTAGAAAAAGAGCTGTGTATCTAAACAATCATAAAGAAGATGATAATCCCCAGAACAAGCTTTTTACCTTGTGCCGCGTAATTTGATTGTTTATGCATGTTGCTTTGTGGTTTGACATCCTTGTGGATAAGTGTCTTTCCATTGTCTGAAGTATTCCATCCTTCTCAAATTGGGCAATGTCGTTCAAAGGATCCCAAGGCCTTAGACTTTTGAGACCAAATGAGAAAAATTCATCAGAAAAGCAAGAATCCCACATTAGCCCAATACACTAATTCCACATGCATCAGGGCAGGCAATCATCCCTGACAGCAGCCAGACTTTACAGATGCAGTGACAGGACTAACAGAAAGTTCCCTGCACATTCACAGCTCCTTGCAATGAGTGTGGGGGTTCAGTCTCCAGAGGCTTTGCCCTTGTTGCCCAGGGGAGGAGAGCACAGTTGTTAACTCTGCTCTGAACAGTGCAGAAAAGCTCTGCTAAATGACTCTGCCCTTCATTGCAGCAATAGGAATTTTCATCAATGACACAGTGGATTTTCCATTGCCACGCCCTCATTTCCAGCTATTCCCAATTAGTATCATGAACATGTATTCTAATGATGACATGGAGCTCAGAAAGGGCAAGCTCTGGACATAGTTTTGGGGAATGGCAGGGCTGCAATGACAGGTCTGTAGCCCTGCTTGCATCCCTGGGAATCAGGCAGTGCGATGTGTTGGGAACCCCAAGCCCAGCACTCACTCCTCGTATTTGTAGCGCCACTCGTTGGTGCTGGCATCGTGCCGGAACAGCAGCGGTTTCCATTCCGCGCCGCTTTCCCTCCGCTCCCGGGCGGCGTTCCTCTGCTCCTCCTCCAGCACAAACTTCTCCTGCGTCGCCTTGTGCTGGTCACCTTTGTTTATTGCACTGGTAACGTGCTGCCAAAGCCTAGGAATAATCAAGGAAGGAAGTTAAACCACCTTAGAACCAGCAATATATTTTGCCAGCTGGAACTTTGGAGCAGAAACTTGTTGGGTGTATTGAAACACCAGCAGAACAGTACCAGGATTGCTCAGCCTCTGTTTTTAGCTTGTAAGTTAAAGAAACTGAGAAAGGCAATTCTGAATGCTGTATAGGTGACCTGCTGAAGGAACTTTCTCTTAGATAACATCACCTTCAACAATAATTGAGTTCTTCAGTGCTGTCTGTTATTGAATTCTTATGCTGCTGTCATAGAAAGTTGTGTTCAACTCACTGGGATCTGTGGTCTCTTTAGGTGATTGGTGGAGAATCTGTTCTGTTCCTCATCCTTTCAGGCATTTCTGTTTAGAAGCCTTTGCATCAAAGTCTATACCCAAAACAAGTCTTTATATTTAAAATTTAGAAGCACTGGAAAATGAACTTATGCGCACATCTTGTAGCTGCACATGCATCTCCTATACAGGACTAAAAGCAGATCTGTAGGAAGCTGATGCAATCCACAAGCAACAAGCATGTCCTCATGCTTACAAGCTGTAATCATGAACACTTGTTTGCAGCTGCCAAAGACTAAGTGATCTATTATATGAGTTGTTCTCATTGAGCATCTGCCCTGGGGAGAGGATCTGCCTTCTACCAGAGAAAAATTACTTTTTTTTACTATAGCCAAGCTCTGATCAGCCTCTCCACAGTTCTTCTAATCAGAGCACTTTAATCTTAATTTCAGATTGGAAATACTTCTGAGACTAGCAACTAGCCTTCCCAAAATATTACTGTATGCTTTAGTGTTTAGAATGTGCACAGGAGATCCAAGCTTTTCCATTATTCCCAGCTCCACAAAACACCTGTCCACCATTAAGAAGATGAATTCATTACTGCATTTAATTTGGAGCTTGCTGTGAAGCTCTTAATTTAAAAGTGATCCTGAAGCTTTCATCGTATTTCTATTACCATACAATAACACAGCACTTTCAAAAATGCAGCTTCTTAGATAAGTAACTGGATGCAGAGCAATGCCTTCCTTTCATTTTTAATAAGTCACTTCCCTATCTCTGTGTATGAATAATTTCTCCCAGAAACAAAGGAAGGAAACTCAGTGATGGGGATGGGGCAGGGAGGAGTGAAATAACAACCTGAGAATATATTTTGGCGGTGTAAAGCCTCTCCTAAAGAATGTAGTGGTGTAAAGAGTGAGTCCCCTAATTCTTTGAACCTTTGAATTCTTTGAAGAGTGACAGCACAAAATTGTTTGACAAGGGTAAATTACTCCATCAAGAGTAGCATATGTCAGACAATGAGACCCTCCATGGTGAGCTGCATGACAGTATGAGCTTCAGAGATTCCACAACAATTGTGAAAATAGGTAATTTGCAGCACTGCAGGGAAGACTAAGCAATTTAGGCAGAATATAACCTGGATTAGATGGCAATTTATTCATGCAACTGTCAGCATAATAAGGAGTTTGGTGGAATGTCTGTTAGGGAACTCTGTAACTTTTCCTTATTCCTCCTTCTCTTGGATGCATGAAACATTATTAATCTCTCATATAGCAAAGGGAGCCAGCTCTGGCCATAAACTCTGGTAAACAGAGAACTGGAGATTCTTTGCCCACAAGACCAAAATTCTCCTTTAAAGAATCTCCTTCTGAAGATTAAGAGAAAAATGTACTGCAATCTGCCCTGCTTTGCAGAGTTAACACATCTGTAACTTATACAAATACAGACTTTATTGCTCATAATGCCCACTGCTGTTGATGCCTTGTGAAGGCTGACCTAGAACAGAGACCTAGATGGAGCTAAAGAATAAAGTAGGGATTTATTAGAAGGCCTCAATGGATCCACCTTGGGCAGCACAAGAGCCCAGCCAGGGCTACACCAAAGATGAAGCAAAATGGTCACAAAATGGTCACAAAATGGACGACTGGTCATGGGGTCTCTCACTTTTATAAGTTCTGGTCCATTTTCATATTGGAGTTAATTGTCCAATTATAACTTAACTTCTGAAGTCCCATCTCTCTTGTTTTCCTCTCTTCAGTTTATGTTGTTTATGCTTTGGGGCCTGAAATTTGGATCATTTGTCCCTGGTCCCGAGATAGTCTACCTACTCTGTGAAGAGAGCTCACCATCCCCTAATGTGAAGCTCAGAAGTACTAAAGCAGTACAGATCTGAAAAAATATAAAAGCTAAAACCCGAGGCATCACTTTCCAAACTAAATTTTTGTGTGTTTTCATTTTCATGCAATCCCTTTCTTTACGTATAAAAAGAGGAATCTTTTTAGGATGATGTGATGCAACACCAAAATCAGATGTCCACAGAGAAGTGCACAACGTAATGCAGAGCCAGGCAGCAACTGCATGTGCTGGCTTGGGATTTTGCCTGGTGCTGGCTGACTGTAGTGGAGAGGAAGCACAACTAATTTGATTAAAGCCAGCCAGCCCCACATAACTCTGCTCAACTCTTGCTCAACAACTGTACAGTGTGCATTATTCATTTCTTCCATTTTCTAAGTGTATTGGGTTTGCATGGCCGGGTTTTTGGCAACAGGGGTGCTAGAGAGGAGGCTTCTGTGGAAAGCTCCAGAAGCTTCCACAACATCTGGTAGAGTCCTGATGGCTCCAAATATGGACATGGTGCTGGCCAACACTGGGGTGGGGTAATGCCTCTGTCATGACCTACTGAGGAAGAAATCACAAGAAAGGTTGTGGCACAGTTTTAATTGTGACTGGAGAAGAGTGGGGTGAGGACATGTGAGAGGAACAGTCCTGCAGACACCAAGGTCAGTGCAGAAGGAGCAGGAGGAGGTGCTCCAGGTGCCTCCTCCTGCCAGATTCCTCTGCAGCCTGTGGAGCAGCCTGTCCATGAAGGACCCTGAGGAAGAGTGATGCATGCTACAGCAGGATGGACTCGCACTGCAGCAGTTTGCAAGGAGCTGCTGCTCCTGAGATGGAGCCATGTTGGAGAAGTTAATGGAGAACTGTATCCTGTGGAAGGGACTCCACAGTGCAGCAGTAAAGGACTCCTCTCCCTGAGCAACAGGAGAAGCCATGGGTGACAAACTGACTGAAACCCCCACCTTCCTGTCTTTCCTTGTACTACTGGGAGAGGAGGTAGAGCTGTGAAGGAGGGAGGGGTGGGGGGAAGGTGGTTTCAGGGGCTTATTTTACTTCTCATTATCCTGGTTGGATTTTTTTAGCAATAAATTTATTTTATTCTTGAGCCTGTTTTGCCCTCAATGGTAACTGACAATTATTTTCTCACAGTCCTTAACTCATTAACTCTTCATTAATTTTTCTCTTCTCTGTCCAGCTGCAGAAAAGAGTGAATGAGTGATTTTCTTGGGTACTGGCATCCAGCCAGGGTCAAACTCGACACTAAGTTATGTGCCTGTTTTATGTAACCTAGATCATCCTACAAAGCCTGGTGCAGACGGCATTGGAGATCTCAGCTGAGATTATGCGGCAGGGTTAAACATCTGTTTAATTACATTCATTCATAAAATCCTGTTATGTGGTTCAAAGTACTGCTCTGTGGATGCCAGGACTTCCCACAATTCCTACATGTACTTTAAGAGCTTGTGGTTGAAATAACCCTTCTTAACAAGGTATCCAACCTCAGGATGACATCCTGCCCTTTTATAAAATGCTCCAGCAGTTACAACAATCTCTGGAGTCCAGGCAGAATTGTTATTTTAAGCAGATAAAATGTAGCCTCTGCTGTTTCTCAGCCCAGTTTGATTTTAGAGCTGTACTTCATGGAAACACTCCAGAGTCAATAGTCTGGAAAGAAACAGGTAAATGGCTGGGTAACATGTGCCAAAAAAGCAGGTCACTGCCTTTCCAGGACTGTGCTGAGGAATTGGAGGAGTCCTGCTGATGACAGAGGCAGCAGTGAGATGCTCCCCGAGCTCCCCACCTCTCTGACTCAAAGTCTGTCTGCTCCTCAAACAGCACAATGTGGCGCTTCAGCCTCTGCCTGCGCACTTCGCTCGTCGGGTTCCAGAACGTTTCTGTGCTCCCATTTTTCAGCTCGTTTATATGCACTTCTCCATCCTGAGAAGGAAAAGCAAATGAATCCATGACAATCAGAAAACAAAGGCAGAAATTAATCCTGACAAATTGAAGCTGCTCCTGGATGATGATAAGGGATACCTGTTGGTTAGGAGGCTTCTTTCCTCCTCTGTCCCATAAAATCTCACCGAACACTTCCTGAAAGTTTCTAAAATGAATGAGGCAAGGCATTGCCAGAAACAGTGGCTGCATTTACCATTAATCAGAGTAGAAAGGGACCTGGTTCCTTCTATTAAGTCTTGTCCCCAGACCTGAATGCCCACAGAAACCCTAAGATACTACTCTTTCACCACTGTTCCTCCCACCCAGCACATATAAAAACGATCCCCAGCTCTCTTTTCCAAAGTCTCCCTCAGCACTCCCTCTCCCATGTTCCATATGCTAGTTCCAGGACTGATCCCAGGTCCTCAAGAGACCTCCAGTGTGGAAAGCATGAGGTAGGCAGGCATTATCAAGCACCACTACGTGCATCTCTAACAAGCATATATACAAGCACTCAGCTGCTGCTGTGACCCTAGGACTGAGCAGCATTGGGATTTACTTCCCTTCTTTGTTCAGGTGAGTCTGCAGGTCCCAAGGCAAGGACAATTCAGGTGTAAGGATTTCTGTCAGAAAAGCCAGGAGAGCAGGCCAGTACTCCCAGTGGGGAAGGAGGAGAACCAACACCATCCTTACCCCACTGCACAGCAGCTCCTCTGTTCACAGCACACTGCTGCAAGCAGCACCTCACAGAGCCACCACTCCAAAGCCATTTAACTTCTTGTATACATCACTGCAGTTTGTGCACCACTAACACCCAGGACAAAGATCAAGGGAGGAGGGTAAAAGCAGAAGGCTGAGAGCTGAGCAGCACTCAACCTTGTGGCTCAGGAGAGCCCCTGGATGATGGGCTCTCACGGGTGGTGTTGGCAGGACCCACTGCAGACAAGGTACTCCACAGCCCAGCACAACTCACCACTGACAGGGCTCATCCTGCAGGACAGCGAGCTCAGAATGGAGCAAATCCCTTGTGCATGCTTAGAATGGGAAAATCTCCCAATTTCAAAATGGTCATTAGCTTTTTATGTAAAAAGACAGATTGCCTGACAGGACAAGTCCAGTCCAGTACCAAAGGCTACACTGTGGTTAGGACCTCACTATAGTAAGGGTATCCAGGCATGTTTCACCTGGCTTTCTTTAAATACCTCTTTTAGATGAGACAAATCTTGTCTCAGAAATGTCAATTTCTACAGACTGGCAAGGGAGCACAGACCAACTGCAATGATGATGTAGATGCTCAAATTTGCTCAGAGAAATACCCAGATGTCCAGGCCAAAGCCAAGGGTCACTGCTTTTGTTTTAGGTACCAGGAGTTCCAATCAAAATTAGACTACATCATTCACTATGCAACTTTATTCTTGCTGGATTTTGGCTTGAGGCTGGCTCTGAGTGAATCACTTGTGTATACTGAGTGTACTACATCATTTACTATGCAACTTTATTGTTGGATTTTGGCTTGAGGCTGGCTCTGAGTGAATCACTTGTGTATACTGAGTGCACAAAGGTGCCGGGTGCTCTGCTGGCTGTTCTGAGCTGACCATAGAGATAATATCCTCACCAAATCGATGCCTCTGTCCCTCAGCTGATGAACAGGGTAGTAATCGTATTCTGCCATAAAGGTTTGCTGTGAAAATAATGAATTCAAACCCCTCTAAATTCTTCCCTGAATCCCAGCCTAACTGTGGAAGTACTGAACACTCCAGACAAAAGGCAGCCTCAAGGTCTTTACAATCACACCTCATACACATTATGTCCTGCCATGATGCTTGCCCTAAGCCTCAGACCCTAAATACAGGCCCATTGCTTTTGGTGAGGAACCCCCCTACTGTTGCCAGCTTCCTCAGGCTCTGGGAGTGCAGCGCTCCTTTCACTGCAGATGGATGGGACTACTGCAGCGTAAATGAGCTCCACAGGTACCTTCAGAGGTGTGGCCGAGGCTGTGCTCACCAGCATGCCCTGGGGCTGGGGGGAACAGGCAGGACAGGGCCCTCCCAGTGCCCATTCCAGTGCAGGGAGCCTGCCAAGGGCTGCTAGCCCTCCCTGGAACCCTGCAGCCACGGGCTCCTAACCTGCCAGCAACTTTGAATATCAAATGTTACCCAGTGTCCAGTGAGACTCGCCAGCACTTCTTCTCCACATTTAATCTTCCCCGAGATCTGATTAATGCTCGTGCTGCCACCGAAGAAGGGCTGTCAGGGGAGAAGAGAAACAGCAAACGTGTTCAGTCTAGTGAGGACTGGAAGGGAGCCAACAGAGAGATGCAACAGGAGGGAAGGAAAGTGCAACTGGCTGACTTATAGTATTTCTGGGGAAAGGCAGAATGAATTCTAACATGGATTTTGACTGTCTCACATTGTGCCCCCTTCCTTTTGTTTGTAATACCACAAACACTGCAGTTGCAGGTAGGGAGATAAGCCTTGAGGTGCATTAACACTCAGGAATGCAAGGTCTCATATTTATTGGAAATATACTTATTTATTGTCAGCCAGACATCAGGATAAGTGTACATGGACAACTCTTTCCCACTGTACAGAATCACAGCCTTTGCACCCTTGTCCAAAGAAAAGGAGCAGCACTAGTGGGGACTCTTCCTGCTTATGGGACAGCAACAGCAGTGTGGCACTGCTGCTGACAGCATGTGTGTCAAGTCTCCAGCATGAAGAAGCTCTGAACAGCAAAAAAAACAACAAACCAAAGAAAAAGGGTATTTCCAGAGTCAAGGAAAATAAATAAATAAATCCCAGAACAAGGGAAAACTCCACCATCTCCTAGATGCCAAACACAGGAAATGCCAGTGACAGTGTGAGCCGCTCTTCCATTCACAGAATACACCTCTTCAGACATTTTAGCAAGCACTTTCTGAAAACATTTGTGCAAGCTTTTGTGTGTGGGTGTGTGTGTGTTAAATAACAAAATAAACCCAAATTTCACACAACACCCATGGATATAATAATCACATGTATCTTAAACACCAATCTCTGGTACATATTCAAATTAAGAACAAAGTTAAGGGGTTTACCTGCAACTTCTCACAAGTCTACTAAAATAGACAGCTAGGAAATGCTCAAAGCAGAGCATGTAATTACATCATCAGGACTTTTCAGAAACATGTTTGGATGAATCACACTGTTTTCAAGCCAGAAAAGAAGCACCTTAGGCTCTAAAGTGTTTGTAAGTTTGAGATGACACCCAAGTCAGGGAAATATGTCCTCAACCCAGTACACCAGATCTATTGGAAAAATAGGCTTTAAAGACAAGTATGTGCAAATGTCAGGGAAGTACAGGAGCAAGAGTTCTAGTGAGTTTGTACATTCACTAGATTTTGCAAGCAAAACTAATCATTCCTGCTAAAACGGAAGCCACACTGTAAATTGCGAAACTTTCAGAACAAAAGCCAGTAGCCAGAAAAAGTCATGTAAAACTAAGGCTTCCTGGGATCAGTTTGAGTTGCACAAGGCAAAACCAGCAGCAGGGTGACACCTTCTCTCCAGGCAGGTCCCACTCTGGTGCTCACATTATCAATTATCAATTATCAAACCCTGCCTGGGCACAGGGGCAAGCCTGAGACCCACTCAAAATGGGGCCATTTTTAAGGTATCTTACCTTTAGCTTGAATTCCAGTTCTGCCCTGTGGTTGGTTTTCTCACAGTCAATGGTAACTTTCCCTCCAAGCTCCATTGTCATGGTACCATATAAAAGTCCTGAAAGGAAAAAAAAGAGGCTTAAGAGAGGCCTCAGTGGAAGCAACCTGCTTTCTCAAGTAAACCTGGCTCTCGCTGACACACTGTGAAATTCATCACTTGGCTTAAAGTTTTGAAAAGACAGAACTGGAGTTTCTAGGAAATGGCTGTTTACGATAAGCATGAAGAACCTCCCCGAGTCCATATTCCACATTTCTAACACCAGCTAGAAAACAGCCTGACTCACAGGTGCACCTGTGACAAGCTGAAAGTGAGACAGGAAAAATGAAGGAAGTTGTGCCCAGCAACCTCATTCATATTTGTGCCTAAACAGACCCAGTCGGTTCTCTCAGGGTGATTGAAGAAGAGAGAAGCTGTAATGGGATTCACCAGAATCTGGGAGACTAGAGGTCATGAGGGAACTTGTGACACATGTTTACCATTTGCTGAAGGTCATTTGCAGAAAAAGAAAAATTGGTAAGAAGAAGATTTACGGAAAGGAATACTTCACAGAGATCATGATATTATGAGGTTATTGTTTTCAGGTACCCAGGCCCTTCTAAATATAAACTTAGAAGTCAGTGTGCCAAATTAAAAAATACTCAACCAAAATTGGATTTGATTGCTGATTTTTACTCTGCAGTGAAAATGATGCAGACAGAGCTTCCTGAGGAGCAGTGAATGAGCAGCCATGCCCCAGGCTCAGCACACACTGGCTCTATGAGCAAAGCCTCACCAGCAGCAGCAGCAAGCCTCACTGAGGCAGTTCATACTCTGAGAAGTACAATGATTAGAGTAACAAACAAATGGCAAGAGAACTCAGGAATTTCCTTTATCCTCAAAAAGCCAGAAAATATATCAAGCAATTTCAGCGTTAACATAATAAAAACTTTTTCTCTTAAGAAGCTCAGAAATGTAGTCTTGTTCTTTTCATCTTATCTACAGTGCATATATGCAGTATTTTTCTGTTTCTGCATAGTGTGAAAGCTAACATTGATGGGCCTAATTCTCTCCTGGGCTGTGCACAGGTAAACCAGAAAGACTTCAGTGAGGATTACTGAAGGTCTGCTGAGTGCTGTGACTCATGGGGGGCTCTCTGGAGTTACCAGGCCCTGTGCTGTCAGCTGCTTGAGAGGGGAGAGCCAGAGCAAAGCTAGTCAGCAAGACACCATTTTGTGACTCTGTTTGCTTCCTATTTGAAGAATCATACCTTACCTTTACAGTGGGCATATGGCATAGTGATTATATACTCTTCCCCTCTGCTTAGAAACATAAGCTTTGCTTTCCCGTCCAACAATGCAGAAAGTGAGTTGCCTAGAATTTAAAAAAAACACACATGAAAAAGTCATGTTATACTTTGCCTCTCCTCCTACTTTAGAAAAAGCATTTCCATTCAAATGTAGGTCACTAGTGAAAGAAGAGATGAAATGCTCAAAATTTAGGACCCTGCAAATCATGCACAGCTGGAGGCAGGCAGTTCTAACAAACTCTGCAGCTCTTACTTGCTCTGGCATTTAGCCCCTCTTGGAGAAAGAGCAGCAGATTTTAAGAGGTCATTAGTGGGAGCTTAGAACTTTCTTAGGTCCTCCAGCTCTCACAATTTTTCTGATTGTGGATTGTAGGTGTAGAAGAAGGGACTACAAGTAACCTTGCCCTAATAAGTTGAACTAATGTTGCACAAATTACCAAAGTTTAACTAATTACCAAAGAAGAACAAAAGTTGTACTAATTACCAAAGAAGAACAGCCTCGCCCTTAATGAGTTGTAGCTGTGACTAACAAAGATAAGTGTGACAAAGGAACTGAGTTGGCCCGTCAGGGGGAATCCTTGAGGAAGAAGGCCTAGAGGAAGAAGACCTTGAGGAGATAGAGGAGCCCTGAGGAAGAACAAAACAAGGAAGAGAGCTGCTGCTACAAAAGATCTGATGTGAGGTCAGTCTGGGTCTGACAGAGTTAGAGGCTGCTGTTGGAGCCTGCAGTCACATTCAAGCTCGGTAAAAGCCTGCAGTCAGAGGCAGCAAGGAAATACTTGCAGTCATGTTCCAGCAGGAATAGCCACCTCAGACAAGTCCTCAGACAGTCAGAGTCTGTCAGAGAAGCCAACAGCAGGAACTTGCTGCAGTCAGTCAGGATGGCTAAGTTATAAAGAAGAATAAACCAGGACCCTTTTCACATTTTTAAATAAGAGTCAGTGTCTTGGCTCGTTTCTACCCCTAACGAGAGGTCTGCTGCAACAGGGGATGATCCCAAATAAAAAATGAAATTGCCAGAAGGACAGCAAAGACTATCTTAAAGTGTTTTGGCAAACACACTCAGCAGAGGACAGTAATTACAAAATGTTTGTCTAAACAAAAAACTAATTTCAAACAGGAACAGTGTTTCAGAGCCTGGAGTTATGCTGTTTCCATTGATATTAAATGACTGGAGGACATTTTGAAGGTCTGGGCTTCAACCCCACAGGACTCTGGGAGCCAGATAAAGGTTCAAATCTATTCAGAGACTTTTGTGTTTGTTGCCTGAGTGCCAGAGAGCTGAAATGTAACTCATCCATGAGCACATACCAAGTGCATACTGACAATCCCATATATTATTGTCAGCCTTTGCCTTCTGAAAAACAGATTTTTAAAGCTCTCAATCTTTCTCTCTGTTTTTTTATTTCTTTTAACATCAGAGTGGTGTCACACTGAAATGGTGGAAATGGGGAAGGAGAGCCAAGTCAAGGACTTAGGCTATCCTGGTGATAGAACTGTCAACCATTTCTTAGTTCTTAACTCTCAATACACTCAGGGATGATGGAAAAACAAACCAAAACTGATGCCACAACATTACCTGGAGGAGGCCTAGACTTAATGCCTTACCATAAAACTTGGACCTAGCTAGAATGCTGCCAGAAATGCAGAATCCATCCTTCCTATTGCTGACGTGAAAAGCTGACACTGGTGGGTGATGGGACACCTAGGACAAAAGCAGGCAGGGGTCATTTAGAGCAGTGTGCATAGGCCAAGCAGAGGGAGGGTGCAAAATACAGGGGGAACACAGTACATGACACCATTATTATGTATGAGAGCATTATACATCTAATCTTTCTCCCCCACCCTGTATTTTCTTGAACTTGTGCACATAAGATGACTTTCAGGCAATAGGTAAAGTGTAAGGTTTTCAAGACAACAAATGAACAGTGCAGAACCTCAGTGCAGCATTTGAATAACCTCCATGAAATGCATGCAGTGATTGAAATAAAAATTTTAACAAAGCTAAAATTATCTAATCAAATAGGGGAAAAATGTGTGTGAAACTGGGAGTCCCTTTACCAAAGACCACACAGTTCTCAGATTCCTTTATTAACATGATAAATCTCAAACTACACTTTGTTAGGCCAGTTAACTTATGAGCTCTGCCCTTCATTTAATCACAAAGACATAGAGACAAGTCCTCAATTTACTCCTATTAAAATAATAATAAAAAGTTTAGAAATAAAAAGATGGAAGGATTTGGTTGTGTGTTTTATGCCCCTTTTGACAGAGGCAATACAACCCCCATTTTATTAACAATAAGAAAACAGTAGGGTAGAATCCCATTGAAGAAGCTGATGTTATATAGGGAAGACCTGCTGTTATGATCTTGAGTGCCTACCAAGCCTCACATAATTTCTGTAAATCTGCAAAGAAAAAAGATCAGCTGCCAGTTTACCCCAGGTTCTGCTCTGCCTGTTTACACAGAGCTCCTAGGGTGAGAGGAGTAGTGTGTTTCTGTGCATGGAGGTGCAAGCAGGTTGGTGGTGGCAACAGTTGAGCATCCAAACAATAACTCACCTGTTCTGCTATGTAAAATGTGTGACTGTTCGTCTGGGGGTGAAACCAACAGCAGCGAAATGTCTCTCCCAGAATAGGGTTGTATGGCTTTTTTATTCCCTGAAAAACCAAGTAATCAAAACCTGCTACAAATGAAGATTTGCAATCCAATGCTACAGATGGCCACAAAACAACACAGTAATTTTTTTCTTGGATGCTTTACACAAAGTCAATCACAAGAATAAAAACTGAAGAACTAGTTATAGATCCATCTAATCTAATCTCTTCATCCCAGCCATGGAGTAATCTGCTATTCTCACCATTTTAATATTTAATACTGCCCAATCAAAGATGATCAAACTTTATTATTGTTACTACTATACACTGCAAGGGCACACTGATGTGGGAACATGGCACAGTGGTACTAATTGGCCAGAAAAGAGAAAAGAAGACCTGCTTTCAGCAAAGGGGAAAACCTTGCATCCCAGGGCATGTTACTTGTTGATTACTAGTTTTACTTTCTAACTGTGCAGTGCAAAGGCTCTGGGGTTGATTGTCACTATTTTGCATTCACTGTCTGCTCTGAAACCAAATGCAACCCCAGTTTTAAAAGTAATGGTCAAAGTCTTCTGAGCAGTAAAAGAGGTAAAGTCTCAAAAGAAAGGCAACAGAGAAATTAAACAAAACCACAGCAGAAGATTTCAATGCCCATTACAACCCCAATTTCATATCTCATTTTACCTTTGGCTTCTTATAGAAGCCGGACAGATACCACCTCAGAACTTGCTTCATCCGGGTGTATGGATCATCCTCAAGGACAGCCCTGCAGAATGGAATAGAACATAAAATGTTCTTTATACTGGTCATACATACCATTAGCTTCTTACAGTATAATAACATCAATTTAAATCTATTTCCCCACAACTAAAGAGAAGTAACTTCTGTTCTGCTGCCAATGAAAAAGGTATCTCCCAGCAGAAATATCTATTTTTCAGTAATGTATGTCATACAACACAATCATTAAAAAGTGGCACCACTTGCCCCACATTTCTGCAAACAGACCAATAAAATTTCTGGAGTGTATCAGGTTTGATTGGATATTGGAGTAGGTTAACGTCCTTCCACTTACACTAGCACTGAGTCACTGCCAGCAGAATAGTGTGAGTCATAAAAGTAAACCTATCCCATCAAGATCAAAAACTGTCTTTTTTTGTCTCTTTTTCTTTGCTTTCCTCTTTCGTAAAAGATTTTTAAAGCTGATGTGCTCCATGAGCTCTACCAGTACTTTGAGATTTCATACAATACTTCAGGTTGGAAGGGACTCCGAAAAGTCATCTCAGCCAGCACCTCCAAACAATGCTCAATGATGAAGCAGGAAGTAAACCAAACCAAAGGCATTCCTGGTATTTCCAACCATTCAGTCAGATTTAAAAATCAGCTTGGGTAAATTATTGCAAAATTCATTTAGAAGGATCACCCGAACCACAAATTAAACAATTTTTAATCAAAACCTCCAAACCTCTTGAAGTCTTCTTACATATCAGCACTGAGGAGAACTATTTCTTTAACTTCAGATGGTACATATACCACAAACAAGGCTTGAAAATACCATGATTCTGTAATTACCCAGAGAAAGTGGAATAAAAATGAGTAACTAGTGCTGCTATTAGAATATTGCACATCTTGGTTTTATAGTCCACTAAGTATATCTCATTTAGAAGGCAGGTCCTATCTGGAAGCAGAACATTTCCTATTTTCTACTCTGTTGCTCCCAGCAGGCCTCTATCATCAATGGTTTTAAAAGATGTTTCTTATTTATTTTTTAACCATGATAATTATATTGCTTCGGGGAACAGAAGTGCTTGACAATTTTGGTTGCTCCGTCCTATTCCCCTATTCGTGTATGTACACGAGCACACCAGGAGGTGGCACAGCTCTGTTGTGCAAAACTCCAAGGCATCGGCTGAATTCCCACCAGCTCCAGCCAACAGTGCCAAACACATCCATATGCAAAGGTGGGTTTGTCTGGTGTTTAACTTTTCCCTCCTTGTCCCTCACTGGCAGCATTTTTTAATCTATAAAAAGTCACTGAGCTGGTGCCTGGCTTGATCTGTGCTGAAGCCAGTGACCTCAGTACTATCTGGGAGCTTTCTGGCACACACAGAGACATGTTCCCAAGTACAGGAGAAGTGCCCAGGTCAGGCCCAGCCTGTGCTGCTTACTGGGAGAGCAGGTCAGCATGGTAGTAGTAGTCGGAGAGCTTGTTCAGGAAGGAGCGCGGCTCCAGGATGAAGGTGGGCAGCACCACCCGCGACAGGTCCATGCCAGGCCGCAGCTGCTTCAGCAGGATCCACATCAGGCTCTTGTTCTCCTCAGAGACGGTTTCTGTCTGAGACGACTCCCCTGTCTGCAGAGGCAAAGGGAACTTCAGGGCAGGCACAGAAAAACCATTCCCTGCGGGTACATTTCTCCAGGGTCCAAGCTGAGCCATGCACACTAGGCCCTGGCACAAGGGTGACCGCTCACCTACACCACTGCAGAGAGACATCAGCCATGTCTCAGTAGAAATGAACCCCCAAAGCAATCACGTGAGTGGAGCAGAAAGCCCTGGGTGCCTGGGAAGGCTGGCACGAGGCAGGGAGCACAGCTCTGCTGTGCTCCTTCCTGAGGCACTGCCTCCCCCAGGGCTGCCAGGGGCCAGCATGGAGCACCATTAGCCAAGGGCACTCTGCACTGCAGGCCCTCAGGAGGGGTGGACATGCCCAGAGCTGTCACAGCATCCCTGCGGCCTGGGGGATGCACAGAGGCAGCTCAGTCCCATTCTCCATAAACAAGAGATTATAAGATTCACTAGGATAGATGTAGAAAAATGTAGGCAGTAAACAAGTAATCAACAGAGAAAAGAAGCAGTCCTGTAACTTCCAGACAAGGCAAACTGTCAATATGGCAAAGGCCCCACTACCAGGTGAGAGGCACAAAAACTCCAGCACCTTCCAGTGCTGCTTAGAGCCCTTTGCAGCAGAAGTGAAGGTAAAAAAAGCCAGGAGTTATGCTGTGCTTTCAGTCCTGTGTAGTTCCTATGCATTCAATGGGTTTATGAGATGTGCAACATGCCTTTCACACCACTAGAGAAGGTAAACTAAATTTTCAAACAAAATTCCATTTTAGTGAACCCTAGGCATCATAATTTAACAGTGAAAGAGAATACTTGAGCTTTCTACTGATTTTAGGCAAGAGATTTCTATGAGAAAAAGGGCACAGATTTACTTTTGGAATGGACTTTTGTTTGGGAGAGGGCATAGCACAGCACAACAGGAGTTTCAGGTGGTATAAATCAATAAACATTCTTTTTCACCACCTGAGCATTGCCTCCATGTTGCCTCCCAATCAGCCCTACAGTCACAGCAAGTTCACCAGTCCTACAGGGCTTGCAGGCTGAGGGAATTTCAAACTGAGGAACAGCAAAGCTCTACAACTCTGCTGCTTTTCAATTTTTGTACACTTCTTCTTTTGACAGTCTGATGCAATGCACACCTTGCACCTCCAAGGAGAAATGGAATACCACAGCATCACCTAGGGCTCACAATGCAGAGGTCTGTCAGAACTCTCATTATTTATCCAGGTTCTCAAGTGTGCATCTACTGCCAATATAAATTAATGCCATGTTGAAATTGCTGGACAAAGTGTTACTTACAATGAATCACTGCACACAAGATGGACATAAATAGAAAGAGAAAAAGGTATAGGAAGATGTGAACAACCTCAAATAATAATCCTTTTTAGAACTTGTTTAAACTACAAGCCTGGAAATTTTTTTTTTTTTTCTGCCATCAATCTACCTATCAAAGTGCCTATATTGTGTTCTACACCAACTTTTGCAATCTCAAAGTTCTTCTGACACCTGTCTCTGCCTTCACATTCCATCTGCAAACAAGGCAAAACTGCCAAAGCACAAACACCTTTCAAGAGTCTAATGAGGCACCTACCCACGTGCACACCTTTAAAATGAGCCTCACAGCCAAGCTGAAAATGCAACAGTGCCAGCCTGTGACCTTTGTGCTGCCACACCCGAATTGCACACACAGGCTGAGGGCAGTTCCAGTTTAAGATGATGACTGACCTGACTTCTGGCACATGTTTACCTTGCTACATCTCCACCCAGGGGAGTTACATCATTGCACAAAACCCATTTTTCTCTACATTCCTTTCATCAGTGAGTTCAGACTCAAAAACCAGTCCTACCTGCATGGCCCAGGTGATGACAGCCCCACCTCCTGAAGAAATCTTACAAAACACTCATGGGCCAAGGCCACATGGCAATTCTTTTTGGAAGCCCACTGGATGCTACCTGTGCCTGAGCAGACACACTACAGAGAGACTTATTTAATGCCACACAAAGTGTCACTCTCCAACAGAATTGCAATCTTTTCCACTTGGTTTGTATTGCATTTTCTTCTTATTTTAATGTAAAACTGCAGAGATCTCTCTCTTTCTCTCACACACCCACATATACACATCAGTGTAGCCTGTAATATTTGTTCAAACACTAAAATATCAGCCTGCACTACCACCACTTCTAGGGCAGTTTGTCATGTGAAGAAAGGTTATTTCAGAATAAGCAGCTGACAGAAATTGTTTGCTTTCATTTTGCCGCTGTGTAGTTACTCATCTCTATTCACAATTTCCTGTTTGAACCCCGTTGCTATTTGTCTGCAAGAGGAGTTGAGGGGAAAAAAATGCACTGAAGAGAAGCTAGGTGTAATTAGGATATATTTGACTATATATTTTTTGTCAATATTAGTACTACACTTTCAAGAGAACATTGAAAGAAAAGTGTAAGAGGCTGGTGAAGGGTCTGGAGCACGAGTTCTGTAAGGAGCAGCTGAGGGAACTTGGGTGGTTTAGCCCGAAGAAAACAAGGCTGAGGGAAGATTTTATCACTCTCTAGAATTACCTGAAAGGAGGTTGCCAAGAGGTGAGTGTTGGTGTCTTCTCCAGGTAACAAGTGATAGGAGAAGATGTGGCCTCAAGCTATGTCAGGGCAACTTTAGATTGGATATTAGCAAAACTTTTTCACTAAAAGGATTGTCTAGCATTGGAACAGGCCTGGAACAGATGGTGATGGAGTCACCATCCCTGGAGGCACTTAAAAGCCATGTAGATGTGGTGCTGAGGGACATGGTTTAGCAGTGGACTTGGCAGTGCTGAGTTAATAACTGGACTTGGTCTTAAGGATCTTTTCCAATGTAAATTGTTCTACAATTCTGTGACTCTAAGAAAAAACCAGCTTCCCAGCAGTGTGTTTCTTTGATGCACCAACAGGACCTCAGCTTCCTTGTTCAAAGCAGCAGGCAAGCAAGTGCTCAGAGCAGAGCTCCTCTGCTGCCTGCTCAGACAGATTCTCACACAGCACACTTGGCTGCCCCAGCTCTCTACCACTGCCTTCCTCAGAGGTGTCACAGTGACATCAGCTAGCAAGGCTCTTATGTGGAACAGAAATGCATTCTCCTGCTGTTAAATGTCATGAGAAATGGCTTTCATATAAGCAACTGGCATTTAGCAATCAAGTGGCTCAAATGCTCCATTCAGACACAAAAAATAGGATGTTCCATGCATAATAAAAAAAGGCAAGTGTCATATTTTGTATCACACAAGGACTGAGCGCCCTAATTGGCCAGGACACATGCCCAGGATAATAATCCCCCCTCCTGCTGGCTCCATGAATGTGCCAATGCTGTGCAGATCTTTAATGCAATAACTGGTTAAAGCAATCGCTCATGCTGGAAACACACCAAAGCACAGTAGCAGAGCTGCTGTTCATAATGCAGAATTATTAAAGCACATAACACCATGTAATTTAGCAGAAAACCGTGCTTCGCTTTTTCTGTTAAACACCAGAACTCATAAAGTTGGCTGTTACCTGCCATACAGCTAAAAGGCTGAAGGACAAATATTATAAACAGATACATTTTAACAGGAACAGGCAGCAATCAAGATTTTTGTTTTCTTACCTCCCCAAATTCTTCATAGACTTGTTCAATATAAGTGGTCCCCTTCCTCCCTGGAGAGAGCTCTCCCTGGATTTCTGACTGATCACTCTCACTTTCATTTGTCTTGCGGCTGTTCTCCTGTGCTTCATTCTCTGACTCCTCTGCGTTGTCTCTCTCAGACTTGTCTGAAAAAGCATCGTTCTCCAAGTGGTGGTTGTTCTCCAGGGTTGATTCATTCAACCTGCAACACACAGCTCATTACTTGCTTCAGTTTTATTTACAAAGCCACATTGCTTAAGGCTTTTAAAACACAGTAAAAACACTAGACTGTGCAGACCAGGACAGTCTCAGACACTGATTTCCTGAATAACAAAGGTTTTATCACAGAAAAATGAGGAATTTTCCATCATAATTTTTCCCTCCAAACTGCACTTTTCAAAAGGTGCCAGCTCCATTTACCTATCCTCACACAGCTCTGCTGCTGGCTGTGGATGGGAGCCCACAGACCAGAGGGATACAGAGAAAGTGCACTCCAACAACTCTACACTGCTGATAAGAGAACTGAAGTATCCATCAGGAGAGATTTTCCTCTTTACAGAAGTCAGTGGATTGCAGCATATACAAGAAATATGATGTTACGAGATACATTTTCTTTTCAGTGCTATTGCTATTTTATTTCAACAGAGGGTGGTACTATGTCAGCCCTACACTAGAAAAGACAAATTTAAAAACTAATAGAAGCAAGTATTTTCTCACATTCATACCCCTCCCTCATCCATTCCTTCCTTTGGGGGAATGTGCTTCCCCCAGATGATGCTGTGTGGAAGAACAGAGTTTAAAGCATGGAGTGGACAACTGCATGTGAGAAGAACTCCCAAATTATGACAGCATCTAAGGGAAAGCATGGAAGGTGTAACAAGTATCATGCCCAGTGATCCAGACTTCAGAGAATGCAAAAAATTCTCTCTCAAGTAACCTATAGCATCTCCACTTGAAAAAGCAGATGTAGTTCATATGACAGATGCCAAACCTGATTGCACAGGCCAGAGGTCAGGTGCTGAAAAGTATTCACTAAATGCACTTTTTTCAAGTGGTATCTATCATGGGAAACAGTTTTCCTTATTCATACATGTCTGCAGACACATTACCTCTTCCATGGCCTGGCCTAACTCCCATTTGCTGAGCTTCTCAGCTGGTCCTTCCTCTGAAAATATCTTAACTGAGACCTCATGAAAAATTGCTCTTGAATAGAGCAGTAAAACAAAAGATTTCCAACTATACAAAGGGTTTCAGAGGATCTAAACAGGCCCTGGATTCTGAAGAGTTTTGTAACTTCCTGTAGACTGTCTTCCTCTCCAAGATTTCTCAGTACATAGGAATGTTCCGTCAAGCATCAAGCTTCTCTATGATGGGCATTTTCTCAGGCCAATCTGGCCATGTTTCAATTTTTACTAAGGATGAATGCTGAAAGTTTCCACCTTTGCTCTTTTCCCCACTCTTGTTAATTTCTATTTTAAAAAGATAATTAGGCATTGCTAGGTAGAGCCCTATTAAATTAAAAAGAAAAAAAGCAACAAAAGAATCAAAACTCAGAACTGGCATCAGCTTTTCAGAAGATCTCAACTTCCAACTATGCACTGAAATAAACTCATGATTTTTAACTTGCCAAGCAAGCCACATTGTGACAGCCACAGCTCAGTTTCTGGCAGAGCCCAGTTTCTAGAGTTCTTTTGGAAGTGTCATCTTACAGCTTTCTGTGCCTTTAGAAAAATCTTTCTTTTAATTCCTTTTGCAAATATATGTATTTCTGCATACATATACATATACACAGTGTTTATATATACAAATCACAAGGTTTTTTAATTGACAGTTGAACTGTATAATAAAACTAAGATCATTAATCACAGTCAATGACCAGCACTAATAATTTTCTATCAGACATTATGTGTCTTTATTGTTTTAGTGCCAGGATATTAGTTCTCTTATTTAGCCAGCAGGCAGCAAATGTAATGAGTGATAACCAAATACACTGGAGACACAGATTACACACACATGAATTTAAAATAATAAAGCAGAAGAAAGATGAGGAGAGAGCTGTCTAGAGATATTATCCCATGATTCCTCACCACAGTTGTCTCCTGGATGGTATATCCATGAAATTATTTGGTTTTGATCATTTAAATACCTAATTTAGTTCTTAATTTTTCAATGATCAGGTAAACATGTGAGTGCTGTCTGTGGTTGCTTTGCTCCCT
This sequence comes from Melospiza georgiana, assembly GCF_028018845.1. Classification (NCBI taxonomy): domain Eukaryota; kingdom Metazoa; phylum Chordata; class Aves; order Passeriformes; family Passerellidae; genus Melospiza; species Melospiza georgiana. Next base: position 16,100,805 of record NC_080435.1, read on the forward strand.
ACACCTAGTGAAAATCTTCTCCATGGGGGAAAAATACTTGAAAGAACAGTTAATTATAAAGCTTTTAGTTCATGCTGAGATGCAGCACTTGTTTCTATTTCACATTTGTAAGAAGAGCAAGTTTTCCAGTGTCACCTGCCTCACATTTGGGAAGTATTTGAAGTTTAATGGAGTAAATTACTCTTTTCTTAGTTTTCTCTCACCACCACCACCCACCACCCTAGTATTTTTTAAGGATTTCAGATTTAGTCCAAGAGGGAAATCAAATTCATATCAAATTCCACTGAACTGTGCACTGATTACCCACCACCACAAACCAGGCAAGACTTAATCCATCCAGAGCCATGGAGCCACTCTGGGGAGCCAAAGGGAAAACAGATGCTTCTCATTCTGAGGATCAAATATGAGATGCTGAAGTGCACCCAGGTTCTTTCTCCAAAGAGAATCACCACTGAATATGTGTGATATGCTAAAAACAAATGCCATGTCATGAGCTTGGCCAATCAATCAATGAAAAGACTTCCCAGGAGCTTCCAACAACATTTGGACCAGAATCCAAAATCTGGGGGGGGGAAATGACTATGCTAAAAGTCAGCACTGGATTTCCACCATGAACATGGGTAACCTGGCACATTTCATGGCTAATTTACTGTTTCAGCATACTAGAGTTCTCTTCCAGCAGTGCTTTATTCTGTAAGCGGCATTCCTGGAAACATCAATTGGTGACCAGGACTTCTTTGGGTTTGATAATGCTCTTCTAAACAAAGTAAATAAAAAAACTTAGGCTTTTGCAAACAAGTAACCAGCCAGACTCCTGGGGCTGCTGGAGATGAGGTATGGAAGCCACAAGAAATACAACTTCATATTAAAAAGAAGAGTGCCTGGTGCCCTAAAAGTCTCCTGTCTAAAATCACTGATTTACACAGTACTTAAGCCTTTGATTCACTCAAACAGTTCTCTCTCTCATTTTTATATGTTACTAAGGACATGGATTTTGAAATCACTGTATAATCTTGATTTGTTTCCCAGCAGGAAAGGAGCAAAGCAGCCAGCAGACAAATGCAACTTTGGCTCAACAGAAAATCTGCTTTTGCCAGCTCCCAAGGGGGTTTTGTTCTCCCCATAATATCCATCATCTTCCCTTTCTTTTTCTGTTCTTGACAGAGTAGTTTGGCTAATTTGAACATAGAGTTAAATGTAATTAACTGGCCCCCTAACAACTGCATGCCAATTTAATTGGTAAGATTCCCTGTAGGGAAAGCATTTAATTAGAATGATTGAATCCCTGTGAGGAAGCCACTGTCACTGGCAAACCAAAACCACTCTGCTCAGCACTTGCACAGTTTGGGTTTTGCATTCTCCCTTATTTAAATGTTCTTCATTCCTTCAGGGATGACAGCAAGTCATCCTCCTGTCCTGCAACCCTCAAACTCCCCTGGGCTTTAAGCACTGGGGAGTTTGGCTACACATTCCCAACAGAGGTAGGACTCAGAAAGGAGGGGATACTGTCCAGATGTCACATGCTGAATGCCCAGCTTGAACCAGACTCAGCTAAAATTTGAGACTGTAAGAAATATCTGATTGCAACTGTGGGTACTCTGTCCTACTGAGAACTCTGCCATGTGTGTTGCTACTACTGAGTCCCATATTTCAAGGGGGCTTTTAATGTTGGACAACTAAGAGGTGAAATAGAGGCATCACTTAAGCAGCATTCACATATCACATTCTGAAGAAATACTTTACTACAGTTTTAACCTTATCTTCTGTATCAGCTTACAGTAGCCAAGGGTTTACCCAAATATTCTGAGTGCCACAGGCTCCATTTTAATATTATGTATATTTCTGTACACACATCCATCAGCCAAAAACCAAGTCTACTGCATTCTTGAATTCATTATCCCAGTGAGCACAGAGACTTCCAGACATAAGGAAAGTATTATGAAAGAAACCCATGAGCACAAGTACTAGGGCACATGATGTGGTAAGATATTAGATTTCCTTTTCTTCTCCCACTGCTTTTCAGTAAAGCTCTCTTTAAACTCTAGGTAAAAACCTGAACAGCAGCAGGACTGGAGAACACATGTTGGGATTACCAGAACCTATCAGGTCAAAGGGCAGACTGAAATGATGCCACCCCTTAGATCCCATGGGGCCAGAGGTACCTAAACACTCTGAAGAGGACTCAGACCCCTGCTGTTGTCATAAATGTGACCAAGAAAACCTTTTAAGGGTGAGGTCCTGCTCTGCAAGCCATCATCTTTGCAGACTGCAAGAATTGCTGCCCTAGAAACTGCATAACTGATGGTGCATTGCTGTGAGCTCTGAAAGTCAAATTCCAATCAGCAGAACTAGAAATAGACACGTCCTCTCCCAGTTCTCACTCCAAAGGCCAAATGTCTATACCAGGAGGATTCCTGAAGTTGCTTATTCAGCTATAAGCAACAGAAAGGCCTGGGGCTTTTTAATGTGTACAGAGCTTTGATGTTCCAAAATGCTGCAGTAATACCAGGAATATGAATAGAAAGGAGGCTGTGGGGACTTCTTTGCCCTTATGTAAAAATTTATCTGATTCATTGAGGAAGAAATTGGACACGCCTCAAAACCCCTGCAGAGAGAGAAAGTAATTATAAATCTAAGGATGCAGTGTGGGCACTCTGCTGACTATAACACAGTATTACTAGGGAAGAGTACACATTATTAAAAAATAGATCAGACTCAGAGCCATATGTGCTTGCAACACACAGACATTGTTAGTGACTGTGTCTGTGTAACTACAGCAGCTAGATTCTGCAATCTTTACTCAGGCAAGCCATTTTTCATGCTGGCATCCCCAGACACCATTTTGGCCCAAGCAGGGGACAGAAGAAAGTTGTTTATGTACAAACAAACACAGCTGGGATTTCCCCCAGCCCGTGTGTTCAAGCATTAGGTGGCAACACCCAGCCCATGTATTAGTGAGGATGCAGCAGCAGAACACACAGGCTGGTTTTTAAACAGATTTCCTCAGTGGACTCTGGCTAGATTACACTCAAGTTTGAGCCATGTGCCACCTCTCTGTGCATTAAGCAGCAACAGCCCCATCTTACTGGAAGAACTCCTGGTCTGACATAGCACTGGTGTGCAAGAGGTGGTTGAGCCCTGCATGTGCAGAATCACTGGAGCAGTTCACGTCTCCATCCTTCCCCTGCTTGGAGGCACCGAGCCTGAAGAGGCTGGAGCAACGCAGGGCAAGCTCCAGAGCATCCAGCCAGCATCGGCCTGTGAAAACAAAAGGAATTATTTAAGCACAGCAGAGTAAATTACACAATTCATGCACTGCTTCTCAAAAGCTTCTTGCCTGGGAGTAAAGCTCATTATCATTGTAATTCAGGAAGTCACTGGGTACAATATATTTTTCATACATATGATCCCTAGGTTATCTTGCCAGGAATGGTGTGTTTTAGCAGCTGCACAAGTAACACATCTGCATGGGTGATACAGTGGGAAGCTCACCCCAACTCCCTCTTCCCTAATAACATCCCCTTCTCCCACAACTTGTTCACATCCCATTGCCCCTTTCTGATTTAGTCTGAGATGCAAGAAATCTGTGTGGGTACGGTGCTTCCAGAACACCCAGCATCTCATGCCTGCAAGTAATACACTCCCCAGAGCACATTCACCCCTTGGCATCCCCACCTCCTGCTCTTCCCAATGGCAGGGAGATACCAGGGCAGTGAGCTGTGTGGGAGAGATCCCTGCTTACCCTGGGATCACTGAACCACAGCCTGCTCAGAGGTCCCATGATGGCTGCAGTGCTGCACCACCATTCCAATCAAGATCCAGGATGGTCAATATGTGACAGAGTAATCGAGACTAGAGAAAGTTGTCAGGCTGTTCATTTTCCCTCTTTTTCTGCATTTTAAATTTATTTTTCCATTCCTTCTCTCTGCCTGGTCCATCAGATAATGCCTGTGGGGCATCATTGTTTCTTATCTTGCTGCAAAAAAATCTTTACCTGAAGGGTCCATTTTGGAGAAATTGTAAGCATGGCACAGAGCCAAGACAAACTGCAGCTCCCATGCACAGCCACACTGGATTTCCCTATGGCCTGCACAGGTCCCACAGACAGACAGCAAATGAAAAGCACAGGAATCCAAGCTGCCCCTTGGCTCCTTTTGCAATGATCCATACAAGGCTACAAAGCTGTGTGTTGAAGCCCAACCACCACAGTGCTGGAGCTGCTGTACTCCTGGAAGCACCTGAAAATAGCCTGTTTCTGTAGTGCAGTCATTAATGAGGCCAGGACACCTGCAAATTAGCTGAACATTCGAGAATTGAAGTATCAAGGGAGTTATCCTCTAATTTCAAGCTTGTAAAACAGAGCTCTTCATTACACTTCTCAGAATACATTTCACAATAATTAGAAGAGTGATTGAGAGGCAGTGAAGGAAACAAAGGATTGTTCTCTAGCAACGGCAAGTGCTGCAAACAGGGTTTTCCTGGTCCCATTTGGCAAAATTTTCATTCAATTCTTTTCTATCACACAGCATCAAGCACATGCATAAATCTCACTGGGATCCTGCTGCTCTCCTGGGCAGAATTCCCATCAACTTCATAATTACCAAAATTTGGTTCTACAAGACAAATGACACCTTAAAAAATCTAGAACATGCATATAAAGAAATATTTACAAATTTGAGTGGCTTTCAATGCCTGCTTCGATACAAAGCTGCAACCAGTAAAATAAAAACATGTCAAATCTTTGAAGAATTGCACTTGAACATTTAGCCATGAACACCATGTAGAGCCCCATTCATATATTCAAATTTTATCCAATAAATTCCTTCAGCATCAGCTTATGATTTAATAATGACAACACAAATAATGTTTAATAAAAGATTAGAAAGGTTGAATGCTGTTGGAATTGATTTCACACTATTTTGTATTTAACAAATACTCTTGCATTAAGGCTTTAGAGGCAGAGATTTATGCCATTCTCTCTATGTGGAGGATTTGCATGGATAACCCATTAGAGTAAATGGCTGCACTGAGTACAAATCCACCTCCTCCCACATATTCCTTGTCCCCCAAACCCACCACTATGCAAATCTGTTTCAGGCTGTGCCTCACAAGGGAGCACACTCCTGCTCAGGCTCCCTGACTTGACTCTCCTCTGCTTTTAAAATTGCTTTTCTTTTCCAGTTCCGCAGAGTGAGAACTCTGTGATTTGACATTTGGAAATGCTGCATATGTCAAGATATTTTTGTATTAAATAGGCTGTTAAAATCAGGTGCTTTGACAGGTAGGTTGATTTGTAGCAGCATGAGCCCTTTGAGGGAGCACCAAGGTCATCTCAGTGCTCTGCAGCTCCCAGGTATGCTCATTATCCTGTGATGGCTGAGGCAAGGGTGGCCCCAAGTCTCCCTCAGACATCCCCCTCCCTGGGGATGGAGACAGAGCAGCCCATGCTGGCCATGGCCCATGGGCAGCTCTTTTACCCCCACCACACTGCCACAGGGGCTCACTGGTGCTGCCATGACCTTACAGGCTTGGTCGAAAATTTGGGGGTTCACTACATCACCACAGGAAATTTCTACACAATACATCTAGGGTTTCCAACTCTTCAGATAACACCCTGGAAGGTGTTATGAGAAACCTGAGTCTTTTCAAAAGCCTTATTCAAGGAGCTTAAATGAAAAAAACCCAAAACCCCAAAACATTAAATATTCATTTTAATAGTCCCAGGCAGATACACAAAGCTTTAGAGGAACTTGCTCTGCATCAGCAGTCAGCATTCGTTGTGCCCTGCAGCACACAGAAATGGCATCAGTGTACACCCTTGTTTTCATTTCTAACAGAAACTGAACCGAAGGGATGCAGAGCATCCCCAAGCCCAGAAATGGGCCTTCAGCCATCAGGTGGTGCTGTGAATCCAAACAAACACATGCCACCAACCCAGATGGAAAACAAGGGCTTACCTCTACAAATAAAAAGGTTACATTCTCTGCAAGTCAATGGTGTGTTAATTGCAGCATAAAACCATAAAATTATACTCTCTCAATTACAGGGATTGCACACAAGATAAACCCGTTTCCTTGCTAAAGGCCTATAGGAAATGTTTTTACATCTGAGTGACCTTTCTATTGAGCTGTATTCTTCTGGATTGTGGAGATGATACAAAAATGCTAGCATTTGGATTACTTAATTGCTTACCTGACAACTCTACTCACTCCCTCAGGAGCTGCAGAAGGGGAGAAATGAATGTGGTCACATAATTAAAGGCTGTCGCCTACAGTGACGGCACTGCATGAAGGCTTCATGGCTACCCCAATTCTCACATCTTCTAATTTTGAGTGGGTGACTCAAATAGGGCTTTTTATATACAGGCTAATTAGATCAGAAAATAATGTAAGATCTGAGTTCCTTCAGAGAGGAATGGCAGCCCAAAAAGGTGCATATGAAGGAAGCAAAAAAAAGAAGTTACAATAATATTCTTTTAGGAGGTTTGAAGTGGCAATGCAAAAACTGCAATCAATATCAGTTATAATTTTTCACACACTGTGGCCTAAATGAAGCATATGTTTAAATTCTGAAGAAAAACCCAGGAGTATATTGTCAGCTTCTGGCAGAATCTCCCCACAAGCTTTTAAGCTCTTCTCAAATCAAATTATATAGGGACAGAGAGTTGTTTACATTGGAAAATACTTCTAAGATCATCAAGTCCAACTGTTAACCCAGGACTGCTAAGTCTACCATTAACCATGTCCCAAAGTGCTACATCTGCATGTCTTCTAAATATCTGCAGGGATGTTGACTCAGCCACTTCCCTGGGCAGCCTGTTCCAGGGCTCATCCACTAAGCAGGTCACCTTGCCATGGAAGGAGATCAGGTTGGTCAAGCAGGACCAGGCTGGCTGGTCCTGATCCCTTGGTTGGAGGTGCAAACAGGAATCACTATGGCTCCTTGCAGGACACCTCCTGGGTCAGCAGGGCACCGCTGGCACCATGAAGAAATCTGGAGGCTGCAAGGCTGAATAGCAGCAGGCATGTGCTTGCACCAACTCTTTTTTTTTTTTTTCACAGACAAAAGGAACTACTAAAACCAAGAGACAAAAATAATTTCTTCTTCCTCCTGGGGAAAAAAAAAAGTCAAAACAACAGAAGGTGCTTATGCTGCTAACCTAGGTTCAGTTCAAAGAAAAACTTGACTCTGTCCTAGTCTTTGAAGAGATCTAAAATTACCAAAATATCTCACAGGACAAAACTGAAAACAGCAGCACTGAAAACACTAAGCTATTCAGTTTTGAAATTCTTTGCACTCACCTAGAAGAACTCATAATCTGTTGTGCCAAGTCTATCTGCCACATTTTGCAGCAGCTGGTCAAGGAGGACACAGCCAATGTTCTCTCAGCACTCACCAGAAAGAAGAACTGCTCTAGATGGAATCACACCCTTACACACAGAAATATCAGTCTGGAACTATACTTCTTTTCCACTGCATTCCTGTAGCTTCAGAACACCTGGGATGAATCTCTTGCCAATTAAGACTTCAAAAGGCTCACACTGAGCAACCACACATTCCTCCAGAGAGACATCACTAAGGGAATATTATTCTTCTTGAATTATTAAAGTTCTCCAGCTTTGGCCTCATGCCTCACACTTACAAGATAGATGCTTTTAAAAATCAACCTGAAGTAGACTGTCACCTGGAAACGATGAATTCTTGCTCAAGTGCACACAAATCACAAATGGTGAGAAGAGGCTGATTCGCTTCAGTCAGTGAACATTAAGGTCATCGTGTTCAGCTGACTGCTTATTTTGCTGTACCACTTGGGTGCCTGCGTGCATGATTTCTCCCACTTTGGCTGTCAAGATGCAAGGATGTGAGCTCTCAATTAGCTGCAGGTGCAATTTATGCAGTGAACTTAATGAAATCTTGTTGCAGAAGCCTGGATTTTAAACCACTGTGAAAGGTCTAAGGAATATGAAACACAGATATAAAGCTAAAAAGATATTCTATTTTCTCCAGAGCTGCCAAGACCCAGAGATGTATTTCATTGTTAAATTGGTTTCAAATTGCAATCTTCCCTGTGGTTCTTTGCTTTTGTGCGTGACCCTTATTTCAATAACCTAATTTCCTCCCCAGATGAGAGCATCAGTTTGGGGGAAGGGCCAGATGCCTAGAAAAGAAACAACACTGTAATCCATCAGGATTTCCACACAACTGCATCCACATCAGGCACTGGAGGCTACCCAAAGCATCCCTGAAGGAGAGGGCAGACAGAAGGAATAAAATGTAAATGTGGTTTACAATTCCACTGTTAAGATTTCAACTCTTGGTAATCTGCCACTTTGAATTCCATTGTAGGAATACACCCTGTGGCAGCAGGGCCCATGGCACAGTGGAGATCCTCATTGTGAGACTTAAAATGCTTAGGACACATTAATTAGATCTCAGGGGCAGCTCCAGAATGGTCTGGGCAGGAAGCTACTACTAATTCTAAGTCACTCCTCAACACAAATCTGAAATGTAGACACAGTCGCTGGTTTAGAAAAAGCAGTCTTCTTTTTTGAAACTGGTAAGAAAGAAAGACCATGCACTTGTACAGGTTGAGCCCTGTAGGCTGACAGGACCTTTCCAGAGGTTGATGTTTAAAACACATCAAAAAGCAGACTGCAGCTCTGGTTTGTGAATGTGAAATCTGCTGTAGCTGGGCAGTGGTTCTGCAGATCATCCAGAAGTCATGATCTTAAATCCTACCAACAGTCTGTCACAGATGGTACAGCAGAGGGGAAAGTGGGGATTCTGAAATGCTGAGAGAAAAAGTAGGCCATGTAACTGCTGATCATGACAGAGTTGCCAGGATGGCTGAACTGTACATCTAACATATGCAGCAACTCAGTATTTCCCAGCAAGTCAGAGGCCTCCACGAGTTAGTTATATTTGCCAAGTGCTTTGTTGTTTATTTTCCACTACCAACATGGGAGACTGTGTTAAGAAGAACACAACAAGGACACCTCCTCAGAGATGCTGTAGATTCATTCAGTATTGCCCTACAGGGGAAATATGAAAACACCTCAAATATACACAAGGGCCCAGATCCCATCTGCCTCAGTTGTCTCAGCTGGCTTAGCTCATTTTACCTCAATCTCCTGTCTTTCCTGCATCCTCTAGGTTTGTCCAGTGTGTTAAAGAAATGAAACAAACTCAGGAGATGCCCTTTTGGAGATGCCTCTTTACAATAGGTGAAGCAATATAACAGTCTAAAACCATTTCAGTCCTGTGTTCTGAGCTTAAAATCAAACCATATAAACTGCAAAGTAAAAGCCTTAATTTCCTGCAGTTTATACAGAATTCTTTACATGTAGCAGTTTCTGCTCCTTGTATCTGTGTCTGCATATGTTTTAAATTACCTACTGACATTAATACTGTCCCCAAGTCACTCATCTCCATGTATGACACCCATGTTTGACCCTTTGTCAGGACACAGGTTTGGGAGGAAGCTGTTCTTCCCTCTTGTCTGGAAATTCACATCCTGCCCTTCCTACACAAAAGATGCCAAATTTCCACAGCTCACTGACCTCAGCTGGGAAGTCAAATACTCTCATTCAGCTGAAAATTACACCACTTTTCATGCTAATATTTCTGGTGCAATTGAGTATCAATTTTTTTTTGTGAAGTCCACTGCTAAATAGATCCGAAAGCTTTGGCTTTCATGATCACCTCATCAGACTCAGAATCCACCAGGGATAATGTGGATGATCTTAGAGCAGGTGGCTCTAGGGCACTGCTGGTGCTGTTCAAGAACTTGTATTTTGTCTTGAATCAAAGGCCCTATTTACTTTATACATCACATTTAGGGTATTTGATTGAGAGGCACCTCAGTTCTTCCTCCTTCCCCTGATCGCATTAGCTTTCCATCTAACATTAGGATCCTACTGGAGAGAAGCAGCAAAATAAAGGAAAATCACACTAAAGCAAAAGTAACTCTATTTTGATCTGCCTTGCCTCTGCATGCTTCCCAAGAATCTTGGCTCTCAAAATGTGTTCCAGTAACTCACTATTTTAAGCTCTTTTGACACTGGAGACATGTAATAATTCACTGGGCAGAAAACTTCCCACAGGTATTTCAACACTGAAAATTCTCGTGTTGTATGACCCAGACCAAGAGATCACAGCTAGAAAAGTCTTACCTCTGATGATCTCTTGGGAGCTATTGCTACCTTAGGAGCAATAACTAACTTAATGTTAGTTAGAACAAATCTAAAGCTCTTCTACTCCGTGTAACTGGCCTATGGCAGACATAATAAAAAGAGAGAGTAGAAGCTCAGCCACAGGTCTCTTTGCCTCTATGGTTTAATCATTAATAATTAAACTAGTAGAACGACAAGTGCATGGGTCTCTAAGGAAATAATATTTTATAAAATCTGGATTGACAGACAGTTGTTGAAGCTATTTGGTTGCCTAAGAACTCTGTGGGATTGTTCTGTGTATCTGTTCTGTGGGCTGTGTGTATAACCAGGGTTTGAAATGCCTCTAATTTAGCAGCTCTACCCTACAGCACTATTTTTCCCCACAAGAGATTATTGCATCAATCTATCTCTTTCTAGGCAGGTGATATTTGGAGCCAGGTTAGAATCCTGCATTCCTTTACACAAATAAACTGCAAAGGCAGACTATTTTAGGAAATAGATGTGTTTCTATGGGCCTATATAAGTTCTGCTTATTTTCATATAATTTCACTGCACTGACATCTGCAAGCAGTTTTCAATGTCACAATGGCGTCCCTCACCATGAACTGTCCTCCTCTCACTGCAGGAGGAAAATAGCACAGAAGTCTGCAATGAAGGAAGGTTTCCTCCTATTCTAAGTGTTTTGCCAAAGGTGCATTTGCATTGTTTCATTTCCATCCCTTAGGAAAATGTAAAACTTTATCACTGGACCAGGACGACACTACTTTCAAAGCCCATTTCACTCCACAAGAAGTCCTTATGTCCCTAAAGTTACTCTAGACGAGACCCAAAGGAACATATGGGATAGATGAGCCCCCTTAGTGGGGTAGGTGAAAATATCTGTAAAACGAACAGCCTAGGTTAATTTGCTATGAAAAAAAAAATTAGAGTAGTCTGAAGGTCAAATGGAATGAAAACATGGTTTTAATCTTCTTATCTACTTATAAATCACTGATATTTTACATCCTCTGAAGTAATTTATAGAGATTTTCACATAGCAAGCTGGCATGTCTGTTATATACTGACCTAAATTTACCTTCCATAATTTTGCAAATTCCCAGAATAGTATTTTACATGTGGAGTCACCAGCATCTGGGCCTGCTATACTGCAAACCACAGCACAAATAGTTTACAGTAAAATTCAGGTGGCTGAAAGGCACCTACTGACAGCTCTTCAATATTACCATTTTCCTCCATGAATGGTACCATTACCATTTTCCTCCAACATATCCCTCCCCAGAGTAAGATGTAGGCAGATAAGACCATGAAGTCTCTGCTCAACTGAGGACACAGAGCTCTTTTCGTATCAGTTTTGGGACTTCTACCCTTTAGTATACACTGACTTAATGGTTTTCCCCAATGAGAAGCCTAAGTCCTTCTTCCATACACAAGGCCAGAGAGGTGGCTGTTCAGTGAGGGCAATGAAATGTGCCAGAACTCTGCTTGACTTGTTCTGACCATTGCTAAGAGCAGTCTTTCAAGCTGGGTGAACCACCATTTCTTCTTTTATACACTTTTTAAAAAAATCAACCTGTTTTCTTAATTAGCAGGGAGTCTGCTATCTGGAGAAAGCAAACAAACCCCCAAACTTACCATCTGATTCGGAGGCTGCTCTGAAAATCAAGTAGCTGCTGGGAAGAGGCTGAGTGATCGAACCAACGTTTTCTCCCTTTGGTCCCTGGAAATGCACACAGACAGAAAGACGTAAGGCATGGAAGCTGCAATGGACTGTTCAATGCCTTTCCACCCTTCCCAGGCAGAGTGTGCATGTTTGTGATAGGAAAGAAGGCAGGAGCAGATGGAATAATTTGGAGAGACTCATTATTAATCATGATATTGCTGTTGCAGCTCCAAGGCAGTAATGAGCTCCTATGGTAATGGGGCTTGGTCTAACCTATGCTCAGCCCAAAACCTGCTGTGTTTACTCTGATATGCAAGAGTGGAAAGATCGTATTGCTGCCACTTGGGACAAAATCAGTCAAACCTTTGTACAACACCACGTGCACCAGAAGGAACTGCTCCATGAGGTGCATGTGGAGTCTGCTGGCAGCCAGACACACTCACATGAAACACTCTTCACTCACCACCACAAGCAACAGAGCCACACCTCGTGCCCTGAGTGCCTCCAGCAGAGAGGCAACAGCAGCTCCCCTGGAAGTAAACAAAGGGGAAACTCCATCCTGAGTCTGTGGGAAAGGTGAAGATGGGAAAACCACAGACTGAGGACCAAAGGTTTCCCAGCAAGGGCACATTCTACTGGGTTGCAATCCTTCACCTTTAAATCCAGAGAACCCTTAGGCTGTGGTGCCTGTGGTGACAGCCATTTCAGGCTTTGCTCATTTTATGCTGTCTTTCATTTGAAAGCTGTGGCAAAAAAATAAAAAGTGTCTCATAAACATCCTGCCACCATGCTTTCAGCATGACCCTCCAGAAATGATGCCCAGGGAAGCAAAGTTCATCCTGGATGAGACACTTCTTTGAGCAGAACTACAGGCTCCCTCCTTGATCTCCTCCCTGCTTTCTTCTCTTCTGAACTCCAGAAGATGCTAAGAAAAAGCAGTTCCTGTATGCAGTGAACACAGCTTCATAGTCTTCATGGTACAGACTTTGTGCCATAACCTAAAAGAAATAAATAGAAATCTCTCCTCCTTCATTGCATTTTCAAAGTGACCCAGCTCATCCTCTTCCTCAATTTGTTACAAATAACATAAAAGCAGATCTTTTTTCAAATATGCAGACATTATGTCAGAAATAAAAACATCACCAATACTGAGTGACCACTATGTCACCTGCAGGGGGGAGCAAGAGGATGCTCCAGTACAGATTTCCTTGACTTTCTAGAGAATACCACACAATGCTGAAAAACTCTAGGCAGATTTTTGCAGTTTGAGTATTACTTTCCTCCCTTATATGGACCTTTATAGTATCCAATCAAATTCCTTGAGAGAAGGATTCCTCCTCCTAGTTGGTAAGCGTGGAACTGTGACTTCTATTAAAAACTGCTCCTGTACACAAGTGCTTCTCAGTTAAATAATATTTTTATCTGGATTTTTGTTTTTAAGTTATACTCAGAAAACCAAAATTTGGACAGAATTTGAAGTAGGAAAAGCATCAAATTGTATCTGAGTGTATGAAGACGAAGTGTTAAGAAGAAAATGGTCCCCAGTCAAGCTTCTTGCCTTCACATCTGCAGGGTTCCTCTGCTGCCAAGAGAAACTGGATTCCTTGTTACTTTCTTTTTCTCCTCCCCTCTCCCACAGGAGGTTCACAAAATTAAGACTGTTTAAAGGCTTAATAGGCAGGACTGGCAAAGTTGAGATTTGATTTGTAAACCAGAGCAGAGCAGCTTAAGACATTACTAGTGACATTAATGCAATCAGGCATCATTCCCCATGGCATTTTTCCTTTCAGCTGCTTGCAGCTGAGCAGGGCATTGGACAACTACTGATAACACCATTACTTGTGTTTTTAGTGCAGAGGTGGATATTTATTTTCCTCTGTTTGAGGAAAAACCCCACAGCCTAACAGTACGATATAGAGAAACAATTAAAAAAAAAAAAGGGAAATGGGAAGGAAGGGATAACACAAGATTCTAACAGGCATTTAGGCACATAGATTAACTCAAGAAGCAGCCAGGTCACTCTATCAAGGAAACATTTTCAACAGTAAGGCATATTCATGCATGGAGGGGGCCATTTCCAACAGAAAAAGAAAAGAAAGGAGGCCATGAAAATAAGGGCAACATCTGCACAGATTAAATGATGTTCTGTATCTGCACAGCAGAGATAATGCTGCTTTCTGCCTCCCAGCCTTTGAGCACCATGCCAATGACCATCCCTCACTCAAAGTATTACCCCAGCTGCACCCCTGAACAGTATAACTAAGAAAGGACCACCATAGGATCATTCCTATCTTTACATCTGTTTTGACACTCAAAAGGCACTATGAAACAGGGGGTGATTGGGCTTTGAAAAATGGAGAGGACTGGATTTGGATAGTATGACAAGACATCTCAGAGAGTCATAAAACAAAGCTTAAATAAAGGGAGGGAAATCTCCTTAACAGTATTGTGGATAACCACAAGGATGAAGATTAAACTACTGTATTCTGGAACAGAATAACAACTAGAAAAGCAGCAGTGCAAGACCATTACTAGAACTTTTTCTTTAAAGGAATGACTCAAATTCTTACAAATCAACAAAATTCAAATTAAACATTTTCCCAGATGCAGTGGGTCTGACCCCAATTTACTGATTGTTTTAAATAAATGTCAGAACAGGCTGCAGATAATGAAAGCCTTCCCACACCACACTGTTCATCCAGCTTCTGAGCAAGCTTGAAGGGAAATACAACCTATTCCAGGACATCTTTTGGGACAGGCAGGCAAACCCTGCCAGCTGATAGCTCTACACTCCCTCTGTGCTGCAAGAGGACAGACACCCACACTCTCACACAAATTACTAGGTTGGCATCCCCCAGTCTCCTGCAGGAACCTCAGCAAATGTCTTCCCAGGAGCAGTGTGGGATCACACTGCCCTCACACACTGGATAAAGTGACTCTGCAGCAGCATTTGGAGCATGCAGGGGAAGCTTTTCTTACCACTGCTTGCACTGCTGGCTGATTTTGGGACCTTGACAGTTTTGGCCTTGCGTTTACAAAGGCCTGGATGGAACCAATGGATAAAAGGTCTAATCCATGTGCACTGCAAAGGAGTTTCAGGCTGAAACTCTCAAAAAGCCAGGGAAGCAGCATAGAATAAAAAAATCTTTCCCTCAGCAATATGCTTCTAAGACAGCTCTAGACCCCAGAGAGCTTTATAAGAAAGCATGTATTTAGCTTTCAACTATAAGCCATGGCCTTTACATCTTATCTTGAAAGGTGCCCCAAAATCTTGTCCTGCTCTGACTGAAGTTAAATGCCTGCACATCAAATTTATTTGGCCAGTACTACCTATCAAAGGCCTATGGCAGTGCCTGAACCAGACATTTGTTCCAGGCCTGAACCCCACTTAGCTCCAAACATCTGCTGGGCAGCCAGGCCAATATGTACAAAGATGTTCAGTAATTTCCCTGAGTAAACTGCAAATCCACTGATGAGAGTGAAAGCTGGACAATCAACTCTAATCTGGATAACCTCTGAAAATTCACAAGCCATTTTGGCCAAGAATGAAAGGGGTTCATCCAGATCTTATTTCCATTGTGATGGACAGTAACTTGGGCTTTTTGCTTAATCTTTTGCTTAATCTTTTGCTTAATCTTTGCTTAATCTATATTTCATGAGAAACAGATCTTCTTGGCATAGTTTTATACAACCAATGTAGATCAGTCAATTCTGCTCCTGTTGCTTTAAAAAGAGGCTGTGAAATGACATAAAATAAAACAGTATTTTTAGCAGTTTCAGCCTTAAACTGTTGACAGAGTGCAGACAGTCTCTTTGACATCAAGCAGCTCACTGGTTTTCTTCCTGATGTGTATTTTGGTGTTTGCCTTGTGGCTGAAAGCATCTATCACACACAACAATCCAGGCTGAACTCAGGTTTCATGGAGCATCCTACTATGCAGCTCGAATAAAGTTTTCTAAGTATATCTCAAGAGATGCAGAATATTACTTTGAATTTAAAATTTAAAGCTCTTTGGACTTCCTCTAGTCCACAAACGTTTTCAGATATATGCTCCCTTCACATTTAATATACTAATTCTTATTTCTATCTTATGTTTCTCAAGGGACACAAGAATTAGATATACACATTTAAATGCACACACACACTAATAAAACCTCCTCTTTCTTTGGGATGCTTCATATCAAAGGAAGGGCATCCTAGTGCAACATTTCAGATCTGTCAGCAACTCTGCCTCTCAGTATTTGACTGCACTTTTGATTCTATTTTTCACTACCTCCTCTGACTGTGCTTCTCAGAAGAATTCAGTTGACCTGTCAAGTCACAAGGAAGGTTTTTGTTGACAGACAGTAAATCGTCAACAACCTTCTTGGATGCATGTTCTGAATTTAAAAAGCATCAAAACTCTCAAAACTGAATAAGAAGCAAGGTAGCAACGAAACCTTTGAAACTTTAAGGAAAAGCAATGCATTTAGGCACAAATCAGAGCTGCTGGCAGAAATCAGCAGCTCTCACCCCAGGTTGATGAGGTTAATTTTAATTCTCTCCTCCTACCTTATTAAAAATGGAAAGGCTTTTTATAGTGATTGTATAGCTGTGTTTAAAACTGTTCAATTAACTGCACAGATGAGCAGGAGTGTGTCTGCTTGATCTGCTCCCACAGGGCTGCTCCCTTTTGTCAGAACTCCTGATGCCATGACAAGTGCTTTCACTGCACTCTCGTGAGTCTCTCCATTTCCATTCCCTCTGCTGACTACCTTGCAGCAAGGCATCAACTCATAATGCCTTATTTACACTTGTGATGTCTCCTAGAGAATTTATATCTGCAGCAACTCTGGTTTTGTTGCTGGTTTTGACAGGGAAACAAATAAAATAACATTTAAGTTTTGTCTTCAGGGTATCCAAAAGATGTGCCTCTCAGTGCCTCTCAGGAGGTGCTGGGATCTTCCTCTTTGCTCATATGCATTACATTTTTTTTTTGCCTATTCTTAAAAGAAAGAAGAAAAAGGAATACAGCTCTTTAAGATTTGAAGGGAGTTATTTCAAGAAGTGTAAAAAACTATTAATCATTTTTGTTGCAGGAGCCACTGTGTGTACAGGAAGGGATTGTCTCAGCCTGAAGAATAAGTCAAAATGAAGTGGAGAAAATCCTGCAATTTCCATTTCAAAGAAGAGACAATAAGGGCTATCTGAAGTCATGCTTTTGTGCAACAGTCAAGGCTTGAGCTGAACACTGAGTTCCAAGTCCATTGCAAACAAATCCAAATCTCAGGGGCATTAGAAAAAAAGAAGTCAAATTATAAACCTGTTTTTTGTCACTCTGCCAACCATCTCCCTGTCTTGTGTGAAACACTTGGTGCTTTCTGTGTCCTTGTTTTGGGGACTTTAGTTAACTGTGTCTATGCCCAACTCCTTTTAAAGATGTAGGTCATGGCTTGATATAGCTTCTAGGTATTTAACTTTTTTTCCTGCACTAACACATTTCCTTTTTTCCTCAGTCTATGCAGGCATCTGTACACTGAGAATGATACATCTGTGGAACTAATCACAAGGACTATGTATCTTTGATGTCATTCAATGATCAAGCTTTGGTATCCTTAATCTTTTTATGCAGTCAATTCACCACTGCTAACAGCAACTGAATAACTAAATAATATCAGTGCTAGGCAATACCAGTGCTCAGAAACTTTGGTAACCATGAAGAGGTTGTTTGACTCATCAGGATTGTTACCTTTACAGCCCAGATGGATTGATCCAGAGGATGGAAGAGTTTAAAGCAGAAGCCATCCTTTTTGGAGGGTCTCTCAATCAGCTCACAAGAATGGAGCAGAATTGTCCCAACCCACTGTCCGATCTTTGGCGTCTTATAAATGAGCAGCACTCCTGGTTTCAGGACACACCATAGTTTGGTCCAGCTCTTCAGAGTGCCCCGAATCTGGAGGGAAAAAAAAGTAGCATCTACATT
Organism: Melospiza georgiana; assembly: GCF_028018845.1. Taxonomy (NCBI): domain Eukaryota; kingdom Metazoa; phylum Chordata; class Aves; order Passeriformes; family Passerellidae; genus Melospiza; species Melospiza georgiana. The sequence goes on from NC_080435.1 coordinate 16,118,600, forward strand.
GTTCCTTAGAAGAAACCCAACGTTTATTCAGTATTGATACAGTATTTCCAGTATGGTTATTCCAAGGCTGCACCATGATACACTTCCTAAGGAACATACATGGTGTTCCCTGAACAGTCCTAGGGACCTCACAGCAAAATCCCAAAACTTGGAAATCTGGATAGCAGAATTTTGTCTTCATAATTTTATTACTGGCTTGGTATTCTTCCTATTTTTATTACTAGCTCAGTGTTAGCAGCTTGGTTAATTTTTTAGGCAATGAGCACTGCTGGCCCATGCGAGAGTGATCTGTTAATAATCACAGAGGACATGCCAATTAGAACATTGCATATAAAAATGTTATAGCTAGTCTAACTTGACTTATAAGTCATTTTAATAGTGTTCTGCAGAACACTGCTATTAATGAGTTTTGTCAAATACCCCACTTTTAAAAGTACTGTCTCCAGCTGCTTTATTTCTCTGTCGAGCTCAATGCAGCTCTCTCTTGTATAGAAAACATTAAATCTGATAGGAGTACATTAAAGATAACAGCTTTAAGAACGGAGAAGTTTCTCAGTAAGGTTAGATTTTGCCTAAGGTCTTCCTGCCTTCAGTATGCATAAGCCAAACCTCAAGTCTTTTTTGTGTTCTGTTTTTGTGGCCCACCACATTATTGCAGCTCACCAGAAATTTCCAGTCACAGCAAGCATGCAACAGGTATTTTGTGTTTTTTATTTTTCATTAACAGTAAACACTACAGGAAGACCATGTTGCCAATCTAACTTCTCAAATAAACCATAAGCATGTCACTTTTCTGACCTCTAATAATAATTGCAGAACAATGTTGGAGGTTTTTACCACTAACCAAATGCAACTGTATTGTTTCATGAGATCCTTAAGTTATTTTGCTTTTCTTAAGAGCTATGTGTTAGGCAATATTTGAAAATTAGGTTTTGCCAATATAAAAGATTCAACCTTCACTATTATTTGAGAAGACTAAATGGCCTCAAAGGAGGAGAAAAGCAGTGCTCATCTCTCAATGTCAATCCAGATTTACTTTGCCACACAGAAGTTTCAGGATTTCAATGAGAAGCTGTCACTACCCGAGTCTGTGCACAAGGAGAAATTGCAGTTGTCATCAGGTACAATATGTTTCATTCTGTGCTGTGACAACAGAAAATCCAATTGTCAATAGAACAAGCTGTATCTGCCCATTTTCAGGCTGTTATTCAGTCTATTCCCTGTTCAGTACAAAACCACATTTATGGGAAGAGGCCAACAGAGTCTTTCAGAGAGGAACAAAGAGAGAAAAATCACTTCCCTTTGTACCATGCCCTTTTTGAGCCCTTTTGGCTGCTTAAGGACATGGAATAGACTAACTGAGTTAAGGTGGAAAGTAAATATCCACAGTTCTATTTTTATAGCAGTTATTTAAGTAAAGCTTGAGTTAAAGCTTGAAAACTATTTGGTCTTCTTTCAGTTACAAAAGTGCTAGTGCATACATCTCAGACACATCAACTACTTCACATCTCACTTATTTTTTCCCACATCCTCAGAAGAAATGGTCTGTATCAAATACCTTCAGCCAGTCTGCTGTGATCACCACACTGGGATCCTTCAGAGCACTGAAGAGTTGTTTGGTAGCTCTTTTCTTCTCCTGCCTGTAATTTTTTTTTTGTACCTGGTTGAGAACAGAGAAAATATAGTAGCTGTAATCATGGCCTCTTTTGGGGAGGAAAGAACATAATGCATTAAGGACAGTTATGTATAGCACAGCAAGAACTTGACCCAGCACAGGTTCCCCAGAAATGAGCACAATGAGGAATAAAAACATAATTAGAAAACAAGCATTTTCTTTGCTCCTGAAGTTTCATTAAACACAACCTAGTTTGTCTTTTATTTGAGGAAAAGGAAAGAGGATTGATATCCAGCCTTCCTCACCCCTCAAATTCAAGAAACTGTATCTAATTTCATTTATTTATACATTTGGTTTGCTAGACAAACAAGCGTTCAAGCTACAATTTGCTCAGATTGCTCAGGCAAGTCTGTCCTAACAAGAGCAGTGAAGGATTACAATCCTCTTGAGGTGCCTAATGGCTCCAGAACATACAAACACAGTGAAATAATTACACTGATCTGTTCTGCTTGCAGTATATGATCTAATCCTGTATATAAAAGCCTGTAAATGTCCTTGGCCTCTAATGACTCCTAGAAGATTCAGAGGCTTCTCTGGGTCTTGGGAAATGACTCTGACTTGTTTCCAATGGTTTGTTTGGAAGATACAATTTGTTTTTAAAGAAAGTCAGCTGATCGTGACCTAGCTGCTTTGAACATACCTTCAGTGTTTCCTTCTTCATGAATTTGGCTGTTGGAGACACACACTCTTTGTCAGACCCATTGCACAGCTTATACTCAATCTAAAAAAAAATGGGGAGTGAAGAAAATAGGAATGTGTTAACATGAAGATGTTCAAGTTATGCTCTGATAAAGTGTTGTTTACAACTTTCAGGAATCCATGAAAGAGCTGATTGCAGACTTCAGCAGTGGAACACTAAGCAGGTGCACAAAATGCATATCTACAGTGCAGTCCAAACTTCCTTTTTATACCCATGGCTGGTTGGAAAATTCCCCACCAAATTTTCTTTGTATTTCTCCCATGCAGACATTAATCTTGGTTTAAAAATAAAGAAAAAACCCAACAAAACAATAAAACAAAACAGAAAGCTAAACAATTATTTCTAATTTTGAAAACTGTCCAACTCCGTTCAGATCTGAAAGCATTTCAATTACTAGAACAGAACTTATGGGGAATTTGTTAAAGATTTTTCAGAACTAGACTTGATACTGGCAATGACTGTTGCACTGACTGAAATGTCCAAAAACATGGGTGGGCAAGAAATGACCTAATCATGTTACAGATAACACAGGAAATCACCTTCATCTTGGCCTTGCAAAGTGAAGCACAAAATACACACAGTCACTTCAAATGGTGTTTGATAGTGTCAGTGCTGTTTAAATTCACTTTCAGAAACTACAGACTGGCCATGCTGATGGGCTGCAGAACTGCTTTACTTCCATTAGGCATAATGACAGCATTACTGTTACCAAAATAAAGGGTGCTTAGAAAGTGCAGCTCTCCAGAGCCCAGCTCACAACAAGGACCTCCACATGGAAAGGTTCTGTCAGCAAATGCACAAAACCTGGGCAGGGTTAGTGGTGAAAGAATTATGGTACAGTCTGGACTCTGCTGCTTTTTATGTGACCTTGGGGAAGTTACTTTCTCTCTCTGTACCTCTCTTCCTTCCAACCTTTCATGTGTCTGATGCATTCAGACAGTGATCTTTTGGGGTCAGCCACTGTCTCTCCCATTCACACATGACAGTTTTGTAAGAAAAGCTCAGCCCTCAGCCACCTTGATTTAATGAGTGTGACACAAAAATGAGGTGTACTAAGGAAAAAATGTATCAAATATATTTCTCATTTATAAATTCACTGCTATGATGTGAAACAAACCCACCAGGCTCTCAGAATTTCTCTCCTTGATGTCACAAATGGATGTAATAATTTTACAGCCCCTTCAGTTTGAAGAGACACACTTCCTCTTTCCCTCCCAGTGACACAGAAACCTCTTGAGCTACTACAGCCACAAACTATACTGTACATTAGTGTGACCAGGAAAGTGTTTAATGACAGCCAGATCAGTCCTTTTCACATGACTCAGAGAAAAAACCACAGAAACGCATGACCAGATCACAGCAAACAAGCCACCAACTATACCTTGGAGACAGGGGCAGGAGAAAAAATGGGAGATAAGGGTGCCTGCTAAACTGAGCAAAACTCCTTGTAGATTATGCAGAAATAGAAATCAGGGCAGAAGTTGCAATTTGCAATAGAGCCACAGTCACTGTAGAACCCATTACTTGTTCTCACATCCCCTTGTAGTATTCTTTCACTAAAACCAAAACTACACATGATACTTTAAACATAGAGAAATGAAAACGCTATGATGACACACAAAGGCCAAGGAAAGCCCTGATCTGACTGTTTAGCTCACAAGTCAACTTGGATCCACTCAAAGAAAAGGCCATCTCTAGGACTCCTGAAAACTATTCAGTGTTTGCTGGTTTTGTTTCCACAGAAAGCTAAGCCTGCCTCCTCTGCCTGCAATGCAGTCTCTGATTCATATTTTGTGCTTTGGACTTTACTGTAAAACCACAAGATTTATGGTGGGGACCACTGCACAGATGTGACAAATGAACAGAGTTGTGCCCACAGGGTCTTTGTCACATTTCAAAGGGCAGTAGTAGACATTTGGGACATCAGCTATAAGCCTTTCTCTATAAAGAAACCTTTCCAAGTGCCTAAATATCTCTGAGCTAGAAACCTTCAGAATTATTAGCAGATTATGCTTTCATGATTCGAGACGTGTGTCCTCTGAAATCGGTCAAAAGAATTCTCCCCCTTTTTCCCAATTAGCAGGAAGAATGTCCTGTCCTTGAGACACAACTATGAGCCAATTGTTTATCAGTAATTTCACTCCCTCCGGCCTGAGGGATCAGACACAGAAAGAAACACTGTGTACTAGCCCTCATTAGCCAGTGTGAGAGGCAGCAAAAGCACAGATGTTCCCAAGATTCTAGGAAATACTGCTCAGGTGCCTGCAAAGCATCAGGATACAGCGAATGCTTTTTTCTCAAGTAATTAAAGCAAGTTACAGTTACTGGTTATACAGAAAATTACACCTTAGCACTTTATATAAAGAATGAAATTTTGGCCCCTAAGCTCACTTGGCTTGGGGAGTTTGCTGGCAGCTGAATTCAGAAAGGCTTCCAACCACAGCAAACCTGAGCCTAGACCTGCAGCTCGTGGGGAACTGGCACTGACACAGACAGAGTCACTTCCACTGCTCCACCAGCCCCATCCTGCCTCCTCCTCGGAGTCTCTCTGGGTCACGCTAAAAATAGAGTTGAACAAGCACAAGGCCTTAAACCTGGGATGTTCACACAGACAGACACTGATTCTGACTCTTTGGGAGAGATGACTCCATGACCAAGGACACTGGTGCCCAATTCCAGCCAATACTGCTGTGCACACCATCAAACCACAGCACACAACAGCTGATGAAGGGATAATCTCCCCTGACACCCCCACAGCCTTCAGGAGCTCAATAAATACAGTGGAACTTGTCTGAAACCATTCCATACTGGCGCTTCACTTAGTCAAAGCAGCTGGATGAAGAGCTTTAGGGGATGCTCTGGTGGCTCCTGAACCACTGTGCTGCTTCCTTCAGGGACTCCCTTCCCCAGGTTTGGGCTACCCCTGGACATGCAGAATCTGTGAGAACCTGGCCTGTAAGGGGAAACAGGGACACAGGGATGGTGGTCACCAAGACAGGCTTGAGAGAGGATGAGAAAGAAGCAGTAACATAGGTACTCACTGCCCATATAAGAATTTCTAGGCATGGGAAAGTAAGTTTCTGTGCCTCTATGTCCCAAAAGCTGTAATGTACCTACTAGCTGTGTGACCAATATCACAGCTCCCCGAGATGGTTGCAAAATGCTTTATGAAGAGAGAGAAAATGTTACTACAACTAAGCCATGGTTTTAACTAGCAGCCTGGACAAGCTTTCAGATGTGCCTGACCTGGGACTTTTGACAGTTCCCCAGTTAGTTTTTATCAAGGCAGACTGATTGCTTCTCCCTCCCAACTTTGCTTCTTGTTGTGCCTATGAGGATGCACCATCACTGATCCTAAACAGCAGCTTGCTGGCAAGGAAACTGGTGATCTACAGAGTGAAAAGCATTGTGTTTCTGGGTCTAAAGTTCCTGCTTTCTCACAGGACAGGTGGGATCTAACTCCTCAGGACAGCATACCATAGGTTTCCATGCTGCTGATAGTAATGACTGTTCCCCCAGGATTAAATAATGTGATTTAATATTTTTACATTAATCTGTCCTAACGGTCTTGATTGTACCTTGTGGCATACATAAGATTGAGTAAATTTGGGCAATCAGCTCTAAAGATTCCTAAGACACAGCAGGGTCTCACATTGCTAAGACATACCAAGCCCATTTAATGATGTCTTTCTACTGCCCTGCCTTTCTCAGCCTGGCAGAAAACTAAGAGAAGCCTTTTGTCATCACAGCAAGTCTTCCAAGGACACTGGGATAATGCTTGTGCAGGGTACCAGAATCTGGCCCCCACTCTTTGCAACAATATGTGAACAATATTGGCCACAAATGAGACTTTGTACAATGGGAGAGTAAGGAATTCATGTCCTTTTTAAAGAAAGAAAAAGCACACTGGAGTATTCTAATAAGAAAGTAGTAAGTAGGCTTTCCAGATACTGGTTCCCATAAAGAGGGAAGTCTGTTATTCTGCCAGAAACTTTCACCAGAACATGCTGCAGCACTCATAGGGAGAAGAAATTGTTGTCCCTTTTCAGTTCTCTAATCAAACCTGTCCTTTTCAGGACTGAGTGATGACCTTGCTGCTGACAATGGGCTGTACTGTACTCAAAAATATACTTTTTATCCCAGTTAAGTTTCTGTTCCCTTTCATCTCAGTCTTGGAGCTCTGGAGATTCACTGCTGATTGTTAGCAGTCATCACAATACCCTAACACTTCTGCCAGGCTTTTTAAGAGAGCATGCAGAGTCCTCACAATAGTGCTATTCTGATCCAGAGTCTTTTTGGTGACTCCATTTCCAAGAGGAATCAAATCATTTCACAGAAAAGCAGCCTGTGATCAACTCTGGTGTGGGAGATGCCAGCCCATTAGCATGCCAGCCCTGCCTAGGACAACAGCAAGAGGAATATCCTGTTCCTTAGCTCAAGCAATCCTTGCTGCACAACAGCCAGAATTATTCCAAATCAGAAAGATTTTAAATAAAGTCATTCTCAAGCTGTGCTCTGCATGGTAACAGCAGTGACAGCTTACAAGCTGCCCTTTCGCCTTCTTTGTATCCAAGCAAGAGAAAGACAAGATCAGATGGGAATTTGAAGGCAGAACAAAAGGAGCCGGGGTCATAAGTTATGCTTCACAAAATCAGTGACATGTCCTTGGTCAGATGTAATTTCTCCAGTATCTTTTCCACATATAATTGCTAAAAATCATGATCACACAGAAATAAAAGAAATGAAAGAAAAGTTGTTTAAGTAGTATAAAAACTATCGAAAAGCTGAGTTTGACATTGCAACTGAGAAACTCCTTATTACTTATGTGAATATTCACAGATTTCTCAGCCAAAAGTAAGCAATTTTGGTTTCATTATATTATAAGCATCTCTTTTTGAAAACTTTTTTACTTTTGTTGTGAATTAACAGCTCATCCAAAGCACAGTTGAGTCAGTGAAACAATTCCTACCAACAAAGAACCTTTGTAGGAAAGATTGCCCTTCTACTGATATGCTCCTTTACAGCAAGCTGAATAATCTTCAACTGAAACTTTCCATTTGGGAAAAAAACCCAAGGTAATGAGCCCTCTTATTTCAACAATGTTACAAAGATACAGTGACTGTGTTTACAACTCTGAAACAGCACAATGATTAGCACAAACTGAAAAGCCTGTACATATAAACAGTTGACATGACAGCAGCACCTGGGGAAAATAACTGGTGAAGTTCAGTCATCCAAGCAACTTCAAATATCAAGTTATACCAGTGTTTGGTGGAATCCTTGGCACCATTGCATCAAACTATGGTAAATAAAGAAAAAATCACAGACTTCACAGGATTTCTATTTGATCATTTAAGTGTGCCTTGCATGGGAAGCTTCTTCTGCAAGGTCAGAATATTTAAAGAGAACATTTGAGGCAAGATGGGAAGTTGGACACTGAGAAAGATGCTGTTTCACATGACTATCATAGACTTTGTGCCAGCAGAAAGCTGAAGCAGTTTTGATTTTCCCTCCAGCTATAGGCACAGCTTTTTGTCCCTAGGCTGAGATTAAACAAAGAAAGTGAGCAATGAAAAACAACTGGACCTCCAGATTTGCTAAATTTTTAAATAAATAATTTCAATTTCAGCATCTCCACTTCCCCTCACCTTCCTTGTCAGAAATACTAGAATAAGGAATTACAATCACCAGTGATCTATGCTGACATGATTACACTGCTGTGGCTTGCCCAAAGTTATCAGCTTTGAGTTACTACTGTCCACATTCACCTCTGTGAGGCACCTGGGTGTTTTCAGGGCTTGTATGTACCTACAGAAGTTAGGGCTGCTCCATGTTTTCCATTTCACATGCAAAATCCCACCCCTCTTCAACCTGATTTTCCTAGGATGCTCCAGGCTACATCTCTGCTCAGCTGAAATCAGCTGCAAAGCCCTCTGTGGACAACTGTCACTGCCCTAAAGTGCTGCCCTTGGAATTGAGGAAGCAAAGTGTGCTGAGCCAGGGCACAGGAACTGAGTGTAAGTGTTCATAGAAACAACAGGCTCCAAAATAATTCCATCCACAACATGGAGGGCATCAAGTATGGTAAAGAAAAGACAGCAAGGGTTCAGTTGAGCATAGCCACCACCTGGAAGGGCCAGAATCTCCCATTAAGCTGAGCTTAACACACACAGGGTATGTTTCACTCCTGAGTCTCTCCAAGGTAATTCCTGCAATATCTGGGTCTGTCTGCCAAACAATTCCTTGGTTTGCTGGCTAAGGGAGAACAGAGGAAAAGGTACCCTTGTAAACTGTCACATTTGTGAATGATCTTCGATGTTAGTCCTGAGTGTAGCCATGACTGGAATTACCTCAGAAGTCAGAAGCATGATTCACAGATCAAGTAGGGTAAGCTTGAGAGAGTATGGGAACTGGAGCTTAAATCTCAAGTGATGAGTATGTGTAGTTTCAAACCACTGTGCAGCTAAAATAAATTCCTAGCAGTCAGTTATATTCATAATCCAGATTACAGATCACACAATAAAGATCTGAACAATTTGAACATGTTGCAGAATTCATTCACAATGCTTTGCCTTCCAATACATCACATAACTGTGCATGCAACAGCCCCACTCCTACAATTTCATAGACTTCATTGCAGCATTAGCAAGAGACTGGAAACAGTGAAGTACCACGGAACTCCAGCTTCAGGATTTTTCTGACTATCCCTTAAAATATATCTCCATTCTTTGTGGCCCTGCATGCATATCAAGAAACTTGAGCTGCCCTTTAGCCAGTAGAATTAATACAGGAAAGAAAGAAAGAGAACATGTAGCACTGTATCCTGCAATAAAAGGTGGCTCAGAGGAATGTAACAGCATCAAATGAGACACAAAGCAAAACAAAGGCATCTACTGTCACTATCAGGTGTGTGCTAACTGCACTACCTGCTTGCAGAGACAAGCTTGAGGCTTAGAGACAGTCTGGTGATACTATGAGCTCTCATCCCAGAAAACAAGGATAAAGGACTCTAAACCAGAGAGAAACTAATAGGAGAAACAATCTGAAATAAGTATGCTACTATTTTTTTTCCCTTTGAAAACGGAGATGAAAGAGACTCCACTTTAAAAATTAAATAGGAGAAAACGTGCTGCAGAAAGTTACCAATGTAATATGTAGCTAAACTGTGCCCTAAATATATTCCAATAAAATGTGGGTCAAGAAGCCACAGCTGAAATTACAAATATATATATAGTGCCAAGAACCCCACAAACACATTGAAAGCAAATGTTCCAGTATCAAAAATATATCAAATATTTGACTGTCTATTCAGACAGAACAACTGGGATGTGTCCACACCTCAGAGAGAGCAGCCCACCATGAGCACAGGGCAGTGTGGTTGCAGATAACTCTTCACAGCTCACAAGTTCCCACACATTTATAGGGTTTTTATGCCACATTCTCTCTGCTGACTTGGGCAACCTGAAGCCTTCTCCATCATGCAATGTGGATATGGCCTGGGTGAAGAAAATGCAGAACTGTTTCCATCTCACTGATGAAGATGTGAAACAGAAATGCAATTAATGTGCCTTGGCAATGCAGGGAATCCAAGGCAGAGTTGAGGTTCCCCAAGCCCCAGTCCAGGGACAGAATCACTTGATTGGCTTTTCCTCTCCTTCTTACTACTGAGTGAAAGCAGTTAATGTGCTGTGGTACCTCAAAGTAGTGCTGCTGAAAGAACACTGATTTCCAACACGGTTTTTCATACCTACTGTACCAAAAGAAGGGCAAATATCCATGGCATGGATCTGTAACCTATCACATTTACTTTTTAATCCATTAATTAAACTAGCACACTCTACAGTCCAATCTCTAGCAATTAATCCTCCCCCCTGATATCAGGAATCTAAATATGACCCCATTAGAGCACACTTCTCCCTTTGGTTCAAGTAGGTGGAATCACTATTTATTTTTAAACTGAAATAGCATGACAGATCCCTACTTACAGTTGTGAAAGGTGACAGTAAGGCTTTATTTTATGGCATTAGAGCTGAGCGGATGTGAAAAATTACATATTAAACAAACTGGCCACCAGTGTGCCTGAATTTTTAAGTAACAAGACATTTCACAATAAGGGCTCCCTACTGTCATTGCAAAGCATGACAGAAGGCAAGGAACATGGCTGGAGGAGAGCAAGGTAGTGTACAACACAGCAAGGTTAAGAAGAGTGAAGTGAATTTCACCTAGACATGAAATCTAGGTGGGCACCCAAATCTTCCGTGGGTGCTTCTCCTTTCAAAAACATCCCTGTGGGAGACTGAATGGCAAGGAAGGCCTGGAGGCTGGGAAAACACAGCTGAGCCATGCTCTCACCCAGAAACCTCTCACAAATACATTCCTATTCTTATGTTCATCCTGAATCTCAGAAATTAAACTCCCTCTGGACAGCATTTCAGTGCTCTGAGCTGTCCTCTCCGGACAAAGTCCTTCTTCTTTACATTTCTAAGTCATTGGAAATTCAACACCACTCCATGTAAGGCGTGCAAAACATCTAGCTTTAAAACACAGCCCTGGATGCAGTTACCTGGTCCTTGGGTTTCTCCACTGCCAGGATAAGTGGGAGGCTGATTTTCCTTGAGGAACCTGCCTGAAAAAGCAAAACCAAGATTGGTTTGCAGCTTGCCAGGTTCCAGCAATAGCAGAGGACATGTATACAAGTCCTTGTTGCATACTCCCAAAGCTCCTCTCATCATCATCTCCCCGTGCTGACCTCTGCCAGTGCAGTACAGAACAACCTGCGAGCTCCGGGCGAGCACAGAGAAATGTACTGGAAGATGAAGAGATTATTTTCATGTCTCACAAGAAATCACTTGTCTGCAGCTGCTTCTTTTGTGCTATATTTTCATTTCAGCTGGTGCCACTCGCATTTTATAGCTTCATAGTTTAAAATAAATTTAGTTAAAATTTAATTAACTGGTCTCGCTTCTATTTCTAGTTACCCTCCAGAAACATGTTAGGGAGCTGCAGCCAAAAAAGCTGTACATGAATCTCAAAGCCAGATCTCATTACAAGGTTGATTCCATCTCTACAGGAAATCAAACCCTGGCACTCTGTAACTCTTGATCTAGAGGCAGGTTTTGAGCAGTGAGATCCAGGGACTTTAGATTCAGTTTTAGCTCTCCATAACAAGCTGGATGGAAAAGCTGTGTTCAGGAAATGTTGATTAGTTTGTCTTCCTCTCTTGTTACACCAATTCCCAGAGCTCTCTCTCGGGCTCTCCACTCACTGTTTCAGATGCTGTGCACTACACTAAATATTACAGTTTTCTTTTGCAAAACAATTAAGATTTATGATTGCCTTGCTGATCAGGAACAGCAGGAGACACCTCTGCTGACAAAATCAACCTTCCAGCCATAATTATTCATATCTAATTACACTGCCAAATGAGGTCCAAATAAACCAGGTTCTTCTGTGGGAGGTGAAATCAAGCCAGAGAAAAGTGCAAGCTTCCTTTTCATCCCAACCATGTAAAAACACTAATTTTCTTTCCCTCAAAATATGCACACACAGTTCCTGCAGAAACAGAGGGAGAGGCTTTCTCAATCATGTTTAAAAAAGGACAAGAATGTTTAATAAGATCCTAAGAAGAAATGAAAGCAAGACTGGGAATGGTTCCCTATCCCAAAGTACCTTGCTAATTGAGTTTGGAGTCTGTGGTGTCTCATCCTTCAGTGATGATGGGCTGTTTCCTTCCACATCTTTTCCTGCAACAAAAAAAATGTGATTCAAAACCAGTGAAATTCTGTGCAAAACCATGGCTCATCATGGCCTGAGAAGGGCTACTGCTATCAGCACACAAGGGAAGTATCATGAGCAAGAGCAAGCACACCATGATCCCAGAGAAGGATCGTGTCAAATTTGAAATAGCCTTGATCCTCATGCTTGGGTAACAAGACTGCTCAAAAGTAAGGTCTCAAAACACCATGGAAAACCAGCATGAGGGTTGCAAAGTCCAACATTTAAAAGCTGGAAAAAGCCAGAAATAAGGTTGCTTATGCATCCTTAATCAGCTCCCTTCTGTGTCCGCATTATGATGCACTCTTTAATTACATTACCACAGTCTGTTCTTTCCTTACATACCCCATGCCTTGTTCAGTGCAAATAATAAAAGCAATTCAGTTAATAAGCAGCTATTCAATTCTCCTTGGTCAGTATCTGGCAACTCTACACTGATGCACTTGATAGCATGCTTTGTTGGACAAATAATAACCATGATCACAAAATGTTACAGAAGACAGAAGAGTATCTAGGCATAATTAGTAAAACAAAATTAAAAAACCCCAACCCACTTGCAGAAGATTAATGTCTTCTGACCAAGTTATTTGTTAAAATAAGAAAGATTTTAAATTTATGAGCAGTAAAGGAGTACTATGACATTTTCCAATCATTGTAGAAATATATAGTCACTACTCAAATATCCTAAACTTGCATATATTATATACTGGCATGAGTGTGTGTAGTCCTAGTCCAAGCAATAAAATGTAATGATAAATACTGCTCTCTTGGCCAAATGTAATCAGGGCCTTAGAGTAAAAGAAAGCATAGAGCTTCTATTAAATAAAACGCCAAAAAAACAGAATCTGATGAGATGAGATTTTTAGGGGCAAGACAGTCATTGTTAACCAATTACAATGTCATTTTCTTCTCAGAATCATTGGCAATCAGAGCTTCAGAATACAGGATGCAGTAAAGAACTACCAAGACAGTGAAACACAGTCCATTTGTAGCACACTGCAAACATGGGAACTGATGAAAATGTTTCCAGCGCTGTGTGGGCCAGCCTTGGAAACACGACCAAACCCAAAACTGGCAAGGGAAAACCCCAATTCTCCCAAAGTCAGCAGAAACTGTCATAGATGTGTCAGAACCATAATTTCTCCTGGAATTATCAGAGCAGCCTTTTAAGAAGCCAAGCACTGCTAGGCAAGTCAGCCACAGGGGCCCATGCTGACACAGGAGGCCCGGGAGAAGAGGGACAGCACGTGTGCTGCTCATGTGGGGGAGTGGAGTGGAGGAAGGACCCATCCAGACACGCAGTAAAGTGATGCCACAACACGAGACCCATGTCTTAATCTACTTTCTTAGCTGTCACTCCTCCCCTGGAAACACTGAGCCCTAAATAGCGCACTCAGAATCCTGATGTTTGTGGGCAGGAGAAAATTTTAAAAATTTTAAAAAACCAAACAGCTGTGTGTGGCCAGAGATTTGACAGTGACTTTGGGCTACCATGACAAGTGGGATGGCCATAAGCTCTGCTGTGCATGGATTAGGACCTGGATCTCCATACTTCTCCTTTCTCTTACAGCGTTTTCATCTCTATAACCCCCATTCTCCCTAAAAAAGGCAGAGGAAGATGGAAAAAAACTCATAAAGCCATGTAGCTGCTGCACTTTTTTTCCCCACGAAGAGTTTTTTCTGCACATGTATGGGAAAGTAACATATGGTCTAAAAGTTCAAGTAAAGTTAATGGGAATCAGCTGCTGCCTGCTCCAAGGGAATGGGGTCTATTAGCACAACAGAATTCACATCCATTCTTTATCATGTCTCATTTCTTAAAGAAAGCTTGACACCTAGCTTGTAGCTGTACAAAAAGCCTGCATGTGAGACATTTCTGCCTTCTCTCAGTAATTCATTTAAAAGGATTGCCACCTGAACAATGAGATTTCCCTGTTCCTGAGGTTCTGGACAATTCTGCTCACAGAGCATTATGGGGAAAAAAAGGATCATGCAACATTCCAACATGGAACATGTCCAACTCTATCATTTACAAGACTTCATTAGGCATGTTCATGAAGCAACATCTACTATGTTTCTTATGCCAAATGCATTAAGTCTACTAGAAATTGTGAGGAAAAGGTTGTTTCTCAGAGAAGAGAATCCCTCTGAATCCTTCATCTTTCCTGTCTGTGTCAGGGAATCCTGCTGCAGCCATGCAGAAGGAGAGGGCCAGCCCTTGTTTGGAGAACCAACTTCACAGGAATGATGTAGAAGTTTCTCAAAAACCCACACAGTTGAGTGCACAGAAAACTCAAAAGTGAGAGTCTCACCCAGAGCACAACAGACACAGCCACCTCGAGAAATAAATAGGAAACCACAGAAAAACATCAGAGGAACTAAACATGAACTGGCTATAGAAGGTGAAACACTTATCTCCCTGATCAAGAAAACACAATGCACACAATAGAAAGAGAGATGAACTTCACAATTTAAAGTGCTCGTTGCCACCAGGGCACACAAAGAAGGGTCCTCCGCAAAGCAGCCCAGAAATTCTGCACCAAATAACAAAAAGCATTTTGGGAAGAGAATCAGTAGTGCTTATGGAAACAGCCTTCATCACATTGTGAAAAAAAAAAACCAAAACTGCCAACACTCTAGTCTTGGGGCTAGAGAGTAGAATTACTGATACTTTCTTTTTATCCATTATTGTCATGCATGGAGGAACTAAATATTTAGTTCTTTTTCAGAACAGTAACCATTCCTTTTCTTTGGTTTTCCACCGGGCATCAGCCCTGCAGGTGCATTTGCCTTTCCCCTTTGTAAAGAATGATACAGCAAGCATGACTGATGAACTCCAAGAGGAAATATAAGCTCTGATGTGTGACAAAGCTATTGCAAATAAGATCAATTTCTGCTGTAAATATCAGCCATGTGACCCAATGTGAACACCTGAAATGTAGTTCTGTGTATCCTTCACAGGAAAATTCCCATATTTGTGAAATTGCATCTCTTAGTATTCAGATAAGCCAATCTAAATTTTTATTTAAAGACTCTGTGATCTTGCAGCTTAATCAAAAAGAGATTCTGTAAAAAAATATTATACCAATAAATTTCCTATCCTCTGAAACAGAAAACAGAGAAAGGTTCTCTCTCCTCATGGCTAAGTAAAAGACAGACATGAACAGGGAACAAGAATTCATGTCCCTCTGATTTGTGAGCTCCCTATAAAAAGAAATCTTACTCAATTTTCTCTCAGTTACAAGAATAATTAGCACTTTTGTATGCAAGCAAAAGGCAAGAAGTCCAAAGTGCTATTTCAGATAGTGCCCTCTGCATTTCCCATATGTTTCCTTTAAAAAAAATTGATTCTCTTGCTGAACTGCATCCCCAGAGTGTAGCTCTCCTGAGGTGTAAAGTCTGTCACTCCCTTCTCTCTGAAATATTTATTTGCACATCTTCATTGTTGGAGGGAGAATCCTAGGTGATGGTGCAGTGAGAGCTGCAGCTCCAGCACATCACACCTCACTGAATTCCAGACAGGAAATCACAGGGCTTTGCTCACTCAAACACAACCAGCCCAGTGCTCATGTAAGGGGAACCTGCTGGGCTCAGGCAGCAAAACACAGGCCACTGGAAAAGCCTCAAGAACTGAAAGCTCATGTAAAACAACAGAGAAAAACAGAGAACAGAGAAATATGGGATGCAGCTTATGGACACAGAGCTGTGGCTTATCTATGGTGATAGCAGCGTTGTTCAGAGGAACAGGAGAAGGTAGGTGAGAACAGGAGGAACAGGAGAAGCACACAAGGCTCAGAGGAAAACAAGGCAGAAGCAGCAGCAAAGGAGTGAAAGTAGAGCCTGCCATAGGAAATGGCAGCTGAACATGAAGATTAACATATATTTGTTTTCCTCATATTTCTTGCAGGAAATATGAGGAAAACAAACAGACAAGGCAGCTCCATGGGGACAGGGAAAGAAATGAGAGGAGTAAGGATAGACAAAACCCCAGACTGCCTGCAAGAAATCCCCTGACTGAAGGAGCAAATTCTGTTTGTTTAAAAGGGATATTCTCTCCTTTACAAATCCTTTAGCCTGTGCTCTTCCTTTGCAATACTGAGGGGTAAAGCCCTCACTGGCACTGGGGCTGGAGGTTTCCTGGGAGCAGAACAGGAGATCCATCGTGGCTCAAGGCACTTGTTCTGCTGAGCCCAGCAAGGGCTGCCAGCAGGGATCAAGGAGCAACAAGGTGATGGGGGAAGCTGAGAAAGAGAAAATTTCTTCCAGCCACCTCCTCCACACTGAAATCCTCAACTTTCCCTGGTTTCTAAAATATTACGGCACTGAAATATAACTGTGAGGGAGTCAGTGACTTTTTTAGCATTGAAAATGCTGGTAAGGACTGAAGAAAGAACTGGGCAAACTCTAAGATATGGCTCTCCATCACCTCAAACAAGGGGAAGCAAATACAAGCTGGAAAATCAGCCCTTCAGCTCCCAAGGATAGCAGAAGTGAGCTATTTATTTGCCACATGTTTGTACAGACTGTACTTATGGGCAATCAGCTGTTCAGAAGTCCCTCCAGGTTTGAAATGTATGAGATTTTAGGTGTCCCATTTTAAATTGTTTTCAATTTGATTACTGAAAGGTTGTTGAAGCTTCCAGCTGCCTCAGTGACAGCCAGGATTAGTCAGCACTGCTGAAAATAGGCTCCCCACTGCCTTGCAGCAGACACTCATAAACAAAATACCTGCAAAATCAGAGGCCCTTGAAACCTTTACACTTAAAGACAATTAGCTCAGGAAACCCAGACCTGGTTCTGGGCTACATCTGCAAAGCCCAGAGAGTCTGTTGAGTGCTACATCTGTATGAGCACTGAAACCTTTTGACAGAGGCTGTGTTCTTTCTCCAGATATCAGTGTTTTGAGACCTCACAGGTGCTGTGAGATGTGACTATTTACAACTGACATGGCAGCTGCAGATGACAGCTCTACAACTTGTGACTGCCCCCTGAAGCACTTGTTTACAGACTGGAACAGAAGCCTTGTCTGCAGACTGCAATCAAGGGAAGACTTCAATGTTTACTGTGAGCAACAAATTCTGAAACAATAAAATGAGCTCTTTTTCCTTCAAGAAAGGTGGAAAATTCAAAGGCAGGAAATTCAAAGCTGAAAAAAAAATAAAATGTAAAGAGAATGCTTAAAGCTAGTCTGCCATTCATTGCAACCTGTCAAGATTCCTGGTACTTGTAGTGCTTGTAGATATTTACAGAACATTAACCACAGAAATTTTGCTCTTGTGATATTTATCCTGGGCTCTAAATCTGAACAGGGAAACCTGCCATTAAACATCTGCAAATGGGGACAGTAAATTTTAAGCAAGTGCAACGCTTAGGGTGAAACACATAAGTGACTTGAAGTGGATGTGCCTGAAAACATTACAGCAATTTTTAAAATGTAAGGCCATGCAGCATTCAATCAGTTACAAACCCCAATTCTCATGCCCTCTATTCCCATTTAATGCCATGGCAATGAGAAACAGCAGCACTGTCTGGGGTCCAGTACAGTGTTGCAGCAGCTTCTCTCACTTTCTCTTTCACATTTTTGCTTCTCTGGCAGCATGCTGAGATGTCCACCTGCAGCCAAGCACCTGAGGAATGCTGCCTTCTGCAGTGGCACCCAGCCACCCACCTGGGCTGAGCGGGTAGATGTCGTTGTCGGCCCCGAAGAACAGATTGCGCGTCAGCTTGCGAGGATCGACCTTCTGAGGGGTGGACGAGGCCGGACAGAGGGAGAACCTGCGACGAAGGAAGTTCTCCTCCTTCATGGCATGAGCTGGGGGGGTTTTCTGAAAAAGAAAGATTGATTACAGTTAATTTCAAGACACAGGAAATCAAGGTTTTCACACCTTGATGGCTCCGCTGCTTCAGAGCCACCTAATCCCAGGCAGTGTGACAGATCTTTTTATAGAGTGCCAAAAGGCCATGCAGGGGAAAAAACCTAGATTAGTTTGAAGCTACAGTTACTCATTTGCTGACGTGTAGTATTTCTAAACTGTAGGGAAGCAGGACACTGCTCCTGAGTGAATCCAGGCAGTGTAACATCTTCCTCCCCACAAGAATCTAACAGGCTAACTCACTAGGTCCATTCAGTGCCCAGCATTCAGTACACAGTCCCTGAAACTCTTATTTTTTCTTTTTTTTTTTTTAAAGGCTTTTGAGCCTCATAAATGCAACTCCATTGGTGTCCGTGGAGTTACACCATCTCCACACAAATCATCATTAATCTGAGCTGTGTGGAGGAAGACCAGCTGCACTGGCTGCAGGGAACACCAAGAGATCACACCAGTCACTCCCACTCTTATCTCATACTGCAGCAAATATGATGATTTCAGTTTTTTAAAATGGCATTAAGATCAGCCTTGCAGTTTGATCAGTAAGATATTGCTGCTCTGTGAGGATAAAGACCAGCATTTGTGTCCCCAGAAGCCTCCTTGCATCCTGTACTGGTGGTACTTTGCTCTTTACCACCACTTGGCTAATGCATTAGACCATCCTGACTGGAATTGAAGGGTTTTTTATACCCATCTAACAAGCAGTTCTTTCTCACCCTTTACAAACAGATACTATGACTGTCTCCTACCCGAGTTACAGGCTTTATTCCTTCCCCACGTGCAGCCAGAGGCAGGGCTCTGGATAGCAGTAAGAAGTGTTAACCCAGCCTTTGGGTGGGCATGCCTCACCACAAGGTCTGCTGCTTTTCTGGTGGACAGTTACTGAGGTAAGGAAAACCCCTTAAGGATAGTACACATTTCCTGAAAAGCTTCTCCACATTTTCCCATCTCTTTTAGGTTACTGGGAAAACAAAGAATAAAAGGTTGCCCAGAGTCACAGTGCAGTTTTGAGGGGCAGGACCTACAGGCTCCTAAAGTGACCCTCATGGCACAGGAGGGATATAGGGCTGATAACAGGCTACAAGACCCTGCCCTGCCCTTCCTGTTCCCAGGACAACCCCTGTGCTTTTGCTCCCCAAATGCCCCAATTTCATGGGGAACCCTCAACAGCCTCTTGGAGCTCAGCCTTCACAGC
Source organism: Melospiza georgiana (assembly GCF_028018845.1). Taxonomy (NCBI): domain Eukaryota; kingdom Metazoa; phylum Chordata; class Aves; order Passeriformes; family Passerellidae; genus Melospiza; species Melospiza georgiana. The sequence goes on from NC_080435.1 coordinate 16,137,814, forward strand.
CAAGACACCACATGAGGGAGTGTTATGAATATGTCCCAGAGTGAGGAACTCCCCTCCTGTGTTTTATCTGGGCTCTCTACCTCCACCTTCCCTGCCAATCCCCGTAGATGACAGGCCCAATGTTTCAGGTTTTGCAATTTTTAAACATTTATTTGCCCAGCAGGCTACATTAGCTTTATAAACTAGCTGCTGTGTAGAAGGCAAGAGAGAATCTGCTCCTTCTTTCCTGCAAGAGAAGGCCTTGGTGCCCAAGAGCTTTATTTGATGTAAACCAGGCTGGACTCCAGCAATGTGTATGGGTTACCAAAACCACTTTGAGTAGCAGGTCTTTCTGAACCCAGCTCACCATGGGACGTGTGAGACATCAGGCTCTATAACATCCAACAACAGGCTGATGGGGCTGCCCAAAAATGGGACTCCCCTGGGCATTGCAGCTGCCATTTGAAGGGGATGTGTGTTCCCTGTTGGGCCCGCATCACCTGCAGAGGATGGGACAAGGTCTGTGCAGTGATTGCCAAGAACCCTAAAGCCCTGTGTGCCAGCATGGCCCCCAGCATGAAGTGGTGTAAGACAGCACAGACTCAGCAGCAGAACTTCACTGCAGCCCCCTCACACAGCTCTGGGTGAAAGGCTTTCTGTTGGAGCTCCAGGAAACTCACACTGCCCGGGGCTGCCACGGGCCGAGCCTTGCCTGGCACCCCATGAGGGCCGTGCTGTGTGATGGCAGCCAGGGGAAAAGGGGTGGCTGCAGCTTTCCACTGCTGCTGCCCTGCCTCCTGTCAGCTCAATGGGTCAGGAAACTGCTCTGCAAACACATCCAGGCTCAAAAGGTCCCCAGGCTGCCACTGTGGCCAACGGCATCTCTGAGGCAGCAGGTAACATAGCTAACTTGGCAATGTAAATAAACCTCAGTTTGCTTACAAACTTCTGATTGCAAACAGCTGGGTGGGAAGAGATGCAAAACTTGACTGCTAATTTTAAAAAAAGAAAGGAGAGAGGGGAGGAAAACACAGCCAGCCATGTGTCTGAAAGCAAAGTATTTAAAAATAATCCAGGTCTAAATAGCTGGGTTTGGAATGCTGACAGTGAGCTATTTTTTGTCCTTGTTCCCAGAAAGGCAGTCTTAACTCTCTACCTCTAGAACTGCTCGTAAGTGGTTCAGAACAAAAGCAGATGAGTGAGTTTCCCCAGAAAGCAGGGACCAGGTGAGGCTGTGCCAATCATGCAGGAAGGTGTTCAGAAATCCCAGGCCCACCCAGTGGAAGCAGGCTGGAGGACAGGTTACAAACATAAAACATCCATCCATCAGCTCTTACACCCTGACAGGGCAACAGAAAGGCTGTGCCCATCATCATTTGTCAGCAATACCACAAGCTCTGTCCATGAAGAACTGCCAGCCAGCTCACACTGACGTCAGCAGCAAAACCCCAAAACACAATTTTTTTTCAACTGTTGCTCAATTTACTATGCAGAGAGACCAACACACTGATGTTGTGCCCACTTACTATTTCACACTATTTAACCACAGGATAATTGTCAGAGTTGCTGTGCTGATGCTCTCTCATTTCCACTGCTATTTAAGCCACCAGCTTGATAGCAGAAAAAAATCTGGATGCCTTGTTCAACTGGGAACAGCTAGTAACAAAGGACAGATAGTTTTCTCAGTTCTGGCTCTTCTCTTACATGTCTTCATATGAACTTGTGGCAGCAGCTCATCTCTTTCTGACCACACAGGTCAATTTGAGTAAGTTTCTCTTAACTGGTGCTTTTTAGCAGAAGACCCCCAGTGACAGAAGCTCCCTGAGATGCCGGTCACACACACACAACCATGCAACACACCATGCCACCACCATGGTGTTTTCTGGCTTGCTTTTCAAAGACATCTTATAAGATATATTTGACTCTCATCCAGACAGGCTCTTATGTAGCACAAAATCACAAAACCAGACTTTTTTCTGTTGCATTTTGGGTTTTCTTAATACATCAGACACTTTTCTCCTTGTCTGGAGAAAATATAGTATGCATTATTAAGATTCTACAATAAACCTAAAATATTTATTTTGGTTTCCAAAAGACATCACTGTGTGTGTCTGCATCTGTATCTACCCTGTTTTATCCTCCCTCCCTATCCCTTTAGTACCATTTGAAAATTTCACAGAACTCCAGCAGATATTAGAAAACTTGATAATATTAGTTTTTTAAAAGTTGTATCTTAAAAGATCATGGCTAAAGAAAGGAGGGAAACTGTAAAGCTGTCCTCTGAACCCAGCTATTACCAAATATCAGTGAATCCAACATAAGCCACAAATCCGTAAGAAACTGAGGCCTCATTAACTCACTTAGAGAACTACTTCTTTTATCTGTCCATAAAGGTCTGACTGCTCAAGCTGGCTTCAAATAACATAAAGCTCACGAGAGCTGTAAGGGAAGATGAACAATAGATGCGAGGGACAATTTTCCAAAGGGGTGTAACGGGAAGGTGGGAGTTGTGTTCATGGCTTTTCACAAGAGGACTCTTTAGACATGCAAATAATCCAGAAAACATATAAAAATTCAGTGCTGATGAAGTATCTGGTAAGAAATAAGCAACAATAGAAGATGGGCTTCTAGAGATGAGTGATTAGAGCCTCAGATCTTTCACGGTTGATTTGAAGACAACACTGCTGCTCTGAAACCCAAATCTACTTCTAAATCAGTATTTTGGAGATTGCTTCAGGATATGGCAAGATGCTTCAGGGAAACCAGTTCTGTGGGGGCTCAGGGAATAGAGAGAAGGTAAAGATCAAAATTAGGCCAGAACTGTAGAAGGCCAAAAATTGCCATTCTGTTGCCAAGCCACTTATGTAACACAAGGCAAGAAATGTCACCCACTGCTACAGCATTCCCTCCCAATTCCAGCAGATGAGAGGAAGAATTGTCCTAGAACGACAACATGTCCTAATTTGAAGATGCCAACTAGTGCAGAATCCCTACACTCACTTAGGAAAATAATTCCATAATGAAAAACCTTCATTCTAGCTCCTGCATTAATTTACCTGCTTGTTAGTCTTGGTAGATTAAAGTGCCCTGCAGTTTGCAGATCTGCTCATTTCTGTCCTTCCATCCTGTGCTCTTGATCATAAAAATGAAGGAAAGGTGGTACAGAGAGTATTGACAGAGCCACTAAACACAGTCCTTTTCAGGATTGCTCCTTTTGTGTTGACAGCTCTCTAAGAAGTAATGGGCTATTAAATATGAGCTGTTCACCAGAGCTTAAAAAGGAATAAATAATTCAGCAGGAAGAAATAAATTTCTTACTAACCCTGTCTTTGAGACCTCTTTATCTTTTAAAAATGCAAAATACAGCAGAAGAGAAGTCTATGGCAAACCCCCATGAAGCACAGGACAAATGAAAGTCATGAACTTAACAGGGTGCAACAGCACAATGGGACTTTCCATCCCAGGTGGCTTCAGCAACAGCCAACGAAGAGCAATGGGGCAAGAATAAAAGTTACTTTATCAGCAAACCTCGTGGCTGCTATTAAAGCAAATGGGAAATGCCAGTGCTCTCCTCTTCTGGGACTGGACCCATTTTGGATGAAGGCAGTGATTACAACACCTAAAGATGGTCACTGTTGGTGCAGAGATGCCTTTCACACAAACCTGTTCTGCATCCTGTGCCTTTTGTGCTTGCTGGGAAGATAGTGGAAGCTTTTAGCATCAGGCTTGAAACTTCTGAGAAAGGAATTTTCCTGGCTCCTTCTTTAAAATTTCAAAGTTCCTGATATATAATTACCACACAGCTAAACACTGTGCAGATATTACGTTGTCTGTACCCTCTGCAAACTTGTGGGTAGGTTGGTTTGCTTACTCTCATTTCCAGTATTTTAAAATAGATTGGAAATATGTACTTCTCTATAAATAGTTAATTAGGGGTTTTATGTAGTCAAGAAGGCTGTGCCAGTTAGAGGGGGCTCTTAATTTATTCAAAGCTTGTTTCCAACAACCTTCTCTTTATCTGGTCACTAAGTATTTCCCAGAAATTAAATTAAATCGTATTTTGTATTCAAAACAGTCATTCACTCCAAAACCTGCATCAATAGGGAAAATTAGATCTAAAGATAATGACATTTCCTGATCCAATTAACCCCGAGGAGGTAAAAATTTCATGAATGAAATGAGAAGGAAAATTGTTAGCAGATACATATCTAATGATTACAGTTGTAAGTATTAATAAGGAAAAAGCAGCAGCACAGATCCTCAATAAGGGTAAATTATTAGTTCAGTGGTGTGCTGGTGATTTACAACAGCAGAAGAACCACAATCAATTCAGGAAGTCTGTGAAATCTGTTTTTGAAAGCTATTCCCAAAAATGCCTATTAATAAGATAGATAATTGGACCACCACCCCCCTAGTAGCAGTTAAACAAAACCCGATACAGTGCAAAGTGACTGTGCAGGCAATGTTTTTCTCTGCCTAATTCATGTTTGTTGATTAGAGAAATGGTAAAACACACATTTTGCAGCTGACACTGAATGTTTTGGGCTCTTGGGCTCTTAGTTGGAACCTGAAGCAATGGAGCTTCAGAGCAGATGTCAGCTATTCTCTATTCCCTTAATTATTTAGGGTCAGCTATTTCTCTGTGGTGCAGGCAAGAGCACCTTTCCTCACCAGTGGTACTGAAGGAGTGCTCTGATTTTATGCATTGCCATATCCTCTGCTGCATGCCACACTACTCAGCTGGACAATCAGGCCAGGCTGGAAAATCAAGTAAGGTGGGTTGTTGAAGACACCCGTCTGCAACCAAGGGATGGGCTTTGTTAAGATTATATGCAATAGATTTCTCTCAGCTGCTTTGGCAAGCCCAGGAGCATGGGTAGTTTGTCCCTACAATCCATCTCAAAGCTCACATGTTCTGCAGAGTCCTTAGAGCTGCCTCCCTTGTGCTGTTTCTGAGGAAGTTGCCTGCCACAGCCACCCCAGCAATGTGCCCTTGCCTTCTCTAAGAACAGAAGAACAACAACTTCTTTCTATCACTCCCTGCCTTTTCCTGCACTGGGCAGTGAAATTCACATAGTAATCAGGAGAGAGAACTATTTCCTCCCTTAATTCTCTGTAAGACGTCTTGATTAATGTTTCCTTTGTATACACCAGAACATTTCCAGCTTCAGGCACACCAGCAGCACTCAGAGGCATAATCTTCTTACAGCTAATCTCTCTCTACCGTGAGCATTATGTACAAAGGCTACAAACAGAACAACTGCAGGCAAAACCAGGCCCTGAATGCCTACACTGAGAAAAAAACATCCCAGGTTGTTCCTCTGGGAATCCCTATCTAACACAGGACTTGGAAACTTCAAGGTAGGGTCACAGGGCAGAACATTTTTATTTGACATGTAGGAAAACTTCAGAATTATCTCTGGTTTGGAAAAATATCTGTGAGCAAACACCAGCCCATCACTAAAGCCACATTGTGTTGGGGAAAGGGATCACTGCAACCTCATGGCTTTGAAAAGGGCACTGCAATAAGCACTCCTACACAACCCTTGTGTGGTTTGCTTCTTTCTCAAAACAGCTGCAACTGACTCAGTAAGTATTGCACTGGCTATTTCCTCCAGCTAAGAATATCGAGTGGGTTGCTGAAATGAATGCTTAATGATTTTTACATCTACCTCCTCTGCCCTTTAAACTGTAAATTGATTGTTATGCAAAGGCTATTAATTTAACAAAGCATATTAAATTTCCCACTAGCACTGAGGAGCTTCTCCTGACATAGCATTTCACTGGTCTTTCCCCTTGTTAACTGCATAGATCATACCTCACTTGCTGTAATTACAACTACTACATCAACATTAATTATTTCCTTGGTAATGGCAGGTGCATGCAGAATTGAAGGTCTAGCCCACACTACCAGAAAGATGAGTCTCCAGCACTAAGTGAAAAACAGGAGTGAGAACCTTTCCTGCAGATCTCTTTATCTCACTTTATTTTCAGTAAATCATACTTTGCATAATCTCCTTTAGCCCCCAGTTCCTGAATGCATCTCAACTCAATATAGCTCATGCAAAGGCATTCTCTTGAAGCACCAATCTATGCAGGAAGGTGAGGCGCTTGCTTGGAATCCTCTTCAGCCCTTTAATCCCACGTTCTGATATTTTCAACTGAAGAGATAAATCACACCTGTTAAGTATATACCAAGCACCTTATCCATCTTACTGAACTTTTATTTAAAGCTTACCATTATTTGTTACTGATATCTCTCATCAGCATTCTTCTAAGCAGGAAAAGAAAGTTAAAACCCAGATTAGCAAAGACTCCTCACGAAAATATAATGTACAACCAAGCACATGTGCAGCATATAGGAAGAAATGTGCAATCACAAATCACAACTCATCTCCTGATGCAGTTTTCATAACAACTAGCCAAGAAATAAATTCCAGTAAGGATCCAATTTGGGAAAAACTCAGGAAACCAGATCTCTGCCTCTAAATTTCGGTTCACCTTGAAACACTACCATTCATCTTTAATTGAAAGTTTCACAGAGGTGACACAAAGCATTCCCACCTGCTTTCAGCAGTGAACTGAGGAGGCTCTTAGAGATAAGTTAACACAAAATCAAGGTGTAAGCATAACTTGGGCACACACACACAAACCACCCTTGAGCTAGACAGCTGGAGTAGGGCTAACAATGTGGGCTACAAGGAAGGCATACAAGGCAGGCTAGAAATGGTATCTGAGAAATCAAACAAGCACCACATGGCCAATTCATTCTGAAATCTCTGCTGGTGCCTGCTGCTCGTTCAAGCTTGTTCAGGTAAGCAGATATAAGGCACCACCACACCTCACTAGCAGTACAGATGATCCTTGAATCCCTGCTGCTTGTGCTGGAAGTGTGGGCACATTTCCTGGGCAGCACACAGTGGTTTTGGCACTGCTAAACCACAATGTCCAAGTCAAAAGGCAAAATTCCCTTTGACTTCCATGGACATGAGGCTCAGACACAGAGACATGGTATAAGACACTAAAAAACAGTGCTGAAAGCTTTGTACTAGTTAAGGAAATAAACACTCACTTATTAAATTCAATATAAATAATATTAGGCCAAAGATGAAGATACTGGACATATAACTCAAAAGCAGATTTGAAGTGCTCTGCTTCCTTTTTGTTGCAGTTATTGATCTCCTCAGCTCATCTACCAGTGACAGTTTTCATTTGAGGCCTGCTGTGAACACATCTCCAAGCCCAGGCATTTCAGGGAGCAAGTCTCTGAGTCCCATGAACAGAATTAATGAATTACAGAATGGTGAACCACTTCCACCTCTGACACATTGAGCTTTCCAGTAATTATCCATAACTCAAACAGTACATGTTGCTTGAGGAATGGCTGTCCCACATCCTGCCATGCCCTGAAGTTTTCATGTGTGCTGTTAGTGATACCCTCCAAGAACCTCCCACACAATCCTTTTAAACTGTAGCTGTTCTAAGAGAATGGCTTCTAAGAACCCTTTATTTCTAGAGCTACCTCAGGGGTAAGAGAGCTCAGGCTGTGGTAAGGGCCACCCTGATGGATTCACCACAACAGGCTTTGGGAAGAGGGAGCTCAGTCCCACATGGGACCCTGCCATCCCCACTCCTGCAGGGGCTGACAGGATTTGGGATAAACTCAGGGCAGTGAGATACGGTACACAGAAACACAAATAAGGCAGTAACTTAGTTGCTTTAGCTAAAGCTATTGGAAATTTAAAGCCATGAAAAAACCACTTTGGTTTGGACAGGGGCACAGTTACATCATTTGCAAGCAGGCCACATCTTCAAGGTCAAAAATATCAATGCCCTGATATTTTTCTTTGAAAAGAACATATTAAAGAGCATCATTACGGCCTCATCCTGCTAAATCACATAATGAGAACATATTCCCTTTTAATGGAAGTATCCTACTTTTAATGACATTTCTAAAAACCCAGATGACTGCAAGCCTCACTGATGGCTTTCTATGATATCCACATCAACTTTTACACAATTAAGTCTCGAAAAGATTGTGCCTTGGGGCTACATTCCCACCATACAACTGCTAGGAAATACCAAGTTAATTTGAAGACCTGCTTTCATGCTTGAGAGGGTCCCTCTGATATTATTCCCTTGTTTGTGAAATACTGCCCCCATGTAACAAAGTAATCCACAATCAATTTCTACGTCAAGTCTGTTGAGCCATTCCCAGACTTGGGCTCCCAGCAGTAAGGCAAGGGTAATGGCAGGAAAGGATGTTTACTGACCATCTTACAAGGCAGAAAACAAGTGCTGTTCAATACCACAAAGATTCAGTTCCAGATTATGCCATGAGCATCCACTGTCCCAAGGAATTTTAGATTAGAAGTGTATTTCTACCTTGAAATCTTGTATGAGCACAAATTATATCTCCACCCAATGGCTCTAACCCCAAGCCTACTAGATTATAGCTGACCTGGCTCACCCACTTCTGCAGAACAGGTAAATGATGGGGAAATGACCACATCCTGTAGGGCTCTAATCATGCTGAATTTTCCACTCCTCTATTTTCTTGTTTCTCCTATCAGATTCAGACAGGATCTGTAAATCTCAGGGGCCTTCATAAGGAGGGCTGAATAAACATGACCAAATAAATTTTAAGGAAGTGGATCTATTTTTGAAGAGATCTTTATATGCCCCTGTTCAGCTTCTCTGACTTTTGGGCATGGTAATATATCAAGATATGTTGTACAGTGCTTTAAATTTAGAATCCATCTATACTTCCTCTGCCATAGCCACTGTACCTGAAATTCTTCAGGAAATTAATATACTGAGTATCTTTGCATAAACCTCACTATTTCTCAGAAATGAGAACATCCAGCTCTTTCTTCAACAATAGTTAAAAGTCAGTACTGCAGTTATTTTGGTCCTTGATTTTTAATTAAAAATCTCTGCAGGAGGAGGGGAACTAGACAACTCACAAAGAGTGTGCAGGGTGGGATTTATGCTGTGTTAAATGAGCCCAAAGGACTCAAACCGTGCAAGGGCTGATTGAGCATGCATGATGAAACCCACTCTCAGCCTCAGCTCACAGGATGAAAACCCTCCTGTGCCTACTCCAGTCTCTCCTTCTCTCCCAGTTTACCTCACACAGTGAAAACAGGCAGACAGGATAACTCTTTGCATTGTGGCTTTCCTTCAGTTCAGCCAGAGGAAGTTTTAGGCACACAGGTAGATGAGCACCCATGTCATACATATGTAACTGTGTATTTGCCTCTGCCCATCTCCTTCTACCTGTTCAACTAAAATTATCCCAGTGACTACTTATTTTTGCCAGTGACTACTCTGCTACTCATACAATTGTCCCACTACCAGGTGCAGCATGCTGGACATAAGCAAGACTGAAACTGAGTTATCAGCCATAAACTAAAGCCCTGGAGAATCAGGACTCCCAGGCTGGTGGGCAGCAAACCTAACAATACAACTCTTGATACCAGACAACAAATCTGAAAGCTGTGGAATTCAGGAATAGGACTTCTCATCACTTTAAAGCTAACCTATACTGACATCAGCTTTTTTGTCACTGAATGGAGAGATCCAGGCAAAAAAATCGGAACTGAAACAATAGTATAGCTTGGCTACAAAGCCTCCTGGCTATAAGCACTGGCAACTGGAAATACAAGGGAGGTCAAAATCAGCTCTGCCTGGGGAGGGTAAGGGAAGCCCTCACCACACAACACAACACCAAGACAAGGATGTCCATGCCACAGGGGAGGGAGGAGAGCTCAAAGGAGGTATGGAGAACAAGGGGCACCTGCAGACCCTGCTTCTAGAGATTTATGGATCACACTGACCTTCAATAGCTCCATGCCAAAAGCACAAATGTGGCTTTAAGCAAACATAAATCCCTGCCTCCCACACAAATGTGAGCTGAGGTCTGACCCAAAAGGAAGATCAGGTCCTCAGTGTCCAGACTGGCCTTGTCTGAAAGGAAGCCAAACACAATGCAGCTAGTTCACAGCGTTTTCTTTATCACAGTGCTAAGAGCAGCTATACAATGCTTTCCAACAAAGGACACAGCAATTTATCACAGAGACAGGAGTTAGCAGGAAACACTTCCATTATCTCTGCTATGGAAAGGAAGTGACAAAGGGAATGGCTAAAAGATGACAGACAGTTTTTATGAGGCCAGACTTCAGGCCCTCTCAGGGCTGACCAGCTCTTCTTTTCCATACCAGGAAAAAAGGGATAGGCTTCAGCTTTGTGGGTCTCATACAACAGGAGGGAGCTACCACACTGTTTTCTCAACACAAACAAACCAAAATGAATGAAAATATCTGTGCTCTATCAGATCCTCTGCTGTGTAAATCAGGGAAGTTTTGTGGCCTCCTTAGCAGGGAGATGCTGATTGACAGTAGGCAGTGCATAGCTGAGCATCCAACTGGTAGAACAGAGGCAATCTCAGAGATCTGCAGTGCTGTAAAGAGAGCACAGAGGACAGCAAGAACCCATGATGCTTCCTGGCAACTCTTTGGTTTGTATTAGAAAAGCAGGCTTCAAAGTGGTGGCTGCCTACAAGCTCCAAACACAGAAGAATTTATAAACAAAAGAGCCCAGATGGGAAAGATTTGAAAAGTTTGGGAGGGCAACAGGGGAAAGAATAAACAAATATCTCTTAAATGAAGTAAGGAAGCACTTAAAATGGCAGAAGGCTAGATGGTCTATGCAGACTTTGTGGTGCCTCTAAAAGGTACAAAATCTTTAACATCCCATGGCTGTGCACATGTACCAAATTCCCCTACAGGGCACAAACACAGGCTGCTATTACCAACTGCCAGTAACAAACACTATTGCTCAGCCATTAGCAATCAGAGGCACAGCAACTCACAGTGTTAGGAGCTGTACAAACACATAACAAGTAATTGTCTCTGCCTCAAAAAGCATATTGGGTTTCTATCATCTCAAGCAGCACTTGGACCCAAATGTATTTGCTAAACAGCATCAGACCACAGCAGCTAATGTCTGAGTGAAGCAGAGAAAACTAAAGAGCATAACATTTTAATGTCTTCTCCTTGATCAGGTCAGCTCATTCAGTGCCTTTCGCAGCAAAACTAATCTTCTCCTCATCTTTAGAGAAACGTGTAAACACAGATATTAACAGCTTCACTCCTCAGACAGCAGTGATGAGACCGCTGTAAGGACAACTGGGCCTTTTATAATTAACAATTTCCTATCTGCTTAAAAGTGGAGGCAAGCAGATTAATAAAAGGGACCTTTCCAAAACTGCTCAGCAGTCGATTCTGCAGACTCATGTGGGAGTGGGGCCAAGCTGAGACTGCCTCTGTCTGTCAGTCTCACAAACTGTCCTGACTGCAAACCATGCTGCCAAGAGATGCAGGCAAGGACCTGTCTGATGTCTCTGCCTCTCCTTCCAGGACTGCCAATGTTGCTGGACTCTAAGGTGGAAGATCAGCTGTTTGACAGCTTGCAGTTCCCACCCGATGCAAACAGAACAGACACAACCCATGAGTGTCAGCTCAGGGAAAGAAATAATGTACCCCAGCAAAAGGACTCCCACAGATCACCTTCCTCCTAGAAAGAGGCAGCAAAGACCAGGGCAAGCTGGACATTCAGCTGGATCACAACCCAGCTGCAGATTTGCTTAAGGTCAGCTGCTTGCTCTTGACGACCATAGAGCAGTTTTATTGCCTGCTGCCTGTCTGTGCCACCCCAGCTGCAGCCCCAGCTTGCAGGCAGAGACCCAGCCTGCTCGTGGGAGTCACCTCTGCCACCATCACTGCAGTCATGGGGAGTCAGTGAGCTCAGGGAAAAAACAGCAAAGGAGATTTGCACCTTGCTCTGCAGAACAAGCCCCTTGCAGTTTGCAAAGCTGCTCCCAAAGCAGTGCTCAGTCTGGAGGTAATGAAGTTGAGAAACGCAGCATGGAAATGACACTCACAGCAAGCAAAGGTGGGAATTAAATGAGACAGAGGTGACACTAACTCATAGGAGGAAACTATTAGGTTCTGTGAAAATTTACTTCCCTCAACAACCTGTCAAGATAACTGTGCCAACAAGCAGCACAACAAAGCATGTTCCTTCTAACAAACCTCTGCAGTTCCCTAATGGCACCAGCTTCTCCCCCCTCCATCAATTCCTTTATATCACTATCACCTTGAAATAACTTAAAATACCTTAAAATAACCTCTTACCTTGCAGAAGAAAAGGAGCCTCCCCTGCTTATTTTCTCTTGTAGAAGAGAACCTAAAAGCTTTAGTTAGGTCCCATGTTTCCAGACAGCTGCCATCAGTCATCTACAATTAAGACAGTTCTGGCCCAAAAAAACACTTCAGCTGGTGGCACTGCCTTCCCAAAAAGCTCTGAATAGAAAGTGATTTCTATACCAAATGTACTTCTCCTTTGCCTGCAAACACCAAAAGTCTTCCCTACACATTCCTTGCTACACGTACTGATCATCTAGATTAACCCCACTGATAAACCATGATGTTTAGGATTATAGTGTCTGACTGGAATTTTTCAAAGTTTCACTATGTACTGTTGGTCTCTAGACTGCCCTGCCCTACTGATGACTGAGGTAGATGACCACAGATAAGTGTTTCACACCCACCAGGCACTCCCATTTCCCTGCTGCAAGAGGATTTTCAGGAACCATTTTTGTGACATTGCTAAAATATCTCTCTATTTCCCTGACAGCTCAAAGGCACCTCTAAGCAAGCATTACTGGAATTTACATCTCTGCCATTACATTGCCAATTGGCTGCACATAAAAGCAATGGTCAGTAATCACTCTGAAAGTGAATAAAATCTTTGGTACTTTATTTATAAATAAACAATAACCACGACTCACATGACTCACAGTCGTGACTTTATAGCCAACACACTGGCCAATTCTTAGTTTCTTAACTGTGAATACATAATGGCAGTAACACCAAGTCTTTCCACTGTACCTCTGGTCACAAAGACAAGATTATGAATACACAGCACATTCAACACTTCTTGTCAAAGAGTTATTGAAGCAGTCTGCAGACCAAGACTTGTTCTATACATGATTTTGTACCAGTTTTTCCTTGTTAAATTACAAGTATTATTTGCTGCTATATTTCTGATGATACAACAAAAGTGTGGATGTAATCAGAGCCAAAAAAGTGCTTTATACTGGAAGAGCTGGTTCTTCTTTCCCACAGGGGAACAAGCCACACTGGTATAAGCATGTTCATACTGGCATAGCTGAATTCACACTAGGGGAGGGTTGTATCAATATTACAGAACAGCAGTTAAAAAGCAGTGCAAGTTGTTTACATAGGCAAGACCTAATTTTGAGAGGATTTGCTCCTGATCTTGAAAACACTGGAAAAACTCCTAACTCTACACGCCATCTAGACACAGAGGAGGACTGGGCTGATCATGGGTTTAGCTGAATAAAACACACCACAAATCAATGCAGATTGCTGGACAGTAATAATAATAGCAACAAAAACTTACAGAGGGGGCACACTTTCATGTGGGCTCTCACTAATAAAGCCAGCTACATCTACCCTTTATGCAGGTGAGAAGGTACCCAAGCTGTTTAGCAGCAGAGGGCAGTAAAATGGCCAACCTTATTGTATCAGTCCAAATTTCTTGAAATGTCAACTGATGAAGCAAATCACAGGATGCCACTGCCACAGCTGCTGCTATCAGAATTCAAGCCTCAAGGGAGCTGAGTGTCCGTGTGGTTTTGAGCAGACAGGCAGAAATGCAAATAGGGCGTTCAGATACTTTCAAATCCATCAGATACAATCCCTGCCAGTCAAAGGTTCCCAAAGCATAAGGCTATAAATGTTCAGAAGAATACACTGCAATTGCTTAAGACTGGCCAGCCTCTGAGGCATGGGATGGAAACAAAGAAGAGGAGACTGAAAGGAGGGGAATAAGAGCTGAGGGGAGAAGAGGAGGTCAGGTAAAAAAAAGAGAGACTGAAAGGCATAAAGAAAGAGCCTACACAAAGGGAGGATTTTAGAGAGTGCTAAGAAAGTAGGAAGGTTGGGATCAGTCTTGGGGAAGGGGAAAAGGACACTCACCGCAGCGCTCGCAGCCTCAGAGGGCAGTCACTCCTCTCTCCCACACGACACCTGCATTCAGAGCCACCATCCCTTCCTTCCCCAGCTCCTCACCGCCTGCTACATGCTCCCAGGGCTTTCTGACCCCTCCTGGCCGCGGCTCAGCTCCAGGCTGCAGATCAGCACGGGAGCCACAGCAGACACCGGCACGCGGAGCCTCTGCTCCAGGGGCACATGGCTCTCAAACACACCTCCCACACGCCGCCAGCACCCTGCCTGCGAGCCCGGCGCTCGCCCGAAAACCAGGGCGGCTCTCTAACCACGGCCACTGTGGAGGAAAATCCCGGGGAGAAGCACGACGTGATTCAGCCCAGCGATATGTCCAAAGAAAGCCTTAAACAATAGCCCGGAGCGGGTGTGATCTGCCACTGTTTGGCAGGGGAAGTTCAAGCTGCAATGCCCATCCACAATAATTAATTGTCAGCACTGTTAACAGTTTCGCTGCTGATCAAAGCAGCTGGGCAGCACCGGGAGAATTACAGCCAGTTGCTGTCACTTATCAAAGCACGGCAGCAATAAACAATCTGCAACTCTGTGACAGATCTATTCCTGTCCTGCATAATCTCTCACTCTCATTCTGTTCCTTTTTAGTGGCTTCTTAGCCCACAGAATCCCTGTGCAATCAAAAGCAAAAAAACCCCCCCAAACCGAAAGAAAACAACCCTCTCCAATTCACTCCTTTCTGAAATGAAACTGAAAGGAATAAAGTAAATCCTTGCAACTGAGGAATCACCCAGTGCCCTCTGCACAGGACTCAGATACAAACGAGTTTGACAAACATTTCTCAGTTGATGCAGCAGAGCAGTAAAAGCATATTTTTTTAAGCTGTACAGAACCTAAACCTGCCATGCAGAAGCAGGTTTGCCAAGCACTGGTGCAGACTTCAGGTACACTAGCACAGTATTACTGCTTTAGATTTAAAAACAGTCCAATGGATGTTGCTAGTTACAGTATCCCATGGCAATTGTACAAATATTTCAGTAGGCGAGCATTTGTAATTACAGCCCTGAATCACTCTGCATCTGGAAAATATCCACATTTTTTCCTTCGTGGGTTTTCCCGATACTGCTAAATTAAGAGACAAACACAGAACACACACCTCAGCCAAAGCTCGCCCCCAAGGCTATCTGTGTTGCTGTTGTTCTCTCCAGCATGTGCTCTTCCCTGGTCCTTATCATGAAGAAGGAGTTTGCAAAAATATCTTTATCTGCTGCTGTCACCCACTGCAGTGTATCAGTCAGTATCGTTTTGTACAGTTTTACACTGACTTCAGAGAATTAGAATCATGCAATGGCTTGGGTTGGAAGGTACCCAAAAGATCATCTTCTGCTGAACCCATAGATACACCTTCCTCTAGATCAGGCTGCTTAGAGCCCCATCCAGCTTGGCCATGAACACTTCCAGGGATGGAGCATCCACAGCTTCTCTGGGCAACCTGTTCCTCTGCTTTATCATCCTCACAACAAAGATTTTCTTTCTAATGTCTGATCTAAATCTGCCCTCTTTCAGTTTAAAACCATTTTCACTTGTCCCATCACTATCTGCCCATGTAAAAAGTTGCTCTCCCTCTTTTTTATAACTCCATTTAAGTACTAGAAGGCCACAACAAAGTCTCCCTGGAGCCTTCTCTTCTCCAGGCTTAACAACTCCAGCTCTTTCAGCCCATCCTCACAGGAGAGGTGGTCAATGCCTCTGACCATGCTCATGGCTCTCCTTTGGACTCTTTCCAACAGATCCACCTATTTCTTGTGTTGAGGGCCCCAGAGCTGGATGCAGCACTCCAGGTGGGGTCTCATGAGAGAAGAGGGGCAGGATCTCCTCCCTTGACACCAGCTCTCCTTCTCCTTTATTGGAGGGGAGATGGTACAGCCTCTTTAGCCTTTATTTTCTGACCACTGTACTTGAAGAATCCCTCCTAGTTTTCTTCACATCCCTTGCCAAGTCCCATTTTATCCGTGCCTTACCTTTCCTGATCCCACCCCAACATTATCCCTGTACATTCAGTCATCTGACCCTGGTTCCACTAGCTGTACATTTTCTTCTTGCTCATAAGCTTGAGAGGAAGGTCCCTGCTCAGCCATGCTGGTTTCTGGCCTGCCTTACTTGATTTCTTACACATTGAGAGGGAGAGGTCATGTGCTCTAAGAAAAGTGGCCTTAAAGAGTTGCCAGCTCTGGTCAGCTAAGGACAGGATTTGGGATAAACTCAGGGTAGTGAGTTTCCCAGGGAATCTCATCCACTGATTCTTTAAACAGCTGGAAGTTTACTGTTTTAAAGTTCAGGGTCCTGACTTCGTTCTTTGTCACACCCATGTTTCTTGAGATCCCAAACCCAGCCAGGGCATGCTCACTACAGCCCAGGCTGCCTCCAATCTTAACCCCTGTAACCATGAACCCCTGTTCATTTGCATTGGTGAGCACCGGGTCTGTGTAACACTTGGATCTGAAATTTACCCTTGATGCACTCCAGAAGCCCCTGGATTGCCTACAGCCAGCTGCATCTGGATGGCTGAAATCCCCATCAGGATGAGAGCTTGTGAGCATGATGCTTCCTGTAGCTGAGCCAAGAGGCCCCAGCAACAGGTTCCCCCTGGGTCAGGTATCTGCAGTAGATCCCACCCACAAGGTGTCCTTTGTTGATGTGGTCCTTGACTTTTACCCACAAGCTCAAGCTGTTTTTAGCTGTTTGTCTCTGAAACAGCCCTTCACAATCCCCCTCTTCCTTATCAGAGAGTGCAACACTCCTGCTCCTTCCCAGTCTATCTCTTCTGTAAAGTTTGTGGGCCTCCATTGCAGTGTTCCAGTTGTGTAACTCATTCCAACATCTTTCCATGGTAACAATTCTAACTGGATTCCTCCAAGACATCAGGAATGGTGTGGCTAAAGGATTTCAGAAGAACTCCCACTTGTTGCACTAATTTCTCATGAATAAATGAAGATGCAGAGGTAATATTAACAATGAGAAGCCAATATTTTAGAGGCATTTCACACCTTAAAAGCACTGAGCAAACAAGGATTAAATGTATGCATAAACACCACCTTCCACACTTGACAGACCTTTGTTTGCTGAAACCGCAGCACCTGCTGAGACATGATCTTACATTGGATCAGATACTTCAACTATCAGAGACACTGCAGGAGGAAACTATTGAAATCCTCGTGGGAGGCAATGCTCATGTGTCAGCCAGCACAAACACTGCCAGGATTCTAAAGCTGCCACCTTGGAGGAAATTATAAATCCCAATGGGGTGTCAGGCAACGAGTGATATCAAGGCCAGGGTCCACAGACCCTCTCCCACGAGGGGCTGGGATAATCAGGGCACCCACAGAAACTGGGGTTACCAGCAGGGGAGGAACCATGCAGGGTGCACAGTACCCCAGAAATACCCAGCCTCACTTAAGAAGGCAGAGGAACCCTGCAGTAAATTCTGGAAGTAATTAACAGAAAGAGTGGAAAGTAAAAATTTTTTACTGCATGTCCCAGAGTCTAAGGGAATCTTCAGGCAAAAGTGCTTCTCTTGCTTTCAGACAGTTTTTAAAGAAGCCTCTGTGGCTGGGTATTACAAGCCAAAAATAAAAACTGGGATGAATTTAAAGAGAAGGGTTCACAAGCAACTAGCACTGTGAAGGGCCCGAGATCCCCACTGAGATGGGATAGATGCAGGGCTTCTGTCTGAGAAGGACACCCTAGCTGCGAAAACAGAAGGGATTTTTCAGGGCACATGAGACAAGGAGGTGTTAGGAACAGTTTTGCCCAGGAAAAAGATGTTATGGTCTCTGCAGCCCTGTGTTTCCCTTGGTTCACCATTTTTTATTGCCTCTTAAAGAGCAGAGAATTTTGGAATGGGTGCATGCAGAGGCAGCAACCCCTGTTCTGCAATGAATCACTAAATATCACAGCAACCTGGTGGCTCCTCACAAACAGTTTTAGACTGTGGTCTGCCCTTGGCAGCCTTGAGACTCACTGGCTCCAGGCAAGGCATGACAATGCAGAGCAGGGAACTGTCACAGCATCATTTGTGAACAACGGCACATCTACCTCTACCATCCATCTCAGGCACAGAAAAACAATGGCAAATCATCAAATTTCTTCCCAGAAGGAAGCTATTATAACTGCTTCCAAGATGTCCTACCTCTTACACTAGTTCAGAATGAATGCCATAACAAAACCAATTTCTGCAAACTGGTATGTGTTTGCTCTCTTGCTAGCTCATACCCTCAGCTGGGTCAGTGGTCAGTGGTGACCTGCCTGGGGTCAGTGTGGACAGGATCTGTCTTAACACTTCTTGATCTCAAAGAGACTTGCTTGAAAGTAATTTTCCATGTGCCTGGTAATTGTGTTCTCACTGTTTCTTTCTTTGTTTATGCTCCATTTCTGCCAAGTAACTGTGTCCTTCATGTAAATGGAAAAGCATGTCTGGGTCCCCAAGCTCATATGACCAGGTGGTTTTTTCTATAAGTTTGGCTGAATTGATTGCTTTCTTAAAAAGCAGGCAAAACACTTTGATCTTCCAAAAAGAGGACAACATTCAGAAAGACCTCTATTAAATGCTGTTAGAGAAAGGCCAAGGAGCACATACAGCTTTGTATTACTAAATTAACAATGCAAAACCAGACCTTAGAAAAGACAGCCTCACATAAAATACTTCCAAATTCTGATGCTTGCAACAAATAGATGACCAATTCACAACTAGAAACCAACTGAGCTGACACATGGATTATGCAAGTAGGTTCAACTCCCACACAGGTCCAGTAGCAAAGCTGCTTCCAAAGACACAATGACTTTGGAAAAGTTTGTTAACCTGTCTAGGGAAATCTCAGCAAGCTCCTGCCTCAAAGTCTACACTGGCCCTTTTCCTCTGGGCATTTCTTACTCAGTCAAAGACAATGCCCAAGTAACACAAGACACAGCCTCTTCCTACAGCTGAAGCAGCAAAGTCATCTCCCTTTGTTTCTTCTGATTTCCTGCAAGAAAAGGCACACTTTCTCCCCTGGAATCTCTCTGAATCATGGAGCAGGCAGGCAGCCCTTAACCCCCCTCTGGCCAGGCAGCAGGACACAGGCATTGCTGAGGAAGACTCCCTACAACCCTGCTCAGCCCTCCAGCCCCAGGGGCCTTTGGCCATCCCAGTGTGGAGATGAGGACCTCAGTGGTTCTGGCAAGGAGGGCTTAGCACAGCTGAGGTTCCCAGGCCCTTCCCTGACTGTACAATCTTCACAGTGCATTTCTAGCTTCAAAAGAAAACAACAAAACAAAGCAAATAAATAAGAAACAACTTGTTTTTCTTTCTCCTTTTAGACCTGGAATCCTCTTGAAATATCATTGACATGAAAGATATTTGTGCTTTGCATTTTTTGTGATTGCAGAGTGTCAGAAAAGAAACATACCAGGCTTACATGCTGCTTTTCCATCAAGCAAAATGAGGAGGAGATGGAGGAAGAATTGCTTTCTGATGCACGCCTGGCAATGATTTCTCACCACTTCCAGACTCCCCATTAACTGCTGATTTCCACAAATGCACATTTTGGAATGACACAGGCAAGTCCTTCATTTCTAGTAAGCAGCAGATTAAACCATTTTATATCCAGAATTTTGATAAAGAAAAACCTTTCAGTTCTAAATTGCTGTAAGACTGTTCTCAAGCAATCCTACAAATCCTTCTTGCTACACCTTCTCATACTATTTACAAACTAGACCTATTTTTTAAGCAAATAGAATTAATTAATCTGTTTTCTTAAACTGCTTCCAAGATGCTCTCTGAACAGGGCCAAGTCTTTACCAGCTCCCTAAATTGCTGTATTAATAAAAAAAAAATATATATATATAGAAAAAGAAAAAGGTGTAGAAACTAACATCTCAATTTTTCAGAAAAGACATGCTTTATTTCCATGGCTTATATATATAAGTTTGCCAGTGGCTTTACCAATGCAGGAGTTAAAACAATTTCCTCCCTTTTCCTTAATTCCACCCATCTCAAGCCTTCGCTATATTTAAAATGACTGCTACAGTTTTTATTTGACATTCATATATGTCAAGGCAACATTTAAGTATAAAACAGAGGCCATTGGAAACAAATAAAGTTCTGTCAGTCCTACCTGCTAAAAAGCATCTTTTGCCTAAATCAGTCTTTTCTGTCTGCAAACTAACAGTGCCATAGGAAGAGGGTTCCTGATCATACTGAGGCATTCTTGTTGTTTTATGCAAAGTACAGCTCTGACAGGATGCTGCTTTTCCCCAGCAGTGCTGCCACTGACAGCAACCCAGCTCATTGCTCATGCTAAAGAAAGTAACTTTGCTAAATCACAGCACTTTAATTCCTGAAGAATAATAGATTCAGCACTGATCCCATTGCCTGGTCTGCAGGCTTTTCTGTGTTGGCAGTCCCCTGAAAGAACGCATTCAGAACTTGGCCAACTTATAGCATTAACATCTACTAACCAACACAGATCTTCCCTGCTACTACCACCATCAATGAATGTGATGCTGTGTTGCTACAGGGCTAATTTTCAGAAGAGCTCTATCTTTCTGCCTTCACAGGGGCTCCACTGTACCTGACCAGTAAAATACTGTAGTAACAAGGTAGAAGAATGAAAAAAATGCAAGGCATTACAGGATCAGATTAAAGAGGTACCATTTTGGACATGTACACAGAGACACTTGAATGAATTACAGCCAGTTTGCCTGGCAGTTCAAAGAACCCAGGATCCCAGGTATCAAAAAGATGCGTACGAAAAGCCAGGCAGAAAAGCATCAGAAAATAAAAGCTGTTAGAAACTAATAAAGAAGCCTCAAATGGCAGGAAGGGGGAGCCGCCAACAGCAGCAAGAGTATTCTCAGCATCCATCCCTCTCGGCAGATTACTCTACTGAGGATGTTCCTGGCTAGCAGGCTAATCTTGAGAATACTTTTGTTACATTCTCTGTGCCTGTTTCTGGGAACAAAGCTATGAGAAATAATTATGGGTAGGTCTGGGCTTTGAGCCCTAGTTAAGAGAAAATGTAAACCTTTCTCCAAATCTATGATTAGGTCCTGTGATTCAGGAAGAAGCAAGAAGATAGCTAATATGTGTTTATAAATTTTGCCTCATCTGCTTCCAAACTTTCCATTAACAACTTGGTGAGTATCCAGTAACAGGAGGTTTTCCAGGGCCAGGACACAGAGGAAATACTGCTGTGTGAAATGTGCACTATTGTAATGATATTCCCAAATGACACAGTAAGGTGGTGACAGGATTTGTGCTTGTCTGAATCACTGCCATGCTGCCAATAAATGTCAGGGCTTTGGGTTCGGGGCGTTGTTCTTTTTCTCAGTTTAATAAACAAAAGCTGCAGAGGGAAATCCTTTTCTTGAAGGCAGACTGTAAATGTGCAGAGGAGAACTCTCTCTCATGAGAGAGTTTGTCTTGCTGCTGCTAGAAGGACAGAGACAAGGAGGACTGGCAGGCTCAAGAGCTGCCCAGTCGAGAACTGGAGGAAAAGGCTGAGTGAATTCAGCAAGCCATGGGCAAACAGGTCAGTGCACCAGGCAAACTGGGTGCTCTGACTGCTGAAAATCAGGACAAAGGCTGCTGGGACCAGTCTTGGAGCTCACATGTCCCAGGACACAGTGAAGGCAGGACAAGGGTGCTCCTCACCCACCTAAGTGTCCTTTGCTTCCAGCAGTTACAGAGCACAAAAGACCAAAAAACTCCATATGGAAAAAACATGTGCTGGCTGCTACATGGCAAAGTAAACTTTCTAAACAGACTGAGCCATCGTCATTATGTGCAATCCTGAATTGTTTGTTGTGACTTTAGTTACTAAAACTGGTAGGAAAAAAATCACCCCTTAGTTTCATACATACAGTGAGAAAAAGCCAGCATAAGGGATGACGAGGAAGTTGCTCTTCCTCGTGGCCCAACATGCAGAAGATGAACTGTGACTGACTTCTGCAATTAAAAAGGGAAAATGAAAAAGTGTTTGCTAAATCATGAACTTGACTTCTCAGCAGTGGCAGCTTGCTTCCATGAACCAACATGTCACCCCACCTTTGGAAGGATTTTTTTCCAAATCAAATCACTCATCTGCAAAAATTGTAACTGCAACCACAGCTCTGGTCCATTTTCAGAGTCACACATTTTCATATCCCCACTTAGTGCTTGGTGCCAACATGCTTTGTCCTAAGTACTTCTTTATATTGGCATATGGCAGACAACTGATTCTTTCTGATAAGAAACACAGCCACTGAGGACGAAGGCTTTTCTTGGTAAGAGTTATTCAGATTTTAAAAATTCCAGCAAAATGCAAATTTATCCAAACCTTCAGAAACCCAGATTTCAAGATGTTCAAAAGCTTGTGCTTTTGTGTCAGAGAATCAGGCAATCTGAAGAAATTTTGATGTCTCCTAACATGATTTTGATACTACTTTATACAGTAAGACCCACATACTTCAGACTATGCCAGTAACTTGTTTAGTGGTCATTTTTTTTCTGCAGTCTGTGCTGGTAAGTTGAATGTATGGGGCACTTACATTAAACTGCTCATTAGGCCTAATTTACATTAACTTCAACTACTTATTGTCTGGAGCTACATAAACCAGGACAGAAGGAACACCCATAAAAAGTAAATTACCTTATTTCTTCCAACACACTTGTTTTCATTATGGCCTTTTACACAGACAAACATTGTGTACTCTAGCTTAAAATTAAGGTAGAACCATGGACATGAGGTGACTGATGTGTCAGCTTCCTTTGAATCCAGCAACCTGAGTCAGAACCAGACTGTTCTGCTCCCTCTTCATGTACCCTTTGGCTTTAATGCTTTCAGCTGTACAAGATTCTGCTTTTACAACAGCTCCCAAAAAGAAAAAGATGTTATGGGAATGGTAAGAAAACCAGTAATGGAGCCAGATGCAGTAAAAAACACCAAAGAGTCAAAACCCTCAGTAAAAGTCACTTTAAATACCATTATCTCTGCTGGTAAAGAACACACCAGACATGTGGAGCCAGATCCACAGCTGGTGACCTGACTTTGATGCAAGTGAGGCCATTTACACAATGTCCTTTTTTGTTTAGCAGAGAGCAGGGCCTGTTTGAGAGGACAACCATGAGGCTCTGGGCTGCCTTTGAAGTGGTAACACACCATTTCATGCCACAGATAGCTGGGTATCATGTGTTGCACGGGCTTCTGGTTTAAACTGTGCTGCACAGCAGCTGCACAGCAAGGAGGGAACGACTCAAAATCCAGCAGAACAGCCAGTGCCTGCACTCCACCCAGGAGGTGCTGTACGTGCTGGAGGCACAGGAGGACATGCAGCAGCTAACTCTGATAAATACAGTCAGACTTGAGTGCTGTGATCTAGAAAATAGCCTTTGCCTTGAAAGGGTGGACACCCAAAGGAAGGACTTGTGGCCCCAGGTCCGCTTTCCCCATCAAAGAATGTGTTTCTAAATCCAAAGCAAGCAAGAAGGGGTGGAAGCAGCGTTTCTGACAGAACATGCCATTTTGAAAATGGCAACATAAAGTGGCTGCCAAGGGGTTTTTTTTCCTGTGAAACCACGCCTGTTTTAGCCTCTTCTGCCAAGAAAATCCATTTCTGCAGCTGTGTCATCAGTGAGTCAGAGATTCCCTGATGCTGAGTCTCCAGACTTGTCCCACTGGTGGTTCAGTGGCAGCATAGGCAAGAAGAGATCAGCACAAGGGAACCAAGACTAACATGTCAGAGCCAGGCTGGCTTCTGGAATATTTTTGCTTATATTAAACAGTGAATACACCAGTAATGGAAAAACGGATAAAAACAGACTTTAGCTGTGATCCCACACCTGGAACACAGCAGTAGAGGAATGGCCACACAAATGTCCTTTCTCTGCAGCTCCCTGCACTGAACAGCAGGTGACCACACCAAGCACAATACAAGACCTCAAACCTGCTACTTGTGCTCTGGCATTTTACAGCATTTCCAGCAAGACTGAGGTGACAGATTGCCATGATTCAGTTTAGGTGGGCCATCCAAAGTGCTTCCCTGTGGGGACAGTCAAGAAGGTGGGTAACTGGGGACTTGCTGGTGAAAAAAATAAATCAAACAAGCCAAGTGTACATTTAATCCCTTGAAATCTAGCTTCAAATATTGAGTTCAAAGCTGGTCAACCCCAGGATTTCCAGGGATATTAGAGGGGCCTGGGATAGCTAGACATGACCTAGCACTCCTGAGCACTCTGGGTAACAGCTGACACCAACAGCACAGTGTTACAGTGTGGGTGAAGTTGGACAAAAAAGAAGGCAGAAATTGTTTTTTTGCTTAGATCTCTACATGGTACCATCCATCACCTCCAAATGGTTCAGGGACAGAAGGATCCAACAACATTAAATATCCACAGCTGCACACACGGTACACACATGTACACACACACACAGATGGGTTCAATACAACACTCACCCTCAAAGAAAGGCAGCAAAATCTATCTGCAATGTAACACTGCAGTGATGATATCTTTACTGATTGCTATTTCAAGACACTGTCACTGGAAGAGATTTATATCTCTATCACTGTGCCCGCCCATGCAATTAGTCTATCTTTGTGCCAAATTATATTAATGGACAATGAGTGGAAAATTTCTATTTAAAAAAACATTCACAAGGAAAAAGAAATATCTATTTAGATACATTACCTCTATCAAATGAGAAAGTTCAAGACTGAGAAAGCTTAGTGCTACAGTTCATTGCTGAAAAAGCACTGGAAAATTCCAATTACTGCCTCTCAACTATTACATATCACATTGGCTTTTTTTTTTTTTTTTTTTTTTTGCTTATAAACAAAACAGATCACTGCAATTTAATCAGCAAGATAATAGTGCAGATGAGCTTATAGTGTATGGAGAGGCATAATTAAGCTTCTGAACCCAAACACTGAACCTAACCCTGACTAAGCCTAAACCAACCCTTAATCCTAACCCCTAGCCCTAACTATTAACCTTAAGCTACACTTAAAACTTGGCAATGAACAATTCCACCCAGAGCAGCCAGGACTGTGGAAACAACACACACATGGGGGAAAAAATCCCTCAGCTGGTTCTTTTTTTTTAATTGTAATTTGAAAAAAAGATAATTAACAATTCTACATCAAAGGCAACCTGCAAGACTAAATGCACATGTACATGGTTAGACACATTCAGCCCCTAACCCATTCAACATCCACTCAATTCCACCCTTCACTTGGAACACTCAGTTGAAGAATACCACTCCCTTCATCTGTCCTGCTCTTAAATTCTTTCCAAGGATTTCCATCATGAGAAAAGGGCTCCCCTCTTCCTCCTTGAACTCATCTCACAGTCCTACATGACATTCACAAAAAGCAGAGCTTAGACCTCAGAAAAACACATCTCTTTGGCATCTCACCAACTCTGTGCACCAAACTGACTTTTACCAAAGCAGAAGAAAATTTCACAGCAACTTTCCTTGATCAGACCACTCAGCTCAGTCAAACACTGCAGGACTTAACAAGCCCAGGCATCTCCATCAAAGCAAATAAAACAGTAATTATAAATGGAGCTTTTTCCAAAGAGAGACTGATTGGCAGGTAGCATTTATATCTTTACCAAATGCAAGGTAGGTACAGCATTTTAACAGAAGCAGAAAAACATCTCACAATGAATGTACCTATGTCTTCACAAAGATCCTGCCTTGGTAAAAACTGGAATCACACTGCACTGTCAAATCTACCCAGTTTCCTTTCCCAGGGCACCCTGAGTCCATGCACATGAGTTTAGAGTAGAACTGTTCCTAAATTGCCACAAGTGCTCCACTGAAATCACAATTAATTCCACTGAAATCACAATTAATTTCAGCAGGGAATCATTTTTGGAAATTTTCCCTGAGAAAATAAAGAGATCCCATTGGAAACATTCTAAGGCAAGAAATAAATGAGGTGATCCCATTAGAAACATTCTAGTGCAAGAGAAAACTGGTTGTTTTTTATAAAAGGGACCAGCCTCTCATAATCTCCCACACAGTGAATGGCACTGCACTGCAAATAGCCTGACTGATCCCCATGGGTGGTTATCATGAGTAAGGCACTACTCATAGTGACCAAAGGTGATAAAAACATCTGTTCCTTCCTGGTTACCACAAAGAGGTGGCCTTCTACTATGGCATGTATGAGACTAAAGGCATGTAGGGGACTGACTCATTTATTAGGTGTGTCCTATCTTTAGAAATAATGTTAGACCAAAGAAAAAGAAAAGGTGCATTTCTGCCTTGGGTACAACATGGATTCAGTGTCTTTAGGTAAGCAAGGAATAGAGTTCCTGTGTCCTCTCCTTTGCACAATTTAAATTACACAAACACACACAAGCAGGTTGAACAATGTCAGACTGTTGTGTTTGTGGTGAACATACCAAGTCAGTTTCAAACATCTGAGACGGGTACTAGGCATGGTAATAACCCATCCTGGAGCTGATACTTCTGCTGTCCTCACATGAAACAACAGCCTGAGTCCTGCCCTAAGCAGCCACTTAACCCATTCCCCAACACAGTTCCCTAGAATGTCTGAGAGAAGAACAAGCCCACAAAAGCTTTCGGAGGACACTGAGGTGTGGAACACCCTCACTTTGCAGAAAAGCAACATTTTTGCACATATTGTCCTAAATATATCTATTATGAGCCAATTACTATGCAATAGAAAAGGATTTGAATTAAATTAACTCCTGCAACTCTCCTCAGATTTCTCACCAGCATGATAGTACTGATGCTTCCAGAAACTGCATGGAGTAGAAAAATGAAACCAAGCATTTTGCTTTAACTTTCTAATACAAGAAAAAAAAAATCTCCCTCACTTCTGCTTCTCTCACATGTCCATTCTGAGCACTTCATCTTTGTTTGCTCCAGAACAGTTTAACATGGAATGACACTTGGGACAGGTCAGCTCTCCACCAGTCACCACTGATGCTGAATATTCCCGTGACCATGAAGCACCTAGTCACAAAAATCTGGTGGTCTTGTGGATATAACATGGAATTGGAAGATAAGAATAAAACCCCAACCATCTGCATTTCTGTTTTCTAGTCCATGTTTAACTGCACAAACATGTAGGTTTCACTCTCCCTGTTGGGCAATGCATGAACACATTGGGTTTCTGATCTCACCCAGGAAAGAGAAAAACCCTGAAACTGGAAAAAGAGTTGAAACTATTTGCAGGTGGAATAGAGAGAATCAGGATGCACCTTATACTGGAGGAACAGCATTACAACTGAGGGAAAACAACCAGCAGCCCAAATCCTGCCCCACTTTTCTTCTCTGGCTCTCTGCTCTGTAAATCCCAGACATTCAGCTCCAGCAGCAGGGGAGCTGGGGATAAAAAAGACTATTGTTCAGGCCTGCAGAGAGACCACAATATCAACCAAAATGACACCCAGGCTTTCCAAGCAGACATCTGATAGAAGGACCTTGGAAAGATAAGCAGTACTAATAAACAGAAACTGATAGTAACAGCTATACAAAATATAGATAATAAGTTATACACCAGAACACAGGAGTCTATTTTTGATAATAGGTAACAGCAAATTCAACTCCAGAGTCTCCACAGCAGCTTTCTCCTTGCCACAAGTCATGCCCCACCTGCAGCAGATTCCAGGGAACTGTACATCCAGCAGGCAGGTATTCCAGCAGAGCTCTCCTCTTTCAGGAGGGTCCTTGTTGCTGGTATTTACATTGCCCAACTTATCATGACAAATTGTGTCTCCTAAATCGGGAAATTAGTCTCTGTTTTCAGTTGAAGGGGAGAGGCTCCTGCCAAGAGTGACTCAAAGCAGCAGCCTCTCTCAGCAGGAGCCTGGTATTCCTATGCTCTTAGGGCAGACATTGAAGTCAGACAGCTCCAAGCAGCAAGTCAAAATACCCACTGAAGCTCCTTTCCATCCCACTTACATACATCCTTTTTCAGAAAGTAAGCAGTCACAATTTTGGTCCCTAAACAACTATTCAAACTACCCTTGTAACTTTTTTCTACCACTGAAGTACCTTATAGGGATGCACCTGGGCCAAGGCTGCCTTACTCTCCTCCCCTAGTCTGGCTGCAGCTGCTTGTGGAAGCCTCAAGTACAAATTACAATACTGGGAGGAAAGGGGAGAATTCCGAGTTTGAGGTTTTCAAGATTTGCAATTCATTACCTGGAGCAGAATCTGGAGCAGCAGGCAACACTAACATTTATGAAATGGCACAGCATTGACATTCTTGCAGCAGAATTAACCCCAGCTATGGTGTCATTTTGACAAGGGGCAAAAGAGAGCAAATGACTACTGAAGGCCACATTCAGCAGAGAGACACATACCGAAATTACGTGAAATGGTTAACTCCTGAATGTGGTATCCCTCCACCCCAGGCTCAAAGAGATCTCAAACAGCCCTGTACTGCATTTCTTGCCCATGCCTCTGCCCGCAGTAAGTCTGAGTGCATTCAGGTCAGGCACTAGCAGGTATTTCTACACTATGCTCTCACTAACTTTCAGTGAGGAAAACTCCACAGCTTTTCCTCTCCAGCCTCTTCCAACAATTCCTCATTTTACCGTACATGGGTTTTCCTAATGCTTGATCTGACTAATTTATTTACACCAAGAATGAGAGTACCATAGGCACTGGTAGACACACTTATTATCATCACTGCAGTGGCTTGTAATTAAACTTACTCAACACTTCCCAGTAGAGGACTTATACTCAATTGAATTTAGACTATTTGCGTTGAAATTCAGCATCTCAGTCAACTGCCTCAGGGCTGGTTTGAAGAACATTTCAACCAGAGATAATCAGTGATTTCTATGAATGAATGGGGATACAATGTAAATTGCATGCTAGCCAGAGACCTTGCCTTGGAAAAACTCGGTTTTGATACCCTCCCCTGAGACACACAAACACACACACACACACACTTGGAACTTGCAAATACATCCTAGTACTACTCCTATGGAAAAGTACTGCAATTTGGCCAAGCTGTGTGTTTTCATTCCAGCCTTTGACACCACCAGTGCTGCTGCAGCCACTTCACGCATGAAGGAAGGTAAAATCCATGGCAGCTGAACCCAGCTCCCATGGCAGCAGATCCTCACGAGGCACAACCAGCTCAGAAACACACACAGGTTGGAGCAGGGACATATGGTCCAACATTGAGCCTTTCCAGCAGCCAGCCATGTCTGGGAACACTGAGAACTGTAAATGAAGTGAGATAAGGGGAAGATGCAACCAGAACAAACTCCCCAAGATCACAGTTTAGGACCTGATACTTTTCACTCTGAGCAAACCCCCCAGTACTTCAGTGGAACACAGCTGGTTCCTAATACCTGACTCACAATCTGCCTTCCACCTCTCCTGTAATGCCTCCAGTTCAAGGACAAGGTGCAGTGGCAAGGCAAGGCAGTGAAAAGGCCTATGTCCCTGCTTTGAGTATGGGATTCTACCTGCAAATAAATAGGGGACTGAGTCCAGACTGCTGTCTCTTCATGGGTATAAAGTTTTAAAATTAATAGATAATCAACCTGAAGGCACAGCACTCCAATCTAAAGTTATAAACTCAGTCTCACGGATGCCTGATATACCATCTTAAACTCTACTTCCATCTCAATGTATAGGATGGACTCTCACTAGCACAGTGCCTATAGGGTCATTGGTGCCTATAGGGTCATTCCACAAGCAGTAGCGAGTTCTTCACAGCTGGAGCATGGGAAGGGGCACGAATCACATCAGCATTTTTCAAAGGCACCACTTAGGAAGAAGTTCTCAATTTGCAGTCACCCAGTGAAAGGGAAACAATCAAAACTTTAAATGGGCTAGCAGCAGCCTTGGGGACAGATAAAATGATTTAGGAAAAAAAAACACCTTTGATCTTTTATGGTGTAATTAACCCTAATATAGCAATATACAAGTACAGAGATGGAGATAAGCAAGGGCAGAACCCCTACAGAAACCCAGTATCTGCAGATACCATCATCTGTCTTGTCTATGAAATGATGTATGGCAGTTTGCACCTTAGGGGGCTCTAGCAAGGAAACAGCATTTCAAGAGAGCATAAAGCAATGATTTGATTAAATCTGGATTAATCTCCAAATATTTTCCTCATTCCTGGTTTTACACTGATGAGTAATTTCATTTTTGTGATCATACCTCTTAGTTCCGTCTACACCTATATCTGAATCTAACACGTTATTTATGTATACAGGTCTCTGCATGTATTAAACTCTCCTTTTTCATTTTACTCTTGCCAGAATAGTATTAAATAACAGCAAAAGGTTTTATTCAGACTGTGTCCAAGACAAAGGAGGGACAGCATGTATTTCAAACCAAAACTACCCCAAGTTAAAAAAATAAAAAGCCTCTAGTGCTTTCCTGCCTAACAGGCCTCTTTATACTGGTGAAATTATTCAGTAGTGCAAATGTTTGCAAAAGAGGGGCCTATGTCTGTAAGCTTCCCACACGCACCTGATTGCACAGTGTGAGCCAATGAGTGTGTGTGTCTAACAGCTCTCACACACACACAGCAGCACATCCAGGGGCATTTGAGTGTGTGAGGGCTGAAATAAGCACAGCTGTGTTTGGACTTTGGCATTTTCCTGGAGAAACTGGCTGCCCATGGCTTGCACAGGTGAGCTCTTCACTGTGTAAAAGAGCTGGCTGGGTGTCTGGGCCCAAAGAGTGTTGGTGAATAGAGTGAAATCCAGCTGGCAGCCAGTCCAAAGTGGTGCTCTGCAGGGCTCAGTACTGGGGCCAGTCCTGTTTAGTACCTTTACTGACGGTCTGGATGAGAAGATCAAGGGCTCCCTCAGTCAGGCAAGGGTAGGAGGTTCAACAAGGCTCAGTGCTGGGTCCTGCCCTTGGGTCACAACAGCCCCAGACAGGGCCACAAGCTGGGGCACAGGGGCTGGGACCCTGCTGGGCAGAAATGACCTGGGGGTGCTGCTGACAGCAGCTGAACATGAGCCAGCAGGGCCCAGGGGGCCAAGAAGGCCAAGGGCACCAAGAAGGCCAAGGGCCCCCTGGCCTGGATCAGCCGTAGTGCGGCCAGCAGGACCAGGCAGGGATTGTCCCCCTGTACTCAGTGCTGCTGAGACCACACCTGGAGTGCTGTGTCCCATTCTGGGTCCCTCAGGACAAGCAGGACATTGAGATGCTGGAGTGTGTCCAGAGAAAGGCAGCAGAGATGAGGAAGGGTCTGGGGCACAAGTCCTGTGAGGAGCAGCTGGCAGAGCTGGAGTTGTTTGGCCTGGAGAAAAGGAGGCTCAGGGGGTCCTTGTCACTCTCTACAAGTACCTGAAAGGAGGCTGGAGCCAGGTGGGAGTTGGTCTCCTCTCTCAAGTAACAAGGGATAGAACAAGGAAGGAAATGCCTCAAGTTGTACCAGAGGAGGCTTAGATTGGATATTAGGGAAAAAAATTATCCTCCAAAAGGGTTGTTAAACACTGGAACAGGCTGTCCAGGGTAGTGGTTGAATCACCACACCTGGAGGTATTTAAAAGCCATGTAGATGTTGCACTTTGGGACATGGTTGAGTGGTGGACTTGGCAGTGCTGGGTTAATGGTTGAATCTGATGTTTTTAAAAGTCTTTTCCAAACTAAAGGATTCAATAAATCTGCTGTGTGCAAGTTCCTGTTCATACCATGCAGGATTCAATCCTCTGCTATCTGCAATGGTCTTGTCAATGTGCAGAGAGCAAGAACATACTGCACTCCTGAGGATGCAGCTCTGTTAAAAGTCACACCTCTTGAATAGCTTTCTACCAAACAGTTCCAGAAACCTTATCCTTGCTAAAGGCCATGTAAACTTTTACAGGCAGGTGTTCTGTATTACTGTCTTACTTACTTAATTATTCTAAACAAAGCAGGGAAAAGCATCATTTGGTCACTTCAAAAATCCCCAAATGGTCAACCACTTCACTTATTTCACAATGTTTTCTTCAATACCAAAATTATTTGTGTGAGCAAGCATGTGAAAAGCTGGAAGAGAAGCTTTTTGGTTCTAATCACTGCAATGTCACTTTCATGGTGGGGAACAATCTTTATTGAAATCTGCCATATCTCTGTCAGGAAATGGACTTAATCATGTAAAAGTTCTTACATTTTTCAACTCTCTTAGCACATGCTCCCTATTATAGCAATGGCATTTTGAGAACATCCAGATATTCAAGCTTCCAGTTTCACAAACAGGCATTTTGTCAGCTTGGAACTACACAGAGTTTTGCAGAGAGGAAGCTGCAAAACCAAAACCACACTCTGTACTATGCTATTTTAAGACTCAAAAATCAGAAACCAACATTTCTTCATGAGAGGAATTTCTCTGTGTTCAGAAGACATCAGGACTGACCACAGAAACACCTCTTACAGTGAAGCACAGAGCTATTTTCTACAATCTTAACACACTTAGGCAAACATGAATTGTACCTTTCATGTAGATAATGAAAGCTAGTCTTTAATAAGTGAGACAAAAAATATACAAAAATTATGCAAAGTAAATTTTTTTGTAAACAGCTGTTAGGTAGGTATTTATGCAAAAATAATCCAAGCTAGGAGGCATCCTTCAGATGCATCAGCAGCTCTGAACGTACAGCAAAGGGAGAGCTCCTGGCTGAAAAGGCTGGCATTTCAGAAAACAAGCTGACATTCCCTCAGCCTTGCCTCCCTTAAAATGAGTAAGCTAAACAAACAGTATCTGTGTGCTGTCAATGTGAAAAATCACTGCTGGTTTATGCGCCATGGCTCACCCACAACGGTAACATGAAATCAAAAGCCTAAACTTTTCCAATGTACTGCCTCAGACAGAAGTTCCTGGCAGTGATGGAAGACATTGAGAAGAAAAGAGTAGCTGAAACAATAGTTAATCTACTTCATACTGTGCTTGTTGGAGTTTTTTTCCCAGTGACTGCAGCGTGGCAGAAATAGCCGAAAAATCAAATGGTGAAAAATATCTGAGGGCTGTAACTTAGACACAACAATGCCAGGTTGGGCAGGACCAGGCAAGCAAAACTTTCTTGCACTCCTCTGGCTTTCAAACCACTTTTCTCAGGAAGCAGCAGAAAGAATAACCAACCAAGAACCAAGAAAGTAAGAGCAGAACACAAAGTGGCTGATCACATGAACCAAGTTCATAAATAGGCACCACACAGGTAAGATACACATGACCCCATGTCTTGTACCTTTGGTGCCTTGAGTCAGGCCAAAGGAGGCTGTTAGCAAGCAGAGGAAAATATTAGATCTCCTTTGTATTTCAAATGACAAAAAAACCTCTGCTGGGACTGGTGCAAACAATGTCATTTGCTAACAAAAACCCACTACCCAGTGACCTGGAACCTAGGACTGGTTTTGCTGCCACACAGCTGGGAAAATTAATCTGTGAGCTGCCAAACGAGAAATGTGAACACCAGACATCCACAGCAGTATGTGATACATATTACACCCTAAAATATTCACTGGATGTTCAAAACTCCCAATATACTTCAAATCTAAGTTCCAGTCCAGGATTTCCACATTTCCATCACAGACACTATTATGAGGACAGTCTTTGGCTATGGAGCTCTCCAGGTGACTAAATGATTTTATGAACCAGTTATCTTCAGCAATCTGACACACTCTTCAGATATATCTGGCTGCAAGATGTGATGGTTCCCTCCCTACTGTCACCCCCAAGTCTCCAGATTGTATTTTCTACTTTCTGTCCTTTTAACCTTCTGCTGCCTATGTTATATTAAGTCCAGACTATGACATGAAACTCCCTGTGGCAAGAGCTCTCACTACATCTCTCAGGCCCAGACTGCAATTTCTCTGCAGGACAGTCACCAGGAAAAGTTATGACACCAATTACTGGGCAGTAATACTCACACAGCATTAAAAACCTCTTAAGTCTTAAAAGTGCCTGCTACAGCAAATGGCTTGCTTTATGTATTTTCCCATTAGCAACACATGAAATGATTAAACAGACCCCTTTTGGTGCCCTGCTTGCTTTGTGGCTGCAAGCATTTTCTTTCCAGTGGATGATGAGGCTTTTTGATTTGGTTTGGATGAAGTGCCAAAGGAAGGCATCATTCATTCAGCATAACAGAATATTTGTTTCACATGTCTCATGCCAAATGGAAAGCAGCTTCATTTTGGTCCTGCATCAGGACCAACTTTCCACTTGCCAACAGCAATGAACTGACAGCACTCTGGGATTGCTTTTCT
This sequence comes from Melospiza georgiana, assembly GCF_028018845.1. Classification (NCBI taxonomy): domain Eukaryota; kingdom Metazoa; phylum Chordata; class Aves; order Passeriformes; family Passerellidae; genus Melospiza; species Melospiza georgiana. The sequence continues at coordinate 16,172,066 of NC_080435.1, forward strand.
CTACATGTTCATCTGCAAGAAAAAAGTCTAAAACTAGTAAGAACACTCACTTCAGTCACATGGAGTCTGCTGTCAAGGCATACAATAAGAAGACAGCCAAACCCAGTGATCTTCCCAGAAGTATTAAAATTACGTTTGACAATTTTCAACAGCCTGAAATTGTTTGCATCTAATAAACAACTGTGCATCCCCTAGCTCCAAGTGCTACCAGCTCTAACCTGTCTTCCTGTTCCTTCTAACCATGCAACTCTTTCAAAAGCATTCAAATATGAACTATCCTAATTGACATACACTGCATCCCTTCCCTTTTTCATACACAAACACACAGATACATGGCCACATATGTATCTGGCTACACACACACATCTAAATGGAAGAAGACATGAAGATAGGTACCAGCACTTCCTCAAGTTCAGGAGGGTGTATTGTCCCACAACAGCTGTTTGTTTCCAAGGTAGCTATGAGTACCTGCCCTCAGGATTTGTGACTATCAGCTTTAGTGAGCCAGACCTCCAGCTTACATCATTTGGCATGGCTCACAATGCCTGGCTTCTGCAGAACTGCCCTCCATCAACAGCAGCTGAGCAGCTTTAAGCACCTTACAGAAGCTTACAGAGATAAATGTCAAATATTCTTCGACTGCGGTTTGGTCTGTGCTTTATGTCTCCCACTCAATTTCTCATTCCACAGGAATTAAGCTGAATTCAAGTATCCATGGAGCTGAGCTATCTACAGACATTCCAAGAGGTGGCTTACATTCCAGATGAGCAGAACTGACAAAGAGAAACCTCATTTGTTGAGTACCTGCACTTATTTTATGACAGGTTTTGTCCATTAAACCAGGAACAGTGAGCAAAGTAAATGTATTTCAAGAGCTGCTTTTGCAACAGCCCCATCAATGAAACTGATGTAAATTATTTATGTCCTCATCCTGCAAAGACTGATGGATAGTCCCAATACAGGACACCTGCTCCTCAAAAAGAGCACAAATATACGTGTGCACTGCTCAACAAATGCAAGGATGCTCAAAGTAGCAGGACTCTCAAATTTGCAACAAAATGTCAAGCACATCATCTTCACCCATCCGTCAGAAGCCAAAGCAATGCTGCAAGCACCAAGAGACAGCTGCCTATTAGGCTGCACCCAGAAATACCTTCTGCTAAAGCTCAAAATGTACTGTTTATATTTATCTTTGGCTGAAATTCATCTTCTTTCCCATAGCTCACACTGTATTTCAATGTACAGAAGATGTTTGTCTCAGCTAAGATCACATCCCCATAAATTTTGAGACAAGCTGCTTACATAAGAAGAAGTCCTTTTAGTATTCTCCTGGTTACAACTATTTGGAAAGATCAAAAAGACTTTAGTAGTCACATTAAAACCAATATTTCCTAAAAGTGGCTCAATGTCAGAGAGCTGCACATCTTTGGAGGTCTCCTCCTCTTTGTGAATGTGATTAAAGATTGAATATCTCTGCCTCTGCCAGTTGTAGTTCATCTAATGCACACCACTGGGACTGGTTTAAACATACTTGGGTTTGTTTTTTTAATTTAATGTGTTATTTATAAAACTGTACTTAGCATTGCATCAGCATTTCAATGCTAAGGACTCATTTTCTGGACTCTGCAATGTTTTTTTATCTGGTGCAAATAATATTCTTCCCTGCCTCAAACTTACCAAAGAAATTTCCAGTAACAAAAATACAGTTTGTATCCTACTTGCTTTTGCTCAGAAGAGAAACTGATTTTTTGCTTCCAATTTGCTCAGTTCATTTTCACATATTTATTTTTGTTACCACAATAAGGACATGTTTTGACAGAAGAACTTTGTCTTCTCTTTTCCTTGTGTACCACAGTAGGGACCAAATTCAACAAGCTATTTACATTCCTTATTTACCATTGGTTTCATTAGAATAGGTCCGTGTTTTATTGGCTTTCCCATTTATTCTACCAAAAATTAAGAACCAAAATAGTCTCTTGTATCTGCCCTGAACTATCTGCTCCATTACCCCTTCTTAAAACACAGGCAGAAAATTCTTCTCCTAGCTCTTAATTGTTCTCCTCTACTATTCCCAGTTAGCAAATTTAACTCTGAACTCAACATGGTTGTCTCTGTGAAGAGAAGGAGAGATCGATCTACATTAACCATGTTTTACAATTTCACATTTGGAGATTCTTCTCCTGGGATCTGCCAGTGTTAGACAAAGAGTTAATTTGAAACATATTATCTCATTATTCATGGCAGAGGAATAGGAGCTACTGGCAAGATGCCAAGTCATTACCTATTTCGTGTTTGGATTAACAAACAGGCAGCTGTTTTAAACCTTAAACTGGTCTTTCCATGGAGGGTTTTAGGTTTGGTTTTTTTTTTTTTAAATAGGTATTCTGAGAGGGAAACCCCTTGGCTGCTCTGTGAAAGAGGCTTCCAGCAAGCAAAATATTACAAACAATACAAAAAAATGTGACTGGCAGATAATCAGCATAATAGAGGGGTAGCACAGGTGTCAGACAAAAGCCATGTCCGTGACACAGAGAATGCTGCTGATAGAAGCAGTGAGGGAATAATTTAGCTACAATTACTGTCCTCGAGGTCATGATTTGTGCTGCTCTCATGGTCTGCACAGGCCACAGAGAGTCCAGCTCATCAGCCAGCACTGCCCTGAAAAGACAGCAGTGAGACAATTTGTCCTGATTTAAGAGGAGAGATGAGGCCTTGTCTATTACACCACAAATTCTTAGCATGGAGCTCTGAAACCACTCTTCACCACCAGAAGCTACAGGCAGCAAATGATAAACAGCAAATTATTGGTGTTGCTACTGACCTCCCCCTCAAAGAGACACTGTCTGGGTAAGACGCACCAAAGAGAGAATGCTTGTCAAGAGCAAGCCAAGGAAGGGAGCTGAGCTACAGGACATGAGGGAAGTCTGCAGGAGAGCTGCTCTGTGTAAGGAAACTCCAGATCATTTCACAGCAAGCCCAGGCTTGAAAATTCTTTGTTGAGATCCTTGGCCACAACTCTGCTTTCTGAAGTAACGAGAACTTGTGGGATCAAGCTAAGCATCCTATTCCAGATGAGCAAAATTGTTCAGAGCTCTGTGCTAAAAATACAGCTCCTGTTTCCTCTACAAGTTCTTCCTCAAGAGAAGTTTTTCCTACCTTGAAACACCACCAGCATGCTGAGGACAAAGGACACACGTGTCAGCCGTGCTTTTGAAACAGATACCATGTACCACAGCACTAAGCAAGAGCAACCTGCCCAGAATATGTAACTGGCTGGCCAACATAGTTTGCTATGTTCCTGCTGGAGAAGTCACAAGACAAGAGGGGGAGTATCCCAGAAGCTTAGTGTCTGACACAGCATAGTTTCTAAGGCATTATCCTTGTTCAGAATAACTATAAGGATGCATTTGTCCTTCATCATGACTCCCCGTGATTGCCAAGACTCCTGCATGTTCACAGAACTGCTGCACACTCACGAGTCAAACCCTGAAACTCATGAGGCCAACTTGAAAAACATGACCAAACAAAAATGAACACAACACCACACTATGAGATTTTAAAATAAATTTTTTCTGTTCTTTTATTTCCTTCCTGGTTCTCAAATAGGAGATGGAAGATATGCAATGTTTCAGCACTTTCAGGTCACATTTCTGGGCAATCCCCTGGTTCCCAGAATGGGGGCCTAAAAGAAAGTGTCATCTAAGGTCTAATATGACAGAGAAAGGAAAATAAAAACTCAGCGAGACAACTACCAACCAAGAGCATGAGGTTGGTTCTGGGTCTGTTTAAATCAGCTGGAATTGTACTGCGGATTGCAAGAGAAGCCTCCAGCTCCTGTGCTCCCAAAAACCCAAGGGAGGGAAAGCCTGAGGAGATACCACTTTGGCTTTTCTCCAGTCCTTGTCAAAACAACAAAAAAAAATCTTAAGAAAAGTCCCTCAGCTTTACAGTGTTATATCTGAGAATGTCACACTAACAGAGGAACTGTGTCCCTGTCTTTTACAGTAGCCCTGACTGCCCTGGCTTTGAAGAATTTCCTTGGAGCAGCTTAAGAAGTATTTTTAGGCTGAAGTACTGGATTTTTTACTGCAGCTACCATTGCATGTTACCTTTTGCTGTTTCTGTTATGGCTCCATTACCCCCAGGAAAATACAGGGCAGGGAGTAGCAACTTTTACATCTGCTGCAGCAAGACTGCCCAGAGCTCATCCATCAATGCTCAGAATATGCAGCTCGGTAAAACACTCAGGAAGATGACAGGACTGTGTAAGAAAAGACACCAATCACTATTTTAAACACCCCAGGGGAGTTCAAAGGGTCAAAGCAGTTTCATTCTTGCACACATCCTGATTTAATACTATTTTCAATGGCTCATTTCAGAACCACCTACACTGCAATTCCAAACTACATGCAGAATGATTTACAGCAATGACAACTTACGTGAAAGAGAAGATGGGGTGGATTTTTTACCTCTAAATATTGAATGCCAGGATGGTCTGATCAGCTAGGATGGTCTGAAAGGCTGGTGAGCAAATGCCTGTGGTTCAGACAGCAAGATTTAGCAGCATACTTATGAAGATTTACTCTTTATATGAGAATATACTCACCTTGGTCCCTTCTTTCTGAATCAACAACCACCTCCTGCAGACAATGGCTCAGAAGCACCTGCCAGTCACTGATCTGAACTACCTTCCACCCAACTGACTGCAGAGATTGTTAGAGTGCACCTGATGTGCCCTCCCCAACTTTCAGCCATCCGTGGAGCCCCTATCCAAAGCACCCCAAGGTGGGAAAGCCAGCCCAGGACACAGGCTTTGGCACTGGGATGCAGGCATCCTCACCCAAAGCACAGCTTCAACAATCAGCTGCTCCCAAGAGGGGAAATGTTTGCTTATCCTTGGGAGGGAAGACAGCTCTGACCTCTTGTGTCATCACTGACAGGCACAGTGTGCTGATCCAGGAAGTTCAACCTCCCCAAAATAAATAAGATGGTTTTGTAGGACCTGTTTTAATGTGCATGGGCACCAGATGAGAAAAGATCAACAGAGGTACAACTGGCCTTCACATCACGTGGTGAGTGTGGTATGAACCTACACCCCAAGCATTGATGTTATTTGGCATCTCCCCAAACAGATGGCGAGGATGGAAGAACAATAGACAGTTTTATTCCTTTGCCTATGAGTACCAGTTTTGCTACACATCCACCAGTGCAATGCACCACTGTCTCCTTCTTTTAGATATGGGCAAGACAGATCCCAAGGCTGCCTTTACTGCCTAGGGTCAGGGTTAGGATTGTACCTAGGGTTAGGGGTTTGAAACCACAAAGCCCAGAGCTCCAGGCACACTGCAGCTCCAAAAGGCATCCCAAGGGGAACACAGAACTGCCACTACATGGCTTCCTCCACAACTTTTTCCTTGGCGCCAGCCTTAGCCCAAGGCTGCCTGTACTGCCTAGGGTTAGGGTTGAGCTTACACACATACAGAAGTGCTTAGGGGTTTCAAGAATTAGTTTTAAATAAACCAAAAATTTGAAAGAGAAACAGACTTCATACTACTCAGAACACAGCTAACAGCTTTTCCCACTATTTAAGAGTCAGCTACACTCCTCAGATTGAGGAAAAAAAGAAGGGGTCATTTTTCTTGGAAAAGTGATGAAAAACACCTAGCAACTTGGATGTCCCAGTGAAGAGAATACAAGAGATTCCACTTTCAAAGAACTCAGCAGCCACATTTTGCAAGCCAGGATCTTCTTCAGCACTTTCAAGTGGCATATTAAAGATATAACCTGAAATCAGGACTGACATTTGAAAAACTCTGATCACTCCACATTTGTGAAATCTTTTCAGCTTATGCCCTGAAATCAATTTACTTGTTGGATTTCCTAGGAGAATATACTCAGTGAAAGAAAGCCATATATCTGGAGCTGGATTACAAGGCAGTATTCCTGATATAGCTGTAATCAAACTGAAACCAAGAAGAGGGAACACTGAAAGCTTGGGACTGAGACGAACAATCATGACTGCATTTAAACCTGATGAAATGGGGAAAATAAATCTTGAGACCAGTAGTTCAAAACAAAATGTCCTCAGCTCCTCAGCTGAAAATAAAGATGTCATTGTCAGAATTGTCTAAGGATAGTTTTCTTTCATTTAACAGAAGAATGCAGTATCCAAAAATGTCTCTGACTTAAAAACGAAAATAATTCAGGATATCTGTTAATGCTATATATTCAATAAACATTTTTGAATATTCATATATTATGAATATTATTATATTAAGAATGTAAGAATAACAAGCATCTTCCTTGGAAGCATTCACAGCAGTGTTTTAGAATTACATGGACTCAATTTATACTGCCTTTCTAGGACAGCAGTTCAGTGATGCCAATCCAGCCTACAGAGACTAAACTGTACACCAGGGGTTTGTAGAGCAGGGCTGCTTGCTTGAATCAGGATGTAAAACTGACAGCAGCCATAGCCTTCGGCATGTGAAGAGTTCTGGGATATCATTATTGCTACACACATAGTTTGGGGCTCTTGCATTCAGTGTATACTGTCATGAGGTATAAAACACTGCATCAACCAGGAAACTTGGAGAATTTAAATAAGCTTTGATTTCCTTTCTGTTCATATGCTCAAGTCAGAACACCTACGTTTCTTCCTAGTACCCCCTGCCAAATTTTAAAAACACAAGCATGTAATAAAAAAAGCACTTTAGTAACCTCTGCTGCACTAATCAACATCAAAGCTAATAACTCTCAGCTAATACCACACTTATGTTGGTGTTGGTCTGATTACTATAATGTGATGATATTTAAAAGCAAAGGGGACTTCAGGAAAGTTATCAAGAATTGCCTTTTCATATAATTTTCCCCAGATGATAAGAGAGAAACACGCAGAGATCTGGCACAGCTCAATCACACAATATGGAAAAATTACAGGAAGTTTTGTCAGTGGCTTCAGCAGCTGTGAGACCAAGGTGCAGGTGAACTCAAATAATGTGGAAAGGCAGACTGGGCAGTAAAGATCACACGGTACCTAAATCCAGAATGTGATGGTCAGATATCCATATCCAACTCCACAGCTGCAAACCTGAACAAAATCAGCCTGGCTTTCCAGGGTCTGGGCAGCCACAGGTTTCACCAGCTCCAGTTGCAATATTCATAGAATAATAAGGTATCTCTATTGTACTATTTACTTCGCTGTGAAAACTTGCCTTTTCATTTTCCATTTAAAGGGTTTCAGTGTATTTTCCCATGTGAAACATGAACACGAGTCACATCAGCTTTCATTTAAGTAAATACAGGCTTCTAGCTCTCATAATAACAAAAACATCAGCAGTGAACATTTATCAAAAAGCTCAACAACAAACTAGGAGAGCTGATTGACAAAGCAGCTCAGGTGATGAGGAAGCCTTGAGCATGTTTTTCTGAGTAGTGGTAGCAATTCAATAGGTATTCTGCTGGAACCTGTAAAAATACCAACCAAAATGTTGCAACTAGAAATAAGAACAGAGGCAAAAAAAATGCCCTGTGTGCTGAAATGCCATTTACCTGCCTGCTAACTGCCCAATTTGGGACTATTTCAAAGACTTCATGTTACAACAGTTGAGATGGAAAGATATTTAGCTCTTTACAGCATTCACTGGTTTCAGATACTTCTAGAAATTGAGAGAACTAGGTTAGCATTTGCATTTCTGCATACCTCCAAGGGATGAAAACAAGCTGATAAATGGTAACAGCACAGAGAAATCAATGTGAAAAGCCATAAACTGTCCTCACAGTGCCAATGTGAGCTCTGCACACAGTCCAAGCCCACTGTGACCAAAAGATAGATGGTCTTATCAGATGGAACTGGGTAAACACAGGAAAGAAATAAGTCCTAGAGGAGCTGACTCGAATGAGCAAACTGCAGCACTGATTTTTTTCTTTAAATGTGACCACTCAGATTTAGAGTAATGAAGAGACTTTTATCAACAATTTAAGTTCTACATAAAGTATTTTTGTCTTGCTAGAAGAAAACTACAGGGTGTAATTCTTGTTTACAGCAGCAACTGCTTTCCACTGATCTGTGTAAAGAGACCAAAACGTAATTTGCTAAATATGAAGATCCTTTTGCCTTTCAAGAACAACAAAAAATATTACAAGTGTGAGATGTTTGTCGGAGTGTTTTTTCTCTTTTTAAAGAGAATTGATGTTAAAATAAAATGCATAAATAGGGGAAAGACACATAGCTAGTCCCTTGATATTCTTTATAGCAGGAATTAATCTGAAAGCTGTTTCAAGTAACTAACAAAAACCCATCCCCATTAAAACCTACACAGATCTCATTGCAAGAGAAACAGAAACTGGGGAGCTTCTCACAGCAAAGCCTTTTCAGAGTCTATCTGAAATTTCAATATTCATAGGAGTACTTCTGGTACAAATAGGAAAAAAGGCTGATAACAAATCAGGATTAGATGGTGTTCATTTCCAAATTTAAGGACACAGACTTGAGATAGCCTGGTCACTGAAAAACTAAAAACAAGCCGACTTTAGAAAATATTTTGCAAGGATATGGGGAGCCACAGGTCTCTATGACTAATGCTTGTTTCTAGCAACTTTGTGAAGCCTTTATAAAGGTCAACAGATACCCGAATAAATACAAGCTCCTTGCAGAGTCAATACAGCTGCTGTAAGGGGAGCCCTGCCTTTCCAGCCTCTTGGAGTTCACACAAAATGTCAGCAGCCAGGTGAATAAAAGGGATCTCACATAATCTGGATTTCAAGAAGGGTTGTGATAAAGATCTTCATCTTAAGTTCTCGAAAGCTAAAAGCTTCAGGATAAGAAGGGATGTTTCTGAATGGAAAAAGAATAATTTAAAAGTTAGGAAACATAGGATAGAAATAAGGACTCCACTCCTAGTGAAAGGTTATCAGTGAAGTTCATTAAGTACCCAAACTAGAGTAGAGAAGACAGCATTATAAATTCACAGCTAATTCACACATTGAATTCTGCATGAAGCCCTGGCCCTCTCACCTCAGACAAGATAAACTAGAGCTGGAATATGGAAAGGCAGCAAGAATGATTAAAAGTCAGTCTAAGGAATGACTGAATAGTCTGGGGCCCATTAGTATGGAAAACACCTGACTTAGGGGCAAAGAGGTCTGTAAAAGAATGACTGGCATCAGTGTGGATAGTGACTGATTGCTTGGTGTCTTCTCCAAAGCAGGACCTTGAATCTGCTAAATGTCTTAACAGCACTTCTGGTCTTCACTTGGGCAGGGTCACCCTGTGAAAGGACACTGGGAGTTCAAGGAGTTTACATAGGCTCAGGAGGAGACTGAATCAGAAAACTGAGTTCTCTTGTTAAGCAGAAGACAGGGTACAAAACCTGGTCCCTGGGTTTCAGTCAAAGGCTTTGAATTTTATCATCTTGCAGCTGGGCAGATGAAGCTGTTCAGGGGTTACTGCAATATACAGACATGTCAATAATGTGTCCTGCAGTGAAGCAAAATAACCCCTACACTGAAGCTTCTGCATTCATTTTTACCTTCAATTTAAATCTCTTCCTTGCACCTATGAATACAGAATCAGAATGTACACAGAATCCAATCAGAAATCTTTCTACATCATTGCATTAGGGAACCACCTGATGTTCATCCTGCAGTCACTACCTGTAAGATGAGCAAACAGCTCAACAGAACAGCAGATGTTGCAGAATTATTGCTCATCTCCTGGTTTATCATATTTCCACTATGAGGAAATCACAGCTTTGCCCAGTGTCATTTGAAAGCTGAAGTAGGCGCTTGCCATAAATGCTGGTCACATTTCTCCAGCTTCATTACAGGCTCCTTGCTGGGCTGGAAGCAGAAAGCTCATTAAACATGACTTGTAGGTCTAATGGATAACTCACAGACCAATGAGAGAAGTCTACATTAGCTCAGTCCAGAAGGTGTTTGCATTTAATTGCTTCTTTCAAAGACCTGTTCCTTTGTGAAGAATGGTGGAGAATTGCTGATCATTATTACCAATTTGCTGGGACACTTAAAACATCAATCTCCTTACACAGAAAGCATTTGCTGAAATTATCACCATTTACACTGCCTGATGAGCTTTTGCTCCTCTTTGCAATTTGGAAGTAGGCCACCCCATTAATAGATTCTCAGACAGGTTTAAGCAGGAAGGCATTAGTATGTCCCTGCTAGTAATAACAGTGCCATGGCAGAAGTATTAGTGAGCCTGTTGAAAGGCAATCACAGAAGTATCTATAATCTTCGTGCAAAATTAAATTGCAGCCATGGAAATTAAAATTAGCACTGGCTTGTTGGTTAATGAATGGCTGAGGTCTAAATCTCAGAACTACAGAGTACTACTTACAGAGTAGTTCTAATTTTAATGAATTGAGAATAGAAATGCCAGTCAAGTAGATATTTAACCCTAAAATAGAAAAAATATGTTTCTCTGGTTGCTGCTGAATTAGGCTGGGGATGGACCTAATGGCATAGAGATGACATATTTTGGTCCAGATCTATGCAATCTTATGCCAGGTACCTCTGCAAAGAACTACCCTTAAGAGATGCTTGGAGACCAACAACAGCTCCCTTCCTACCCTTCACACCTCACTAATAGGCCTGAGGTTTAGGGGAAGAGCTCTGGTCCTCTGTTCCTTTACCTGCCCTACTCCAAATCCCACCTCATCACGACAGTTGATGATAACTTCAAAGCAGCCACACTCCCAGCTCCTCCTCAAGAGCAACCACTGTAGCACAAAGCCACTGGTGTCAAACAAAAGGGAGAGATCCTTCATGAAGGGCAGTTCAGAAATCACTTCTGCCATTTATCACTGCACTGAAATGCCTCAGAGTCCTAAAGGCAACCTTAGCTCCTTCCCGTGTCCCAGTTACTGATGTTAAGGCTGTAAGCAGGAATATCATGATACAGAAACAAGGAATGAAGACACAGGACATAGTGGTTTGGGTGGCTATTCTCCCAAATCCTGACTAAGCATTCTTTGGCACCCTGAAATCATTAGTACCTTGTTCCCATGGCAGCAGCTCATTTTAGAGCAGTTTAATTCCACCCAAGACTAACATGCAATGTTGGAAATTATTCAAGTACCTACTACCAACTTCCTCCCACAGATCCACAGCACGTGAGCCAAGATTCAAAGCTTATTTCACTGGGGTTTTTAGCTAAACTTTTGCATTCAAAAAGCAACATAAAACCCCATCACAAGGCCTATACCAGGTCAAAATAAAGACAATTCCATCAAAATGAAGACTATTTTGGAAGGTAAGGAAGGTGCAGCATGCAGTTGGCAGCTGTGGCACAGGGTGCTGCTCACCTGGCACAGCTCTTGCGCAACGCGGCAGATTGTGAAGGGCTCAAAACCTTTTAATGAGAGAGTGAAGGAGGCTTGAGTAATCAATAAAGCAACCAGTGATAACGCAAGACCTTTGATCTGCTTTTGCTTATTCAAATATCAGCTCCTTAAAAATCTAGGAATAAAGAAATACAGTAAGCAGACACACCTACAAGTAGACTCCTGGAGTTATACATTTACTACTGCTCTACTGCTGAACAACATAGGGCAAATTAAGTAACTGCTAAGTTGCAGGCACCTTTTAAAATGTGCTTCTAGCCAGCTGTAGAGAGCTGTGGATTCCCTTACAGTTTAGATGTTAAACTGAAGACGTAAAGGACTTCAAAGACTAAGTAGTTAACTGCCAGCTGATTTTAAAGCAAAAAAAGTAACATTCATACAAGACAATATTTGTCTTGCAATTAGTTATATGCCACATTGTTTCTCACCAGCCAGTTTGTTTCCAACCCCCTTTTACCCAAACAAGCCAGAAATAGCTCTCTGATTCCTAAAATGTCCCAGCTCCAACCATTCAGTAACTAAAAGCAGTCTAAGAGCTAAGACAGCCCTGCAGGTACAGTCCTTATAAAGGTATACACTAATCCAGCTTGCATCAGGGAAATTATCTCTGCTCCACCCTTTTTTGCCATCTCCTGCTCAGGAAATATGTCTCCCTGCCAGGCAGTACCAATATGTCACTAGAAATACAAAGAACAGAGAAAATGGATCAAGAAACCAGCAAGTTAAGCAAGGAAACAGGCTTGGGTAGAATGAAGTAACATGGGCTTAAGAAGTAAAATTAAGTCTAGTCCCACATCAAGCCTGGCTGGAGGTTTCTGTTCCCAACGCTTCCCTGGGTCTTCTGTCACCTAGGGCCATCACCATGGCAAGTAATGAAGGCATAAAAGAAGAAAAGTCAAGTGCCCAGCACAGCCAGGTCCAAGGATGCTGTGCAGTCTCATGCAGAGCCAACAAGCCAATTAGCTATTCTGAACAGTCACACTAAAAAATGACTTCTGTAGACCCTCTGTTCTGTTTGAAGGCAAAGAGACCTAAATTTGGATCAGCCTGCTAAGCCTGGCACATCTCTGAAATAGTCTCACCAGCAGCAGCAGCAGCAACAGAAAGCCAAGCGTAGGAGCCAGCAAAAAAGACCAGAAGCGCAAGCTGTACAGTTCCAAGGTAAAAGAAACATCTTGCTGGCAGGAGAAATACACTGTTGTTCCAAAAAAAAAAGGGGGTGGGGGAAAGGGAAAAAATACATCCCAAAGCAAGACAACAAACAAAACAAACCTGACCTTGCAAGCTTTAGGCACCCTCCTATTGAGACTGATTATGCAAAAGCTGGTTTTCTTCCAAGGACACCACCAGACGTAGGTGGACAAATCCCACTGGTACAGGCAGGGCTGCTGAGAAGGCATTTAAGATCAAGAAGATAACATTTAAACCCTCCATTCCCACAGGAGGGGAAATTCCCATACTTTGTGCTTGCTGGGACACATTCAGCTTTCCCTTTGCCGTACTCTGAAAGTGTCTCAAACTCACTGCTAGCAGTGTTTTCCTCATACAGTGAGCTACTCCACAACCTCCTTGAACTGAGGGAGCACTAAAGGGTAGAAGAAAATATCAATCTGCTGTCAAAGCTCCTCAAAGTACATTCCTGCAGACAGTTTGCTGCGCTCACAATGTCAGCTCACCTTTAACATTTTGTCCACAGTACCTCTATGGTCCTTCCTGGTAGGGCTGCACAAAAACCAGCCAGTCCCCAGCCTGGCTGGCTAATGCTACCATCCAGTTCAGCCTATGATAAATACTCAGATTTACCAATTTAATTTCTTTAAGGTTGGTAATGCTGCCTCCTGTAACACAATTGTAGCAGACTTAAGGCAAGTGGAGTAACAAGACCTGTACCAACTGTTGCAGACGTGCTGGAAGATGCAGAAGCTTGAAGGGTCTGAAGCAAGCCAAGGACTTACAAGAGTCTCAGGCCAGGTCTTAATTCAAAGGAGTGTATATTTGACTAATATTTGTCATGCAAACTTCTTACCCAGGATTTCCCAATTTCTGTTTAAAGAAACCTCTCGTGCCCAGTGATTGGTGAAATTGGCTGTAGTCCTGCAAACAGTAGCAAAAAACCCATTCTATGCTGCCAAAGTACTGTAAATACTTCTCAGAGGCAACAGAAATGAAAACACTTTGATAATTTCTGTTTCTGGGGAAAACAACATTTTCTAGCAATTACAATTTTTTTTCCACAGGCTCAAACCTTTGCCATTTCAAAACAAGCTGGTGTGATTGTCACTTGATATAATGCGTGTGAATGCTTTCCTGCTACCTTGTTCTGTCTCTTCTTGCTATCGTAAAGTAAGCCCATACATTCCTAAGACAACAAATACCCATCTTTAATAAACTAATGGTCTGTGTAACATCCATCACAATGAAGCTTTGATGCTAGATTAGAAGCTCTAGGTATTACCATATGAGTAAATAACAATTTTTTAGCCAGGATAATAACAAGAAGCCTAGATAAGCAAGTCCTAGCAAATAGATGCAGCGGGCAATTGCTTGGCAGAAAAAGAAGCAGACAAAAATGAAAAGTAAACCCAAAAGAACTAGACTGAAATAGAGAACTTCCTCTTGAATATTATATTAGAGCTGACAAAAGACTCAAAACTCTGAACAGAGTCTCTTTGTAAATTAGATTTCCTAATATCATCTTCTAATAGCTGATTAAGCCCTGCAGCCCAGCAAGCCAAGGCAGCCCCGCTATCTGATCTCTGTTCTCACAGATACTCAGACTGTTCTCTCGGGTACGTAGGCTGCCTTGCCGGATAAACCAGAGCATAAATCACAGAAAAGAACTGAGCACCACATTCCCTGTCGCTTGGCTTTTCACTTATATTTGTATAAAACCACACAGGACAGCAAAATATTTTCATAGGTAGGAGGCATTTATCCATTGTAGAACAAGTGAAGTCAAAGGCCAGAAAACCACCACCTAGCCGTCCTTGCTGCAGAGTGCTTATTGGGGCAAAATCATCTGACCCCGTCTCCTTCATCTGTAGTAGCAGTTCTGCTACTAATTTTCAAGGGAGGCATCTCATTGTCTCATTTAACATACCCAGAAGTTCACATTAAATATCTAAATCTACAGCAGATTACCTGAAATCAGGATTGCTACTGGTGGGTTTTGCTGAGGTAGCAGGAGTCCATGAGGAGAAACAGTCACTGAATCACAGAATCAACTTGGTTGGAAGAGATCTTTGAGATCATCCATGACCAAACACCACCTTGACTACTAGACCATGGCACTAAGGGCCATACTCAGTCTTTTCTTAACCACGTCCAAGGACTTTCTTTTCAGGCAGTAATTCTGCCAGCTGCCCCTCCAGCGAGGAAAGGAAATACCAAACGTGAACAGATTTCTTGGAGCAACACAGTAATACACAGTAGCCTGTGAACTAGCAGGCTAAGTGTTCAACAAAATGAAGAGTAGCAAGAGAGAGGTATTTTGGTCTGGAAGCATATGGACTGCTTGGAATTAATATGCTGGCTTGGCACTCACCAACTATGATCAAAGGTGTATCTTAAAGCTCACCATAGCAACCCCATGATCCAACCACTCACTGCCTATTTCTGAGAACAGAAGAGGAAAAGAAATAAAGAAGAAACTACATCATTACTAAATGCATTTCTATATTTCTGCTCCTCATTTAATAGAGCTGGTGAGATATGAGAGAAGGATGCAGGGAAGAACATTGTGCACTCAGAAATTTCCCAACTAGTATTTGAATTTTGGATCCATCTTGAGATTGGACTGAGCTGCAAAGGAGCAGGGAGATGACAGAGAGGCCAAAACAGCAATGCTATCTCACACTTTCTTCTAGCTTGCAATTGTAGAAATGTCAGAGCTTTCAGCTCGTACACCTGACAGACTCAGTGATGCAGCTCTAGATTTCCAAGGTCCCCACTATTCATTTCCCCTCGAGCTCCATGGTAGACAGTTTCATATTGTGTGACCTTAAGGGAGAGGGAATTTGTTTTTATTGTATACATTCCTGAGGGACTTTTCCCACTGACACACCAGTAGGTGCCTTGGCGGCTGACCACAAACCTGTGCCTGCAACAGATGTGCCTCAGCTGGAGAAGCAAGTTGGATCAGCTCAGAGATGCACCTTTGGGCTCCTGGGGGAGTGTCTACACTCAGGACTTCAGTGTGACTAGGGAAAGGGCTGACAGCTTCACTTTATTTTGTTTAAACCCATACATCCGCTAAAATAGCACTTTGTTTCCCAAACTCTTCCATCTCCAAGGCTTAGGACAAGGCAGTCTTTATTGCCAGTACCTGGCCCTGACACCTGGTTGGGGTTGCCCCATCCCACACCTCTCTTGGAGCTGTTTGCTAGGTAGATATCCTAGCAAAGTTCAGACTCAGATTTTCTACATTGTAATTCTGGAAAGTCACCCAAGATCTCCAAGAATCCTGCTGCCAATAGGGAGACACCTGAATAATATGTAGAACTATTTATTACCAAGCAAGTCTGCCTGGGACAATAGGGCATGTTCATATTCCACATCTGGCACTGACAATGGGAAAAATCAATACCATTTTCAGCATTTAGCTACAAAGATATTGCTTTCTAGCACCTATTTGTACTTAACATGGAATTGACTTTGGGATCTATGTTTAAAATGGATTCTTAACAGTGTCTGACTGAGTACCAACAGCCAGACTGTAGAAAACAGCTTTGTTTCTTAATTCAATTTGTGCCTCACAGAGGATGGGGCATTTAGCCAGATGGAGCAAAGCTTGCAGTACATTTTCCTGGGAGTTGTGCAAGGATAAATCAACAAGCAACAACTTAGGCTACAACAGCCTGCTCTAGCTCAACAGCAACAACTTTCTACTTGCTAGCTGCCAAAATTAAAAAAAAATAAAACTACTTACAAGAAAAAAACCAGATGAGCATATAAAAGAAAAAAGGATCTGAGAGTGTCCTCACAGCACCCTATTATTTGCAGTATTACTTGCATAATACATAGAGTGCTGAAGAGGAGCTCCATCTTTACCCCCTAGGAGGTCAGTGACAAGACTTTCTGTGTAAATTTGCTCATGCAGATTCAGTTACAGGATGCTCTGAGGTTATCAGTCAGTGTCCCTGGTTTCCCCAGTAAAATTTAAAACAGCTTCACTCAACATTATGAAAACAAAGAAACTCAAGCTGCTGGTAAAACATAACCTTTTCAGATGACAGCTGTGAGCTGCCTCAGGTCCAAGTGACATTTTGCAATAAGGACTCTATCAGCAGACAGCTGCAGCACAAAAAGATTTTGGAATTGAGGTCAGCTTGAGCTGTTCCACTAACACCTACACAACTCTCTGTCACAAAAAAAAAACCCTTACCCCACAGGTCCCATGAAATGTGGGACAGTAACACCCTTCCCCATATCCCGGGGGTCTGACTGCGCAGTTTCTGTGCAACCAGAAAGGGTAAAAGCCTAAGAGCAGAGGGAGAGAAGCACTTGCAGAGATGGCCCCTGCAAGGAGGGATGGAACAGTGAGCCACTGAGCTCTTGCCCTCCTTCAGAGCCCATTAAAGGTTTCAGGAGTGTTGTTCAGAGCCAACTCAAACAATGATATTTTTTTATATTTAAAACTTCCTGGTATTAGAAAGGTATAAACAAATGGTTCACATGGCAAACAATTCCCTGTCTTAGATCAATCAGAAAACACAAGATAAATGCTGATAGTACTGACAATTAAGCAGTAATTCTACATTTGCTGCTGGTCCTCTTCCCCCTAAACAGAAGTCAAACACTCTGGTTATAATCTTTTCTTCTGGGTTGGTAGGAGAATTTTGCTCACGCCTTTGAACATTGTGATTTCATCCTACAAACCAATCCACGGGAGCAGACTTTCCAACCCTGATTTACACTTGAAGAGCTTTGAAAAGGCACCAGTGATGTGACAGTGTTGGGGCAGGGGAAGAAATATCATGGGTGGGCCCCCAGATGTGAATGCTTAGGGATACTGCTCTGGGTTTTTGTATGTCTCAGAAAATAAGGCCCTAATCTCATTGGCATGCCCTCTGACACAATGTTGGGATGCATAAGTGAATAGTATGGGATGATTAAGCTGGTCAAATTCAACTCTGATCATCCCAACAAGACTGTAAGTAGACTTTTCAAGCTTTACACATGATAGAGCCAGTCAATTACAACCTACATTAATGGGGCTGGAGGACAATATCCTCTTTTCTTCCACTAAAGTTACACCTGATATGGGGATTTTATTTAATACATTCCCAGAAACAGACTAATTCCTTCATATGTCTCAGGCTGGAAATGAGAGCTGCTGGGTTTCCTCAATTTACTTGAAAGGTAGAGTGGCATATGAAAAAGGGACTTACTTACATGACAGTGCTAAGAAAGGCAGAACTTGCTCAGGAAAAGCTGCTCTTGTGTGCTCTTCAGTGCTGGATAGGGACATATCCTGGTACAAATACACATCCACTTTCCTCTGCTACTCACTCAGTTACACAGTGTTCATGCCCTGCCTCCTGGTGAAAGTGGAAGAAGCATTTATGGTCCTACCTTAAAAAAAACAAACACTAGGAGCATGGAGGTGATTGGGTTTGTACACCTCCTTCCACAGAATCAACTTGTGCATGTGAAGCTAACCCAGGAAGAGTAGAAGAGTGGTGTAAGAACAAAACCAAAAAATGAAATCCACCTTTGTCAACCCACCTTTTCTTACCTGAAATTAAATTATATAGGAAAGATACCAAATCTAAAAGGGGAAAAGCAAATTTAGACATTAAATTTAAAAATTGAAGTGCACTCTCCATGTATTTAGATAATTCTCATAATGCTGGGCTTCCTCTGTGATATTGATAAGTAATAATTACAGTGAAAGAGCTCAAGAGTACCATCTTCTAGAAGATTAAGTGTAGCACAAGAAAAAGCACCAATAGTGAACTTCAGTTTTGAGAAGGCCAAAAGCCCCCAGTTTGCTCTGGAGCATAGAAGACCCATGAGAATGAAACTGAGCTCTGACTGTTGTTGGTCAAATCTCAACAGCATCAGAAACCACATGAAAAAATACATTCCACTCTGCTGGGGCTAACCTTGGGAGCAATGTGATACACAATACTTCAGCCCTCTTGATCTTCCACCACACTTGTGAAAGGTCCTGAGACAACGTGTCTCCTCCGGTATCCCACACAGCACACGGGCCTGTTTTCTCCAAGGCTGCTGATAGGCTGATGCCTTTCCCAAACATGAAGATCCAAACTCATGAACTGTAATTACCAACATTGCAGATGCATCCAGATTAAGGAATCAAGTCACAGGACGGGTTTCACTTTGGACTATCTCTTCTGGTTATCATAAACACAATTTGGTTTCATCTGAAGGCAATGTAGTTTGCATACTCCAAAAATGCTCCACAACACGAAACAGAACACAGGAAGTGGAAGTTACTCCACAAGTGGAGACTCTATCTGCAAGCACAATCCTTATCTCAAAACAAAAATGCTACTGGGAACACCCTGATTCCCCTCCCACTGCTCACAGTGTAGCACAGTCCTCAGCCTCAAAACCAGATGAGATTTAAGCGTGTACTACACTTCAGCAGGTGCTATAATTCTGATTGTACAAGAATGTGTGTAAAAATAGAAACTTGTTTTTCTTTCCCTTCTGAAACTTGAATTCGCATATGGATCACACCTCATTTAATGAGGACTCAGAAAATCACCACAGCTGAGGAACTGAGGGGGATCACAGCTCCCTCTTGCTAATACCACACACTGTGTTTTCACAGAGGATCCCCACATACCTGATTCATGCAAGTAAGCAGGAGGGAGAGAGACCACTCTCACAATCCTGTCATTGAAAGTGCCAATCTGGCAGGCTGGACCATGACTGCTGCTCCAGCCATGGAAAAGGTGAAGTTTGGTTTGTCTCCTACAACCTACAGACACAGCACTGCAGGGCAGAGCATCACAACACTCTGCCAGGAGTCCCAAGAGCTGCCTGTTGGTTTCCTGCCTTGACCACAGCTCAACTGTGTCTGCATCTCTTTGGTCAACAAGCAGTCAGGAAAGAGCCTTTCTTCCCAGCTGAGCTTCTCAGTGGGAACTGCACAGGCTCTTTTCCAACTACACTGTAAGATACAAAGCAAAAGAGAAAAAATTCCATGTATCATGGATGGAAAAAGAAGACAAAAGACTATTTTGGGTGACAAAGGCCTGACATTTCAAAGTGATGGATCTGCGGTCTGTCTAAGGAGTCAGCCTCACAATTTGCAGCCCACATTGCAGCACTCCAAAGTTATTAACGCAGATTTGCCAATGATGGTATTGTGTCTGAATGCCTGGCACTCCTGGACTATTCCAGAATTTCCCCCAGTGCTGACCAGACACATTCTTCACCATGCTAAGGAGAGCGTGACCCATTGCTTCAGGCCGGGGGGAAATGCAGATAATTGCTTTTGAGAAGGAAAACCTCAATATTTCTCCATCTTCCAGGCTCACAGAGGAACAGCTCAACTCTGCTCTCCACCCATCAGAGCAGAACAGACGCCAGGTCAGTGCAGCTGTGCACTGCCTGGTATTTATAAGGAATTTGACATTTTTGTTCTGATTTAGAAGAGCACAGAGCTCAATCTGTTCAAGAACTGGCTTTATCTGATTTGAATTGCCCTTCTGCCCAGTTGGCTTTGGTGCATGCTCACAGCACTGGTGTTTGCCTTGGTGTGACTGTTCAGCAGCAGGAAAGGGAACCCCAAGCTCCATTCCCAAAACTGCCTTGGCTTATCCCCTCTCAGGAATGTGCTCAGGGACTTCTCAGAGCAATGACAGCTTTTCTATCCACAAACAGCTCAGAAAGCCACCAAACCTCAAAACATTAATAGCAATCCTGACTTCCAAAATATAATTTCAACAGATTTTGTCCCCCTTAGATTCATTCTGATTTATGCAATTACAGGGTGTGTCTGTACTCACAGCTCTCCAGTGTGAGATGCTCTGGAAAAGCCTGGTTTCAATTATATGTGAGCAGCGGGGTATTCCCTCTGAAAAATTCCTACTCCTAGCCAAATACAGCCCTCCAGGTTTTCCAGTGCCTTTGGAACATACTAATTAAACTTACAGTGCCTCAGTGACAGAAGGGAGTATCACCACAAACATGCAAGGAAAAACAACCCAAGACAAAGAGAAAATGGTAAATTACTTATGGGTAAGTTAGAAAAGAGCCAAATGGATCCCAGATGGATCAGCAATAAGAAAAGAAGTTACTGGGAGCCATTTCCAAAGGAATTAATGTCCTCAGTGTTTATTTTCACATTGCACTAGAGGTACTGATGGTGCAAGGACCAATATCCATCCAACTTGGTTCTTTCAATGGACTTAATGCTCACAGGTACTGTTAAGGTCCAACAACTGCCTTCCATACACACACTTCCCAGGAGAGGTACGTGTAAAATACATTATGCCATTTTATTTACTGGGGACTTGTTTGCTCAAGCACACCAATATAAGTTGATAATAAAGTCAATGAAATTCCAAATCCAAGGCCTTACATGTTTGTTTGCACAGGCAGATAGCAATCTCTGCAAGCAAACAGCGCCATTTACACAAAATTACTACATTAAAGAAAAAAGCTATATACAGAAAATACTGTATTTATATTCTGCTACGGATACATGGCACTAGTACATACTACAGTGGGTGTGATTAGTGTCAGCAAGGTCAATATAATGATATAAAGGGGTGTCTCCTTGCTCAGCATCACAGATCACATGTCCTACAAACTGCAGTCTATCATGGAACCAATAGCATCATTTTTCAGAGACTAAAATGACATGTCAACCTCTGGATAGCCTACAGAACATACCCACTAGCAATGAGGGGGTGGAGAGGTGGGCAGGGGGACACGGACAAACACATATAACCCACATATGAAGTGAACTGAAAATGATGTCACAGATATTGAACAAAATGTTTACAAGATAGTGTCTGGTTAAATAAACAGAAGGCAGACAGAAAGGAAAATGACCTTGTTCTGCACAATAGAGGGATTCATATGGGTGAACCAGATACCCCAAATTACCAGCTACTGGAACTGTATTGCAAATGTAGCTAAACCTCCAACATATTGAGTCCTGACTCAATCCTGTTTGCAACATGAGAAAACACAGACAAAATCATGTCAGTCACCTTTCTGAATCAGACCATTTTCCACCTGCTAAAAATGTAGCAGCATACTGAACAAAAGCTCCAGGTGGTATAAATCAGTTCAGCTCAGTTGACACCAGGAATGGCAAAGGATAATGCATCTTTGCAGTAGTTGTTCTGCAAAATCAAGTGCATGCAGTGGTTATCTCCCCTGGCAGCCTGCATGCAAAAGCATGAATATGGACATACTCTGAGGCAAGTTTCACAAAGCCATTGTGTCAGACCCCTGAGTTGTGGAATAACTCATATAAGGGGGTCTTAACACTCCTCTGTCATTGTCCTTTTCTGGTCATCGAAAAAGGAAGACTACATGGATGACACAGTGGGAAAAGCTCTGCTTCAATTTTTCAAGAGATGTTTTCTTCCAAGGGGCTCTAATCCGCAAGACTGTAACTTTCACTCTTCAAACAGAGCTCAAGTTCCTGACCTTGGCACTCCATCACAGAGGACTTGTTTTCACTCACATGGATTAACTGCCACTGAACAACTCATCCAGGATAATTGGCACAACCACTCCTCTTCTTCAAAGCTACCACTTCCTCACCTATTTTGCCTTCCTCCTCCAAAGAGTACACAACACACAGTATTATAACATATAACAGTGACTTTAATTACCACCACACCAAGTGGCCTGAGTGTTTTCCTGAATAAAGCCTGCCAATTACAGCCAGCAAAGGAAGGCACAGCACAGAGCTGGATAAAAAGCACCTTTGAGTGTCCTGCTCCAAGCACCAGGTGCAGTTTAAGCACATGGCTACAAACTCTGCTGCCCCTGGGAACAGAGCAACGTGGGAGGAGCACCTGGCTCACACAGCTACCTTGCCTCCACGTTACAAGTAAACATGCCAGTCCCGACCTCTTCCTATGGACAAACCTACATCCAACACTCTTATCTGCACATATCCACACAGCTCACATGCCAGTGGGAGGCCTATGACCCATCCATGGCATTATCTTGGAGTTAAGTCCAATTTGTCCTGCACACGAAGAAACACCTTCCTCTGGCATTAATTGGAAGTGCAAAAGAGGATACTAAAGAGATATTGGCTCTGTTGTGTGCTTCAACTCGGGCTGCCATGATTTGACATTCTGTAATCAATTTCACAATATTCTTTTTTGTGTTAAACCTCAGGGGACTGCTTCGAAAAAGTGTTTGTTTGTCAGTAAAACCTGAAAAAAGTCCAACCTTTTCCTTGGAGAAAGAAAAGCTTGGATGTGTGTGTGGAACAGGAGCTAGAACTTTAAAAATTTAGCAGTAAAGAAGGCTTCTTAGCCCCCCCTCCCTGACTTTCCTATTTTTAAACTGAGCTTCACAATTTCTAACACCCTTGAGATCTCCAAGACTGAAAAAATTTTCCTGAATCTTTAATATTATCGCCAACAAATGGATGAGCAAGGTACTTTTTGAGAAGCATCGTCACAGCTATTTTGACTATACCCACACACCAGAGCTTTAATTTTGAACACCTAGTCAATATGCAACTTATCTCTCCAGCCTTGAATTGGTCTTTGTCTCATTTAAATTTAGAAAAAGAAAGGTGGAAGAACAGCTAGCAGCCCCAAAATAGGGCACTATTTTGCCTGCTCTCCCTTCAGCACTTTTTAAAGGGCTGCAGTTCAATGCCCCACCGAACTGCACATCCCTCCAGCTGTGCACTGTGAGTACAGACACACACACCTTACATCCAGCAATCACAGAGCATCTCAGGATGTTCCTCAGTTTATGAAACACAGAGAAGATGGACCAGATTCCTCTCACATCAACTCAACTTGTGGGGGCCTGAATATATGTATTGTTATGGAGAGAGTCCCTGTTAAGATCTAGGTATTAAATAAGTGGGTCCTTATGGAGAGAGTCCCTGTAAGATCTGTGTGGGTCCGAGTTGCTCCACACGAGCTACAGCTGCAAAGTCCTTAGTTGGGCAGCAGCTGTAGCTTGTGAAGGTAACTGGAATAAATAAGGGTGGGTCGAGAGCCCAGGCGGAGCCCCTGAGAAGACACATGAAGGACTGTGCTGCAGAGAAGAACAGCTTGGTACAGTATGGGACTTGAGAAATATGAATACAACAAGAATACAAGATCAATTAGTCCCTGGATTTCATATGTGGGACACAGTGGTCTTGCTCAAATAGATGTGCAGAAGAGCCCAATTGTCCTGGTTTAGAGGGAATATCAAGTCACCCCCTGGAGAGCTAAGAACCCACACTCTTTCAAGGGATTTGCAGAGCACAGGAAACCTCCCTTGAGAAATCCCAGCCCAGATCAACTAAAATAAAAGCAGATGATAGAAAGAAGTTAAATGCCACTAGTGTAAAGCACCTTCTTAATTTACAGCACACCTCTGAAGCAGGAAGCAACAATTAAACATCAGCCTTTGTAATTATAGCACAGGAGCCTGCCTCCACCCTCACAGCCAGCTGGAACTGCTCCCACTTCTGGGGGGCTCTTCAGCAGCCACGCTCACCCACAGTGATGCTGCAGCTCTCCATCCAGCTTAATGCTGCCCCACACCACCAGCTCTGGGACCTGTCTGAGCAGCTCCTTGCCGTGACTGGACAGGATAAGGACTTGGGGACACTGCTGCAAAGCCAAATCTAACAGCAGCAAAACAGGACAAGCATCTTGTTTCTCTTGAACTGAGGCAGCTGTGAGAGGAAGGCAAGAAGCTGGGGGGAACAAATGTCAGTCATGACACAGTGAAATCTTTCCTGACTTCATCCACCAGAGGAAAAAAAACTAACAGGGCCTGTCCAGGGCCCACAGTCAATTAGATGCCAACCTGATTTATCTGCAGTGATTTCTGCTCCTGCACCAGCTGTCCAGCTCTCTCCTGGGCAACTTGATTAGGAATTTTATACCCTGAATGGGCCATTTCAACCACAGTATATTACTAGTTTCTCACAAATGTTCCTCTCTGCTTGGGGGAGGAACACTCATCCATCAAATATCTTGGTGCCTTCTCTGCTTGCCACTTGCTGCAACTATTTGCTTTGGCACAGCAGATCCCTGGACAGCAAGCAGGCACACTGTTATTTTCCCCAGTGACAGCACTGAAAAAGGAAAGCATATAAATTATAGCAGTCTTGGGGGCTGCCTTCCAGCAAGGAATGGGATTTTTTTTTGTGCGTGCCTCTAGTGCTATTTTTCTTTTAAAGATGCTGTGGAACTGCTCCCAGTTTGCTTGCTCCAGAACAGACAGTGCTGAATATATACCATTCTGGAGGGCTTAGCAAATATAACTTTAAGAAAGAAAACTTTTTAAGCACAAGGCACTTGTGGTCTGCATGCCCTGGGAGACTCAGGGAAGGTCCTCTGCTCTGTTTTTACATACATTTTGCATCATTTTACTCTTCTAGAGCAGCTGTTCTGTAGAATACCAGAAAACTCATGAACACCTAGTAAAGGGCATGTCCTGCTTGTACCTACAAACATGGTAAGTCCCCAGCATTGCATCACACTGTCAGTCCATGAAAGCTGCAAGGCCCAGAGAAACTGGACTAAATGACAGCCCAAATGTATATGAAGATAATGCCTTTATACATTCAAGCCATGAGTACAACCCATGGGCTTGATTTTCTACTTGTTCCCATCATCCACCTTTGCCCGTTCCCCAGTGCCCTCCCACTGCCAACGTAACTTCAGTGGGATTTAGATCAGGACTTAACTGGATATATAGAATCAAAAAGACAAAAATCCATTTCAAGCCAAGGAAAGATTGGAAACAATCAATCAGTGTCTTGGAAAGTATTTAGATCACTTCTCCTGGGAAGGACTGCAGGAAACAAAGCAAAGCAACGTGTCTACCTGAGTGGGGTGCCTGAAGCTGCAGGAAGATAGCTGTGGAAATAAAGCAAAGGCTCTGGGCTGCTGTAAGACTAATTAAACCCTGATTTAACTGGGGCTGCAATTTTTAATCTAGATTTTGGAGAGTTGCTGAAGCATTTCTTAACATAATTTTATCCAGCAGCCCCTGAAATGTATTCAGTGTCAATTGGCATCTTTTTCCTGGGACAAACATCTACACTGGCAGCTTCTACCACTGACACAACACATCAACTCACATAAAGGAAAAAAATCACCATTAGCTAAAAATATCTGAATGAAAACAAAACAGTGTTTCAAATGCCATTGTATTACCCTGCCTTTCTTTCCTTGGCTCCCTCTTTGTTTTCTATGGCCATTGACATAGCCTCTGATAGCTGCAAAAAGCTGCCTGACTTCATATTAGTTTTTAAATAGCAGTGGGAGACATTTCCTTGAATTACATTTATGAAAAAACGCAACCTGATAAATTTCTCTTGTAAACAACCCTTCTGAAGTCTATGAAGAACTACTGAATATATCAAGAAAAGAACCAGTAAATGAGCTGTGAAAGGAAACAGTGGCAGGCATGACGTATTTTTCCCCCTCACTTTCCAGAAGCTGCTCATTAAGTCCAGTTTTAAGTGGGGTGGAGAAAAGCCACAGAAATTCCCAGGATAACACTGGTGCCTGATTAATGAGAAATGTCACATCAGTCCAACAGACTTGTAAGGAAGATGTGACTGTTGCATGCACACAGGCACTAACATTTCACTGTGTGTTTGCCCCAGAGCATCCTGCCCACCTGCTCCCTTCCTGTTCCACTCAAACCTTCCTAAAATTAGGACCATTTCTTCAGTCTCGTTCCAAGTTTCCACCTTTATCTCCCAGCCTGCCAGAGCTGGTTAAACAAAGAATTTTGAGCAGAAATGACTGTATTCTGTGAGAGACACGCTCCAGAGAGCAGGAGGATGAGCACACAAACCCAAACACAGCAGCACCAGATGCTTTCACAAGGGAAACCTGCTGCATCCTTTCTTACAGTAGAAATGAGCATAGAGAGGAAAGAATGACCTCCAGATGTAAGTCATCCTAGAAAACTTACTTTAAAGGCAAAGCTGAAGATTTTGTACTTTTTGTGCTAAACACAAATCTTCAGGGGCTTTCTGTGAAGTCTGCTTAGGTACCCTGCACACATCTGCTGGGTGAAAAGGAGCAGTGTGTCTTTTTGATACAAAGCAAGTACAGAAACACACTACATTATCCTGCACAACCTTTGAAAGCATTTAAATACAAAAGACTAGAAGAGAAGGCATGAAGGCAATTCCCCATATTCCTTAGGAATGGCTAGAAGCTGGGAATGCTCCTTTGGCCCCCTCACAGCCAGCAGGTTGCTCCAGCTCCAGCACATTTCAGCATTTTACAAGGCATCAGCCATGGCCAGGACCAATATATATAATGCTCTGTAAAAAAGTAAAACCTAACAAGCTGCCCAGGAGTGTTTGGCTGAAGTAATTCAAATGGCAAAACAGTTTTGTTTTTTTTTTTTTTTTAATAAATCTATTTCGAGTGGATTTGGCTTGTTTCCAACACCAATTAATAGCAATATTGAATTCCTGGGTAGATAAATATGCAGCTTCTGCCTACTGGACTTTCATGTAATGACACTGTAAAAACCTAAAAAAATCTGATTCTATCTGCCAGAGACTACAAAAGCTGTATTCCCTCAACACAGACCTTTCTACACTCCCTTTTTTGAAAGGATTTACATTCAAATTAATTTTGAATTTGGCAGTAAGAACTGCAGCACACAATTCCTCTGTTCACCACAGCCATGTAATTGTTATAATTCAGCTTTTTTAGGCGTGCATTCTTAGGTATCCACAGAGATGCTTTCGGGAGGGGTAGCAGCAAATATCCTGCTGCAAGAGAAACAAGCCAACACTCCGAAGGACACTTTTGTTCATTTTCTGTAACAAAAATACACCAATTCTCCTGGTTCTTGTGCAAGCTAACAAACTACCCTAACTGACAGCACTAACACTCATCAGCCTGCCCCCACAAACAGTAACCTTTTCCCTCTGAGCTCCCTCACATCCACCCAAGCTCCCCACCGTGGATGGTGGCCAAGCATCTCCAACTTGACTGCTGATGCTTATCCACTGTCCAGCCACTGCTGTTGTACTTAAACCAGAGCCTTACCTCACAGAGAGTGATCTCTGTATCAGAAAGCACCACTTGGGGTAACAAAAAAACCAGCACTGCAGCTGCTAGCTCAGGCATCTCAGGGACAAAAATCAATAGGGAAGTTTGTACGAAAAAAAAAGAAAAATAAAAAAAAAAGAGGATGCAATGTTTTGTTTAACTGCATTATTGTGTCTTGGACCTAACACAGCATTATTAACAGGTGACATGGAAAGCCATTCCTAACAATTAGGAATATGTAACATTTTGTGAACCCTAGACCACAGAGATTTTGGCCCTTTAAATCAACTTAATGGCTCATTTTTCAAGTATCAACTTTGCATAATTTCTTTTTGCTATTGTATTTAACATCCAAGGGACACTTCTTTCTTCCATCTTCCCCACACCCTGCTTCAGGAAAGGACAAATCACTGGAATAGGGAGCAGCAACATCAAAAGAAAGCTGCTTTTTCATTTTTATGCATTTGTACCAGCTGGTAATTTATCGTTTACAAAGCTGGGGATGGCTGAAATTTTGTTCCAAGGAAACCATGCTCTGTTTAATAATGAGAACAATCAAATGCCATGATTTGTAGGAAGCAACTTTTTTCCTTGACCTTTTTATTACTGGCAAAATGTCAGCAGATTATTGAAGTGCAGAGAGCACAATCTATGATAAATAACTTTGTGTTGCCACATACCAGACCAAAACACCCCCTCCTCCCTGTCCAGACACAAACCTTAGCTTTCCAAAACAGCTCTGATTTATAAAGAATTATAGATAACTAACAGAGTCTGAATGCCAAGTGCAATATCGTGGGTGAACAGGCCTCGCTCAGTTCCTGGAAGCATAAACAAGGGGGGAAGGAACAAAAAGAGCAGGAGCCAGAATCCAGCCTTACTTCTGTCTTTGACAGCTACAAGATCACTGCTGACATAGCCCATGCAATCTTCATCCTTACCTGAAAAGCAGCAGCATGAAAAATTGGAAAGGACCCAGCAAAAAACCATAAGGCTGTCTCCAAGTCTTTAATCAACTGCAATGAGACTTAAGATGTTCCACCTACTTAACTAATCAAAGACATGTAAGGGATCACCAGATCATAGTTTGTAATCACTTAGAGGGAAAAGATGTCAAAGCAGGAAGAAAGAAGATAGAAAAATGCCAGATTACAGAGAAATCTTTTACTGTAAAGAAAACTACCATTTCCGCACATTTCTGAAGAGCACAAAAGAATCACCACCAAAAATTAAAATGCGCTACCTGCCTAAGGAAAATGCTGTAATTCAACCAGAAATTACTAGATATAAGAATCCCAGGTTAAAATCCTTGCAGATGCAAAGTCAAATGAGATCAACAGGACTGATACAGCTGGCTTTAATAACCAAGATGCAAAGAAAAGCTACATTGTCCAGACAGCGAACTCCAGCCTTCCGACTCGAGCCCACTTTCTCACCAGATAAGCACCTTAGGAGATCACCATGCCAACTGCTGGAGAGCCTTTCTCCAGCTGCCTGACCTGCACCTCGCTGTGCTGCAACCAAGCAGCAGAACAGCCAGCTATGGGCAGCTCATGCTTCTTGTTAAACACTTCTGGCCCCAAAACACTGCATTTCTTCTCTGCTTAACTTTTCTAAGGTCCACTTCCAAGTCAGCTTGAAGAAAATATTGTTTTACTGACTTCAGTAAAATAAACCTTTTTCTTATTTCCCACGCTGTTTCATTTCCTGGTACTCAAAGCTTAATGGCACAGATATTTACAGTACTGGGAGTCTCATCTGTAGCTCATCTAAGACAGCCTCACTGAGTCAACAGCTCACAGTGCAGTAGGACTGCCCATTAAAAACACTACGGGATATTTCCAGGCTTCCTATGGGCACCATCTATGCGTACAGCTCAGCTCATTTTCTACACATTATTAAAAGCTGCTCTGCTTAACTCACCATTTAATTTTGATGTTAAATGAAAGCAAAAAGCATGAGAAAAGAATGGAGCGAATAAAAAAAGAAAGAAAAAAGATGCACCTGAAGACTTCCTAGTAGCCTTATCCAGAGAGCAAACAGGTATACTCTGGCTGGAACTGGGCCAGCAGACAATGCCAAATAACCCCAAGAAGAGATCAGACCCTCTCCCTGCCCTCATAACAGAACCCCTTAGGCCAGCACAGGAAAATAAATAAAACCCAACCCCAAAACTTACTTGGTTATTTTTCCAGTGCAGACAGAGGCACAGAGGTGCAAGCAATCTCCCCACAGCTACAGGAGGTGTGTGATGGAAGCAGGAACTAACACTGATCTCCTGATTTCAAAGCCAAATGCCCTAACCACAAAATTATCCTACTTGCATTGCCTCAACCTGTCTCATCCAGAAGAACCAAATTACTTGAGAAGAGAAAGAGGGAGAGAAGGGAAGAAAACAGAAAGTTTATCAGCAATATTTCTGGTCCACCTGGGAGTAAACATTGCTCACAGTGGTCCCCCATAACTGCACTCCAATGAATCTGGAACAATGGTATGAAGTTCAGTGCTCAAAATACTCAGCTTTCTGAGAGTTCAAGCAAGGCTGACACAGACCTTCTCTTAGAGCAAGAAAAAGCCCCATATTGCTTAATGCTTTTTTATACAGGGGGCTGGAATGCTCAAGAGATTAAATAATTCACACGCTGCCTTTCCCTAGGGGTTCACATCTAGCCCAGATCTCAAGTGTTAAGTACAATCACACGCACTCTTGATAGACTTTGAGAGGTAAGAGCACAGCACGAGTGCAACTCCCAGGAGATAAACACTTGTATGGGACAAGTCCTTGTAGATAACTTGGCAGCAGTCCTAGCAGGACAGCAAGGGAAGCCAGTGCAGGAAACACTGCAGAGAAGTGGTGTCTTGGACCCCAGGGTACAGAGGTGAATAAACGAGGGAACATGCTTTGGTTTTCCCTTTAAGAGCTTCAACTTCCAAGGACACAATGAAATCCTGCCCCAGATAAAGCACTTCTATCCACATGGAGAGGCAGGGTGTGCTTACAGCAGTTCCATGTTAAAAGTGGCATAAAAGATGCCATTCTCACTTGCATCAAATATGCCAAGACAGTGAGTTGGTGTGTTTTCACATGGGGTACACAACTATGCACACCTTGTGATTTGCTCGGGCTCTCAAACAAGGCCAATGGAGGGAAGCAACAGCACAAGGTGCCGCAGCTCCGGCACGGGAAGAGCAGCAGGGGCGGGTGCCGGTGGGTGGCAGAGAGCTGGGAGCGCCCACTCAGCCTGCCCGGGGACTTGAGATGTTGCAACTTGCTCCAAGCAGAAAAGAGCAGCAAACCACAGCTTTCTCTGCAGTGTGGGCAAAGCACAGAGGGAGCAGAGCCTCGGGGGAGCCATGCTACACTGCAGTGCCTTCAGAGCTGCAATGGCATTTGCTGCGTGTGCCCCTGCCTGTGTAGCTCCAGGCTTGGCTGGAGGGTGAAATCTGGTTCTTCACTCTATTTCCACAGCCATTTTCACTTGGAGTGCCTGCTGATTCCTTTAATAAACCGCTGCATCCCTGAGGTACAAGGGCAGAAAACTCTTCTAGCAAAACCTGGGAGTCAGCAATAGAGAGGGGAAAATTAATTATTAAGGACCACATTGGGGCAGGTTTTCTTTCTTTCTGTCTCAAGCAAAACTTAAATCACTTCTTCCTTCCCCCATTGTGGCTATGGTAATAACACACAACTATTCATTATCCTCATCTTAACTAGAAAAGCCTCTTTCAATTTAGCACTTAATATAATTACAGTAAATTAAACAGTGTCTAGAAAAAGTCCTACCTTTTCACAGCTATTACCGTACCGCTGTGAAACTCTATCAGTTAAAAGTGAAGATAGCTATTAAACAATAAGGGTTTGTAGCTATTCAGTGAGCAGAAAAGTGAGATGTTCAGTGGAAAATTGTTCAAAATCTATTTCTAATTTCAATACCACATCTCCAAGGAAAAATGGGAGAATCTCATTAATGGTGTTGCAATGTCCCTCTCGCATTGAAGAGACAGTACTTGAGCACCAATTCTCCGTTCATTTCCTTCCCTTCAACAGCTTCCTTTTTTAATATGAGGGGAAAAAAGTCTGGCTTTTATAAAATCACAAGGTAAATTATTGCCTTTGTGTGCTTTCAGCAAAAGCTCTCTCTGGCTAGTGATACATCATTAATGTGATTTCTCCAAGAGACATACAGGATAAAAAGCACTTGGCTGCCATGAAGTCAATGGGAAAACACACAGACTTTGAGAGGGTCATGATAAACAAAAAATAAAAGCCATAAATTTCCACACTGGTACTCTAAAAAAAATTATTAAAAAAAAAAAAAAAAAAAAAAAAAAAAAGAAAGACAAAGCATCTCTACAACAGGTACTCAAGAGAGGCATTTGGTAAATGGTCATTCTGTGTTCTCCTAAATAAATCAAATGCTGGTAATACTTGGAGTGATATTAGAAGCCTTATTTTTAACACAACATAAGCTTACCAGCCATCAGGAATAAAATATTAAGTAGGAAATAGCTTTAATATATTGTTTTTCAACAACTGGGAGAACATTAGCAATAATTAGAAGCCAGCACTGGAAGAACTCTTTGCTAACTGTGCATCTTGTGGATAACAGCAAGTCTTATGTTAACACAATGATGTCAGCTGACAACAGCTTTATAGCAGAGAAAAGCATATTGTGCATTTCTGGGAAAAAGAACCTTTAGTGTTGTGGGGATTATTATGGTTAAATTGCTTCTGAGTCACAGCTGGTTATTGCTTAATGTTTCTCACTTGGTCCCTACCTACCTACCTCTTATTTCCTCATGGGCATGCACCTGTCCAAAGAGAATTAAACTGCCACTGTTGTACCCACTGTCTTAGCTCTTTTAGACAAGCTATTCAGTATCTTGCTTACACAATGAGACTGGTTTTATTTATATTACATAAAAGCCCAGCAAAATCCAAGACAATACTGCTCTAAATATTGTGTGAATTTCCAATAAGAGACCTTGATGCCAAACAACACAATCCAGGCAGAGAGAGGATGAAAAAAAACATGGAAAGCTGATATTGACACACCCTGGCCATATATCTTCTCAAGGAACTGAGAAATGAGAGACCCTGCACTACACTTCTCAGACATACCCATGGCTAGAGATCCTCCCAGCTCCTCAGCACACCTCACCCTCTTGGAAAAGAAAGCTTTCAGCACCTACCCTGAGGGATTCCACAAGCCAGAACTTGAACACCAGCTTGGGAAAAACTAGGTTAGAAGCCTGACAGTCTAGGCTTCATTTAAGCAGCCTCCAGCCTTGTCCACAAGTGGAGCTCCCCAAGTCTACTGCAATGCATAGGTGTAGGAATAAATGAGTGCAGGTATTAATAAATGACTGCAGCTGTGCCAAGGTGCCTCCCATGACCTGGAGCCCAGAAAGAAATTCAGGCAGTAACAGCAGTTTGATTACAGGCAACAAAGCCTGGGTGATTCATCGGTCAGAAAAACAAACAAAAAAGAACTTCAAAAAAACAAACCAACAAAAAACCAAAACAACCAAGCCAAATATAAAAAAAAAAAAAAGAGCCTTGTTTGCATCAACTGAACCTGAATTTAAACAACAACAACAAAAAAATCTTACACATGGTTATATACATTCTATCTCCTCTTGAATGAGAAGGGTTACAAAGGCAGAGTAGGACAAAGAGGCTGGGGCGAATGACAGATGTCAAAATGGAAAGAAAATCTACTATAAACGAAACTGAAAAATGCAAACACTGCATATTTCATATCTAACACACCTGTGTCCTGCTCTAGATTACAACAACAGAGCTCCATGGATGGCAGTTTAAATTACTGCCTTGCCCACTAATGCTACAATTTGTACTGTGCATTCAGTGCCCACTAAAAGCCTTCATAGTCCAAGTAAGGATTTACAAATTTACAAAGAAAAAAAAAATACTGTTGAGACCTGAACAGTCTGACCCACACACAAAAAAAAAAATGAAATTATCTGCAAATCCGGATTACTTTCCTTAGTAAGGTAAGGTAAAAAAAATAACTCTGCATCAGCAACTGTCAGGCTTGCAGCAGTGCACAAGGCTCTTTTTCAAGGCAAGACAGAAAGAGAAGACATAAAGATTCATCTTATAAAATGGAAATCTCATTTATTTGCATCCATGCCAGGAGCCTGCCAGAATAACCACTCTGACAGACCATTAATTCCAGTGGCAATTTCACATTCACATTTCAGGGATTTTACAGATGAGCCAGCAACAGCTGCCCGAATGAACTGTGCAATCTTT
The DNA here is from genome assembly GCF_028018845.1 of Melospiza georgiana. Lineage (NCBI taxonomy): Eukaryota > Metazoa > Chordata > Aves > Passeriformes > Passerellidae > Melospiza > Melospiza georgiana. The sequence goes on from NC_080435.1 coordinate 16,205,926, forward strand.
GATAAAGTGTATAAAAGCCTTGGTCACCTCCTACTTCTATATAAAAGTGATTCTCTCCTGATGCTGAAGTGATAGCGACAAGAGAAAGAGCAAAAATATCAAAACAATAACACAAATTTAAATTGTTCTTTTCATTCTGCAAAAATTATTCACAATGACCAACAGTTACCCACACATGCAATGGAGCAGAATTCCCTTTTTCTCCTCACTGGGACATGGCAATTTATTGCTGTGAGGAGAGAATTCCCCATCATTTTAACCTGAGAAAAGAGCAAATCAATTCAAAAATGCAGCGCTAGCATAGACTTTCCACTCTCAACTGGCATCAAACAACACAGGCAAGAAAAGGCAAGCTGCCTCTGCAGCACTGAAGGTGGGATGGAACAATGACACTACGACAGTTGTCTGCAACAAAATGCATTGGCATGAAAATTAAAGTACCTTTCAGAGCAATCTCATGATTTTGCTGAGAGAAAACTGAAGGAGAGCTATCAGAACACTGCTTTTGTGCCTGAAGTGCTGGGATGCAGAAGGACCAAGCCCACATTTAAGCTTTGCACTCGACACAGAACGAGACATTTCATCCCTCAATGCCTCTCTGCCACATCTGATAGATCAGCAGCAAGTCTGCTTTTATCTTGGTTTCTGCTGATCGATTTAGACAGCACACCCTTCAGGACTCTACCACAGCAGCATTCCAGTTTGAGAATACACACAAAATAGCTATTACATTATTCCTTGGGGGTACAATTTCACATTGATTGATTCACTGACAGATTAGATAGGATGAAGCAGGCAAGCCTCTTGTTGAGTCTCCCCCTCCCCCCCACAAGGAGAGCTGCACACATCCCAGTTTATTAAGGATTTCTCTTTTGCCTTCAGCTGGTTAATTTTTCACTGATGCTATAATCATGCGAACGGTAACCGGGTTGCCAAAACACTCAAACTCATGCAGCCCTGCAGTCAATTCCCAGTAAGTTCAAGCTTGGCATGGAGTTTAACAAAACACATAGTAAAACTACTATCAAGAAAACTGCCAGCACAGTAAAGTTATTGATATTGGAACTGAGCACAGGCCTCAGTGGCACACTGCAAAGGAAAGCCCAGGTATACAGCTGGCTGTTTATTAAACAAAGAGGAGAACTGAGCCTTTTCAATTCAGACTTTGATTTATATACCTATAAATCCTTCAATGTGAAAGGAGCATAAAGGAAAAAATGGCACAATTTCAACTAAAGACACTACAGAAAACTGAGACTAAAGAACAAGGGATATGTCCATGGTTTTATGCAGCTTGAAAGAAATTAAAAAACACCACCACACAAGCAGCTGGACTATTCTAACCTTCTAACCCTAATCCCCCTTTTACATCACTCTCCTTCTGTGATGGGCAGAAATCATTTACAGGTAACTCTTACTAGCCTGCTGTTAGCTGCTTCCAATTTTGCAGAATGTTCCCCTGCAGTCCCTTGATCTTTTTGTGTTCCACAGATGCATATACAGTACCTAGACCGGATGCAAGCACAACACTCCCACGCCTTGAGCAGAGAAAGAGTATTCCAATAATTAAGAAATGTGAAAACCTGGGCAGGTTGTACATCTCCTTAGTCCTCCACAGAGACTCAGCAGCTACTTATCAAAAGGGTGTTTTTCAGGATGGTTGTCTCCTTCCCCCTTCATTGCATGACCAGAAAGAGCCACAGTGGTGGGGAGGAGCTGAGGTGAAGGCAGAACCTGTGATTTAGGCACAGCCCTGTACAATTAAATGCACCACAACCACAGAGCTCCAAAATGAGGGCTGAGGAGCACCAGGGAGGAGTTTGCTCAATCTCAAGATGCTTGATGCTCTAAAGCACATCATAAACACCAGCAGTGACAGTCAGCAGCCTGCATGAGGAGTGAGCAAGCCCAGACCCACACTGAGACACGCTGGCAGAGCAGGTCACTGTCACTCCTGCCAAAACCAATGTGTATTTGGCATTTGGATTGTTCCCATTCCCTGAGCTGCTTCTTGTGTTTCCTTTACCTTAGTAACCACAGCAGGCATGCACAAACACCTACAACGTGCTGCCAGAGACGTCTCATGTTGAGGACTGGAGGCGTGAGGAGCAGCATTTCTGGCTGAGAAAACACTGGGCTGTTAATGCTCCAAAGGCAGGGAGGTCAGGAGAAAAAACACTAAATGCAGCTTTTCCCCCAAATAAAACAGGAGATCAAATAGCACAAATCTCTGCAGTTGCAGAGGGAGGTCTGTGCTCTGCAGCTCAGAAGCAGCAGGGCCCTGCTGACACACTTCAGGGCAGTTTCATTTTTACCTCTTCAGCCCCAGATCCAGCACTAAAAGACCTTCAGCAGTGGCAACGCTGACAATCTCACAGTTACCTCCAGCAGATAACAGCTCCCTTGGACATGGAGTGAGTCTAACCCAATTCAGATTAGCTTAACTGAAATGTTTATGATCTATGAACATAGTAAGAATTAGTCGAGTCTCAGTTTTGCTCTGAGCACGGCACACTGATTTCAAACACTGCATATTACAGATTATAGGAATGGCCTATCCCAAGAGATATCCTGATTCCAAACCACAACACTGTATCAGACACAGACCCATTTTCCTCCTGCTGTAGCCAAGAAAGCACCTTGAGAAATATCTAATCCAGTAATGGAAACCGAACCACCTGTACTCTACAAGCCTCCCTCCCACTCACCTGATGAATCAGTGTTGCAATAAAGCACATGAAAATTAAATTAAGCACCATGAAAAGATTAGAGCAGTAAATCCGCCTTTCAGTTACTTTCATGCATCACCATGATTAAATCATTCCTTAGGTTCACATTGTCTTCTTCAAACCAAACTAAGCAGGACAATGGCCTGTATTTTCTCCTTGAATCAGAGAGCTGCTGTCTGTGCCTCCATCAACAGTACCACAAAGTAACCCTGGAGCTGAATCCGAGTCCCTTGCAGCCCCCAGGTCCCTTTGGCCCAGCTCTGTCCCCCTCCTTGCCCTGCTGGGGTGGGGATACTCCCAGGGTCACGACCATCTTGCTGGGAACTGCCCAGCTCAGAGCACCCATTCTCTTCTTTGGGGAAGAGAACTTACCACACACAGAGCCTGGCTCGAGGCGTCTGTCTCTCCCTCCCCACTCACACCTTTTTGGAAACTCGCTGTCAAGGAGGAAAGGCGGCAGCTGGGGACACATCCAGTGCAATGGCTGTTCTCTGCTGTACAGACACTGCTGAATACTGCTGCTATCTCCTACATCAGTGCAAAGAGGGGGAAGGAATATTTTGACAACAAAGATACTGCTGCACCTGGATGAAATGCGGAGGTTGCTACACAGTTTAAAGAACTTTCCCCTCACTTATGCTAAACAATTGTTTCACACTACAATGCTTTAGGTTTGCATAGCGCTTGAAAAATATGATTTCTGATCCAACAGTCAAGTCACATGGGCTTATGTGTTTATTTCTCTAGGAATGCTGCCTTGCTTCACTTAGTGCAAGCTACAAGCATTTCCAAAGTCAGGTTTCCAAAATCTGGTTTTCAGATAGCAATGCCTATGGTCTCCACTACGGTATCTGTACAAGCACCTATAGGAAAGGTAATTACGACTGTCAATTAAACGTAGCCAATTAGTAACAGTGCAGTCTCCTCACCATGCTGGAAGAAGTACATTAAAAATGCGTTCCACCTACCAGATATGCCCACATGTCTAAAGAAATCAGGTCTCCTTGACAGCACGCCATCCCACACGCCACACCGGCCGCTTGCTGGCCCCCCAGCCCTGCCATGCCGAAAAGTCGGGGGGCAAGGGGATCCACCCCACAGCTCCCGTCGCCAACCCCCAAAAAAGGCACACGTAGAAACGGCGACGCACAACCTGGGCACAAAGCACGGGCACAGGCGGCAGGGTACCCTCCCGGCGCTCAGACCCTCGCTGAAATCACGCCGCCCGCAAGCCGACTCCAGGGTACCACGTTATACTTAAAAACAGGCAGCCTGGCAGCGCGGGGGACAGGAAGAACAGCTAGCATGGGAGGCGGGGGATGGATTTATTGGAATAATTTAGGGCGGGGAGGGGGGGGGGGGGGCGGTATTTGCTTTTATAGGGTATTTTGGGCAGGATGGCTTCGGGGATTCGGGGGAGGACGTGGCTTTTACGGGGAGGTGGGGATGTCCGGCGCGTCTTACCTGGCCGGGGCGGCCGAGCCCCCGCGCGGTGCCGCGCTCAGCACGCCGCGCCCCGCCGCCGCCGCATCGCCGGGACACGCGTGGGACGGGAGCGGGGACACGCGTGGGCCCCGCCGAGCCGCTCCCCCGGCGGCACGGAAAGCGCGCAGCGCCGGGCCGCGGCCGGACAGCTGCTCGGGGGAGGCGGCGGCAGGAAATACCAAAAGACTGATCCAACCACGCTAGGGAGAGAGGGAGGGAAGAGAAGGGGGGGAATGGAGAAGAAAAATAGAGGGAGGAAAAAATAAAAACGGAGGAGCGGGGAGGAAAAAAAGAAAGGGAGAAGGAAACGTGCAAAATCCGGGCGGGATCGGCGCGGAGCGGGCGCGGTGCTCGGCTCCCCGCGGGAGCGCCCCCGGGGAGCGCCTCGGCCTCTCCCGGCCGGAGCTCGGCTCCCTTCGGCTTGTTATTCCCCCCCGCACTCCCCGCAGTTTGTGTCTTTCTTCTCCTCGGCACAGGGAGAGCCCGAAGCCGAGGCAGAGTAAATAAAACAAAACCAACCCTTTAAACAAGAATCAGGCGGACCCCCCGGCCAGCAAGCAGCGAGCCCTCCCTGGGGTTCACTGACGCCACGCGCAAGATAATGGAGAAAAGCCAACCTGGAGGAATCACCGCGCTGAAGCCCTGCAGCTGCAGGAGCACTTTGTCTCAGCATCCAGCCGCACGCCTCCGCCGACGCCGTGCCTCAAAGGCGCCCATGCAATATGCAGCCCTGACACGCAGCTGGGCACGCTCCCAGCTTCGCCTGTGCATCCAGAGCGAAAAATCAATCCCATGGCAAGCACGGACCCCTAAGCTCCTCCAGACGAGGAGGACAGTCCAATCATCGCATCCCTGGTCTCAGCCTGCCTGCCCTTCGGGGGAGGCATGACTTTATAGGCAGCAGAGTATCTGGTGAAGCATCACGGCAGAAAACGACCCAGCCACACGCATTTAACTGATGCTGCCTCTCTCCTCCACTCTGCGGGTCCCACGGTTCAGCACTGGACCGAGAATAGGAAGCCAAACAGGACTTCACACCTCCTTCATCTTCATGGGAAGAGATGTAGCAAAGTTAAAAGGCACCCAAACTTTCTGAAATCAAAAATCACATGAGGGAATAATGTGACCAACATGAGTCTGACTTGCATCACCAAAGTCTGAATCACCCATGTAGAGCTGAAGCTTTGGTGCAAAATACAGCTTGAAGCTCAGACTCATGCTTCTGAAACCAGAAGCATTAAATCATGTGCCTGAAATGCTTTACTACTCCACCCTTCACAGAAAAGCCAGATCCTTTTTCTCTTTAGTGTGTGCAAGACAAAGATCAATAGCTCTGATGTTCCTCATACTACACAGAAAGCCAGCTTCCAGCACTAAAAAAAAGCAACTCATTACTTGAAAAAGTTTCCCAGATCTTAATGAAAAATCCTGAATTCATCCCAAGATGCAATCTCAGCTTGGACCAGGGCACAGTTTCTCTGACTTACTGCCTCCAGCCAACTCCAGCCCAGGCAGGGACTACAAGGCTTCACCCTGCATCACTGATATCCACATACCTAATGCCAGTAGAGGTAGCTGATTTTCTCCTGGTGAGCTCAATGGGACACAGAGCAGAATGCACTGTACCTATCTAGGAGTAGATCATGGTGCTGGAAGGAGAAGTCACCATCCATTTTTGCTCTTCCCTGGAAAGAAGCACTATAAACACAGCCTAAGCTGTCCCTGCTATTCACACAGCCCTTCTCTACCCATTAAATAAGCCCCTGAATCACTTGCATAGAGCAGGTGATTCTAAGTTCACCTGTATTTGTTGTGATTTCTGCCATCATCTGCAAGGTGTGGAGAGTTGTCATGATTCCAGCTGCCTTCAAGTTGGTCGGGATTTTCTCTTAATCCTTACCAAAATTTAACCCTGAGGGCAAGCCTGTACTGTGCAATGGGGCAGGGCACTGCATGGGGATGCCAAGGCCTCTCATCACCCTGGCTCAGGGCACTGCCAGGTTGAGCCATCCTCTCAGAGCATGAAACAGCTCACCCTGCCTCATGCTGCCTTCTCACCCTCCCTGCTGCCTCCTGTCCTGTCTGTACCAGGCCACACTGGGGTCCTTTCTGTGTTCTCCACTTCCTTCTGCTTTTACAGCTGGAACACTGAAATGCAGCCAGGTAGTTTACCAGCACCTTGTCTGGTATAAATGGCTTTTTAACAAAAGCGTGGACTTGACATTGGTCCACCTGTCTATATCCAGACTGGCGTTGTCCAACCATGGCCTCTCAGCTACTTTGGTACAGAGATCTACAGTTTTTAGCACCCTACAAGAATCTTGGTGGGACTTAGAGTTCACTTCCCAGGAATTTCCATTTTGAACATTTTTAAAAACCCTTCTAAAAGTGTTTTGGCTAAGATTTCTACTACTTATTTTCTTATCAGGCAATCATTCCATGATTACTAGGGTTTCATCTGCCACATTGCTACACAACACTAACTTGATAAAAAAACTCAGCATCCAAAATTATTTCTGTCAAAACAGTTAGAGACCCTGATAAAAAAAACAACACATTAGGTTTTCCTGTGTGCTCTAGGACAAAGCATGAGGCATTAGTGATACACAGAACAGAATAATTGTCAGTTAAATTGTCAAAACTTTGTCCATAAACTGGAGAAAATGAGAGAAAATTTACCTCAGACTGATGCTTTGCATCTTGCAGCCATGGCATTTCTTATGGTCCAGGGAGCCCTGAACTTGAATTTGCTGTGTCTTCAGACCTTGCACCAGATGGGTCTCCTGACTGCGTTAGAGTAATCCATCACTTCCCTGTCTGTCTGTCAAAGCTGGGACCTAGATCTGTTCTCCCCCTTATAAGTCCCCCACAGAAATGTGGGGAGTAAGCAATGCACACAGTAATATTTTTGAAGACCATTTTCCACAGCCCTCTAGTGTCTGTTCTGTTAACAGCCATTTAGAAAACACATCTGCTGGTAATGTGCTGCCTGCAGTCCATGCAGATATACCTGAGGTGTGTATCATAAAACCCTCAGTGGGTAGATGTGGAGTACAGAGCTCATAACCCAGCCGTGCATTTGGGGTGAGCTTTGTGTGTCCTAATGCCACCTGAGCTCCCTAGGTTAAGGCTAATTCATCAGTGTCCCCCAGATGCCACACATCCCTTTGACAGAAGCTCTTTGATGGATGTACCTTGCAGTTAGGGCTGAGGACCCTTCTGGCTTCAGCTCTCCTTTACAAGAAATCAGCATTTCTTTCAGGGGATCTGCAGCTGTGGTATTTCCTTTGGGCATTTGCCAGTGTTTGCAACACTAAACTTTCCTACCACAGAAACAAAATTCTGTCCTAAAAGGGCTTGTAAACTGGTGTGAACTCTATCATAAACAGGGTAACAAAAGCAGCAAAGCACAATAAGCTTTAATTCTAGTGCTAGGAGTGTCTATTCAGGCTATTTCAGCTGCTGTTACTTCAGTCCTAACAATCCAATAATGCAACTCAAAGACCTTAATAGTCAGAACACTGAAAAGCAGTATCTCACATATTTTTATGGCAACCTTTGGAGATGTGCAGCAACACAGTATAAATGTTGTCTAGAAATTGTGGTAAATGCAGACAGGCAGGTGAGCAGCAGCAACAAAGAGAGCACTGGGTTCTCTCATGTCAGCAGCCTGCCTAGGAAATCATTGCAGTGCTTTCCCCTGCATCTTCCTTTTCAATCCTCCACCTTCCACAGCTGCTGAATCAGCTCCTCTTCCCCCAGCAGAGATCAGACCCCACCTATGTGAACTGTAAATGCATACTCATTGGGCAGAGTCTGTCAGACTTGCATTTTATGCTTTCCTATATCTCACAACATAGTTACAATAGTTCTACAAGCTCCCCTTCATGACTAGATAGTTAAATGCCATAAAAGCCATAAGATATATTTATTGGCCTCAATTAAAGTGAAAATGGAGAGGATCATATTTCTATCATTATAATTACTACAATGGCTCTAGAGCCATAACCACATTAATCAGACATCATATGAATGGTTGTTAGCATTGTAAGATACTTGCCCTTAAGCTCATGGCACATAGTGAGACAAGAAGCAGGAAGCTTAAAAGAAATGAGTGAAAAAATGTTATTAAACACGGGTCTTTATCATTAGTCATAAGCTTCACAGCTGTATACAACTAATGATAAGAAAAAGATCACTTTTACCCACAAGGGTTTTTCAGTGCAGTGTTCCTTAGCAAAAATATTCAATGTCATAGCTGGATGGAACAGGAGTTTCTTGTTAACAAATAGTAGTCTGTCTGTTTAGAGCTCTAAAAAAACATGTTTGTTCATTTTACATTTTGAAAAACAGAGCTGCTGCTAAACCAGGATCCGAATTGCTAGTTTGCTGGAACAGGTCTCTGGAGAAGTTAGACAGAAAAACCACAACCATCTCCCTGGGAGCCACTGGAGACTGGAGTCCTCTTGTGGCAAAAGGAAGAAGAAAATTTCCAGTGACTGATACTGCTGAAAGCTGGGACCCAGTAAGAGGTGCAGGGAGTATCTACTCTCTAAAGGGCTTCGTGTCACATTGCAGAGCATAAAAGCAGCAGTGTGAAGACTTTGCAGCTGGCAGTGGGCAAGCTTCAAAATGAGCAGATCCCACAGTGTTTTGATACTGCAGACTTCTGTTTGCTGTGGTAGCTCCTTTTTGTTAGTGTGTTCCCTGCTGAGATGATGTTTCTGACTGGGGTTTTTTTTTGTTTGTTTGTTTTCTGTCTCTGGTAGCAGAGGTAATTTTTCCTGAGTGGTTTGCTAGCAAAAATTTTTCTCCTGGCTAATATATTCACTGTACAATATCAGAGGTCAGCTCCCATCCTTCTTTTCAGTCTGGCTAAGCTGGGCAGATAACACAATTCTGAGACCTTGTTTAGATCTTGCTGCTCTGTATTCCATCTCCTTTTCTGCTGCATTGTCTCCTGTCTGCAGACCCTATGGTCTGCCCTGAGCTCATCTTAGGAGACATTTCTATGAATGATGGATGTTGGCCACGTTAGTGCCATGATCCCTGCCTGGAACAGCACTGCAGAAGATGGAGTAGGTAAATAACCTGAAAATCTTTCTTTACTCACACACTGTGATCAGAAAGCTTTCCCATGTCCACACTTGGGCTGGAGTTACAGCAAAGAGGTTATCTGGCTAGTAATTTGACCCCACTTGCCAAGCCTCCAAAGGGCTCATGAGCCTCTCTCAGCTTTGGTGGTCCTGCCAACAAGATTTTGGGCTTCCAATAAAAGTCTTCAGCAGGAGCTTGTAGCACAGGCTTCATAGGCAGCTTTAAAGATCTGCCAGTAACAAGATAACAGATCCCAGCTGCTCTTATCTGATTTACTTTCTCTATCCAGCCCATCAGTTGCTTTCATGGTACCCTGCTTTCTATAACTGTGGCCTCCAGGGTGTTTTTCAGGAGTCTAAATACAATGCCATTTCAACTACTTCACCCCAGACCTCTTTCCAGAGAAATTTTTTGTGATCTTAGGTATCTTATATTAAACAAGACTTCTAGAGCAGACCTTACTTTCCCTACCCTGCACCTTCACCAATGTAAACTTCTGTCTCAAAGCACTCATCCAGGAATCCCAAACTACAGTCTGTGTTGGGAAGTAAACTGTTCCACATACAAGGGTCTTGCTACAGCTAGAGTTATATGATGTTTAGTTGTGACTACCCAAGCTCCTAATTTCTTACTATTCAACTGAAGCCAGTTCAGATCAAGCACCATGGACCTATTTTATTTTCCTCCAAATGTTTAAGCCAGCAAATTAGGCTGAATGCTGCCATTATGGCTTTGGTGTGAAAAATACATCAAAGAGTTTGGCTGTCATTGATTTGCTCCCACAGGCCTGGCCAGTAACTAACTGCAAGTATCATCTCAGAGAATAGCCCAACATGCTGAGCTGATCTAGTGAGCAAGGTTCCTTCTGCAGCAGACTGGAAAGCAGCCGAGATATCCAGGATCTGACAAATTGTCCAGTGAAATCTGGGCTAGATTTCAAAAACTTTGATAAGACATGACACAAAACCAATTTGGTATTCAAAACCATTCCAATAGCTCTTGTTGTTGGTCAGGTTTCAAGTTAATTACAAAACAAGCTAGCTGTTACAAAGTCTCAAAGGATGAAACAAAAACATTCATGTATATGTAAACATATCCATAAGTAGAATCATAGCAGAGTTTGGGTTGGGAGGGATCTTTAAAGGTCAGCCATTCAAACCTCCCTGCAGTGAGTTGGGGCATCTTCAGCTACATGAGGTTGATTAGAGTCCCATCCAATCTGACCATATAAATATGTGTATAAATGATGTTCTAGCATGGCTGCAATGTGAGTCCATCCCCTGGGCAGCAGTCCTCTCCAAACTCCTGCAGCACAGGTCACTCTTCCATAGGGCTTCTCCACTATGGAGAGGCTACTCCAGTGTGGGCTTCTCTCACTGTGAGCCTCCCACAGGTCATGGCCTCCTCTCAGGCATCCACCTGCTCTGGTGTGCAGGGGGATCTCTGCATCCCTGTGGATCTCTGTGGGCTGCAGGGGCATTGCTGCTTCACCATGGGCTGCACCACGGGCTGCAGAGGAATCTCAGCAGAGATTCCCTCCTATCCCTCCTTCTGCACTGACCCCAGTGCCTGCAGGGCTGTTCCTCTCCCATGTTCTCATTCTGCTCTTCTCTGGCCACAATTACAACTGTGCAATCGCTTTTTTTCTCTTTTTCTAAAATATGCTATCACAGAAGGGCTACCACCATTTCTAGTTGGCCCAGCCTTGGCCAGTGACACTTCCATCTCTGGATTGCCAGGGAGTGTCTCTGCTGGACAGGGAGGAAGCTTCCAGCAGCTTCTCCCAGAAGCCACCTCTGTAGTCCCCATGCTACCAAAATCTTGGCCATGCAAACCTAATCCAACACATTTATTTCTATAAAATATTCTCCTATCAGACTCATAAACATAGACACATAGATTTTCATAAGGGCCAGTACCAATCTCTGCACACATACCTAGTTATGTATTGACTGATCAATACTCTGCCCATAGGTAGATCTGGATCTAGACAGACAGAAATCACAGCTTAATTCCTATTTGTTTACTACTTTGTTCTCTCCAGAGAGGGGCATTTTGAATTACAGATGATTGAATCTAGTTCCTGACGCTCGATGTGTAGTATTGATCTGGAGGTCAGGCCAGAGAGTAACAAATCAGCTCTATTAGTAGCTTTGTAATAACATTGTATCCTATTCCCAAGCTTGCAGCTGCTTCCCAGGTTGTGTTTGTTCTCATTCTTGACCCTTTTTATTTTGTCTGACTCTTGACTCACTCTTGTAGCCAGCTCATCTCTAATAAATTATGGAACTTCTCACAGCTTCTTCCCTGCTCTTCTCTCCGAAATTCATCTTCTGACTCCATTTGTGATCAAGCAAAAAGGTCTCCTTGGCTGTTACAATTCATTTTAAGGACTCTTTGTTATTGCTGATGCCTCTGGTAAACTCCCACAAGGGCTTGAAGGAGATCAGGAAGAAAAAGTACAATAATATTTTTGCTGCTTCTGAAGGACATCTGGCTTGTCTGCACAGAGGGATGCCAGTATTTTTGTCATCCTTTTGCTTCAAACAGGGAGACCTGTCCTATTAGTCACAAGTTACAATTATAGAAGTAAAACACAAAATACTGAAGCCTGAATGAAAAATGTTTCCTGAGAACAGATCTAACACTATCAAAGACCATGCTCTGACTTACAGCCCAAAAGGACAGCACATAAAGGTTTGTTCCAGAGCAAGTTGTCTGTCCCTCATGCCACAAAGGACCTGGTTTGATCCCAGAGTCACTGATTAGATCTGTGCTGTTGCAGTCCAAACACAAAGGTGCTCTTACAGAGGATGGCTTGATTTAGCTACTACTGGAGTCCTGAAATAGTGGGATAATACCTTGGGAACTCTGACCTCCACATGGGTGACCTGATGGTGGCCACAGAGAACTGTAGGTAGTTGCTCCATCATTTTGCAAATTAAATTATGTTTTCAGCCCTGATGAACTGTGTTGTTCCCCTGTCAGTGACTGTGTCTCCTGATCCCTTCACACAGTGAAGCCAGGCTTGCTGTGGCGTGTGACTTTCTTGTGCTGTTGCTGCATTAGCAAGCAGGAGCACATCTGTAAGGCAAAGAAATTGCTAGTGAGGATGCAACATGCACACTATTTGCATTTCAGAGAACTGGCTTTGGAGTAGCTTTAGTCTGGTTCCATCAAGTCAGCATCCATCAACAACTGCAGCAAATTAAGCATACTCCTAGAGTGCATCTTCCCCTGCTGATTCACTGAAAGGGATTCCAGGTGCATGTGCTCTGAGGCTGCTCTGGCTATGAATCAAAGAGCAGTAAATGAAAACTATCTGGATATTTGCCTCAAAACCATATTGCTGATCTGTCTGAAAAAGAGAGAGAGTGACATCTGAGAAACTAAAAGGCTGCTGACTGAAAAAAAAAATCAAAGAAGATACTGATAGAAAAAAATACCGTGAATGCAAAGACACAGATTTTAGGATAACATCATCTTATCTAATGACTGGTAATAGCTCCTTAGGTTTGCACAAGCCTTGGAGCATGTTGCTTAGCCCTTCTGTTAATGCTCCCTCAATTATACATGGCTGTGAAGGTCAGGATATTTGTCCCTGTTCACACCCAGGGGAAAACAGTTGTGTGGAGCAGCTAACCCATGTGGGACATTGCTGGAAGCAGATCCCACAGCTGGAACACCATAGCCCCAACATTCCACCAGGTCTCCACTGGGTGCAAGCCTTGCCATGAGGCCAAAGGCTGCTTTGTTCAATCACATATTGTCACATGGTGGTTTTGTGCCACTGTTTTGAAGAAGAACTGTTAAATGTAGCAGCCTTTCACTTTGAACTCTCGTGGTAAAGATACAGGCATTAAAAGTAAGACCAACTTGTAAGAACAGATGTCCTTTGAAAGGCAATCAGCGAAAAACATACCATAGGTTTGAACAACAAATGCTACCTGTGCTTACATTGACTGAGAAATTGCAAAAAATACACAAATATATGGAATGTGTTAGTTAAGTGTTATTACTTATATTTGTATGTGTACAATTAAAGGTGTAATGTTCATCAAGTATATAGGTTTGAAACCAGAATTCAAGACCATCAATGATCTCTTGCTACCCAGAACAGGAGATTCTCTGATATGCAATTAATCCTTGTCCTGCTTCCCAGTGGCTACAAAGAAGAGAAAAGAATAATAGGTAGAATAAAATATTCTCAGAGTGAAAAAAATAATTACATTTGAACACGGTGAGCTAATTTGGTAGTGCTTTTCAGAAGTACCTCAAGTAACTCTTAGGAAAAGAGGTTTTTTAAGCAGAACAAAATCCAAATCAACCTTCACGGGTGTGGAGTCATATTAAAACCTTCAAATTTATCCCATTTTCATCAGAGCTATGCCAAGCATCTCAGCCAGCTTGTGCTTCTGCAGCAAAACTTCATGTTCCTCACAGCTCTGTCAAAGTGTCCAGTGAAAGCAGATGAACCTCAGCAGTTCTGGATGCAGTCAGAAAGCTCACAGGATGCCTGTGTCAGCAATGACAGTGATGTAAGGCTCTGCTGCCTAAAGCCAGAGGGAAGTCCAGCATATAGATTGGTTTTGAAAAATTGCACTTGCCACTGACAGGAAATTCTTTTTAACAGGCAGCAAAACCATAATGGAGTAGATCTGTAAAGGAGCAATATCACTTGGTGTCAGGTGGGGGTCTGGACATCATCACTTTTTCTTTCCCCAGTAAGGTTGCTCTGGGTCACTGCATTATGTTAAATAGGCTGTAATTTTTAGGGATATTTGAGCAAAATTGTTTCCTCTTCTCTGAAATACATGTCTTGGAAACCTGCTTATGCATGTACACACAGTTTCTCCCTGAACAGATGTTACTTTTCACAAAATTACAAGGCTGATCTCTGTGGTGAATACTAAGTAGTTTCAAGAAATCCTTTCTCTGAGCTGGTACAGAACATAGAACTCAAAGGAAGGAAAGGAGTATCTGGTGAGGAAAAGAACTTCTTCTCCAGACTAGGTCCTGGTTCTGGCCTCAGATGCTGAATTTCTCTTTGCAAAACTTTTATGCCTTTAATTCTTTAAGCACAGAATGAAATATTTCTCACAGACTTTGCTTACATACATTTTATACTCTTGATGTCTTATCTACCACATCTAGAACTGCAGTTACTCCTATTCTGATATAAATAACAATATTTTATCTCAGTTCAGTTTTGCACTTCAGCACTCGTACAGAAAGAGTCACTGACTCCTCTATTGCTTTCCTGTGAGTTTGTTACATTTTCCCTTTAAATCTCACAAGAGATTTCTAAAAGTACCAGTTTTCATAATGGAAGAAATTTTCAAATCTAAAAAGACCTGCAAAGAAGAAAAGTTATGTTTATAGAAGAAACAAATCAGTCAGAGATGGTATTCTGGGTTTAGACTTTTACCTCTGCAGAAGTCAAACCAAGTAATAAATGTCTTTGTCTTTTTTATAAGAAGGGTAGTAAGATATGCCTTAAACAACATAACCCAAAAAGCATAAGGCCAATAATTTCTCTCTTCCTCTCCTCTCTACTTTTTTTTTTTTTTTTTTTTTTTTTTAAGCAGAAAGGAAAACTTGCTTGGTAGTGGGAAGTTGAGGGTGTAAAGGTAGGAAAGAACTATCTGGGGAGGTGACAGACTCTCAATTCTTACTCAAAGCACAGGTAAATGTCATCAGATGGAGAAAACAAAAAGGATTCAATGGCTGGCAGTTGCTTGACATATTCTCACCTCACTTGTAAAAGAAAATTCTTATCTGTTAGAATGGGAAAGGATTTTTCTAAACACAAAGTGAATGTAAATAGATATCTGTGAGCTTGTCTGTGCAGTTGTTTTTTCCTGGTCTAATGAGATGATTCATGTTAGACCAGGGTGGACACACTCATTTTAGGTGAAAACTGCATCTTGTCAGAATAGCTTGAAGCATATGCAGCAATATACAGAAAAAAAGACAGGCCTTGATTTTTAGACACAGTGTGTCCTCCTGGGAACGACTGCTGGTTTAATTAGAGAGGTTCAAAGTCTCTCCCTTTCTATTGTAACTGTCCCATGTTGATCAGCCGAGTTTGAGGAGGGACTGAGCTGATCTCTGCTGCATGACATTCCCTTCCCTTGAAAAGATGCCAACTCAGCTGACAAGTATTGTGACTGTAATGAGTAAACATCAACTATTTCACTTCTTCAAAAAGCACACAAGGACATCAAAGGACCAGAGGGCCTGCAGAAACACTTCCCAGAATACAGAGCAAGCTTGGCTGCTGCTATGCATAAAATGAATGTATTTAAGCCTACCTACAATTAAACTGCAAGAAAATCAGAGGGAGGGCACAAAATGAAGTAATTTTTATGAAAAGGTTAAGGTTGGGCTCAGTTTTGAAATGCTAGAGAAATAATACTCTCATTAACAGGTTTTCTCTTGTCCCCAGAGAGACATCCTTCTCAGGATCTGGAAACAGGATGCTTCCAGAGCTATAGCACTGACCTGATGGATGGGCAAGGGCTGTTGGGATGTTTTTAATGAGCTATAATGGCTTTCTTCAGGGACTTTGAGAGATCAAGATGCTGAGAACAGTTTGTCTCAAAGTATGACAAGGGAAAAGAATGATAAAGGATACTGAGGCAGGTAATCTGCTGAATTCATTGCACTGCAGAAAAGTTATGCATTGACAAACTCACTGTTGATGAAAAAGAGGTTTTAAAATGACAGAAGTAGGTAGTGTTGATGGCTATGGATGAACTGTATTCTGTGGTTTTGGAGGAATTCTGAAAGAAGCCTTCTCTGAGAGGTTCAGAAGATAATTACTGCCTGCTTTTTGAGCATACAGTGATGTAAGAAGCAAAGCTGGAAACATCATCTGAAAGGGGATAGATATTAAACATGTATCCTCAGCTAGGTCTGAATCTAGCCATCTTCCATCTCCAGCTTTCCAGAGCCACCACCCAACATGATCTCCAATGCCGAGAGGATACCTGCCACATATAAATCCTCAAAAAATGGAGCAAATCCAGCCCATTGTGCTGTAAACATTTCCCATGCAGCTGTCAGAGAAGCACACATGCTCAGAAACAACTCAAATTAACTCTGATCACAGTATCTCATGCGTAATTGCTCCCATCAAGGCAGGCTGATTATTGTTCTTAGAGTTAAAAATTAAGAGATCCCATGACATGCGCCAGAACAGTAGAAAATCAACACATTTCCTCACAGCATCTCTGAAAATCTAGAAACTCAGGTTGGAAAAGGCCTATTGAGTCAGCTTAGTGTGCCTTGGTCCCAGACTGGTCCTAGTCCTTGTTATATATTCCTCAGCACCCCCAGAAATCATGGCCACAGCTGCCCCTTTGCAGCATGAGACTGCAGCAGCTCAGGGCTCCAGGTGTGAGCTGGGGCACAGAAAGCATGGGAAGAGAAACTTTATTGATGACCACAACCAAATTAAGCTGAACAGATGCACTGTTTTGGGATTAGTTGTTTTAAACTTTTAAATTAGACAGGACAAGCTTTGTGCCTTTAAAATAAACTGAAATGAGCAGAATTTCTATCAGATAATGACTAGCTTTTCATGTAAGATGCACTGGCAAACCCAGTTATAGTGCAGTGAAGTTCTCCCTCTGGTCAGGTCCTGAAAGACATTTTCTCCAAGAGCATTCAGAATCAAAGGTGCATTTAACTTTTCTTTCCATTTCACACTCCATTTCTAGTGATTAATGCTTGTGTTCTAGATGGATGAAAGCTGAAACAGATGTTATCCACTCACAATGCCATCCTGATAACCCTGAGCTAAAGGCTGAAATCCTTAGCAGATTAGCAGCTGAAATAAAAAATGGATCAGTAAAGTGGGGAGTATGGCTGAATAAATTCTTATAGGTTTTATTTCTGTGGATAACAATGCACAGAGGCTATGTAATCTCCATGCTGATCTGCCAGAGGAAAGATTAAATGGCAAAATTCCAGCACTGAAACCTGCAAGTCTCCTCTGCTCTACTCCCTCAGTGTGAACTTTTTAGCAGAATGTCACTGTGTACACTCTAATATGTTGTTAAAAACGTGGGGGTTTCAGCACATTTTCCCCTCATTGAAACAAAATAAATTTTTTCTTATACATTCCTATGAGCTTATGGTATTCCTACCATTAGAAGTACTTGCCGCCACTTTGTGGTTCATCTGGTGCTGAGCAGGTTAGGAAAAATATTTGAATTTTCACTACAGTGAAACTGTGAGTGGCTTTTATCAAACCAGAAGAAACACTTTTTAGTGACTTTGGAACATTTTTTCATATTTCTTGATTCAAATCTTGGAAGTACAGTGGAGAAATTCACCTGACATAGCTTTGTCAGGGAAAAATCTATTCTCCCTCCTTTGTTCTTTTACTTCAGAGAGCTGCAATATATCAAAGGGCTGTGCTGTATTAATCTATAGACAAAACAAACCAATTCAGCTGAGGACATGTTATTGGGAACTAGAGGAAAGGAGGAGATCTGCAATATCAATACTCTGAAGATCAGAAAACTGTCTAGAAACCTACCAGCTATAGAGCTCAACATCACCTAACCCACCCTTTTTTTCCCCCTCCCCCCCCTTTTTTTTAAGACCCTCCAATTACTTTCTTTTAAGCCCAGGAATGGGAATATGGATGCAATAATCCAGTCCATTACCCTGCCTCAAACAGCAGCACATGTTTCTGGGGAAGGAACTAACAACCAGCAGTAGACTGGTGTAGGATAATCTTACCTCCCACATCTGATCAGATCACAGCCTAGTCTTCAGTAGTTAAGAGACTGGCTAAAAAGCAGAGCATTTAATATCCTTTTGAGAGGCTTTTCTACTCTGGCCACGTCAGTGGTGAATTTCTTTCCAATATCCATGATGGAGGTGAATAGCCTTCATAAATCTGCTTTATGTATCAGATCAATTCTAAATTCTAAAATGCTTAACATTGGAGAAAAGACTTGAAACAGTAACTCAAACTACCTTTCCCAAATGGAGAGAAGGACACCCAGTTTGCTGTGTATAACTTGTTCTTTGTGGAATTCACAGTACAAGCTGCTTGAGGCCTCTTACATCACTGCCAAATCTGTGCTTCTTCCATGACTATTGACAATGCATAATAATAATAAATCATAGCAAAGCAATTGGAAATCCCAGCTCTTCCTCTTATTCTTAAGAAAAGGCCTAAAGACTTGGACAATAAAATGATATTATTTAAAATTATGTACTATTTATAATGTAATGTTGACACAACAGATATAGAGTGAAGAGCAAGAAGATTAACACAATCCTTTAAAGGTGTGTTATAAAAAACAAACTCCTACCACCAAACTCCCAAGAATGGTTTGGTTTTGTTACAGAGTGTGGGATGATTTAGCTGAGGAATAACAGAGCATTGCAAGTTTCAGGGTATTTATTCTGTGATGCAAAATTCTCCAGATCTTCAGTCCACAGCAGGCACATGAATCTGTAACTCCAAATTGTTTCCAACCTCCCGGCACCACCTCCTGAGGCTGCAGTTAAGAGCCCAGTTAAAACTATTACTGAACCTGCACCTTTCCTGGCTCTTCAGTGACACCTTCTGGGGCAGCAATAGACCAAACCAATCTTAGCTGTTCTGCAGCTCTTTTTACCTGGAAGTAGGAGTAAAGTGAGACTTTTGGAAGCTACTTGTTAAGAAATGGTGAGCCCACAAAAACTGCTATGCAAATACAGCTGCCTGGCCCTGAAAAACGCATCTCTTTGGAGACTGGGCAGGAGATGAGTCCCAGTTGGCCACAAATCTGTAAGTTTTCACTTCTCCCAACTTTTATTTTGATTTCCTGAAACTGCTAACTGAGGAGCTGTTCACACTTGAACAGCTGGATCCTCCCTATAAGAGCAGTAAGGGTGAAGATGGAAGATTATATTAAAATATCTTACTTTTAGTTACAGTGATGTTGTCTTTGCTTGGGGGCAGGTTTTAGATGCATCTGTGGTGGGATTCCAGGGCACAACTCTTGTATTTCACTCTGACAACTCTATAAAGGGCTGGACTGCAATTCCCACTCACATGCAACCCCAGTCATAAGGGACAGGGGCACATATGGAGGTTCCTTCAGCTGCAGAGGAAAAGTCACCTTTTTATCCGCTCTCAGGGGAACATGCTGGGAACACAAGTAGGCTTTGCTAGGTGGGGTATTAACTCAATGAGTAGGCTGAAGCTTAGCTGAGAAAATGAGCACATTTACCAAAGTAGTCTGATCTTGAGCACTCACGCACATAGGACCCCAGAATTCAGTGTTACTGTACAAATTTACTGCCACTCAGACAAGTAGAAACATCTTATTTTCCTCTGTGCATAGTCTATTGCAAATGAATGTACCTTTGATCACACTGTGCTCCACTGATGATCCATCTGCTACTTTTTGGTACCTGTCTGCCCCAGCCTATTTATTTATCTTTAGCTTTTTACTATCCAATCAGACATCTTGGACAACAGTTGTTAATGTGTTTTGCAGCTACTGTTTCACAAAGAGAGCACACAGTGAGTGAAAAAAATTACTTAAAATCTGAGATAGTCTTCAAGTTCAAC
Organism: Melospiza georgiana; assembly: GCF_028018845.1. Taxonomy (NCBI): domain Eukaryota; kingdom Metazoa; phylum Chordata; class Aves; order Passeriformes; family Passerellidae; genus Melospiza; species Melospiza georgiana. Next base: position 16,225,822 of record NC_080435.1, read on the forward strand.
ACAAAACATCCTTTTGTCTGACCTGAACTAAAAATAAGCCAGAAGGGCATCCTCTCCACCCAGGGCAGTACTGCAGGGGTGGCATGGATGCTGTGCTCTGTGCCCAAAGGCAGAGGGTCAGCAATTACATTAGTGTGACCTGCTCCAGTGTGTAAGTTAAGCTGCTCTGTGTAACTCTTCCTGGGCACTGACTGCTTTCATCAGTGCACATTTTCCTGAAGTGGTAGGGTTTCTTTGTACAGAGGTGGTTTCCTTGTACAGGAGGTGCATCTAACATGACATGTTGGAGCACAGAGAATTTACTTGTAAATGGGGGGTGCTGAGAGCCACAGGTAAAGTTGGCTGTGTGCAAGGTAGACAATGTGATTTGTAACAAAAGCAGAAAGAAGTCATGTATCTTGTGGACTTGTGCATTAATGATCCATGGCCTTCTGCTGGAGGGATTCTAGTGTAACCCATGAATCATGCATAGCTTAAAAAGAAATGAGGACTAAAGGATTGCTGTGCTATTGGATCCCTTCATTTCTTCTCTGCAGGAGCCAAAGGCTGACCTCTTTGCCTCAGGGTTAAGTGCTCCTATGTACACTGCCACAAAGCTGAAAATAAAGGAGAGAGTTCTCTCCATTTCCGTGCTAGCCCTGTGGCTCAGGAGGAGTCCACATCTCCATGTGCTTCTTTCCTGGCCTGGAGATCCAAGTGTCTAATTCCAAAGGGTAGAGTTGTGTATCTGTTTTCACCACTAGATAAATAAATTGCTAAAATCACCATCAATTAATGCTTGCTCCTAAGCAGATGAAGTCTTGCTAAATTGGTGAGACCGGTTCTGGGAATTGTCCTCTTGCTCTGGCTCTTGGTTTGGACAGTGGAGAAAACATTGCCTTCAAAACTCCCCCACTTCCCTTTCAAACTAGAGTATTATCCCCCTCTTATAAATTCCCAAATACATATTATGGCATAAGTCTGGATTTTTTCTTAGGCAAATCTATATATTGGAGCCCACAGAGAGCTTTTTCTGAGTATTGACTTCTTTCCATATATTAGAGCTTATCTACACATCTGAACACAATCTGCTGTCACCCCTTTTTTCAGGGTTAAAAGACAAATACCACATAAATTGTAAACCTCTGTGATAGCAAGAAGGCTCAGCAAGAAGATTTTCTGGCTTTTCTAATTTAAAGAGACAGAATCTTATGATTACTGCCCACTCATTATATTGAGGCAGCCTGACCCAAACCGAGGCCCCAACATGCTGTGTTGTTTCTCTAAATACGCAAATGAAAGCAGCTTGTGAGAGTACAATGTTTCCAAGGCTAAACATTATGATCTACATTTGACCTCTTTTAAAAATTGCTCTCAGCTGGCCTCAAGAACTCTGCACATTTTCTTTTTACAGCTCTTTTACTTGCAATTTTTGCCATAGGCTGCATCCTGCTTCATACTCCTGGAAGCACTGATTCACTGGGAGCTGTGAGTCAGTGCTCCAGAGAGAGGTCTGGGGAGCACCTTCCCAACCCACCACATCCAGCTTCAGAGCTTCCTGTCCTGCACTTTGGCATCTCCACCCTCAAAAACAGGGTATGTCTTCTTTTTGCATATGGCTTAGAAGGGATCCCCTCTTTTCTGCCTGGCCAGACATGCAGGAAGGAAACACTTCAGTCCCCAGGTGTGACTGTACTAAAGGGGAGCATCGTCTCTCCTGTGTACCCTGCACAGGCTGCCCAGGATGCCATGTGCCTTTCTGCCCCACTTGCAGGGATGCATCAGCCCCGGGAAGGCAAAATGTTGGTCCAGGCAAAGCCAAACCGAGCTACCTACACTTACTCAGGCCTCAGTGAAGTGTGTACCACTGGTACCCATAATTTGGCTATCAACACATGTTCTGGTGGGCTTACATTTTAGGCATGTCCATGGTTTAGGGACTATTTGCACAAATATTAATGAGTAGCTCAAGGGTATGGCAGCAAAGCACCAGTGTAGAATTGTAACCACACTTGGCATGATGTATAGAGCAGGGTGCCAGAGGGCCTGTTATGGATTTTGGGTTAATATTCATCATTGACTATCACCACTTATCAGGAAAAGCAGTGTGTTTTAATGAACTTTGAAATAAGGAATAGATTAATTGTCCTGACTGCACAATCCAGTCGATAAACTTCTTCTGGGGCACAGGTTATCTTTTTTTTCTCCGTAGTTGCAGATTACGAGGGACTGTAAGTTAACCTTGCACATGGAACTACTTCCCACCTTATACATCAACACCAAGATGTTATATCCTAGCTTGGAGTAACCACAAAGTCAGCAAAGCACCATGCCTGGAAATGAAGAGAAAAATTGTTTCCTGGGCTTCGTTCAGGTACTCTGCTGCAAGCGCCAGCAAGAGGGCCTCTTCCCCTCCAACAGCAATGGTAACTGCAGGGCTGGGATGCCAGGAATAAAAGTGTTAGGCAGGAACAGGCTGGAAGCACCATCTAATGGTAAAGGTACCAGTTAGCCATACCTAAACAGCCTGCTGGGGGACTAGCAGTCTGCCCACACTGGGCTTTGGAAAGTACTGGACCAGTAGGAAACAGGTGAAGTCCTCCAGTATCAGAGTGTGCTGTAAAAGCCCAGAAACTTTTGCCTTCCCTTGTTACTCCACAGCTTTGAAAGAGAGAATGAGGCTGCTCTCCTAAACCAGCAGAGTTCCCTGGTTCTGGCAGGGAGCTCTGGTACATCCTGCACAGGCTCTGTGACTGCAGAGAGTGTCCCTTCATCACTAAGCTGAAGGAACCCAGAAATTTAAAACTTAATAGTCTCTGTCAACATCAATCTTTCCAGAAGGTAGAACAACAACAACAAAAAGCTAAATAGAAGTTCTAAAATTCCCAAACTTCTGTTCTTTAACAGTATCTGTTAAAACAGCAAAACAACTTTAACAGACACTGTAGGCCTAGTGAGACTGCTAAGGAAAGATAGAAAGCATATGGAGATTCAACTTACTGGCATAAATTTAGGGACATCAGCATAGCTGCAGAAAACACCCTTATTGAGTGTTTAAAAATCAAAAAATACCGGTTTTTTATATGAGATATGGAAAAAAGAGGAGGAGAGAGGATATGGTATCTCAAAAGAAATAGATACCTGCCTTATTTCCTAGGTATTTTTGGACTCAATTTTCCCCTTGCATAAATCAGTAGGAAAGTCATCTTCAGCAGCATATATAAGTACATAATTATCTTTAAGTAGATGCTTCATCCTGATTTAATCACATTGCTGCATTTGTGCCTAAATCAAAATGCTCTTAAGAATCTTAAAACTACAGTATAAAAGACATGTAAGAGGTCAAATTCAGACACTCCAGGGTAGAAGGTAAATTGCTACTGCCAATGAGCTGCTAGAACAAATGGTGTTATCTTTTACTAAGAAATTACACTGTGCTACACTAAGACAATTTGTCTTTTCACCCATTTCCTACTCTGTTTCCCATCAGCTAAAAATGACTCTGCAAGAGTCAGAGCAGTAAAATACAGTAAAAACTCTTAGGAAAAAAGCTAAAATGCAGCAAACCTCTTGTGTTACATTTAGAGATAATGAATTGCACAAATTGCTTCCACAAATAAATGAAGCAGCTAGTAATTGCCAGGCTGACCTGGTATTCTCAGACTGTTACTACTGTAACAGAGTGGATGTTGCATGCCTAAATAATAAATACTGCAATTCAGCAAAGTAGTTTCACTCTCATTTAAGTGAAGCTGAGATAAGACAACAACCCGTTATGGGGTGGATTATGCCTTAACATTGCTCATTTCAGTAACACACCAAATTCTTTTACATCCTATTTCAAGTTACAAGAACTGGAGCGACATCTAAGAAATCCCCATTAAAAATAAAAGAGGAATATGATCTCACTAGCTTTATCTACTTTACAAAATAGCACACTAATTCATTCCAACATAATGGATATCAGACTTGATAATCAAGCAGTGTTTAAATTGCCCTATAAGACAAGATTACAAAAAGAAGCACAGCTTGTTGCAAAAAGAGTTTCTAATGGGATACTTACAGAATCAGCAAGCCAGAAAATTTCTTGGCAGCCCAGTGCTGCATATCTTCACCTTGTTTTCCCAGTGCTAGTCTTCAGTCAGCTTGTGATTTTCCAACACAGAAAATCCTCTTGGAATTTGCTACAGGGGAAAAAAAACCCTCAAACCCCAAAACCTTGCCTGTATTCAGGGTCTACCTCTTTTTGAAAAGCTAAATAAAAGTCTCCTTACCCTTGACATCATTCAGGGAAGAAGGAAGGAAGGCTAATGTGAGCACCTCAGGCCTATATTATATTAGAAGCAACGCCAGCTTCACACATCTGGCTGCTACCTCACTTGCTGAAGACTCACATTGACCACAGTCTCATTAAATCCCCTTGCATTCCCTTGCATTTTCTCGTCTCCTGAGTCAAACTGGGCTCTGGGAAGCACCTTCTTTTTATTCTCTCTCTCTGCTACTGAACACCATGGAGCTGCTTGGTGTAATCAGCCCAGCACAAACACAGCTCCCAGAGCAGCAGGCCCCCATTTCCCACTGCTCCTGCACCCTCCACGGGCACCCACAGCAGGGCCTGGGACTGAGGTGCAGGAATAGGGACATGGAAGAAAAACAGCCTTGGGAGATGAAAAGAAGTGAGGAGATGCTGTGGGTGGGGGGAGCCACCTTGTGTGGACAGGGAGGATGCACACACCTTTGTGAGTTTGGGTGATGGGCATGAGTGGGTAATACTGGAAACGTAATTGTTAACACTTTACAGAAAGAAGATGGTGATTAGTCCATGGCATTTGTCATTAAACCTTGATGAAACTCAGTGTGTGCATTTGGTTAATTGGCTACCATTAATAATGCATGACTAAACTACACCAAAACACCACTGAAATGGGAAAATTTCCCTTAGTTTTGTCCAATCCCTCATTTTAGGGAAGAAAAATTATGATAGGTATGGCATTGCACTGGGACTTTAGAAGTACAGATGGAAAGCCTGCCTCTTTCCAGGAGCTGTAAGCCTTCACATCCTAAAATCTTTGAAATAATCTCTGAATACTTAGATATTCAGGGCCTTGGACACCCTTGTTCTCCCCTGCTACATAGGGTCTGCTTTAGCAATACTTGATCTCCAGCTAGCTGGAAAAAATCTACCTCAGGAGCATCAGTGCTTTGCACTGATTTATTCCATCTCACTTTCTTCCATAGGCCATGGGCCTATGGCTCAAGCTAATATGTTACAGTGCCAGTTGAAATAAATGGGGCACATGTGCAAACACTCAGGCACCTAATTTATCCACCTGTAAAAAATTAGCTTGGCACTTATTGTTCAGTACTGGCACATGTGGAGCTGTTAAAGCTGAAACGTTTCAATAAAAATTAGGGAAAACTGCCTGCTGCTGGCCTGTTTCCTCATCCCAAAAGGGGGGTAAAAAGAAGAAAAACCTTTTCTGGATCCTGTCTAGTCCAGTACAAAGAGAAATAAAAGTAAAAACAGCAGACAAGCCATCAGAGACACTCCAGAAATGCCTAGCACAAAGCCTGAACAGAGCTTTGCTCTCTCAGGCAGGTGCTGGATATAAAAGAGAACAATGGTTTGTGTTTGAGATGCTGCCTTCTACCTGCAAACTGTGTGCCTTTCTCATCTTTACTAGACATTTCTCTTGGGCATCAGCTCAGCATGGTCACCATCACAGCTTATGTTAAGCCACCTTCTTTACAGAGATTTTGGCTGCCTCCTGTTTGGAGATTCCCCAATCCTTCCAGAAGATTGTGGGGGTGAGATTAAAAACCACAAGCAAACAAACAGGGAAGGTGCTACTTTTGTATATTAATTCTTCTGGCTTTTCTTCCAGGCACATCTTCTAGAGATGCCTTGTGCAGTGAAACACAGCCCTGCATAAGGAACCCACACCTGGAAACATTCAGAGCCAAGACTCTTCTGGGAAGGCTTAAAGGGAGGATTTGGGAGATTTGCAAGATTTGTGGCAGCCTTAGAACTGAGATAAATGTCTCTCCAGAACACAGAGCCCTTTTCACCCTGAAAGAGCCTTTTAGAGAGGAAACATTTCTCCCTGTTGTCAGTCTGTTGAATGAGGTTGGCTGGTACAAGTAGAAACAAATGTAACTAAACCTTGAAATTGCAAAAGGAAAAGATAAATGAGACCCCAGGGCTACCAATGATACAATTAGATGGTTTGCACATGGGACTGTTAACAATAGATGTTTTTCCAGAATAAATCCTTATGCTTTCAAGACATATGTCTTTTCAATCATCAGCTCTTTTAAGAGGTTCACAATAAATGAGTGCAAAGCAAATTAATGGAGAACATGATTCCATTTCATTAACCGGTAAGCACTTTATACTCTCACAGAGAGATTTTTGTTCCTCCTCAGGCATCTAATTACAAGAATAAAAATAAATTTAAAGATTCTTCCCCTTGGAGCCTACCTTTAGATATATTTTCAGGACTGTACCTTTTATTTCAGTCAGGATAATGTAGGAATTATAGTAGTGAGAAGGGGATATTACTTTCCCTTCAGGCTTGAAGCATTTGATTTGCTTGTTAGAAACACCATCCATAAAACCTGCAGTCCTCATCCTCCAGAAAGAGTGGCAGAGAAAGCCAACAGATGAGTCAGGATGATATTTACTGTGCCCAAATTAGCACTGGGTGTGTGCACATCAGTGTGTTTCTTTGAGGGTTGGCTTCCTGTTTGTGGAAGCCATTCCAGGACAAAGCTTGAGCCTTTCTGAGTCATGTTGGTCATTTCAGCAGGGTTACACCAGTACTGAGCTGTGTTTTACCCAGAAGATGGTTGTCTTGCAGTACAACATATACCATCAAGACAGCTTTTCTGCCAGCCCAGCTGGAAAGCAGGACACACTGGAATCATTCTCCATCACTTCTCTGGCACTCAGGGTACCCTCTGCAGAGCAATCTTGCTAACTCTACATACTCTTAGATTTCAGCAAAGCATAAGGGGGTGCCCATGAAGAGCAGATGAATAAAAAAAGAAAGACTAAAAAATATGTCCCTGGCTAGATAAAATTACTCAGGTCTACAGTTAACTTAATAATGTGTGATAACAGAGGATGTGCTGGTCAAGAGGATTTGAGGCGTATTGTGATGAGACTTTTTCCCCCTCTTCCCTGAATTATTTGCAAAATCAACACAAATTTTCAAAGTGTTTTGCTGATTTTCAATTGGGTTTTTTTGCTAAATGAGAATCATTCACTTGTAGCCCTGACAAAATAACTACAGGAAATTGATTCTTTCTGCTGCTCTCCACAGCAAGTGTTTATATGCACAGAAATTAGCACATTTTTCAGAAAGGGAAATTATCCAAGAAAGTAAGGAAGTACAATATATCTTAAAAGACTGAATCTGCTCCAGTATTTTCAAAACAATATGCAAGAGCTGAGGTGTGTGACTCTTACTGGCACTAGGGAGAGTCACAACATTGCAGTAGAGGACTTTGAGATGAACATGTCTGAAACCTGATTTCACTAAGCTTTAACCCAGCACTGCCCTACAAGAGCTTACAGCTTCCTGGGAGTACAGAGGAGAAAGCAAACAAACAAAACCAGTGAAGAGAAAAACTTCTGAATAGCAAAGGCAATGTGTAAGGGAAAGTTAAGTAGAAATGACAGTATTATTTGATTCATTGCCCAGAAAATTTGCAGTGATCAAGATGAGGCTTTTAAAGAATGGCTAATCTGAGTTGTTTTAAATTAAATTCACCTCTGGTATGAGCTGCAACTATATCTACACACATTTTGACAGACAGACAAAGTTGAACCCTTTTTATAAGCACCTAAGAATATGTGGTAAAGAATAAACACCTGGATTGAACTACAAGTATCTATAGTTGTATAGTCAGTAGAGTAAAAATCCAATTAATGCACTGCAACCTAAACTTTCACAGAGTAGTTAATCCTGTTTTAAAAGGGGCATCACTGGTGGCTACTTTTTTTTTGTCCTCTGGGAATGCTCACTCTCAACTGACTATTGGAAGATTCCTACCAACCAGAAGTCAAACTAAAGTTAGAGAAAATTACTTACTTTGTCAGACAGTCTGGCAAAGTAAAATAACTTCTGTAGAGTTAAAAATTTGCCTGCAAGGCTTTTCTCAGATGGCATTTTAGAATTATTTTCATTAAAATGAAGATCATTTAATGATTGACTTCAGTGGGAGTACATTCCCATTAATGCCAAACATTTTGAGAATGTTGTGGTTTTTATATTCAAGTGTAAAATCACTGATCCTTAAGGAAGTGCTATCAGAAAGACAGCTGAACTTCCTCCAGTGATTTAATTTGGTCTGCAACAAATCTCACTAAAAGAGACAGTTATGTCCTGGTTATTAAGGCTTTCATGCAGAGGTCCACCAGATTTCACATCCCTACAAGAAGACCTTGTTTAACTGAAGGGATTTAAAGCAAGTACTCAAAAACAAGCATGCAGAAAGTGGTTTGAGTGCCTTTTTTTACCAGCAAGGCACTAGACAACACTGCCTGGCATGTTGCTGTACAGCCTGACAGCCAGCTGAGAAGGAGCTGGGTGTATGACCTGACTTTGTATTTAGTTGGAAAATTATCCTTCTTATGCCAAATGCTTCTTCAACATCCTAAAAACAATCACATAAAGGAGGTAAAGTTGGCTTTTCCTGTAACACACTGGAAAAAAAAGATTATTTAATTCTTGCCCCACTGTTGACTTACAGATGCAGCAAAATTCAGTCTCTAAACAGTAATCTCAGAAGACACGAGGATTTCCCAAAGGGAGTCATGGTAGAGTTTTTCTCTCTTCCCCATCCTACCTGCTGCAGAGCCAGCCCTTCAATCCTGGGCAAGTACTGAGAGCAAACAGTGATAAAACCTCCTTGGCAGGATCCTCCCTTCTGTGAGTGGCCAATATCTCAGCTGCAATCTCAGAATTGCTGTGAATTGAGGCCAGCTGTCCTTGCTTCCCACCACAGACTCTGCACAGCACCATGGAGCACTGTCACACCAGGGTTGAGAGTATATTCCACCACAATGACTTTTTACTTTGTCAAGTAAACTATGACACTGACAAATATTGTCTAAAAAACATTTCTAGTGTTAGGCCAAAGAAGAGGGTTGCATGTTTAAATATCATGGCTAAGGGTGTACATTGTTCTTCAAGGCAGAGGGAATACGAGGTGAAAAGAAGCTAAAAATCAAGCTGCAAAAATATTAGTGCTTCTAGGCATGTCCAGAAACAACTAAAGAAAGGATTGTGTTTTGTTTGATAGAAAAGAAAGGCTCAGCTGCCCAAATTAAAAATAACTGAACTCCATTTCTCCAAATTTATTTCACTACATTGCTGGCTCTATCTATACTGGGCTTAAATCCTGAAGTAATTGGAAACTAAGTAATTGAAAATTTAAGTAGAATAATTCCTGTTTCTAGCATTAGAGAGTTCAGTTTGGTGAGTTTACAAGAGTTTTTACAAAAAGCTTACAGTAGGCCTAAATTTGCATATTTGGACCTTTACTGGGAGCAGTGTCTGGGCACAGAGTGGTGTGTTCCCTCTGTGGACACCCCAGGTAACCACAAGGCATAAAATGAGTGTGTGAGAACTGATGTTTGACATTCCTAGGCCAGGGGCCAACCTGGCAAGTGCAGCACTTGCAAGGCCTAAGCAGAAAAGGTTTAAACTCTACCTAAGCAGCTGCAAGGGCTTTTGAAATCCTATCCTCCAGAAACCATAACCTATTTCTTCTCAGCTTCTGGCAGAGCACACACTCCTCTTGTTAATAAAGCAAAGCACCTCCAAGGAATTCACAGCCACTGGAAAAAAAGTCTAATATAAAGTAGCAATTTAATTTGCAGAGGTCTTGATAAAGGCCTTTTACTTTGGGATATGACATAAGGCTGTCACTAACAAGACAACACACTTACCTGTGAATAAGGTGTTTATAAAATTCCTTGACTACAAAAACAGCAGAGCCAAGTCCATGAATAATTGTGCTCCTGACTGGGCAACTTGCCCTGTCCCAAAATTTGATGCCTTTGGCCCTCCTGCTCCTTTTGCAAGGTGTACTGGCACTGCAGGCAGCCTTCCTTCCTGTGTCAGTCCCCTCCACAGTGGAGCCTGGTTCCAATCCCACATTTGCTGAGGCATGTGGAAAACAGCAGCTGCACACACCAAAAGGCCAAAAAACCCAGATCCAACTACTCCAGGCAGTCCTGGTGAGCTACCTCCTGGAAATAGCTAGTAACCTACACAAAGATACATCCTAGCAAAATACAGCCTATCTATCATCTTTAAAAACAGCTCTGGCCGCTGACTGCCACACCTGGGAGCAATGAGCAGGTGTATGGAAAAGAAGCAGGAGACCCAAATGGGCCTGAAACATGGTGAAATGCTTCATCAGGAAGATATTCCAGATTGCTCAGTGGATTTTGGATTCATATTCAAAGTCTGCTAATTTACATAAATCCCGATCTTTCTGCAATTCATTATCAACTCTGCTAATATTAGGATACTATTTTTTTTCACATTGGGTCCTCAATTCTTTAGTAGTTCTGGACTCCAAAACTTCCCTTCAGCTTTCCATTCTTAATTTTGTAAGATTGTGGAAGACTTTGAAAAATACTAGTTGTTTTATGCCAGAATAAATGAAGGTCACTAGCTAGGAGGAATCAACTTGTTATCAAATCTATTTGTGTATCAAAAGAAGGATCCAGACATAAGAGTACACATATTTCAAGAGAACATTATTAGTATACTTCAAATATTTATTAGAACTCTATAAATTATGTATAGAGTTGTTTGTGAGGCCACATAACATCATTGGTCATAGTCCGGCTTTTTGTTTGGAACAAGGCAGAAAATGTCACTGAACTCATGTATATGTATTTTATATTTTAAAAACCCCATACATCATCTTTATTTAGCTATTGTTAGAGGTGAAGGGTCCCCCCACAAGCACTGATAAGTTGTTTCAGTGATTGATTAGCCTCTTTCATGTAAAGATTATGTTTATCTGCTTATCCTCCACCCCCAGTGCTGACTCTCAGGCAGCAGAGCCTCAGATGTGCTGTTGTCTCTGATAAGAGAACCCTCAGCAGGATGCACAGCTAGGCAGGGATGGGTGAGGTAAATCAAACACTACCAGCAGCACAGCCTCCAGATACTGCTCCCCTCCTGACCATGTTGTTCTTGTAAGGCAAGCTAGCTGGCCTACATTTGGGGATGATCTGAGGCAGTTATACTGCTCCAGGTATCCAGAAACAGCCAAGAAAGCAATTTGAGTGCTCCTACACAGCATCCTCTCACAGCAACATACACTGCCAATATCCACAGGCTGTGATCAGGTGGCATGGGAAAGTCAGTCCTCCCAGTACATTGGCAGGAGGCAAGACAGACAACTCCCAGACTGCAGTTTTTGGTCAGAATAATCCAGAAACCAGCTGCATCTGACTTCTTTCCCCAGGTACAGCTCAGCTGGTTCAAATGCCTGAGGAGATCTGCCCCCTCTTCTTACACTATAGCATAGAGCAGTGGCTGTGTAGAAACACCTCATTTTCTTCCTGCACCCACCTCCCACTGAGGCAGACAGCCCTGGCTCAGCAAGCACCTTCTGCTCCGTGCTGCCTCTGACCCACATCTCATCTGCTCCAGTGCTTTTGCTGCATCCTTCCAGGTCACTGCCCTGCCTCTAAAAGCACATTCCCTCCACCTTCAAAACCTTGACAGAGTCTGAGTTAAAACAGCCACTGTCAGCATTGGCTGCTGGCAGCCTGACCCTCAGCTGACAGCAAAGCAGACAGTGCTAAAGCTTTCCTTTCTCCTCCCAGCTCCTGCTCTATGTATGTATTTGCAGGAATCATAAAAGCTCAGGCACCTTCCCCATCACCATTCAAGACATTACAACAGCCACAGGAAAAAGCCTTTTCCTTTCTGAGGAAACTGTTCCCTGAACATCTGCTCCCTGCTTGTCCTCACTGCTGCCCAAATAGATTTCTGTAACAAAGGCCAATCAACCTCAGGTAGCTCCTAGAGGAGTCAAAGAAGACATGATTTGGTTAGGTCACAGTCTGATTGCAGCTCTGAATCTGCCTAGATCCATTAGAAGTCCTGATGAAATCTTGTTTGCATCTATTTAGTAGATTATAGAAAGAAATGTGTTTCCAGCCAAGCAATTTTAGAGGACTATTTCTCTGCAGACCCTTTCAAGGGAAGAACCCTCTGACATCACTTTGCTCAGGAGGGTCTGGACATACACTGCATCCTTTTGTGTTGCACCTGACTGATCCTTGTGCATGTAAAACCAGACATCCTCTCATAAGAGGGGTGTCATTTTCTTCTCTTTCCCAGAGATTCTGGGGATGTGATCCAGCTGATATACACAGTTAGCGTATGGGACTCTCCCTGGAAATACAATAACATATCTCCAGTAATTTCAGCTCTGGCAGCTCAGATAAATCTTACTCTGCATCCAGCCATGGCCAGGACAGAAATGCCTTTTTCAGAGGAAGCTGATGATCTTGGCAAAACACATCCTCCTGCATCATGCGGGACAGGGGATGAACAAATCTCACACTGGCAGAACAAGGAGCATCGAAGTAGAAAGCTGCACATATCCTGGCAGTGATTTTTTGATGGGTGAACTCGGGGCCAAGCTGGGCAGGTTTGCCTCAGCCTTGCACAGCAGTCTGGGCAGCCTGTCATACCTCCAGACTTGTGATATATTCCCAGCACTGGCTCTTGATCAAACTTTTCTGTCATTTCCCTGGGCCAGTACTCTAACAACTGACCAGAAATTCTTCCTTTACCACATGGAAATGACTGCTAACATACGTAGAGTTAGCCTTGCATATTTGCTAGTTATGGTTAAGGAAATGAGGCAAAAAATGAGGGGTTTTATGTCCACTGTCAAATCGAATATGTCTTTGGTTTCTTTTAGGGAGGTAAAGGACAAGACATATTTATTGCTACATTGTTTCCCTTATGAAACCCTATTTTATTCTTCTGTAACTTTGTGAAAGAAAATGGGTTAAAGTTCCAAGTGGCCCAATTCTCTGCTGCAGAAAAGTGGTAACTAACATCTCTGTGAGCACCACGTTTTTATTTACAGTTGAAGCTGAAATGGCATTCGTCCTTGCAAGTGACCAAGAGATGTCACTGATACCTTCCACAGGGCTGGATGCCCACCAGGTGGTGAACTCAACTGGCTTTGGCAGCACCCACCAAATGTGGGTGCAAATGGTGCCATGTGAAAGTCCTAAAGCTTTTTCCCAAAGCTTTAGATACTTCTCTTATTTTGAGAACAAAGACAGCTTGCCTCAGCAGAGCTAACAGGTCAGGACGACCTAAAGGATGCCCTTAAAAGTTTCTTTGCTTTTAAGTGAAGTGGCCCTGCAAATGGCTTACTGAAGTGGCATCAATTTAGCAGAGGTTTTTTGAAGTAGAATTTTGTATTTTAGTTTCCCATGTGGGGTTATGCATTTCTGGTTTGTGCTCAAGGAGGAGGAGGCAGTTAAAAGAAAAAAAAGTGAACTGAATATTCATGAGCAGGATAAAGTAATATACTTCTCTTGAAGCAACAAAACCAAAAAAATTTAATGGGATTTGACTTAATCTCATATAGTCTCAATAATCTACTATAGAGTGATACTTTTTTTAAAAAATGCAAGATATTTCATTTTTTAAAACCCCATTTCTTAGTTTTTCCTGAATTTGTTTTACTCTTTCTGGTAGCCAAATAAATTGATTTAAATAAAGCAGTAATATATTAAATCTCAGTAATAAAGCTTGGCAGAAAATTAGTTTAATTTTTTAGGAGTTTGAGTTTTTTAAAAAGGCTTTTCTTCCCTGAGAAATTTGGCAACCTAACTTTGAGCAGAGGGACTACAATACTACAAACAGATTATGTTTGTTTTCCTGGCCCCACTGATGTCTCCACAAATTTGCATCTTTGAAAGCAAATTGAAGATCCACAAAAGGGACCACACTCCTTTCCTAGTTAACTACCACAGCCACATCTGCATCCCCTTTTCTCTACACACTGCAGGCAAGGAGTCTTTCCAGGAGAGGTGATCAAGTCTAGAAAGACTCTGTGCATTGATGCAGCACCTCCTTAGCTCCCCACAGACCACCTAATAGGCCTTGTGTTTCACACATCCCTCCTCCCGTGTATCCTCTTACTCCCTTCTATATCCACCAACCACCAGAGACTCTGGAGGATCATGAACTTGGTGATTCCAGGCACAGTCATGCCAACCACCCCATGCATGCCACAGCCTTCCTCTCAAACTTGTCATAACCTGTTTGCCTTTGAGAGCTGTCCCCCTCTGCTGAGTTTTGCTGAAATGTTAGTGCTTCCTGGACAACAGAATCACAGGATGGCTGGGGACAGAAGGGACCTCTGGAGGTCATCCAAGCCCCAGTCATACCCTGCTGTGGTTCTACAGCCATGGACAAAGGAAGCTCTGCACCAGTCACCTTCTTCTCTGTGCACCTTAACATAAGTTTTCTGATTCAGGAACCCATTGGCTGGTTTGTGCTGTCTTTTTAGGAAAACTTTCAGGGCTATTCCTTTTGCATAAGGATTGCATAAGCTTCAACTTCCTAGGAAACTGCGCTAAAAAAAATTAAAGCATAATGAGTGTCACAGCCAAGATTAGAGCCTGCAGGCAGGGATGTGTAAACCAAATGTGAGCTGTGAAGGAAGCAACAGTGTAACTGAACCAAACTGGCTCCTTGTGAGCTCCTGAGAATCTTTCCCAGATTTTAGACTTCTGATGGACTCTGTAAGATTCACGAAGGAGCAAATCTTAGGTTTAGTATCAGAATAAACAAAGCCTGGGCACAGAAGAACCGAAGGACTTGCTTTGATTTACAGACACTGTCACATCCTATGATAATTAATTTCATTAACAGGCCTGATATCAATCTCTCATTACTAAAGGAAAGTGTCAGAAACAGCAGAAATTGCTCTCATTGCATATCTGCTCCACCTAGACCAATAGATACTCTGCTCTCGTGCTGGCAGGACTGCCAGTGTCAGGAGAGCAGCTGCATCCCTTGCCATGCTGGCAAAAGGAGCCTCCTTACAGACCAGCAAAGGTAATGTACTGTGAAGCTGTGTGTGAGGAGCTGTGCTTTTAAGGATAAGGAAAACTCTGCCCAGCAGCCAGCTGACCTACATTTACAGCTGAAGATGTAAAGCTGACCCACAGGGACTTCTGTCTAACCTACAAACAAAGAAGAAGGGCTACTCAAGCAGACTGTGCCTTTTAAAACTATAAACTGAGCAGGAGGAGCAGCATGGGGACAGGCTTTTCCTGCTCCCACATGTAAGAAGCAGCCCAGTTCAATATACCATGGTAAGCCACTGCCAGCAGGGGAGCCCATTCCAGGATAACTCCTACCACCTCAATATGCCTTGCTGGAGGGAGAAAAGCCCAGTTTTGCTATGTGGAGACAAGCAGAGTGAGCATGGAGATGGCAGCCTGGGCTAAGCTGGGCAAACCAGGCCCTGGGGTCTCATTTCAGGGAGTAAAGCTGCAGCAAAGCCAGTGCTGCTGTGCTGTCTCTGCTGCCAGGCTCATGGCATCAAAGCTCACACAAGGAGAAACACTGAGCCACAGCTCACCACGTGAGCAAGGGCAACCTTCAAAAGGGGACAAACAGTGCATTGTAGGGTTGCTAGGCCATAAAGAGAGAAGAGGAAGAGAGAGAGGCACCTTCCCTAGGCACAGTGGTGATAGTTGCACCAGCAGAAGAGAATCACACACACTTGGGATTTTTAACCCCCATCAAACAAAGTAGCTCTGTTGAGATCAGCACAGTGCTGCTCCACAGTGTATGAGGATCTTCACATTGATATGAATCAGCCTTTAGAAAAAAACAGGCTCTCACTTAATTTGCTGAGTCCTTCCCCCAAAACACTGATTTTTCTTGAACAGAGCATTCCCTGTCCCACTGTGGAGCTGCAAGGTCACATGACAAGGAAAGAGTACATCAGCTCTTTTTCCACTGCTACAGTGATAAAGGAAAGACATAAATGAAAAACTGACTGTTATCACAAGGCAAAATTGCATATCCTAAGCCCACCTTAAGACAGGCTGAAAGTGTTAATTAAGCTACCTTACCTATAGTTAAATTACATCACACTGTGTCATCCCTGAATGGCAGTTCTCTACATTGGAATTTTATGAGATAAAACCAGAGCAAGGAATAGCTCTGCTGAGCTCTGTAAATGTAAGTAAATAACCACAGAAGGAAACAATTAATAAAGCCTGTGTAGAAAGACATCTCCCAGATTACTCAGTATTAATGTCCTTTCAGTTTCATTTTGCAGAAATCTAACCACCTTTTATCAAAACTTCACAAAGACAAGACCTTTCCTGGGACCATGCAAATGGCTGGTGCAGATGCAATAACCTGGGAGCCAGTGCAGCTGAACTGCAGCCTGGAGCAGGGACTGACTGCTGAGACACAGCCACGTGTCTTGCTTGCGACTCAGAGCTTGTGTTGGTGCAAGTTGCTGCAGTGGGTGTCTATATTTATCACACACTTGACTGGGTCATGTTTTTTACCTTGGTTCTCAGGTAGAAGTCACCTGCATATAGGAGATTCATGGCATTTCTGTGAAAACCCTGATGGTTAGTGTGATGCTCATATATTGGAGCCAACATGGGACATCAGCTTGAACACAAACCTTTCCTGTTTTCATGCATCATACCTTTGTCCTTCCACCCAGCCACAGCCTTGTAATGTAAAAGGGGGTTAAGAAGTTAAGCAAATACTTCTTCTCTTTTTTTTATATTAAACTCTGGTGTCCATCATATTAAATAAGGTCAAGAGGAATGAGATTCGGTTTGCAGAACAAAGAGGAACATTTAATATAAAAATCTAATCTGCTGTGATAAAACTCCTATTTCCTGTAACATGGATTCTGGAAAGTAATTCAAGTCACAGAATCATGGTATCATAGAATATCCTGAGTAGGAAGATATCCATAAAGACTACTGAGTCCAACTCCTGGCCCTGCACAGGGCAAGTGTTCACTATTCCTTTGCTGAGACAAGTGCATTTTCCTACCATGCTTTTTTCCAAGCACAATCTTTTCTATTAGAGAGGTTGAGGTAATTACCCATGATTGACCCTGACAGACCTTATCAGTTCAGCAAGTCAATTCCATATTTTCTCCTCACAGATTTCAGCAAGTTCATGATCAGCAATGCTTTTTGGCCAAAGTTAGGCCCTTTTTACTTGTAGGAAATAGACATTTCTATTCATTCAAGGAAGATGGACTGGAAAAACATTTCAAAAGTGATTACAGGATTCAACATCATATGTACCTAAAACATTTCTAAAAGCTAGAAGGTCAGAGGCTTTAAAGCTGCTTTTGACAACTTTTAAATATTTCACCCTAATCTTGAGCCACAGCAATTTACAAGAACCTGAGGAGATGACAGACAGATCATTCCACAGTAAGGAACAGCCTGTCAGACATAATTTTTGTTAGTGACCATCTCCTCTAAGAACAGAAGCATTGACCAGCATATATTCCATGTGGCAAATTACATATTCACTAAAATACAGTATACAGTCATCTGGATTTATGAAACATTGCAGAACTCTCTCAAGGGAAACCAAAATAAGAAGTATATAATCCTTCTGTAGTCTAGCCTGAAAATTACATGCCTGTAACACCACACAGAGCGTTTTCCTCAAAAAATTCTTCCTAAGAAGCCAGCTGAAAAGAGAAGCCAGGTATGCTGGGGGAACATTTTCTACATTAGCACTAAAACAGCAAATTAAATTATTATATAACTTTAAAGTCATCCCATCCTGCCCCCACCCCCTTTGGTTACCTATGTGGGGACCAATTTGTTCAACTTTGTGCCTTGTACTAGCTCTCCATTGTGAGAGCCTATTTTAGCCTAGATTCCCACAAATTGCCACGTTTTAATGGTTTCTTGACCAAAGGAGCAATGCCCATCTGGACACACTCAGCCAGCCATGTTTCATCAAACACATGACATGATGGTACAGAAATGCACCATCTGCTTTAGGGTTTAAGCTTTCATATTGTGTCCATCTTTTGCAAAAGATTAAGGGGAGACAAATCTTTGTGTCCCCTTATACTCTTATATGGGGTCATGGGTGAGTCTGTGCAGTTTTGCCATTTGCTGCTGCCAAAGGAGAAGCTGAAACTACTCTGGGGGTGCTGACAGTGTTGCAGTACAAGTGGCCACAGGTTGCTGTCTTACTGATGAAAATTTTCCAAGGAGTCCAGCAGGCTTTCCCTTCCCCTGCTTCCATCCTGCATCTCCTTATCCCTGGGAGGTTCACATGAACACTGTGAGGGAGGAAACCTCTTGTGTCTGGGGAGGTAGAAGTGTACATCCACACATACTTTGTAAACACTTCAGTTTACATTAAAGGCACGAGCTGGGTATAATCATTATCATTTTGTGATAGGAACACCCAGAAAGGTCCCAGCCACTGTCTGCCCACTAAGATCAAAGTGGCTGCAACAGCTACACCATGAAGGGAGGACATGAGCTGCTCTGGAGAGGTCCTGTCACCCATCCATCTGTTACAGCTGTGGGTGTAGAAAACATGGTGTTGCCTAGCTCCTGTTTTCTCCCAGACTGCAGTGCTCTGCAGAAAATAATGAGCAAACTTCAGCAAGTTTTGCTTTCCAAGATGGTATTTCCATGGAGATATTCCTGAATGTCTCCAGCTGGTGTCCTGGCTATGGATTTAGAAGCTTCTAAAAGGTATGATAAATAATGTGATTAAAAGCAAATAGGTTGTCTTTATTCCAAGGGATGTGTGTATCAGGCTGGTGGGTTTTTTGGTCATACAGATTTCTCACAAACAAAGAAATTCTAACTTTGCTTTGCGTTGCTTTCTAAATTTCTTCTCTGGTTAGTTTTTCTCTATCCCTGCATGCCAGGCACCCTGGCATCTGGATTGTGCACCATGGAAAAGCCATCCTCACATAGTCTATGAAAGAATGGAATTTGCTAGTGGAGAAAGAGCTTTCCTGGCTATTTCCAGTGTGATTTGGAACATGAGGAGGTTGCTGGCTCTGCTGCTGGGTGCAGCATGCTCCAAGCCTTCAGACTGGAAAACTCTGAGCTACCTAGGGTACCTTCTCCTGGTACTGTCCATTCCCTTACTCAAGACAATTTTTTGCTCAGAAAGCTGAGATCAATTGTTAGGTTCTGTATTCCTTGAGAATAAATGCCTTGCTGTTGCAGAAGCTGCAGAGCATGTGATCAAAGGATGCCATATGGGCCATTTATTAACAATGAAAAATGAATGCACCATTTGTCAGGCTGTAATTGAAACGGAAGAACAATTCCAGTTTTCACTCCCACTGTTGATCTGGCTATCTGTATCACAGAGCATAAACAGTTTCTTGCCTTATTACTTCTAGCATGAATCCACAGCACATTAACTTTACACATGGATACTGAGAGTAAATATTTCATGTTATGACTCAATAACATGCTGGTATATATGTAAGCATATTGCCTACCAGCTTCCTACTTACATACATGTTAATGGGATTATGTTTATATACATATACAGAAATACAAATTCACATCCAAGCTAACCAACCAACCCAACAAAGATAAAAATAAAATCACTGCAGACAGTTTACATGTCATTCTGAATTTCAAGTGTTTTAAAATACTATTGCAATTTGCAAGGCCACATTCTAAATGAACATGCTGTAAGAGCATTGCATAGAAGCCATTTTAAACTGTCAAAATACAAATCAATGTATTCCACTCCCTTAACTCAGGTCTTAAGCTAAAAACAAAACATTTCCAGACAAATGCTTTCTTAAGTCAAAGAATCATAGTTTTCTCTTGGTTTCATTTCTGCAGAATTGCCAAGTACAATCATTAACATAAATCACAAGCTTTATATTTTTAGTCGCCTCCTTTTTCTACTTTTCTCCATTTTCTCCCCTCAAAATAAAATGTCTGGAACTGCCTTTATCTTTCATCCACTTCAACAAAACTGAGAAACTTGCAACATTTACAAGGCTGAGGGAGGCAACTGGGGGGCAAAGCACCACACCAGACTGAAAGCAGAACAGGAAAATATCTGCTGTTCTGTTTTGAGGGTGGCTTCATTCATGGCCTTCCTACTGCTACAAGCTGAGGGCCAGGCCAGGAAAGGGCAACTCATCCCATGTGACTGATCCTCATCCCCCGCCCTGCCACAGGGCCCTGAGCCACCCTTGCTTCCCTGGGACTGCTCAGAGGCCACCAACACAGCTCAGGCACAAGGAGCATTCCTTGGGTATCCATTCCATGGTGCCCAAAGTAAGGCCACATCTACTTTTGGCTTGACTGACAGAAATCACCAACATTTTGCCTGTTGTGCATGTAGAGTGATGGCAAAGGCTCAAAAATAACTGAGCCATTATTCAGCTCTTTCAGGATTGCTATTATCCTGGAACACACCAGCAGCACATCAGTAGCAGGGTTTCAAAAAGCCCTTGAATAATCAAGAGAATCACTCATTCACTCATTCCCCTCCAAATAAATTGCATCCTACTTAGTGGCAAAGCTCCATTTCTACCAGGGGTTACTTTCCATGTGTCTCATTTAAATCTTAAACCAGCAAAATTCACATCTTCACTCATTTTTCCTCCCCCTTTTTTTTGCCTTTTCAGTATTACAACTATAACAGCCACAGACTGCAAGTTCACAGAGATGTGTTTGACATTAATACAAAAAACTTCTCCAGGAGGACAAGCAGGTACTGATTTGGTATGTCAACACTATGTTTTTCACATTTGTTAAACTTAAATCTTAGCCTGAGATAAGCTCTAATTCAGATTCCACAAGAAAATCCCAGGAAATCACAAACATATCTATAAAACTAGGTATAAAACAGCCTCATCTTCCATATAATGACAGAGCCTGTGATTTCTGGAAGGGATGTTTGGAATCCAGTGAGTATGAATGTCAGCTTCCCGTGGCTACCTTGGAAGCCTCAGTCAGCAAGAACAGGAACAGGAATGGTGCAGAAACAGAGGAACAAGCAAAAACATAGTTTAGACTATTTGCAGGGCCAAATAAATGTTTACAAGACATTTAGAACCAAAGTTTGTCAATGCTACCAGGCACAATTGCACAAAAGTCATACTAAACCATATTTGCTTCATCATTTCTCATTAATACAAGGTCCTAACTCACTCTCATAACCACAGGTGGTAACAGGGCCAGACTTCATGGACTGCCATTCCACTTGTCATGGGAGCCAGTTCAGAAGTTATTTACTACTGAGCTGAAACAGAGATAGAATTCCACCAAACGAGGCCTCCCCTCTACCCCACTTGGACATAATGGGGAGACTCCTCCTTACAATTACAGCTGCAAATCAATGTTCATGTCTCTCCTGCACATACAAACTTGGCCCTCCCACTCTGTCCTCTTCCCAGAGTACTCAAAGCATAACTTCCACACAGCTTGGAAAGGCAGCTGTGATGCAGGTGATTCCAAGAGGCTATAGCCAGCCCCAGGCCATCCATTTCTGATTCCCTAAGGAACCCTTTGCATCCCAGTATGGTACTGCAAAGCTATTCCAGACAAGGCAAATCATGAAGCTGCTCAGTTTTCTCCTTGGCCTCAGGAAGAAGAATGAAGAAAAGCATCATTGCCATCAACAGTTGTGCTATTCACAGCCCATGAGTACGGGAAGTTCTAGCTGGGGAAGTCTTTGGGGACTGTGTATAGCTTTAGCCAGCTTTAATTTAATATTTTGACTCAGCTCTGAGGAAGCTACATTGGTCCTGCACTATGTTCAGGAGGGATCTATTTGCAGAAAACACTGACACCCCACTTCCTGCACCACCTCTCCTAAAAACCCCCTACGAATTATTAAAGAGAGGTATTTTGAACAAGTACAGTGATAAAATGTTGCTTCCCAAAGCTATCACAAATAGACATCTTCAAACTCCGCTCCAAGTATCAGGGGCACTGCAGGCTGTTCGAGTGAAACTCAGGTTATTTAGTATCATTTTTGAAGCAGCAGGTATTATGCACTCTCAGGATTAACTGCAATCCTTGTATATTATAGGACTACTGCAGTCTAAAAAGCTGCATTCCTTCATTCTGTTCCAGTGCCGCTGATCAACCATCAGTTCCTTAGGTAGCAATATTTTTGGGGGCTCTTCAGAAATGTTTATCTGTAGAGCTGTTTGCAACTGATGTAGGTGCAATGCAGTATCCTGCCACTTTGAGCATCACACACTTTGGGGGCTACATTAAAAACATTCCCTTCCTTTGCTCTGCCCTATTTTTGCTCTGTGGCAGAGCACAACTTGCAAAACGATCCATAGCATCAAACTTAACAGAAGTTACCCTTAAAAAAGAAAGGGCAAGATTAATCAGCAATTTTTAGAAGACTTGAGCAAATATTAGCAAGCAGCTCTGGTATTTTGAGTTTCCACTAGCAAAATTACAAAACCAAAGTAAAAATTTTAATATCAACATCTTGCAGCTGCATTTTGCTCTCTTGTGGCTAAAAGCTTAAATCAATGTGTTGCAGCACAGGAAATAACCAGAGTAGGACACAAACACAGTGTTTTAACTCAGATCATTGCAACAGTTAATCGAGCATTTTGTGACAGCAACCCATTTACCACGTACATTTCCACATAATTAAGCAGCAAACGAGACACAGTCCACAGCAGCCTCACATTTAATTGTGTCAGCAATCAGATCATGAAGCACCCTGCACATACAGACGTGGCTATACGGACCTGGCTTTCTATACTCACCGTGCAGCAAGGCATGGGTGTTACGCTGGTCTCCCAACAATCGCTTCAGAGCCCCAGGCAGAGCAACCTTCCTCTCACTCTCATCTCGGGCAAGTCAGTGCTTCTGGAAGGTGGCCAGGCAAGATCAGATTCATCAGCCAATAAAATTGTCTAAAGCTGCCGTTCCACAGGAGACCGTTCCTCCGGCTGCAGCCTCAGGAGCAGCCAATAAAGGAGAAAATCAGCATCAGAGTGCAGGCGAGCATTTTGCCCCACACTGAGGGTCTGCTTGCCAAAACTCCAGCTTTCCCCTGCCTGTGCTGCTGCACACAGTTATCCTGCATGAAAAACAACTTGCACTTGTCTTGCCTGGCTAAAATAGGTGCACAGCTATTCTGAACGCTGACAAGGGTAAAGGAATCAGTCAGGCAGGAGCCTCATGAGCTGGGAAGCAATAGAGTGACATTTGGAGCCATGGATTCGTGCTGCTAGAGGGGTACCACAGCAGACCCAGCTTTTTGTGGGCACTGGGAATTACTGCTCACACAATGTTCCTTCAGTTGAAGACAGACAGTTCATGGGGGGCAATGTGGAGACTCTGAAAACCTTACCCCTACTTCATCTCCCAGAGCTGGATCTGCTGCAGTGGCTGCGGGAAGCCATCCTGTCCTCAGCCCCACGTGTTTGTCCTGGACTTCATTGCCATTCTTAGGAGCCCTTGATTTCACCCTGCCAGTCCTACAGCAGCAGGAAAATATCCCAGTGTGCAACAATACTTCACACAGCAGCTGCCTGACATCCCAGGATCCTTAGGGCTTGCTTTTCCTTGGAAAAACCAAAAAAGCCAGTAAAAAAAAAAATCAATCTTACTATGTGTTATCTAACCAACAGTAAATCCTAAAGGTGACAAGGCATTTGTGACAGTTATGCATGAAAGCAAGTCAAGAAAGACCTTTGGAGGTATTTACTTGTAAATTAACAATCTGAATAAGATCAGGCCTCTGTATTATCAGTCTGAACACACAGAGTTTGACAGCAGATAACACATTTTTGCCTCAAAATCTTAGCAGAGAAAAAGCACAGGTGGTCTCTGCACAGTATTTTACTGCCTTGCTGGCAGTTACCTCCCCTAACCTCTCTGACGTTAAAACTATTTGGATTTGTTTCCTCAGAAATCTTGCACCAAGGTGGTTTATCTGCAAAGCTGAGTTGCCACCCAATCTGACAGCAACCCTGTGAAATCCCATTCTCAGCAACAGTTTTTTCAGTTTCCCAACACAAATGAAAAGCAAATACCATCCAGACTTCACCAGTGATGTTACATACCCTCACCTACGTGTATTGGAGGACAAAATTGTCTGTAGTGCAGACGGACCATTGGAAGGCTAAGGCTTTGCAAAAAGCTACATTGAACCTTGAAATGGGAAGGGATTCTTAATGAAAAAGCAAATGATAAGGAAAAAAAAAGATTAGAATATGAAGATTGGAAATTAGAATAAATTAGATATTAGACATAGGATCAGCAAGACTGTCATTAACAATAACTGGTTTTCATTTTCATGTGCCATTGCCTTTAAACTCCTGGTTTATATGGATGTAGTTTTACATATTTATGAGAGACCTCTGCTCTCTTTCTAAATATTTGTGTGAAACCTCTCCTTTCATGCTGGTACTACAGCTATTTGAAGGACAACAAGCCAAAGATGCATCCCCCAGAGCTCTGGACTCTTTATTACACTAGAGGAGCTGGAAAAGAGGCTCCTCAGAATCCACACTATGATAAAATCAAGCAGCACAGAAGCACAGCCTGACTGAATTCAGCAGCCTGGACTTTGCACTCTGATCTTGAAAAGTGAAGAGGGTCCCAGGGAGAGTTGGCTGGGTAACCACAATCACATCAATATGGCTACACTTTGCTACTACATTGCTACTTTATTTAGCAATCTTGTCATATTTATGCTTCTGTACACTTGTCTCACACCGCTGCTGCCTAATGCTCATTGGTTTAGAGGCTGTAATGACATGTCCATGTTACTTGCTGGTTGGCTGTCATGCTATCAGGGGTTTTAGCTGAGGTGTGCTAAATCAGCAGTTCTCACACCATGTTTGGCACCTGGCTTTGTCCTTGCACAGTGCTTATTCCTCTTTGTTGTATCCATTCAAGGACAGTATATAGTCTATCTTGTTCTGAGGACAGAACATCGTCTTCAAAGTAACTCTGTAATCTGCAGGCCAGGGTTACCCAATTCTTGTAAGAGTACAGCATGCCCTTGTTTTGCCAAGAATTCTTCTACAGAAAAGTTGCATGTGCAAGCATTCATGTTCTGGATTTTCCTTTGATGTAAATTGGAATTGACCCATGTCAATTCACAGAGGCTTTTCTTCCAGCTGGGGCTCTTCTGCTATCTCTGTAAAACACAGGGCTCCATTTGGAGCCATGGTGTGCCGCCATATTGTCCATTCAAGGGCAGCACTGGGCAGGGAGCACACACCAACCTGAAGGCAAGTACATGCTGAGGGCTCCCTCAAACAGGGCCTTGGGTCTTGGAAAGAGGCTTGTCAAGCAGTAACTTCAGAAAACAGTGCCTTGGCTGCAGAGAGGCAGCCAAGCTGGACATACACTTCCTCAGAGCAGCTGGCTTAAGGGAACCATGGGACACTTGACAGCAGGTGAGGAGCCTCCTTACCTCTGGGAGCAGGAGAGCTCAAAGCCAGCAGCAGGCCAGGACCCACACCAGTGACACACAAAAGAGGGGGATGCCAAGCAGGTTCCCAGACCAGTCTGCCTCCAGGAACTTCTTCATTTTCCCACAGCTGAAAAAAAAACATTCAGCCAGGCAGCTGTGCTGGTGTCCCATCCCACTGGCAAGCATTGGGTTGATTTAGGCTGGAAATTGTGCACATTGTGCTAAAAACCTGGTGAACACATACATTTTCTTCTCCTCTGTGTTTGGAGTGAGGTCAAACTGCACAGAGAAGTGCTGCTGCAGGGTTTGGTTAACACTCATCATAAACTTTAGTTCCAGGACTTAAATTCAGTAATGGAGAACATTTTCTAAGCTGCTTTCTGCACATATTTGAGGTGATTTGGGTTCTAATTAATTTGGAACAGGGCAGGGAGTTCAGAAATTTTCCTTTTCTCCCTCTGACATCCCTGTGTCCCACTTTAGTTTTAAAGTGGTAAGGCACATCTAGAGTAAGGCACTAGGAGGGAGAAAGAAGAGAAAGAAAAGAAATCTAGCTGAATTAGAGATGGCTGACAGGGCATTTCATCAACCCAATTGTGTACTCAAAGCTTTTCAGAATCCATAACAAGAGTGGCCATGCAAATCAGTGAGTCATTGCAACAGCTGAAGGGGAAAAACCCTACACACACACACACAAAAAAAAAGGAAAAAAGTAAAAAAAAAAAGAAAAAAAAAAAAGCAGAACTCTGCTTATCTGCTGAACCTGTTCAGTGAGGAGTTTCCATAGCATGCTTGTGCTTTGCCTAGCCATAGCCCATTTTTATTCTCTTCAGCCTTTCACATTTCTCCTTTGTGAACTAGGGTGTTCTTTCTGGGAAAGCTACAGCACTTTCTTACACTAGGACAGCCCAGCAGCATGCAGGAAGCCAATGACACTTCAAGGAACCAAAGTGTATATTTGTAGTAAGAGCTAAGGCTGTTAAATCTGCTTTGGGCTTCTCTATAACACAAGATCAAAAGCTGCTTCCCTCTTCCCCATCTCTTCCAGCACCTGGATGTGCAGCTGGCATGCACATGTCCCCAGCAAGGGGGTTGGGCAGTCTTAACCTTTTAACAGCAGTATTCTGCTTTTCTGTGTTTTATGGGCTCAGTATTTGCACAGTTCCTTAATAGTTATTTATTTTTTTAAATATATAGATGTCCTCAGTGTTAAAAGAGAATATATTGATTTTTGGGAGAAAACTGTTTTGCACTCAATCCTTCACATTTTGATCACAAAGGACAGCAGGACGCTGTGACTTTCTGTAGTTTCACCTTTTCTAGCAAGGAGTGATGAAAGGCCATATATATATGAAAACAAGTAAAATAATCAGAAGAACTCAGATTGTTTTTGCACCCACCTCAAGTCTAAGCAGTCCCCGCTTGTCAGGACTCCAGAAACATGGAGAAATCCAAGTGCAATATGCACCAGAAAACAGGCATTGATCCTAGAGTACACTAAAGCAGCCTGCAAGAGAGTAAGAGGAAATTATTTCCCTGTGAATTGTCTACCCCTGTGAGAAGTGAGATACCCTCACTTGGAGCAGGCAGGTCAGCAGGCACAGTATCCTGCTTTGAGGGGGAAGGCTGCTTCTGAGTGAACAGAATGCGGAAGGAGAGACAAGATCAAAGATTTGGTGTTGCAGTGCTCAGCTCTAGGTTGCTTCACACAGTCCTACTCCATGAGCAGCCTGTGATGAGCAAAAGGGATGAGACCAGCTCTGTCAAAGCTGGGGGGTTTGTGCTGCAGGTATGTGTAAAAAACAGCTTCAGTGTATGGTTCCTGTGATCTCTCATGACAGATACCTAACTTATTCATTAACACAGGAAAGGAGACCTTATGGGACTCACAGCTGAGGAAAGAAAAAAGAAGTCATGTTGCTCAGAGCTCTGATTCAGATGAAGCAACTCTGCAAGTCTAATAATGCAGCTTCTGGCCTTTAGTGTTATTTATGGGAAAAGTGAATTTGAACAGATCTGCTGGGTTTGTTCAATAAAAGGAAGGGACTGGGTTTTCATTTACACACACACACCCCTCCTTAAATCAGTTTGACACTGCAGTAGAGTTGATGCTCTCTGCTTGGCAGCCTCATTACCATCTGTAACAAATGTAACATCTTATAAATAATTTATGTTGTAAGAGCAAATACAGTTTAGAAGAAAGAAAACATTTAGGAAATCTGGGATCAGAAAAGGCTAGAGTGAGTCAACATGGGCCTCTCAGTTGCCATGGAATTAAGAGCATTACCCTACCCGCCTTAGCTGCAGTCAAACAGCAGCCCAAGTGACCATGCAGGAAATATTGCATCAGATTACCAGAAAGGGAAGAAGAGCACTAAGCAGGGAGGGAGATCTCCCACGGAGGGAGTGTGCTGGACTGGGACCCAACAGGAGCCAAACTTGTTTTCCAACTCCGTTACTGATTTCTGTCCCACTCTAGGCTGACCCCTAACTGTGAGGGGGAGGAAATGCATATAAATAAATGAAAAATTTTAACAAACAGCTGTTCTGGCATCAATACCTTGTCACATCCCATTTTCTGCTTGTTGAAATGAACTTTACCCTGCTGCATTTGGACTAATTTATCATGCATTATGTATGTTCCTCTGTCTCAGAGTTTAATTATTCATGAATCCCTCCACCTTCACCTTCTTCCCCTTCCACATTCACAAGGACCAATGGGCACAATTCATCAACCCAAGCCCTCCATCACCACCAGCTCTCCAAGGTGTAAGCCTGCAGCCTGGCCCAGCTGTGGACATTTCTGGCTCCTGCCAGAGCTCCCCACATCCATGTATGTGTCCACTGACCTGCCTGAGAGCTGGGGAGCACTGCCTGAGGCCTGGCTGCTGGTGCGCAGAAATGGCATCTCCCCTGGGGCTCCCCCACAACCTTCCTGCCCCTCAGGCAGGTGCTGTAGGCTGGGGACAGACCAGTGTAACCCCTAAAAATATGGGGTGGCCACCCAGGCGTGGTGGGGTTGGAAACAAAAGCCCTAAAGTGAGGTTGGAAACAAATTCTCCTCGTCCCCCACAGTGGCGGGAATCCCGAGGAGCTGCCTCAGGGCCCTGAGGGCCCTCTCGCCTAGGACGGGACTCATTGTTTCTCCCAGCACCATTTTCACTCCATTTCTGTCTGAAGAAGGCAAACCTATCTGCTGGGTTCCAGCTTGCACAGGGGCCATGCCAGTCCTGTTCCCAGCAATGGTGGGAGTGGGGTAGCGTGGAAGTGGCCACATCGGACAAGGCCTGATGGCATCGGGGTCACCAGGAGCAGATCCATGCCTGCTGTGGTGCCCAGGTGGGGCAGCAGAGGAGCAGCCACTGTGAGGAGAGGGGCCAGGGGCTGCCCTGTGCCTCCCCTGCCACACCACTGTGTGCTGCCTCTCCCTGAAACTGGAGCTTTCTCTGGGAAAAGGTTCTCCAGTGAGAGCACAACCCTCACCAGCAGCAAGGGACAGTGTGAGGAACAGCCCTGGCAGCAGCCTGGGGTGGACAAGAGGCGAGGCAGCATGAGGAACATTTATAAACTCGTGGAAGGAGGAATTACTTACAGCACAGAAGCTTTTTCTGAGAGCCAGGATCTAAAAGATGTTTTCAGCTGCCAGTGCCATGGGAATCTTGGTTTGACTCAGGTGTGTTCTCAGCAGGATCTTGCATGGGACCCATGAAGCATAAGACAACACCTGATGCCAGCCAGGCCTTCCAAGCCAGCTCCTAGCGTACAAATCCAGCCAAACTGAGAAAAAGTACAAAATTATTACTGGTTTCTGTACCTTAAGTGCCAGATACCATTGTTTGCATTTTATTTCAGCCCCCATTTCTAAACAGCCACAAATAGATGTTTTTTAAAAAACAGAGCACTTTTCTCCTATTTTTAGTAGCAGTGATATCCCACAGTGTAGAAGAGGTATAATCTGCTGTCATCACTGCTGTCCTGGGCCAGTGCTCTCACCTGTGCTGTATTACTACTTCATTTAGCATAGAATGCCTCAGTCAACACCACTGCCTAATGCACCAAGTATAATGTGCTTTTTTTAACTTTTAAGGCTTCCCCTCCAGCTTGTATAACATTGCTCAGCTGATCTCTTAATTTCCTACATGCAAAAATCAAGCTCTTTGTTCTGAAACCACACAGCTTTCATCTGCTGCCAAAGGGGAATCCATCTGGGTGCCATAACTTCCACCCTTTGAAATGAGTCCTCCCCACACCCACTAGCAGACAGGAGGCCTGGGGCCACAATTCAGGATGCCTGCCTGATTTTGATTTACCAGGGAAGCAGGGAGGATTGGAGAGAGCAGGCATTCTCATCCTAGTCACAAATCCTTCCTCACAGATAAACCTCACAGGATGGGGGGATTTCCCCAAGTGTAGCAAGACCCTAACTACCACTGTCCTTTCCATTGGCTGTGCTGTGCATTTAGTTAGGCAAAAAGATGGCATTTCATTTAACTGTAGGAGTTATTTTGGGTTTTTCCATCCCTCAGAGCACTATGGAATTTTGGTTTCCTCTGCTGTGGCTGTGCTTAGTACAGAGGGCCCGGGGCTGCTGCTGGAGACTGGCCCATGATGGAGATAAAGCCTTTACAAGGCAGAACTGTGAAACACTGCTCTGTCCACTACAACTTCTTGGGCTGGCCCCTCTGCTGCTTTTGCATAGCAAGAACCACATCATAAAGCCAGACACATCCCATGGCAACTGATCAACCCCAAATGTCTCGTCCCCCACCCACAGCCCTTAGCC
This sequence comes from Melospiza georgiana, assembly GCF_028018845.1. Taxonomy (NCBI): domain Eukaryota; kingdom Metazoa; phylum Chordata; class Aves; order Passeriformes; family Passerellidae; genus Melospiza; species Melospiza georgiana. The sequence goes on from NC_080435.1 coordinate 16,256,080, forward strand.
CTGGCAGGCCCCGCTTGTCTGGCCACCCTCACACCTGCTGCCTGCACCACAGACCCCACCTTCTCTTTCAGTTTCATTGTTGAGGCTATTTCTTGCTGTAATTAGTCAATTGATTCCCCCATATGCGAACACTGAGGCATCCTGAGACTGTCACTTCAAAGGGCTTTTGTCACCAATAATTGAAGCATCTCCACCCAAGCAGGCTGTGCTTTTGATCAAGGATAAGCAGTTTGCTCCTGACTGTGGGCCAAGGAAAGCTATAATTTGATCACAGTGCTGGCAGATGTCCTAGTGAGCAGGGGAAACTCACTTTGTTATGCTTAGTAGCTCCTGCCTTTCAATCATGGGAAATCATAATTTGACTATTAGCATGTAAGAATTTTCCTTACACACCAGCAAAGTTAAAAGGCCACTGTCAGTTTGGAACATGATGCCTTTCCTATAGAGGCTTCACACTAATATCTCCCTGCTACTTGCCTTTCAGTTTCTGGTACAGTCACAAGTTATTGATATGTTAGATTTTTTGCAATGGAAGTAATTATCTTCACAGAAATTATTCACTTTTTCCTTTTCTGTTGTGTGAAACAAGAAGAAGCACCACAGCTTCACTTCTGCAAATATTTGCAGTTTACACCTGCAATGAAAAACACAGGTTTTTCCCACCACATCCTCTCAGCACAGCAAGAGTGTTTTCTGCTTCCCCCAGGCTTGGGAAAGCAATTCATCCCCACAACCCAGCTGCTAGCAAAGATATCAGTTCATTTTGCAAATTCTTTTTGGGGTATTTCAAAGATGATTGTTGTCTTTGTTAATGATACCAACATTGAATAGCCTACAAAGCCCTCTGATTTTATTCCTACTCCACCCATTTAGTTGAAGGGATCTACTTCTTAGCCATTTGCAAAACTGCTTTCAAATGTCTCCTAAACATTTTGTGTCTAAGAAGTATGAAAAATGGTAGACAATTGCAAATGCTGCTTATTAAAGTGACCATGGTCACCACACTGCTGTCTCATGCCTCAGCTGCTGGTTGTGTTTATCTCCCGCCTCTGGCCATATCATTGATTGCAAACTCTAATCAGGAAATGGTCCTTCCCTCCTTGGCAGCTGTGTCCTCAGCCCAAGAGGAAGCAGCCACCTGACTCCTCCAGAGCCATGCTGCTTTTTCCAAAATAAACTAAACAGCAAAGTCCTTGCAAGTTGAAATGTCTGCTGAGTGAAAGCTCAATCCCAAGAAAAACTGTAGTGTTGTGGCTTTTTCCGGGTGCAGAGAGCAGTCTCTGCAGACTGTGATGCTGCTGGTTGTGTTTTCCCAGAGATTCTGGCTCTACGTTCTAAAAGCATTTACAGCATATTGATCACTTCATGTAGTAAATTGCAACTACAACAATGTTTCAGCTGGAACCAATTGACCATAGCTCATAGAATAATACATTCATGTACCTCTAATATCATTTAAAGCCAATGGAGCGAGCTTTAAGGCAATGACATTGTGCCTTCGTCAGGCTGACATATAAAATCTCACTGCAAAAGAATAATGTAACCAGAGGGAAAAAAATTTAAAAATAAGAAGTAAAAAGATATCTAATTTCTGTCTGTGCAATGGAAAGTGGATAACCTAAATATATGGCTCAGTGCAATGCTTCTCAGAAAAGAGCATATACTTTCTACAGCTCTTTAGAGTAAGGTCCTAACTCAAATCTATAAATCAGATAAGAGAATACTGAGTAAAAAATACATCTTGGAATAGGTCAACGAATAGAATACTAAAATCTACAAATAGGAGAGATGTTGGGGTTAGGGGGAATTTGCCTTCAGTTATGATGCCATCTGCAGAAAGTTTAAAAGGATATTACTGATTGACATCCAATACATTCAGATTCCCTGTTCTCTGTTCCATCATTTTCTGTGTGCTTAATATTGCTAAAAGAAAAAGAAAAAAAAAAAAAAAAAGAAAGGAAAAATAAAGGGAAAAAAGGGGAAAAAAAGAAGAAAAAGTAAGCTTGGTTTGCCAAGGCCCTGTACAAACTGCCTGCTCTATGCCAACATTCCCTCTCTAGTCTGACTTGCAAGAATAGGGGAAGAGAGAGAAGGTCATGATTCACATGTGACAGGAACCAAAGCTTTCTTTGGATTTCTCAGTATTTCATTCCCTTTCACTAAAAAACACATTTTAAGAAACAAACAAGGAATATTTTCCTCAATCCTGATTGAAACAGCCATGTTCATCTTTACCTTCAATTGCTTTTAAAAATAATGGTGAATAAATAAAACAAAGAAATTCTAAAGAAAGATTTTTTTCAGGTGGAACTGTTAAAATCTTTTTTAGTGGCATTTTTAAAAGGTAACACTTTCTAAAATGAAAAAAAGCTCATTTTCAAAACACCAAGTGGCAACATCAAGTGCCTTAACAGAAATAACATGACTGGTACTAATGTGATGCCAGTGATTGGACACAAGAAAATATCTACTGCATCAAACATTATGAAATGTATTTTCTGGCATCTCAGTCACACTTTAGATGATCTTCATGCAGGGGAAAACCAATTCAGCAGCTTTAGACCTGGCTTATAATTAAATTACAATGAGTTGAAAGGTTTGACTCATGCACATTGGTCACATATTTTTCTCTGTATTTTGGTGAGTGGCCTCCGGAGCTCAGCTTTCATTCAGCACATGACAAGCAGTCCTGTCACCATCAGCACTGGGAGCATCACTCAGGCCAGGAGGCAGCACCTGAGAGCTGTTCAGCTCAGCCAAATCCTACTCAGAGCAGGTCTTCCACAGGACTGGTGCTGATACACAAGCATGAGAAGTTCTGATGTGAAATGTTATTTCTAGGTTTGATTTATTCCATGCTCAAAGGCTAAAGGATTTGTAAGCAGCTAGGCAGTTGCAGATATATCTTCCAGAAGATTTAGAGCTCTCTCACACACCTATCTCCATTATTGCCTTGTTTGTAAAAAATGGATCTATCACTAGAGCTTTGTATTGAAATCTCACCATATTTCAAACGGGAGACAGAGGAAGCCAAACTAACTCAGCAGATGTTGCCAGGTGCTTTAAAAGCTATATTTAAAATCTCCCCAAGGACCTGTGTAAAAATAAGGCAGGAAAAAGTCACGTTCAGTGTTACACACACACACACAAACAGATCCATTAAATGAAACAGCCTTTTAACTGTTATTTGTATTGAGTAGTACGAGCAAGCACGTCATTGTTGCTGTCTTTATTGATGCATCTGCACTGTGTTCAGCAATCCCATCAATCTGTTATTGCTGGGAACAGCTGTGGAGCAGACTGATAAGCTGGGAAATGAGCACACAGCTGGTAATGCTGAGTAACCAGCTCCTGGCTGGTACCAACCAGAGCCCTTACACCTTGGAATACACACACTATCAGAAAATACCTAGGTATCAGCAACACTGAAGTGCAAGAGAACTTCCTGATGTAGCAAAGGATTATTTGACATTATTATGCTATTGCTGAGCTTAGGAGTTTCTGAAAAAAGGTCACTAATCAGGTGTACAGCACTCATTCATACCCCTGTGGAACATACATGGGCACAGTGGCTTGGGCTTAACAAGTGACCTGTGCCAGGGCAAGGAAGGGGAAACAGCACAAGGAGTGAAGGGAGGTAATCAGAATCTGGGAAGGAAGTGAAAAAGGAGCAGACTGGCAGGGAAAGCTTTCCTTGGAAAGACCAGTGGTGTCATGTGCCATCTGGAGGCTTAAATCAGAAATGAACAGGATATATTTCCTTTCTGGAGTGACAACAATCACCTTTTAGGTTGATACATACCTCAATCAGAGCTGACACTAGACCATTATCAAAAAGCCTGTTTTCCTTCTGACAGCATATTCCCGACTCTGGAAGCACCACATCAAAAATCTGTTGGACAAAAAATTAAAACAAGTCTAGAAATCCCTTAGAGAGGGATAAATCCCTTGCTTTCCTGTCCATTCCGCCCTGAGATGAAACAAGGGCAACAGCCTGGCACTGTGTGTGAAGAGCACTCTGTCCCTCACACACTGAGCACACAGCTCTTATGTGTCCCTAGAAATCCTGTGAGCATTATGAATATACCAGGAATGTCCATGAGACATCAGCACTACACTTGGAACATTTCTCCAAACAATCTGGCTTTTCCCTGATTACTTGGAAAGTTGGAGATAAAATGTGAATTCTAGTAACTCACTAGGGATCAAACTAGACACTTTTCTCAGCAAAAGGGGATAATTTGCTAGCTTTGTTTCTGGCTGTCAGAAAATTATGTATATTAATTTAAAATGTAATAAACCCAGGGAAAGCAACTTGAATGAATCAATGGGATTCTGTTAACAGGAACTAAGAAGAACAGGCCTGGATTCATAACATTTTTCTTCAGATTTAAGAAATAGCTTGAGAAGGGCTCCCAGCTTCTCCCCTCCATGAGATGTACTAACAGCTCCTTCCCTTCAGCCAAAAATGCTGGCAGGAAGCAGCTCCTCCTGGTGCTTCCAACTCAGGTTTTCTGCTTCATTTGCCTCCTCCTCCTTCACAGGCAGGAGGCTGGCACAGGCAAAGTCCAAGGGTAACAAACATGGAATGAAACACAAGATTGGAGAGTAGCACTGTTTGGTGCCAACATCAAAAACAGTTCAGCAAAGTGCTGAGAATGGAACAGTTTGCAGGCAGAGTTTTTTCAACACCACTAGGTGTTACATGAGGAGCTGAAAGGGACTCCCTGAAGCAGTGCCACAGCAAAGGAAGAAAGGAAGCACAATAACTTTTATGATGAGTACAGGAAGCAGAGAACACTGTACCTGCCCACCTCAGAGGCAAGTAAGCTGTTAATCTTTGCTTGCCCCTCATTCCAGCCCTTGACCGTAGTGATTGCATCTGCATTTTTAAATTAGTTTTTACCCAGAAGACCCAGGAGCTATTAGGTTCTCGTTTTTTTCTTTTTGCTTCAGAATAGCACTGTGCAAAGATTTCAGGTGGTTTTCCTTCCCAAGCCCCCATTTCTGACCTGCTTCCACAAAAGCAGCCACATATTCATCTCATATCTGCTGCCTGATAACACCCAGGCAGGAAGGGCATGCAAGGGCAGCATCAATACATCCCATTTATCAAGCTAAGAACAGGACAGAAACATCACATCCTCTCCTCTCTCTATCTCTTTAATCTCCGAGGCAGTAAAACTAATATATGACAAGACCAGGTACAAAATGTGATTTTCAGATATTCAGGTTCAGCTCTAGCCACACAAACAGACTAAGGCTCCAAATGGTAGCCAGAACAGCTGGCTTTCCTGAAGTTCTAATAGCACAAAGGTAAGACCAGGATGACATGACTGGCACATGATCCCCCTGAACAATGACAAGACAATCACACTTGGCCCTGCCCATCTCACCATGCAGTCGTCTCAGAAATCACAGCAGTTGCCACAAAGTATTGTAAAAGCAAGGCAATCCTGACAAAGGGGAGGAATGATGCATTTGACTCCATTGATCTTAGAAGGCTAATTATTTTATTATACTATATTATTCTATACTATATTACACTACATCTAAACTGAATCTGCACAAGCACTCTACTGACTGAACCGAATCTTGTGACTCAGCCAACAGTCCTGACACACACATGTGGATTCAATTGGTCAATCAAAACACACACACCAGAATCCAATTACCAATTCCCCTCAGGTAAGCAATCTTCCATAATGCATTCCACTTGTGCACAACAAGAGGAGCAGCAATTGAGAAAAGAATTGTTTTTTCTTTCTCTGAGGTTCCTCGCTGTGATTGCCAGAAAATATCCTTGGGAAGTTGTGCCTTGCTTTTCTCTGTGAAGAGAAATGTGGCCACAATAGAGGATCACAAAATTTTAGTTTAGAGTAAGCACCCTGTGATGATCTGGAGAGCTGCTGAGTGCCAGCATCACCCTCCAGGCATGTGATCCTCCTCAGGAGTGATTCAGATGACAGCCAGGAACAGCAACTAAGAATTTTGGGAGAAAAGCACTTAGCTGAGATAATTTTCTATGCATCTACAGGCAGGTGATCTTTAATCCAGCAGCCAGCTATAGCACCACAAAGATATTTCTGCATCCCCTTCTATCACCACCTCCAGACAATGCAATACCTTCAACAGACGAAACAGTCCTCCCTCTTGTTTCTCTGGAAGCAATCAAGTCTTTGAAACACTGCTCCTCCCCAAGGCTATTTCAGCAAATGGGAATCTTTGATGGACCTTGGATGATGGTCCTGTTTCCTTACCTGGTAACAAGCTCTTCCTTTAGAGAAGATACCAACTGCCAGGACACATTAACATCAGACCCAGGGCCTTCCAGGGAAGTCTGAATGACAGATTATCACTGTCCCAGGAAGCTCCAGTGACTGCAGTACACAACTGACTCAAGTGCCACCCCAGAGGATGGGAGCCCACTTTCCATTTATAAAGCCCTTCTAAATGAAATGCGTATTTTAGCAAATTAATTTGATTCAAAACAGAATCCCAACAAAGGAAAAATAAGACCAAAAGCGCTCTAGGATGATGCTTTTTAATTGTTATTTTTATATTTTTAAGAACAAATCAAACCATTAAAAATATTACAGACATGTACTGAAATTTTCTGTACAACAAATATGAAAACAATAAAATTTGTACATCATTTCAAGATATTCAACAGTCACTTATTTGAAACACATCAACTTTTCCCTTCTTAAGCAGGCCCCAAATGGGAAGAAAGAGTTAAACAGAATTGTCACACAGCGGAGCTTTCAGTGGACAGCTTTAAATAAGCAACAATGGAAAGAAAACACCGACCAAAGAGATAGATCTCAGCAATTATAACACAGAGAACATCAAAGGGCAGGGAGAAAACATTTGCAGGAATTCAAGTTGTCTTGGAGCAAGACACATCCACAAGGTAGTGGAGCATTACCTCTAGTCCTTTTCCTGCAGAGACATCCTATAAGGAATGTCCTACTTATTCACACTGATACTACACCCAACTTTATGTTTGCAACAGTTTAAGCCTTACCAACTTTTTCTACCCATACACAAAATCAAGAGGTCAATTACTTCAACTTTCAGTCTCTTCTCACAATGTGTCAGTTTTGTAAAACACCTGCAAACAGTTCTTTAAAAATGGATACTCTTTAGATGATGGCACACGTGAGAATTTGACGCCTGCTTCCAACACCAAAACAATGGGTCAGATCCATCTGTTTTCTGTAAGAGGATCTGGGCAGTGGTTAGGCACAAACACATACTGTCCTAGCTCATTTCTGATGTTCTGCCGCAACAGAATAGAAACAACATGATCTAGCATGGAAGACTCATCTCCCTCTCCTCTAAGCTACACAAAACAAGGGCCTTCTGAAGCGAAAGAGCACTTGCCACCCTAAGGCAGCAAGTTCTTGGGAGACCTGGAATAACAAATACTGGCTCTGTGCCCTGCACAGATGTGCAGTAATTAAAAGAATAAGAGAGTTAAAGAAAATAACATGACTGTAAAGGGCAGACTTTCCTCCTTCCCAGTTCTTTTGGAATGGTTCTGTTTGGTGCAAGTGGTTTATCTTTGTCATCTGACAGCAGCTTAGGAAGAATGCAAATGAGAGATCCACTTTGTGGGCTGCCAGTTTGGATGGAGCCGGGCAGGATCAGCAACCTCAAGATGAGGGTTTTTTAAAGTGTTTCCAGAGAAAGAGGAACAAAACTATATTCAAGAACCCACAAGTGGCAGCTACAAAAAAAAAAAAAAAACCAACCAAAAACCAAACCAAACAGAAAAAAAAAAAAACCAAAAAAACAACAAAAAAAACCACCAACAAAACAGACAACAAAACCAAACCCCAAAACCTAACAACCAAAAGTGCACTGTGGTTTGTCCTCCAGTTTTGCTCACACAGCACACCACAGTTTTACACCAGGTTGTTAAAAATTCCTCAGGATATTTGTAAAGTTACAGTTGTGCACCAGGAATTCCTATGTTCTCCTTCAGCTGACATTGGATCCTGTGAGATTGCCAGGTTCCACTGTAAAGCCACACATACTCCTAGCATCTGTAGCTTTTTCTGACAACTCTACTAAAACAAAGAAAAACCCCCAAAACAACGACAACAAAAAAGCAGCAGAATTCCAGGGACTCTGGTTATTAAACCTTCATAAGATTTTTTCCCTGCTTTACAGCTATTCTATAGCATTATTCATAAACTTCATATTCATCTACAATGCAACCAGTGCAACGATCCAAAGACCAAAAAACACACCTTCTCCCCACCCCACGCTATCTAAGTCCTTCATTGGTAATGCCTTCCTAAGTCTAACAGTTATGTACCAGCAAAATAAATCCAATCTGATCCTTGACTTGTGAAATCAGCAAATGGGGGATTTCTGCTTGTTCCTTCAGTTTCTAAAAGGACCAGTCAAAACAAAAGCAGCAGTATATTGCAAATAATTACAAAATAATTACACTGGATCAGTGAGATGCAGGCAGGTAAGATGTGTCTCAGTTTTGAATGGCTAAAACAACCAAGAAATTTGTCTTTACAGAAGAATTTTGTGCAATGTCTTTTGGTAGAAACAGTAAAGCCAGTTGATCTGTTTGGGAGTGCTTGAACACTTGGAACCTTAGTTTCAGCATTTTCACAGATTTATATATTTGAGGAAAAACAGCAACAATGATAAAAAGACACCAACCTGAGAAAAACTCTATTAGAGTGAGCATTATTCAGTAAATCATATATTGCACCTTTAAATAAATCATTATAAATTGTATAAAAACAGGAATATCAGGCAGGAACAGGGAGGAGCTATTCTGTCCTTCATCCACACGCCCACGCACCCCCCGCACACACATTCACAGATTCACTTGCTCTGGTTTTATCTACAGTTAAAGCTCAGAGTGACAGACCACACTCCTTTTCCTCTGGCAGAGGCACCAAAACGTTAAGGCAGGGGATATTTGTGGTGAAATGCAAAAACAAAGCTCACCTCCAAACTTCTGGAGAGTCCTGCCAACAGTGCAACTACAGTTAAGTTTGACATAAGCCTTATTTAAAAATCTGTGTTCTCATTAAGAGTTTCAGTATAAAAATAGAATCTCTGCTGTTTTTTTTTCTAGAATAGCATCTAGAAAAGGCACAATTTCCAAGTATGAATGTCCATTTGAAGGAGCCATTTGTACTCCTTTTTTAAATAAAAAGGAACACAGGAAAAAAAAAATAGATCACAGAGGCACATATCTATTAACTAAGTAACCAGATACAGTAGATAAAATATGTTCCTGAAACTTATAATTAAATATATTAAAACAACCCACCAGCGTGGTGTCTATAAATGAAATCATATAAAATTGTAATAAAAAGCTTGTGTTATTATTTTAATATTTAAACTCTAGTTCACTGTTCATACGGCAAATGCTATTTCACCTATCAGTACTGTTAAATTCCCAAGAAAAAACAAGATTCCTCTGTTAACTTTAAAAAGTTTTGCTTCGGTTTTGTTGTTTGGGTTTTTTTAACATGAGTCTACAGCTCCTGCCAGCATTGTGTTTTTCCTCCTGTAGATCACACCTTTGAATGCAGACAGAACTGGAGAAGCCAGACATGAGACACTGCACACAATCCCAGAAAACACGAGTCGGACACCCCCCTCTCCAATGGGCAGGCAACATGTCCTGGATGGAGGCACTGGGTTCCTTCTGGACTATGCATGGTAGCCATTGGCTTTCCCAAAAGCTGGTCCTGGCGGGAAGTTTTCATAGATTGCCATTGCTGTCACATTTTGGTAGATAAGGTCTGTTTTCCTCTCCCTCTGGGATTTAATGATATCCATGACACACTGGTTTAGGAAGACGTACTGGTCCTGGGAGAAAGAGAGAGAGAAATACATTTCTAAAAAATACCTGATTTTGATATAATTCTGCTTCTGAACACAGGTTTGGGCACTGCACTGAGTGTTACCACAGTGCTTGTTTTAGAATGTGTAGGTTGTGTAGGCACACACCGTTTGTGGTAATTGGGAATGGGGCTGCGGTAGAGCCTCATCCCCAACGGGCTACACCTGTGAAAATCAGGTGACCAGTGTTGAAGGTGATGAGCCACGGAGTGTCCAGGTGCACTGACCAACCACCAAAGGGAACAGAGGGCACACAGGTGCAATGCATGAATATGAGAGGTGTAAAAGGTTGGGCTAAAGAACAAGAAGGGCAGATCCTTGCAGCCTTCTGAGTGACGCATTGCTCTGTATGGGTTGAAGCTTTCTGAAACTGTATGGTGACACTGTGTGTTGTGGCCATCTTGACTGTAACATATGCTGTGACATATAGTTTATAGAAAATAGAGATGGAAAGGACCTCATGATGTAATTTGGTCAACTCTCCACAATAAACAAAACTAGGATCAGGTTTTGCTATCTAGAGCTAGGATCTGTCTTGCCTAACGCTATGCTAAAAGACTTTCATGATGGAGATCTTACAGCCTTTTCCAAATCACCTTGAGTTAGTCCATACACCTTCCTGGATCAAAGTGGTAATGTCTGTAGGAATACTTGTATTCCTGCAGAACACAAAAGCAAAGATGCACACTGAAGACCACTTGACTCCAGATATTTCTGGCTCACAACTAAAGGGTAAACCCCCTATGGGTAAAAGTAGTTTGCAAAAATTCTGTTTCAGGATTTGATTCCTTCCAGCTGTGAATGCCAGTCCTACAAAGTACTCTGTAAAGACACTGCTTGGATGTACTATGGTCCCTGGCTGCAACTCCTTTTGTGGAGAAGAGATGGGGCAGGAAGGAGGGAAGTTAACTGAAGAGCAGTTTTAACTCCTTAATATCTTATTGTCCTGTAACTCAGAGCTACGTCTGGATGATTATGCACATCTGAGAAAGGTGCTGCTGGATGGGAGAGAGCCTCACCTCAGTCTGCACCATGAGGGGCCGGTGCATGCGGAGGTCGTACACCACTCCGTACACATCCACGGTGTTCTCCATCTCCATCTGCTGGATCAGGCGGTCGATGGCGATGAACGTCCCCGTCCTCCCGACACCAGCGCTGCAACGACACAGACAGGCTGTTTGTGCTTCCTCCCAACCACCTGCTCACTGCTGGCATGACAAAAAGCCAGGCAAGCCAGGATGATGCCTCCTGCTGTTTCAGTGGCATGGGTAATAAAAGTCTCTGCAGCACAGAGGGGTGGCTCTCATGCACAGGATTTACATCCAAGCTCTTGAAAGGACATCTTTTTCAGCTCAGTTTTCCAGGCTAGGAGAGATGCTCTGTTCTAATGACATTTTCTACCACTTCCTCTGCTACCTACACAGCACTGTTAGTTTCTGAAGCACCGGGCAAAGGTTTTAGTTTGGCAAAGTAAATAGCCCATGTCCTTACTCAGAGAGACTTTGGTTTTAATCCTCCTGAAATGGAATTGACTGTAAAAAAACCACAAGACAAAAGTGTGCCTAACAGAAACACCTTCTTCCTACCTGCAGTGCACCAGAGTGGGAGAGTCCACTGGATTCTGGCTGTTGTACTCGTGGACAAGGTGCCTGAAGTTGATGAGAAGGTCTGTTGTCTCTGGCACGCCATGATCTGGCCAGGAGGTGAAATGGAACTGGCGCACCGTGTGGCTCTCGGGGGTGTTGGACTGCAGGAAGAGTAGACATTAAAAAAATGAACAAAAAAGACAATGAAAATTGGCTTCAGAGTGGCAACAGTTGGGCTTCCTGACACATGTACTGGGCCAAGCACAGCTTCATCAAAGATGCCTGCTACAACTGCAGTGATTTCACCAATGATATTCCAGTTTCCCTCTTCCTTCTGCTGTGGTAGAGAATTCTTTGAAATAATTTCCTTGTACTATACTCCAAGCTCATATACACTGCCTTGTATTTACTGATGGGGATAATTGTTTGGTCCAAAAGATATTAGAGGTAACTACACGAGCACAAGGTTTATTTACACATTAACAACCAACAATCAAGACAGTCCTCACCTTTTCTACAGTGAAGTCCCTTATTGTCCATTCTGGAAGGACAACTTCTGAGACCATTGTCACAATAACGTCACCATAGCTCTTGGGTTGTTTGTCTGGCCAGTACTGCTCACATTTTGTCTAAGAAGAGAATTAGAAACATTGCACACAACAATGAAACAACTCACTTTTAAATAACCCACCACTTGAAGCAGGGCTAGAAAGCATGTCACTCTTCTCAAGGGTGACCTGCACAAATTCCAGGGCAAGAGACCATCTACCAAAATCATTCTTTAGAGAGAAGAACCCATCCTTAACAACAGTGATTCCGCAACCCTGCTGAGACAATCTACTCTGGCAGTCAGCAGATATAAAAATAGCAAAAAGCTAAAAAAAAAAAAAAAACAACAACCAAAATAATTGTGCTTTTTTAAATCTAGAAAACAGTCTTCCACCAAGAGGATGGCTGTTATAAGACAATGGCCAGTCTCCAAATGGCTAAGGTAACAACAAAATTAGAAGAGATGCAGCTGCCTTCAAGTGACAATTCAGTATTGATAACAACATACCCGGGCTTGTTCCACACATTTTGTCAACATAACAATTGAATAGATACTCTTTTCCCAAATCATTTGCCAGAAGTCTTCTATAGTATTGGGTAATGGACCCTGTGCAGCAATAAATGCCTTCTTTGAATTATAGCCCTAAGAGGAAAAAACCAAAATAAATGTGTATATATAAACACACACACAACATCAGTGAAAAATAAAGGCTTATTTTAAACATTGTTATGAGCCCTTATGCCCACATCAGAAAAATACACATTATATTTCATTTCAGCTAATGAAGTAACTTACAGGCATATAGTTTGCATTAATATAGTCAGTTCCAGAGCTTTGATTTGAAAGTTTAACACGAGAAATATCATCTGCAGAAAGAAAAAAGGAAAAGACAACTATGAATTTTTGAACTGGAACCTTTCAGAACAATATTGTTTATCTAATACATGGTTTCTAAATAAAAGGTGTTCAATAAGCATTTTAAGAATAAGAATATAACCTTAGGAATCATAAATAGCAGTAGGCTTCAGGAAAAGGAGTGGCAAGGATAATCACTCAAGAAACACAGATTATTTTGGTTTTAAATATGGTTTGGTATTGCTAATTTATGTATTTTTATTCCAACACAAGATTTACTACAGTTTTAATTACTGGATAAAAAGAAGTGATTTGGCTCCTGTTGCCATGGCAGCCAATGTTTTTCCTCCAAAGCATCCTTAAGTACCTGTCACTGTTCAGTTTTCAATTACTTCTGACTCTCTGCGACATTGGGATGCCCACAGGCAGCTTGACAGGGCTTAAACTCTTACTTGATCTGCAAAGCTGGCCAGCAGGGTCTTATATCTCATAGCTTGCAAATTCATTTGTGTGTGGTCAACTGTTATCCTCTTGTGTTTTCAACCTGGACTGCACATTTCTCACAAATGGAAAATTAAAGCTATTTACTTAAGGGAAGGTTCTTTAAAGAAGCTTTCCGGAGAAATATCCTTGAGGGAAGGCTCTTTCAGGTGTGTTTATACAATGACTTTGGGAAAGCAGCAACTCAAATTCACTCATTTGGAAAATGGTATTTGAAACTGGGTACTATTAAAGCTGGATTAGCCAAACCCAATGGGTTTCACTTAAAAACTGAACCAGTAGAAGATGCAAACCCAAAGAGAATAACTCACATGGTAGGACATTGTTGTATCTATTTTTCCCCCTGTTCTCAGGAAGTTCAGCAGCAAATTTGGGCTGATGAACACCAGCAGACTTGAGTTCCTACAATAAAAGGAGGATTCATGAGCACCTGATCCTGGTTTAGCAATCATACAGAAATGAGACAAACAGAAAAGTAGTCCAAACCCTTTGTCCTGTGCTGTAAAAGTAGGCATGTTAAACTGGGATAAATGTCAATAAAAATCATCTTGTTACAGAGTGGGAGGGTGACAGTGGCAAAGCTTTTAGAGAAGGGATTAATACAGAATGGAGGAATAGCAGCATGTTTAAAACCCATAGATGGACGTTAAAAGCCTGGAAACAATTTTGTGGAAGCAGACACTGATATCAATGGCAGCTCCTTCTGGGCCCAAGGCAGGGAACTACTGCATAAGCTCTGCAGACATTACAGGGAGAGAGAAATCATGAACCAACATCATGAACCAACTGAAGGAAGCAAAATCTGAGAGGAAGGCAAGGTGGAGCACCAGCCTGTGAAGTACAAAGAGACAGAATTTGAAGAAGAAAGTCAATTAATAGCTTTGAGGAGATGAGAAACGGAATGAGATTCTTTAACAGCAGACATGACAACACAGAATCCTCCCTAACACTTCCTTCCTGTCCTTTGTTCCTTACAGCAAGTGAGCTTTAGCACATTTCATAGAAAAACTCTTATGGTCAGTAAGCAAATCATAATTGCTGTTTCTCTGACTGAGCTATTCACAGGTGTGGTTTGCAAATCACACCCACGCACTGAAGAAGTCAGTGAGATTAGCAACAGACCTGCCTTGATATGTATAAAAAAACCCACAACAACCCAAGATGAGAAAACTGAAGTGCAAAGAAATTATACAGTGTCCCCCAGGCTAAGTCTGCATATGACTAGGGCAAAAATTTCTCTGGTGAGAGCTCTGACAAGCAGGCCATGCCACAAGCCCACGGTCAGAGATAATAATTCAGGACAGGAAGTATTTATCATGCACTTCAACTAAATTCAGAGCTGCATAAGGGAAGAGAAGGCTATACACTCAGCTTAATCATCTCTATAAAAAAAGGACCCTTCTTTTCTCCTTCTGTAAGCCTTGTGCATGCTCCACAGGAAAGATGATTTGTCTTTCCAAAAATATTTGTCATGAAGCTCTCTCCCCAGTGAGGGCACATACCTCATACTCTTCAGCAAAACCACAGTTGGAGTCAGCTTGCTGCTTCTTAAAGTATGACTCAAAGTTCTCCACTTTAATCATTTTTGATCTAAAATGAGAAAAGCCACATGTAAGCAACTGGTGTTAGGTAAATAAGCCATGAATTAATTCAGTTAATGTGTTAGAAAGTATGCTTTACTTACTTCTTGATTCTTCAGGAGAGGGTGAGGGGAAGAAAAAAAAGCTGGTTAGACACATGCAGTTGTATTTGTCATTATGTCAATCTAAGACTGAAAGCACGACTGTTAGTTGCAGCCACAAAACAGTGCATTTACAGGGGACAGGGTATCAAGCTTTTAACTGCTCTGTTAAATCAAAGAGAGAACAGTGCATCTTTCAGGAGAGGAACATCACACAAGCTGCTTACTCCCACTGGATTGACCCCATCTCCTGGTGTATTTTATGCCAACCATCAAGTCTACAGAGGTGGGATCCCATGGCATGTTCTGGCCATGGCTTTCCACCAGCACAAATTGGTGCCAATAACATGATTCAGTTGCAGTGCCTGTGACTTCCAATATATTGTGGTTACTCCCTCCATGGCCAGCTTTGACAATCACAACTCTATCTGGATGAATGGCTCAGCACAAAGTAGTCATTAAAAAAAATTCAGATCACAGACCATATTTTGCTTTTTTGCATTTTATCAACAATTTTGATTGCTCCTTCAATGTGCATGAAATCTGTTTCATTCAAACCCTGTTTTTCAAAACCATGTGGAGCATTTGTGTGTCTAATAGTGATTCATGAAGTGAACACTCAAATCCCTGTGGTGGCTTTAGAAGTCTTAATCCACATAATTATTTTTAGTCTGCATGCTGGCATCTTTCAGTTCCACCAGGAATTAATACTTCAAAATTCTCTATAAAACTGCACAGAAAACAAGTATCTGAGTAACTTTTGCAAATATCACTTAAGCTCAGAAAATACCAGGAGAAAAGATATGGACTTACTTAATTGGAGAAAAAGACACTTCAGTATTTCTTTTATCTTTCCTATAAGGTGAAAGAAAACAACACAGGTTTACAGTAGAATTCAATGGAATTTATACAAAATTTCTTATCTGTTTCCTTGTGCCTGTTGAGAACAATTTCTTTTAAAGCATCTTATTCAGTGAAAAAAAAAACCAACCTAAACTCCCGAGGCAAACTTTTACACCTGGAATTAAAAAAAAAAGCAACAAAAAACCCAACAAAAAACCAAACAAACAAAAACTTCACCCTTCTTTTAGTGATGCTGTCCAATGGGACTACTTCTTTCTGTTGGAACTAGAGCCTGGACACAAAGCATGTATTTTGGTGGAAAATGTACAAATGAGGGATCTGCACTATCAACTGATATCTCAGGAGAACTGCTGCTGATCCCAGAATCCCTACAGGAAGTGCTCAACAGTGATGTGTCAGTCATTCAGTGGTAGCTGAATGAAAAGAAATGTTGCTAAGCTTTAAAGGAAGCTCTTCCCAAGGCTATTGGACACAACACAGCTATTGGACACAACAGTAAAAGTAACAACAGTTACTTAAAGCAATAAGAAAACTGCACTAAGGGCCCTATGGCTAACTCCACATAAAGGATGGTCAGAAGGAGGAAAAAGCCTTTGTGCACTCTTACATCCCAGATGATTTGAACAAGGTTGGAAACAGAGACCAGCTCAAACTCATCAGCTGGTGGAAATTCCACAATAGAAGTTTCATGTGACAGGCTATCAAGCAATTAAAAAGAATGACTGATGGATAATTTAAAATCAAACCATCTAAGGTACAATTATACCAAATTACTTTTAGCACAATAATTTGAGATGTTTGCTCACTTGTGATTGAATGACTTCATCACCATTCATGAATGGTGAGACACTGGCACAGGTTGCCCAGAGAAGCTGTGGATGCCCCATCTCTGGCAGTGTTCAAGGCCAGACTGGAAAGAAGCTCTGAGCAACCTGGGATAGTGGGAGGTGTCCCTGCCCATGGAAGGGAGTTGGAGCTAGATGATCTTGAATGTCCCTTCCAACCCAAGCCATCCTATGACTGCACAATTCTGTTCTATGAATTAAAATTTATTTTGTTTAGCTCTTCTCAACTCATAGTTTGTAACTATGGGCTTAAACAATGTTATGTAACAAGTGGTTTGAAACTTCAACTCTAATCTGTAACAAACAAACAACAGTTTAATACAACACATTTTAAAACATCTTGACAGCCATGTATCATGACAGACAGAGTCCTTTTTAGGAGAAAAATACTGAAGTCAAACACTGGTGCTCCTCAACACAACCAACACAGCAACAAACACACATTACCTTCTCCTTCTCCAGAATATGAATCCCCCTACAGCAACTACAGCCAAGATAGCCAAAAGGCATCCAATAACCACTCCAGCAATAATACCTGATAAAAGAGAAAAGGTATTACTCATTGTCCTTTCAGTAAGACCTAACTGAAACAACATGCTACAGCAGAACCTTGCAAGTGAGTAAACGAGCATGCTTCACTCTACTAAAATATCTTGTCTTTACTGTCCTTTGGCTTGTACCAGTATTGAAATCTCCTTAAGAATAATAACCAGAGAATGTTAAATTAATATAAAATTGGTTTTAACAGCCTTTAAAGCAAGATCTGTAATCTTTCCATTAGATGATCTTCTAGGTTTCAATAGCAGAAAACTTATCAAAAGGACCAATATCTGCATTTCAATACACCTGCTTCTAGTTTAACAGAACTGTGAAAGTTGCTATTTGCCACTTGTTGCTACACTAAAGTCTCACTGTGTCATCCAATCCCTTTTAGCATGCCATGGCTGTTGGCTACTCCTGTGGTGGAATCCTACATGGAAAAAAGGGATCACCTGCAGAACTAGCAAGGTATGAGTTTACAGAGCAGTGCCACTGCAAAGCTAGAAAGAAACAGTTCATACAGAGAAACCAACAGGTGTTTTGATATTATGAAACTTGCCATAATGAAGGAATCTCCACATGCTGTTTATGTGCCAAGCTGCCAGTCCTACAATTGACATCAACATACCTGGATCCTGGGGCAGTAAGACTGGTTCAGAGCAGGGTGAAAATGATACATAACTGTCTTCCCCCTCAATCACATAATCCGAAAAGGTTATATTAGTGAAACCTGCAACACATGCCCTGTTGAAAAGGAAGGAATAAGAAAAAAACAAAACCAGGTACATTACAGGGTTTTAACAGCCTTTAAAGCAAGATCTGTAATCTTTCCATTAGATGATCTTCTAGGTTTCAATAGCAGAAAACTTATCAAAAGGATGGTTTGAAATAAATACCTGTATGAACGAAGAGGGATCAATGGTCCGTTTTCATAGCCATACATTGTGTTTCCCTTGCCTACATTGACGATGTTTTTATCACTCTGAGAACGGGAAGAATGTGAATCTGCCTGCTCTGTTTTTATGACATATGTAACATAGGCAGTTGTTGTCTTCTTCTTGAAATCTTTGTATGTGTTGTTCAACTTAGCCTTCAAAGACTCAGAACCTTCAGGAAACAACAAGAACATGGATATAATTCATCCCCTGGTTTTGTATCAATTGGCACAGTGGCTGAGATTGTCACATCAACTACAATTGTCATTCCTCCACAAGTACTGCTTGAAATGAAAGGCTGAGAGCAACAGATAATCTCAGAAACCTCTTCTACTGCAGTGCAATCTACTGCACCACCTCTCCCCAGCATTATTTGTTTTAATTTGCTATTGGTTTTACTTCTAGCATGTATAGGAGCTTATGAATAAAGGTGCATGAATGCTGGAACCAGGCATCCTCATGGACAGATTTCACCAGGCAAGTCAGCTTTATCCATGTGTGTTCTATCCATTCCTGTATGTAGAGAGTAAAATGCAAATGGTGTAGAAAAAAACTCATCAGTATTTGTGCTACCCAAAAAGCATCAGGCCTTATTCAGGGTGGCACTAAACTTGTCCTGACCTTGTTCTATCCTACAAGAAGTCTCACACCTGAACTGTAGGAGACAAAAGAGGTTATTTCTGCCTTCCCTTGATACAGACAAGCACTGGACAAAACAATGAGCAGAACAATTTCTCCTTCAGAAGATTAAGAACAGGCTGCCACAGTGAGCACTGACCAACAGGACACCATTTGCAGAACAGCATCACTTTACAGTGTCTGTTCTTATAGCAGGCAAACCCTAGAATCTTGAGGCAATCATTCAGTTGAGGCACGTGTAACCTAAGAGGTAATAATAAACTCAACTTATCAATTGTCCCAACAACTCAAGAGCAAACGAACTGACAAATCTTCCCAGTGCTGAGGCTGGACAAAGAATCTCACTCATTTGACAGAAGTTTGCTCTCTACTGACTGTCTTTACAAAGCTAAAAGGTCCTTCTAGAAGTGGGTATAATACTGAATTCACCTTTAAAAAAGAGAAGCCTTGCAGGAGCTTCTGAAAGGTGGAAAAGCTCTGACAAGCTTTCTAGAGCTGTGCAGACAAGGGGCGATCTACCACCAGCAGCAAAGCTCTTCTCAATTGTAACTCTGTAGGAACATGGTGCAACACAACTCTTCTGGAGCACTAACTTGGTCTCACTAAAAGCAGATGAGGTTGCAAATAACTCAGCTGCCTAGAAATGGGTGTTTAATACTACCTGAGGTATGTTATGTCTTGTCTTGTCCCTAGTTTGCATTCCAAAAAAAGGTACATCCCTGGTTCTACCTGCAGCTCCTCGTAGGTGCCTTGAATACCACCCTACGACATTTCAAACGGCCTTAGACAACAGAATAAAGCATTGTGGATTTCTTACACAACAGAATAAATTCCTCTCTGTCTATCCTAAAGGCAACCATGACTGGTTTAGAACAGAGAAACACATCTCAAGAATATTTGTGCCATTTCAACAATAAGGCTGAAGAGATGCTTGGCTGTGAGGCTGTCTTCTGCTCCCACCAAAGCACTCACTGTAAACTACAGATGTGGGCAACGTTCCTCCCTTATTTCTCTCAGTCTCATCCTAGAAAGTCCTCCTTGAATATCTTCCAATCCAAACCACACAGAAGAATACACCAGATCTCCTTGTGACTAACCAGGACTGGCTGAAGTTACAAGCAGAGCTGCAGACAAGAGACTGGCATTCAAATCAGCAATTCTGGGGCAGCTGGGTAGGCATGTGAAAAATAGGAATTTTCTGCAATGATGTGATGTAACACACACACACATATATATATACACACACCCACACAAACATGCATTTCTTGGATATGTATTGCATGGAAAACCACTGAAGGAAGATCTATAATCAAAATTGTGCAACATGAATTTCCAGTGTTGTAACAAAGGATAAGCATGAATGTGAACTCCCATTTAGCAGAAACTGTCTCCATGAGGTGCCTCATTCCTCCAGTGCATGGGCAAAAATGAACAGTTGTTCAAGTGGAACCTATGCTGCAAAACTAAGTTCCTTAATTTAGTGTTTTATCACCAGACATTCACCTATCAGAGATATTTCTCAGTTCTCTAGTTTTCCATAGAATTTAACTTCCATTAATGCTGTCAATGATATTTAAGCCTTCCACCCACATCCCATCTCTCTTAGTTAAAGTATTTTGGGTAAAATCGGGAAAAAAAGCTCTTTTCCTTTTAAGACCTTACTGCAGGCATCTTTCAGCTGAAGAAGAAAGGGGGAAGAAAATATCATATTCCAAAGCTGCTTCAATTAGCTGGTCTGAAAATTATTCTGTGGGGAAAGAAAGGACACTACACAATCTTGGGGAAAGGAATCACTGGCAAATCAAGGTGGCAATAGCACAAGGGCAATACATAAGAGATTTATGTACAAAGATAAGTCAGGCAGGAAAAGGCTGCGTGGAAACAGGCACCTTCTGAAAACAACGAGTGACCTGACTTTAAGCAAGGTATCTGCCTCATGATTTCTGAAATGTGATTGAAAATTCTGAGCCTGCCTTTTCTTTATCTGTTTAACACCTACTTAGAGTGTAAAACATAATGCTGCCTAGTAAACTGTTTGAGCTACATAAAAATATCACAAACACCTTACTTTGATCTTCTGTTGTGATCATTATTGCATAGGCTTCCAATGGACCATTCAGTGAATTAAAATCAGAGAATTCAACAGACAAAGAGCTGTGACTGACGGCCTTGACTGAAGGAACTTCGGTTGGAGGAGGTGGGTCTGCCAACAAAAACATTTTTTAGTACATTAAGCACTGATAAAAATTTTCCAAAAAAGAAAAGGCTGTGATACCAACACTGTTCACATAAATGCATATTTATTGTGCATCACAATAAATCACTATGAATTAATATAGTGTTCTATTCATATTTTGCAGGCTGATAATGTAGTGCATACCAAGTCTGGTATTCTGCAATCATGAAGTTAATATTTTTGTCCTACGAGTATCTTTCACGCTTGGATCTTAATGCTTACCAGTAATGCTGGTGTGACACAAGTTGTCCACTGCAGAGCTTTCAGAGCCATTTTGAAGAGTCCTAATAGTAACATTATAGGTGCTGAAAAAATTTAAATATTTTATTGTGAGGTTTTGCTCAAAGCCTTCTCCCGTGCAGCGTGGAGCCGAGTAGTCTCTCACTACATCAGAAGCACTTATATTATATATTTTGATACTGAAGCCAGAGTTGTTACCAAAAGGACATTTCCACTTCAGCATTAGGCAAGGCTGCTTGGCCACTGGCTCACACTGAAGTGAACCCACTGAGACAGGAACTGCCAAAAGAAAAACGAATAACAAAAAAGAAGGAGTATGAAATCAAGCCTTGCCCTTAGAAAAAGCTGTGTATTTGTATGTGTATAAATGCTTGTAAAACTTCAGTATTCCTTCCCCCTTTAAAAAGATGCCTACATGGCACCTACTGCCTACACAAGGACTTGTCACCTATGAGGAAGACAACTGTTTAACACAATACACAGACCTATTTTATGCTCTTTTCCTCCTCTACAGACGGGGTTACTGGGAAAATTTAGGCTGATTATCTAGCAAGATCAGCAACATTTTCAAAATACTGTTCAACCCTTTAACATATTACTCTAAGAACATTTTAGAGTATTATGTAGACTGCCACTAAATCCCTCTATAATTATGTAAAACTCTTAATGATGAACACATAACAAAATTAATTTAATCTCTGTCCATTAAGAGCACAGCAGTAGCCATCCTTAAAAGCAGCAACTATAACAAGTCATTTTGGGTGGGAGTCTTCTAAGATGTAGTATAAAAACTGCAACCTTATGACCAGATAGAGAAAGATACCCCTTAAAATGAGAATCTCAGGCCTCCATACTCTAGGTAACAAATGCAAATGTCCCTTTCACAAATTTGCAAGAGACCAGTGCTCAGGGAAAAGTATCTTCTCCTTGCTGAAAGCAAGCTTTACCAATACCTTTGTACCAGGGCAATTCTGCTTTTACACTAACATCCATCTCTAACTTGGAGATTGGCCATCTCCAGCTCCAGGATGGTATCATCACCTCTGCCTGCAACAGTCTTAAATTACAACCCTGGGGGGGGGATGGGCAGAGCCTCATGCTGCACAGCAAAGCACAGACCACCAGCAACAGCAATGCAGGAAAATGTGACTTACTTGTATACAGGTCAATGGGACTTCCCTCTCCTTCTGTCTTATTATCAGCTGCTACAGCAAATACCATGAAGTTGTACAGTGTCCCGGGGCTTAAGTCAGTAATTTCTGCTCTGCGTTCACTGGATGTCACGTTGTGCCCATGTGTATCATTTGTACCATTGACAACCTCTATCCTGTACGTGTAGGTGTCAGCAGCGCTGTCATTCACCTCCCATTTTAAGGTGACATTAGTCACATCAATGGATTCTGCCTCAAGATCAAGAACCTGGCTGGGCCCTGTGAAAGACAAAGCAACAACTCATTAGCCTGCAAGAACAGCTGCTCACAGACATGGAAACAAGGAACACAGCCACACCAGGGCTTCACTTCCCTCACACCACTCATGGTGCAGAGTGCAGGAGCATCCCATCATCACCAGGCATTCCTGGAGGCTTTGGCACCACTGGGCAGCTAAGACAGAATTGATGTAATGTAACCTTGAGTGGCAGTCATCTCCCTTTGATATTCTATGGCAGAACACATCATTACAATGTCACAGCTCCAGGATTTTGCTCAGAAATTCAGAGATGTTGGTCAGGAGAGATACAAGAGGGGGAGTGGTCTGGAGAAAGGAGATGGTGGTCCATCTGTGTACTGCAGAGAAATAGCTACGTGACAAGAGCCCAGCTAATCTAAGTTCTGCACCTGCAAGGACACTGTCCTTGAGCATAGCAGTGTTACCTTAACAAAGTGCTGTAGTTAAGAGACTAGAGACATGAGAAAAAGCAAATGTAACTCCTTTGGAATGAAGAAGCAGATATCTGTATATAACCAATAGACTGTTAACTTACAGAATATGCATGAGCTTATTACTTGTTGTGTATAAAAGTTTGATGTGCTCTTCAATAAACGAAGCCTGCTGAACACTCATATTGAAGGTCTCAAGCCTTCCCTGCACCGAGACAAATGGCCAGCTGTGACAGTGTACAGCAAAAGGTAAGGAACTTCAAACATCACAGAAAAGGAACAGAGGTGATGAAAGGTGGCAAAGGAGCAGCTCGCCTAGGTCGTGCCAGGAATGTACTCCTGAGCCAGTGTTATCTACAGTTCATTCTGCTCCAGCCACAGGGTCCCAGATCACAGTATCTCTATATGGGAGCCCTTAAAAGAATGTTCGGAGCCCCCGATCCTCCAAGAAATGAAGGCAACAATTGCACCCACAAAAATCCCAGGCCAGAGAGAATGTCTTGGGTAGAGTCCACTGTGACACAGTTCTGGGTAACCAAACTTAACAATCATTGGTTTAGAGGTGTTTGTTTTACCTTGCTTTTTCAAAGAAGGCTATGTCTCTTTCACACAAACATCTCTGACTGCAGGCAGGCAAAGCACAGCAACTCTGCCAGCAACATTTAAATTTCAGGCCATGTACAGGTGGGCAGAGCCCTGTGCTGCACAGCAAAACACAGACAGCAACAGCAATGCAGGAAACTGTGACTTACTTGTATACAGTTTTCTGGACTCTCCTTCTCCTTCTGTCTTATTATCAGCTGCTACAGCAAATACTGTGAAGTTGTAGTGTGTCCCAGGGATTAACTCAGCAATTTCTGCTCTGCGTTCATTGGATGTCACATTCTTCACAAATGTACCATTGACAACCTCTATCCTGTACGTGTAGGTGTCAGCAGCGCTGTCATTCACCACCCATTTTAAGGTGACATTAGTCACACCAATGGATTCTGCCTCGAGATCAAGAACCCGGCTGGGCCCTGTGAAAGGCAAAGCAACAACCCATCAGAAAAAAGAAATAAAGAAGAGCCACAGCCACATTTCCTTCTTCCACACAGAATAAGCATCACTTGGTGCCAAGCTCCACTTCCCCATTTCTAGCATTCACACTGAGGCATCTCTGGAAAGGTCATAGGAGCTTTGAGGAATATTCTATTTCATTTCATATCCAACAATCACTTGTTTCCACAGTGGTTTTCCAGACAGAGAAACAGATGGAAATCAGGAAGGAAACCGTCCAAGCTCATCTTGACCTGTTTAACCCAAAATTGTGCCCGTGAGTCTCAATTTGAGATCTTCAGCCTAAACTCTCCTCAATACCAGGAAAAAGAAATGGGCTGCTTGTACAGGTCCAACAGCTGACATATCTTAGGGGGCTGTGTCTGCAAGCCTGAATCAGCAGCAATGCTAGACAGATAAAACTCGCTTCAGGCAGCTTAGACAAGTTTATAGACTCAGCAGCAGCTCCAGGACACACTCCTCTAAATTGCATTGTAGGGAAATTGCCTGTTCTCTTTGCATTTCTGAGCTACAGATAAAAGTAGTATCTATTCCTATCCCGTCTATCTAGTCTAGGAAAAAGGTGCCCTGGCAAAAACCAACAAGATCGGCACCACACTTGATACGGCAACCCCAGGAAGTGAGTCAGTCACAGCCCACAGGAATCTCAGGCCCTAGACTCTGCAAAGAGCTCAAAACAATTTTAAAGAAAAAAAAGCCTCAGTGATGTGGTGTGCAGGCATCACATCCCTGCACACCACATCTTTTGGTACGAGCTGTGGTAACCCACTCCCAGAGGCGTTGTGAGGGGTCTGTTCAGCCCTCAAGCGTCTAGGAAAAGTCAAGCTGTGGTAGCAGCTGGATCTCTACACAGCCTTGAGCAGACATGCTGATGAAATAACCAATTTACAGGTGGCACATGCAAACACAGAGACAATTTCAGTCCTTTTGCAAAGATCGCTGCGCACACACAACTGGAGCAGAAAAGCAACGTCACAACAAGAAACAGGAGAAAGCTGGAAAGCCAAAGTAAGAAAGCAGAGCAATTTGGTACAAACAGCACAGTCATTTGCAATTGGAGGCACCATTTCCTTACTTGTATACAGATTTGTGGACTCTCCTTCTCCTTCTGTCTTATTATCAGCTGCTACAGCAAATACTGTGAAGTTGTAGTGTGTCCCAGGGATTAACTCAGCAATTTCTGCTCTGCGTTCATTGGATGTCACATTCTTCACAAATGTACCATTGACAACCTCTATCCTGTACGTGTAGGTGTCAGCAGCGCTGTCATTCACCAGCCATTTTAAGGTGACATTAGTCACACCAATGGATTCTGCCTTGAGATCATGAACTTGGCTGGGCCCTGTTAAATGCAAAACAACAACTCGTTAGCCTGCAAGAACAGCTGCTCGCAGACATGGAAACAAGGAACACAGCCACACCAGGGCTTCACTGGGCAGCTAAAAGAGAACTGAAGACAAATCATTCTGAGAGGCATTAATCTCCCTTTTGACACCCCAAGACATAAGCACAGGCCATTTCAGTGATTGAACTCCTAAGGCTTCCTTTGGGAATCCAGAGGTGGGCAGGAAAATGATAGAGAGGAATGGAATATATACTTAGGAGAGACCTATAACTACCCTCATCCACCTACCTGACCACCCCATGCCTCACCAAAAGTTAAAGGGTATTACTGAACGTATTGTCCAAAGGCCTCAAACACAGAAGGGCTTGGGGCACTGACCACCTCTCTAGGAAGCCTATTGCAGTGTTTGAACCCTCTGTCAGTACAGCAATGCTTTCCTAATGTCAAGCCTAAACCTTCCCTAAAGCCGCTTTGAACTATTCCCACTCATCATCTCCCTGGACACCAGAGAATAGAGATCAGTCTGTCCCCTTGCATTTCCCCTCCTCAGGAAGCTGAGGAGAACAATGAAGTCACCCCTCTGCCTCCTAAGCTCAAAGCCCTCAGCTGCTCCTTACAGGACAGGCACTTCAGCCCTTGCACCAGCTTTCTTGCCCTCCTCTACAGGCATTCCAGGACCTTCACATCCTTCTTCAATTGCAGGGCCTAGAACCGTACCCAGTATGCATTCAACTCCTGCATCCATACCTTGATAAATATGTTGAGCAGCCCTAGGACTGAGCCCTGAGGACAGCACTGGTGGCTGCTCAGCGGCCAGACACAGTCCCACTCTCTGGAACCCCAGGAGCTCTGCCCTGCAGCCAGCTCCACACCCAGTGCACCGTGAACCCCCTCATCCCACAGCTGGACAACTTGTCCAGAAGGATGCTGTGAGGGACAGAAGCAAAATATCTCAGTAAAATGCAGAAAAACTACATTCACCACCTTCCCTTCCCCTCCAGGTGGGTGACTTGACAACACAGGTAAGGTAAAAAGATGAAATTGATTAAATGGGACTTTCCCTTTGTGACCCATGTTGATGGCACCTGATGACTGCATTATTCTTAAAATACCTTTTAACAGTACTCAGTACAATCTCCTCCATAATTTTTCCAGGAACTGAGGTTGGTCCAGCAGACCTGCAGGTTCCTGGGTCTTTCCTCCCACCCTCCTGGTAAACAGGAATAGCAGTGGCTGGCAGAGACCTCCCCAGCTCCCAAGGCCTTTGGTAGTTGATGGAGAGGGGTCCTGTGTAACACCAGTGAGATCTTTCTGCACTCAGGGATGAATCCCAACAGGCCCCATGGACTTGTGAACTTTCATCTGATACAGGTGGTCCATCAAAGTTCCAGTGTCCACAAGGGGAAAGCCACTGTCCCACCTCTCATGGCCTCCAGCTCTGGGGATTGGGCACACCAAGGTCTATCAGTATCACCAAAAATTGAGCTACAAAACACATGGAATGCCTCTGCATCTCCTTCATCCCTATTATCCAGGTGACCAACTTCAACAAGGATCAGTCCAATGGTTTCTTTAGACCTCCCCTTGCTATTAATGTACTTCAAAAACCCTTTCTTGTTATCTGAAAGAGCACTGGCCAGTTTCAACTGTGACTGAGCTCTGGCCCTGGTGTCTTCCTCATGCATAGACAAACCACAGCTCTGTAATCCCCCTGAGAGGCCTGACCTCACTTTCAAAGCTCATATAATTTCTTCGTCCTCTGGAGTTCCACCAGGAGTTCCTTGTTCACCAAAGCTGGTTTTCTGCCCCTATTACTTAACTTTTGACATAGTGAAACTGCCTGTTCCTGTGCTTCTAAAAGGTGGTTCTCAAAAACTGAACAGCACATGTGGATTCCTAAGCCCTCAAAAGCAGATTCCCAGGGTAGGCTGCTAAGTAGTACCCTGAACAGCTTAAACTTTCCTGGACTCCAGGAGAGCAACTCTACTGTTTCTTATTATTCATTACACTGTAAATTTGAAACTTAGTCATTTAATGATCACGGTAGCCAAGCCAGCCACCTACCATGTCCCATGAGTCTAACTCTATTAAAAAACACCAACTCTAGGAGGGCATCCTTCCTAGCTGGCTCACTATTTGTGACAAGAAATTATCTCCCACATGAAGAGATATGAGGACAAACATGGAGAGGAAGCAGTGTGGATTAAGTTTGCCTGGATTTTCTTTTTAAAACGAAGGATGTATTTCTTCCACACCTAAAGAAGCACACTGCTTACTAGACATTCCAAACTAGGCTACAGTAACAAGACATCAGATCTATATACACAACAACTTTACGCTTTAGCCCTCAAGCAGTTAGGAAGAGCTCTGAGCTGTCCACCATTTCCTTACTTGTATACAGGTCTGTGGACCTTCCTTCTCCTTCTGTCTCATTATCAGCTGCTACAGCAGATGCTGTGAATCAAGGCTATGCTTCTCCTATGCATGAAGCACTCATTTTTAGCAGGTAAGGCTCCTATTAAATTACAACATCAGGCAGGTGGGCAGAGCCCTGTCTTGCACAGTAAAGCACAGACCACTAGCAATAGGGATGCAAAAAACTTGTGACTTACTTGTATACAGGTCTATGGGACTTCCTTCTCCTTCTGTCTTATTATCAGCTGCTACAGCAAATACCGTGAAGCTGTACGGTGTCCCAGGGATTAACTCAGCAATTTCTTTTCTGGGTTCATTGGATGGCACATTCTTCACAAATGTACCATTGACAACCTCTATCCTGTACGTGTAGGTGTCAGCAGCGCTGTCATTCACCTCCCATTTTAAGGTGACAGAATTCACACCAATGGATTCTGCCTTGAGATCATGAACTTGGCTGGGCCCTGTGAAAGGCAAGACAACAACTCGTTAGCCTGCAAGAACAGCTGCTCACAGACATGGAAAGAAGGAACACAGCCACACCAGGACTTCACTTCCCTCACACCACTCATGGTCCAGAGTGCAAGAGCACCCCAAGAACATAAACAGGCATTCCTGGAGGCTGTTGCACCACTAGGCAGCTAAGGGAGAACTGAAGACAAGCCATGCTCAGTGGCATCTGCCTCCCTTTGACACTCCAAAGGAGAAGCTTTGGTCATCATTGAAGCAGAGCTCCCAGGGAATCCAGAGAGGTGGACAGGAAAGGGAAGGGTATGGTTGACAATGTAGGCAATTTCAGTTTGGTTTATTGGTTGGTTTTTGGTTTAGTAGTTGTAGTGGAGGATTTTTTGGTTTATGGTTGGAGGTTAGAGGGAGTTTGGAGTTTAATAAGTAAATAAATAAATCAAGGCTATGTTTCTTCTATACATTCCTAGCATCTGACCCAGGTAAGGCTGCTATTAAGTTACAGCCTCAGGCAGGTGGGAAGAGTCCTGTCTTGCACAGCAAAGCACAGACCATCAGCAATAAGAATGCAAAAAACTGTGACTTACTTGTATACAGGTCTATGGGCCTTCCTTCTCCTTCTGTCTTATTATCAGCTGCTACAGCAAATACTGTGAAGTTGTAGTGTGTCCCAGGGATTAGCCAAGTAATTTCTTTTCTGGGTTCATTGGATGGCACATTCTGCACAAATGTACCATTGACAACCTCTATCCTGTACGTGTAGGTGTCAGCAGCGCTGTCATTCACCAGCCATTTTAAGGTGACATTAGTCACACCAATGGATTCTGCCTTGAGATCATGAACTTGGCTGGGCCCTGTGAAATGCAAAACAACAACTCGTTAGCCTGCAAGAACAGCTGCTCGCAGACATGGAAACAAGGAACACAGCCACACCAGGGCTTCACTGGGCAGCTAAAAGAGAACTGAAGACAAATCATTCTGAGAGGCATTAATCTCCCTTTTGACACCCCAAGACATAAGCACAGGCCATTTCAGTGACTGAACTCCTAAGGCTTCCTTTGGGAATCCAGAGGTGGGCAGGAAAATGATAGAGAGGAATGGAATATATACTTAGGAGAGACCTATAACTACCCTCATCCATCTACCTGACCACCCCATGCCTCACCAAAAGTTAAAGGGTATTACTGAACGTATTGTCCAAAGGCCTCAAACACAGAAGGGCTTGGGGCACTGACCACCTCTCTAGGAAGCCTATTGCAGTGTTTGAACCCTCTGTCAGTACAGCAATGCTTTCCTAATGTCAAGCCTAAACCTTCCCTAAAGCCGCTTTGAACTATTCCCACTCATCATCTCCCTGGACACCAGAGAATAGAGATCAGTCTGTCCCCTTGCATTTCCCCTCCTCAGGAAGCTGAGGAGAACAATGAAGTCACCCCTCTGCCTCCTAAGCTCAAAGCCCTCAGCTGCTCCTTACAGGACAGGCACTTCAGCCCTTGCACCAGCTTTCTTGCCCTCCTCTACAGGCATTCCAGGACCTTCACATCCTTCTTCAATTGCAGGGCCTAGAACCGTACCCAGTATGCATTCAACTCCTGCATCCATACCTTGATAAATATGTTGAGCAGCCCTAGGACTGAGCCCTGAGGACAGCACTGGTGGCTGCTCAGCGGCCAGACACAGTCCCACTCTCTGGAACCCCAGGAGCTCTGCCCTGCAGCCAGCTCCACACCCAGTGCACCGTGAACCCCCTCATCCCACAGCTGGACAACTTGTCCAGAAGGATGCTGTGAGGGACAGAAGCAAAATATCTCAGTAAAATGCAGAAAAACTACATTCACCACCTTCCCTTCCCCTCCAGGTGGGTGACTTGACAACACAGGTAAGGTAAAAAGATGAAATTGATTAAATGGGACTTTCCCTTTGTGACCCATGTTGATGGCACCTGATGACTGCATTATTCTTAAAATACCTTTTAACAGTACTCAGTACAATCTCCTCCATAATTTTTCCAGGAACTGAGGTTGGTCCAGCAGACCTGCAGGTTCCTGGGTCTTTCCTCCCACCCTCCTGGTAAACAGGAATAGCAGTGGCTGGCAGAGACCTCCCCAGCTCCCAAGGCCTTTGGTAGTTGATGGAGAGGGGTCCTGTGTAACACCAGTGAGATCTTTCTGCACTCAGGGATGAATCCCAACAGGCCCCATGGACTTGTGAACTTTCATCTGATACAGGTGGTCCATCAAAGTTCCAGTGTCCACAAGGGGAAAGCCACTGTCCCACCTCTCATGGCCTCCAGCTCTGGGGATTGGGCACACCAAGGTCTATCAGTATCACGAAAAATTGAGCTACAAAACACACGGAATGCCTCTGCATCTCCTTCATCCCTATTATCCAGGTGACCATCTTCAACAAGGATCAGTCCAATGGTTTCTTTGGACCTCCCCTTGCTATTAATGTACTTCAAAAACCCTTTCTTGTTATCTGAAAGAGCACTGGCCAGTTTCAACTGTGACTGAGCTCTGGCCCTGGTGTCTTCTTCATGCATAGACAAACCACAGCTCTGTAATCCCCCTGAGAGGCCTGACCTCACTTTCAAAGCTCATACAATTTCTTCATCTTCTGGAGTTCCATCAGAGGAACCAGGAGTTCCTTGTTCACCAAAGCTGGTTTTCTGCCCCTATTACTTAACTTTTGACATAGTGAAACTGCCTGTTCCTGTGCTTCTAAAAGGTGGTTCTCAAAAACTGAACAGCACATGTGGATTCCTAAGCCCTCAAAAGCAGATTCCCAGGGTAGGCTGCTAAGTAGTACCCTGAACAGCTTAAACTTTCCTGGACTCCAGGAGAGCAACTCTACTGTTTCTTATTATTCATTACACTGTAAATTTGAAACTTAGTCATTTAATGATCACGGTAGCCAAGCCAGCCACCTACCATGTCCCATGAGTCTAACTCTATTAAAAAACACCAACTCTAGGAGGGCATCCTTCCTAGCTGGCTCACTATTTGTGACAAGAAATTATCTCCCACATGAAGAGATATGAGGACAAACATGGAGAGGAAGCAGCATGGATTAAGTTTGCCTGGATTTTCTTTTTAAAACCAAGGATGTATTTCTTCCACACCTAAAGAAGCACACTGCTTACTAGACATTCCAAACTAGGCTACAGTAACAAGACATCAGATCTATATACACAACAACTTTACGCTTTAGCCCTCAAGCAGTTAGGAAGAGCTCTGAGCTGTCCACCATTTCCTTACTTGTATACAGGTCTGTGGACCTTCCTTCTCCTTCTGTCTCATTATCAGCTGCTACAGCAGATGCTGTGAATCAAGGCTATGCTTCTCCTATGCATGAAGCACTCATTTTTAGCAGGTAAGGCTCCTATTAAATTACAACATCAGGCAGGTGGGCAGAGCCCTGTCTTGCACAGTAAAGCACAGACCACTAGCAATAGGGATGCAAAAAACTTGTGACTTACTTGTATACAGGTCTATGGGACTTCCTTCTCCTTCTGTCTTATTATCAGCTGCTACAGCAAATACTGTGAAGTTGTAGTGTGTCCCAGGGATTAACTCAGCAATTTCTTTTCTGGGTTCATTGGATGGCACATTCTGCACAAATGTACCATTGACAACCTCTATCCTGTACGTGTAGGTGTCAGCAGCGCTGTCATTCACCTCCCATTTTAAGGTGACAGAATTCACACCAATGGATTCTGCCTTGAGATCATGAACTTGGCTGGGCCCTGTGAAAGGCAAGACAACAACTCGTTAGCCTGCAAGAACAGCTGCTCATAGACATGGAAACAAGGAACACAGCCACACCAGGACTTCACTTCCCTCACACCACTCATGGTCCAGAGTGCAAGAGCACCCCAAGAACATCACCAGGCATTCCTGGGGGCTGTTGCACCACTAGGCAGCTAAGGGAGAACTGAAGACAAGCCATGCTCAGTGGCATCTGCCTCCCTTTGACACTCCAAAGGAGAAGCTTTGGTCATCATTGAAGCAGAGCTCCCAGGGAATCCAGAGAGGTGGACAGGAAAGGGAAGGGTATGGTTGACAATGTAGGCAATTTCAGTTTGGTTTATTGGATGGTTTTTAGTTTAGTAGTTGTAGTGGAGGACTTTTTGGTTTATGGCGGTAGGTTAGAGGGAGTTTGGTGTTTAATAAGTAAATATATAAATCAAGGCTATGTTTCTTCTATACATTCCTAGTATCTAGCCCAGGTAAGGCTGCTATTAAGTTCATAGCCTCCGGCAGGTGGGAAGAGTCCTGTCCTGCAAAGCAAAGCACAGACCATCAGCAACAAGAATGCAAAAAACTGTGACTTACTTGTATACAGGTCTATGAGACTTCCCTCTCCTTCTGTATCATTTTTACCTGCTACTACAGCAAATACTGTGAAGTTGTATGGTGTCCCAGGGATTAACCCAGTAATTTCTGCTCTCTTGTCATTGGTCTCATTCTTCAGAGTTGTATTATCTCTACAATTTAAACCCTCTATCCTGTATGTGTATTGGCCATCACCACTGTTATTCACCATCCATTTTATGATGACAGAATTCACACCAATGGATTCTGCTGTGAGGTTATAAATCAGGCTGGATCCTACGAAAAGAGAAAAATACTTTAAACTTACAAGAATATTTGCTGTCAAACAAACACATATAGTGCTGTCCTCCCTGCTATATCCAGTCTCTGTAAAACAGAAATCAGCCTGAGAAAACAATCAAGCCACCTTTCTCTACTGCAAGGCACACTTGCAAGCTCTGCTGTCTACTGCAACTCCTCAAGCTTCACTTCACCTCTGGCAGTAAAGCTGTCTAGGAGCAGCAGTGATTTCAGTGCTGCCTCAGCTGTGAGCTTTACGCAGTGTGCTGACAAAGACTGGGACACACAACACGCTGACATTTCTTTCCTTAACTGGATATTCCAAAGAGAGGAGCCTTTCTAGCTGCAAGATTCCCACATCTGTCCTGTACATGTGACATAAAATGTTCTCTACTAGGCAGAGGATTTCAGCTGTACCCCATCACTTATGCATTTCAAATCTCTATGTCACAGTGAGTTGAACTATTAACCTGCAACCTAAAAAGCCATAGGGAAGGGAGGGAAGGGAGTCTCAGTCTAACATGGATAAAACTATTCCAAGGCTATGCTGCAATCACAGCATGAAACTGCACTCCTAGTCAGGTGTGCAGATGCATTTCTTGGCCTCATTCTCTACTGCAGTAAAGCAGTTGGAGTCATGCCCCTGCAATGCTGAACTAGTGTAATCATGATATAGAAGCGCAAAACACCCCAAAAATTCACATCCCAGTCACATTCCAAACCACAAATGTGTTACAGTGCTTAGATCACCTCTTGTCTCATCAGCTAGTGATGCAGCCCCAACCACTCTTCCACCTGCAGAGGTTCTGTTCCCACTGGCAGAGTTTACGGATAAATCATCATTACTACTGGTTGCTGGTTCTGCAGTTGCATTATTTGAGCTGCAATCCTCAGTGCCTGAAAGAACACAAAACTCAGTCTTTACAATAATTCTGAACTTCCCATTTGCAGAAATACAGTCACTTACCGATATCATGCACAGACCCACAGTTACTTCTGTTTTCCCAGTTCTACAGAAACCTCACTGCACATTTCATGGTTTTACCTCTTAACTTCAGTGAGATTATTTGAACTAGACTCAAGTGACTGTCACATTATCTCAGCCATCCACTGACTCTACACATGGTTTGGATGAAAGCTACTATGACCTCTCTTTTCAGTACAGTTTTGTTTGAAAGCAGTTAAAACAACTTGCAGCCACACTCCATGTGTGTGTTTCCTTCATGTATTATCAGAAATTTTGGTTAACCTGGCATAGCAATTTTTTTCTCTCCCACTAAGAATATTCCCCTCTTCCCCTCTCATACTCCCACAATGTGTTCCAACCAGTAGGGAAGAGACATGGCTCTATATCTAGAGGCAGAAACATTACATCAATTTTATAGGCCAAAGCATAGAACACTTTGACTTAGACCCTAAAATTTAAAGGCTAACTCATTTAAATCTGATGTTCAGTATTAAGGTAGAATTTATTTGTACACACTTTCAGAAATTTATGCCACATAAAAACATATTATCTTGGCTAGAACAGCATCTCTAAACTGAATTTCACTTCAGATATTCTTTAAAGGCATCACTTTGTGTGTTTTGTTTTTGGAGTTTGTTTGGTTTTTATTGCCTTTAAGTGTATTTTCCCATCTTACTAAGCACATTACACCTGCACTTGATTTTACCAGAACTCTCCACAAAGTGAAGAGCAAAGGGATTTAGATACAGATTTATATTTTTACATATCCTTAAATGCATTGTAGGTATTACAGTTACTAAAATAACTGAGCATGTATTTTTAACTGCTATTTCTAAATTCTTTCTAGGAAGCTTTTTTTTTAAAAATACTTTGCTGATACTGCTTGGTCTTTCTTAAAGCTAACTAAGACAAAGGGAGTTATATTAAAAAAAAAAAAGAGCAAGCAACTGAATGATACTTACAAGCAACTGTACATCTGACCTGGAAAACAAAAAAAATAATAGTAATTAAAACCACTAGAAGCTCAAATAAAATAAGGAGTCGTTTAATTAACATGAGGGAGGAAGAAATCTGTTTTAAAAACTCCAGATTTTTCAATTTGCAAAAGACATACATAAACTTCTACTGACATAAAAACAACACCAAAAAATGCATCAAACTAGTATAAAAAAAATTTAAGCATGCTGGTAAAATGTTAGTTTCCACATTCCAAAAAGTAGTTTATTTTGTCACCAAAAAAAAGGTTTGAATAACCTAAGGTAGTTATTTTGCACATACAAATTTATAAACCAAACCTATAAGATCTTAGTTAAAACACACTTTAGTTAGTACCCTTAACACTGTCCC
Source organism: Melospiza georgiana (assembly GCF_028018845.1). Classification (NCBI taxonomy): domain Eukaryota; kingdom Metazoa; phylum Chordata; class Aves; order Passeriformes; family Passerellidae; genus Melospiza; species Melospiza georgiana. The sequence goes on from NC_080435.1 coordinate 16,291,531, forward strand.
ACAAAAAAAAAAGGCAGATGCCAATTAGGTCTTTCTTACTAATAAGAATATTCCTTTCATTCTTTTGCTGTATAAACCTTCTTATTACTTCTCACAAAAGAGTGTTTTCCATTTTCTGAAGCAAACATAGGGTAGGTAAAGTTCAAAACACTTGATACATGCTCTGAAATCCAGTTTACACGTGTGCACACATCCCTAACATATCAGCAGTTGCCATTTAACTGCAGCCTGAAACTCCTCTGCTGGTAACACTGACAAACAGAATTTTGCTTTGAGAATGCTTTTTAGCCTTCAAACTTTGTACTTTACTTCCAAATAGCCACTTTCCTTCCTGCTGGAGTGAGAATTGGCCCATAAATTGTCATATGAACATCCCTCCAAGTGGCAGCACAAAATGCTGCTTAAAGGAATGAAGTAAAAGTCCCAGACTGAGGTCTGCAAGAAGCAGTCTTATCTAGAACTTTTGTTTTCTCTACGCCCACCCAATTTCTTGGCCATTTGTGCAATTCCATGAGTTAACTCAAATAAGCAGCTATCTCACAAGCTAATGCAATCCTGGAATCCCAAATCACTCACTGGCCCAGCTGCCATGTTGCTGGTGCCACAAGGAGCTCCAGCTCATTGCACCAGTCACGGGTCCAAGCAGACACACCCTCAAAAAGCAGTCAGAAAATACCATTAAAATCTTATTCCTGTGATGGTCTCAGTGCCACAGCAAGAAGAGTTTGGGCACTCTTCCTGGGCAAAAAAAAGCACTTGTAAGCATCAAAGACCTAATGCCTGGACAACATGGCACACAACAGACATGATATGGGATGCAGATGTCCTACATCCAAGTGTGAGGCTCCGCCTCAACCTGAGCTTTTAAGAGCTCAAACTGCAAGGCTATTCAGGAAGTGAGGAAATATTTGCCTGCACCCAGGTCAAGAGTACTCCGGCATTCCTTCGTGAAGTGTCTGAGGAAGAAGAGCTCAAGAAGGAAACAGCCACTCTGAAGGCAGGAAGAAACTACTGTGCAGTGTCCAGAGCAGAAGAACTAAGCTGTGTGGAAACAGCTGCTGAATAGTAAGAGGTGAGATCCCCTGAAATGCAGGGCAATCTACAAGCAAAGCCAAAAGGATGTTATGTTTATTAAGAAAGGGAACTCACAAGCAGAACAAAATCAACAAGAAATGCCGCAGGACTAAGCTAGAGTGATTTCTGCAGCCCTACAGACAAAGAATCAAGAGCCTGACATCATTCACAACCCATCATCCTTCATTACTTTCCCTTCTGTAGAACTGCCTGAAAATGAACTTTCTCATCTCCTTCTTCACAAATTATGAGTTTAGGGCACAACATCCTTCCTGAGCAACAGGAACAACAGGTATTATTGTATGACTGCAAAACAGGTATGCCACTAGCAAATACCCTGAACCCTTCCTTTTTACCATTCCATTTCTTCCCTTGGAAGAAAGGAACATGATTCCTGTTTTATGGGCATCTGATCTAATGGCAAATAATGACCAAGCTGCTTTAAATTTTGTTGTACTGCCACATGTGGACTGTGGGCTTCCTTTTATTAAGGATGCTCAAACAACCTCAAAAAGGAAAGTTACACTAAAATTCCTGTCACATGATTTAAAAACTGCACCCCAACATTCTATTTGCTTATCACACCCTGGCAATACTCCCTCAAAACACCCTTCTGACTTTCCAGAACCCTATGTGCAAAATCAAATTTAAAAAAATCATATCCCACTGGCAGCAGGCAGGCCTTCCTTCTGAAATCCAAAACCACACAAAACAAATGATCCCATGTCCAAGCATCAGCCTGACTCAGTCATTCCATGTTGTATTTTTCAACATCAGCCATGAACCAAACTGCTCTCCAACCTGATGTTATTACGTAGAATTTACACAAAGCATTTGTTTATGATTTCAGAGTATATTTGCACTGAACACCTGATTCTCCTTGTGTTTGCATTAAATACATCATGAGCTCTGCCATCCCTGTTTTTCTTTTCCAATGACACAAATCTCTGTTATTCATATATACAGTTGGGTAATTTTTTTTAACTTTTGTGGTGCTTTGGGTAGGGATGGAACATCCTTCACCAAGAAAAGACAGCAAAATGCCAAATGCTGACCATTTCAACCGAAAAACAGGAGGGAAATGTATACACAAACCCATCACTGTCATCAGCTATGGCAAAGGAATTTTATCATGTGCCACACAGCCACGCTTAGGGCCTGATCAAAGTCTGTAGGTTCCAGAGGAGCTGAGGAATTCATCTGAACGTGCACAAGGTCTGTTCTGTGCTCTCTGTGTGAGCAGTTTACAACTGACCAGGAGCTGGTGGTGTGTGATACAACCCGAATTCAGCTCCATCCTCCTCAGGCGTACACTGGGTTGCCTAAGTGAGGAATCAGTATTAGTCTCACAAGTAATCTTATCCAGGAAGAATTAAGACATGGTACAGGAAAACTTCTTAAAAAATAGTGAGTGACTGAAAAGACCAAATCCCACTGATATTTGATAACTCAAAGTAAGATATTTCCAGGAGCAGGATTTAAAACACACCAGCTTTACACATGCACTGGGAGAGCCACAGGGAATACAGCAGTGCAGACCTTCAGCTCAGCTTGGCTCTGCTGCCACACTGTGCCTCTAATGAAGCTGGGGCTCCTGCTCTGGGGAAAACCCTTGTGGACAGCAGCCAACCTACCTGCTCCAGTTTTCAAAACAAACAGCATGGTTTGGTTCATGTAAATATTAGGTCAAAGGATGGCTAAAGAGTCAAAGTGAGCAAACCAAAATATCTTAGCCAAAAAACCCCTTAACCACAAACCCTTTCCAAGAACACCACTTGAGGTTGCTGCTTACTGTTTCTGGTGTGCTCAGCACTGTGTGCCTTGTGACTCAAGATGCAAAAAGCCAGAGAGTTAATCTCATCCCTCTCAAAGCTGATCTTCCAAGTGTGTACCTTCGGATCTTATAGTCTCCATCCACCCAGGTCTGGAGTTCCATGAAAATATGACCAAGCTATCACAGTGGTCTCCAAACTGCTGCTCAACAGCCTTTCACCAAAGCAGCAGCATAATTAAGATGACTGCCCCTCTAGGCAGTACCCCTGATCTCACATCATTTTTCCCTCTCTATGTCCAGCTATGGTTAATTGTCCCACATGAATAACTTTGAGACTTGGGACAAGCATCATCACACAGCACCATCATCATGGCTTTGCTGATGCTGTCAGCCACCACCACTCCACCAACAAACATTAACCAGCAAAGATGCACTAAACTGGCCACTTACAGACCCCTCTCCTACTTAGCATGGACTTAATTCAGGAAGTATTCCCACAGAAAGCTTTTAGTCAAGGTCACACAAAGTAAGTGAAAATCAAACTCAGGAAGCCCCGCAGTAATGGAAATGGATTGCCCAAGTATTGCATCCACAGACTGATACAGCCTTCCAATACTTGCTGATTTGCTAGGATTTTTAAGGCATGGCCTGCTATTCCACCTGGGGACATCTTTCCATTTGCCAGGAAGTGCAAAGTCTAAATTAGCAAGGAGTGACACCTTTCTGCTGGAGACTGTTGTCCTGCAGGAAGACAAGGTGGGCTTTGGAAAGATGAAATGTTTCTGTCTCTTGAAACCTGTCTCAGGGCTGTTCCATCTCATTAATTTCCATATTATTTCCAAATTAATGAAGTTTTTAAGCTTGTAGCACAGGGAAAGAAGAATGAGTTCACCTGAACTGGGGCACAGAACTATGTGCTTAAACCTGTATGAACCTAGTTCAAGTAACATGCCTTATCTGGATAACGCATGGGTTCTGGGATGGAAAAATATCATACTGGAAAATAAGTCAAAATATACTTGGGTAACATATTAGCCCTACTTTCCAATTTTTAAATAAAATTACATAAATCTTCAACTGCAAAGCATTTCCCTGCATTTAAGAAGAAAACTTCAAGTACAAATCATGGCACTATTACAAAACACAGCATCATCAAGGCTGGAAGACAACTTCAAGATCATCCAGTACAATATCAATGCAGCACCAGCACAATCACCCCTGAACCATGCACCAAATGCCACATATGCAAACATCTCTTGCACACTTCCAGACAGCCTTTAATTTACACAAAGGATATGCCAAACCAAGAAAAGCAGGTGTTTTCCCCTGTGCTCACTGTCCAATGAGAAAAAAGACAATGTGAATAAAGCCTGTGTGCTGAAGGAGTGCAAACATAACAGCTCAGTTACCAATTCCAGTGGCACATGTGGATACTTAGCCCTCCTGTATCAGGTCCTTACTACTTGAAGGAGGAAATAATCAACAGGAGACTAAGTGAGAAGATAACATTTAATTATGTGACGTAGTTTCATTAAGGAGTGATTACTTTCTGAATTCAGGGCTAGAGTTTGGGGTTGGTTATCATTTTGTCCCCCTTTCTAGTGAATATTTACTCTGCTAAACTGACTTTAACTGCATTCCACAACAGTTCTGTGTTTTTGTTATTTTTTTCATTCAAATTATCTCCAGATTATCTCAATAATATGGTACACTCACTTCCCATGAAAAATGGAAAATATGCTGTGGCAAGGGTCGGTTCCACCTGTTTTCCCTCTGGTATTTTATGCAGGTACTCATATCTCATACACAATACATCAACTCACAGAATGTTTGCTGTAAGTGGATTTATGCTACAGTAAAAAAACTCTACTTTCAGAAACACCACTAAGTTTTTACAAGATGTTTAGAGTCTTCTTTTAACCCTAAATGGGCAGCTCTGGCAATGAGCCTGCACAGGACCAGATGGAGATGCAGAACTTGGAAGAAAGAAATGTGAGCTGGTGTTTGTTATGAACTGGGTGGGGCTGGGCCCTCCTAGGCCACCCTGCTGTATCTGGGAGCTGTGCAGAGCCCTGGAACAGCCACACACAACTGTGCACAGGCTATTTTCAGCTGTTATGCAGTTATGTGAAAGAGGAAAGACTATTTCCACTTTGCATGTATTTATATTTTGCCCCTGACATTTCTAAATTCTGACTTCCCTGAAGCAAGATTTTCTGCAAAGAGAGGCCAAATATAATTTTTTTTCCACTGTTTTTTATGAAAACATATAAGGACATTCTAGTTTGTGCAGCACCTCCAATGAACTGAAAGTGCTATGGAAGACAAAGCCTTGTAAGAAAATCAAGATGAGACACCAAAAAGATATTTGTGATGACACACACTAGAGCAACTTCGTTTTTCCTCGTTTTTCCTTGATTTTTCTGCAAGTTTAACTTGTATCTGCTTTTCAGATGGCTAGCCTAGGAGCAAGGAGTTTTCTGGGCAACATATCCAAAATAAAGAGAAACATACAGACACCAAATCCCAAACATGACTGCATTGCAACTGACAGCTCTCTCTCCACTGACCTCAGAGAACACCATTAGATTTAATTCCAGCGACTTCCAGTTTAAAATGTTTAGTTTAAATGTTTCCATGCAGCCCAGTAGCAGTTCTGTTTCACCCAGACCTCCAGGTCCTGATTAATTGCAGGCATTAAGTGCTGCAGACCACCTCACAGTTTAGTAGGATCATTCCTCCAACTGAGGAAACCACAAAACTTCAGCCAGAAGAAAGGCTGAAAAGTTTCAACAAACTTAAATAATTCACATAACCCAGTAAGTTGTACATGTAATTCAGAGACCATCCTGCTGAAGGAGGTTATAAAGAGAATAGGCTGCTTACTTGATAATGGCAAGGAGTAATACTTGAAACAACTACTAAACAACAAGCAAACCCCAAACTGTTATCCTACTCAAGTTCCACGTCCAACCACACTGGATTCACCAGAGTTAACTTCCTCCACAGTGGCTGGTGTGGGCTGCTTTGGATGGGGTACTTGGTTGCTAGCTGGGGTTAAACCACAACACTTAACTGACATGGGTGGAACTGGAGATGGAAGTGCGAGAGCAGTGCTTGAATTGAAAAAAACCAAAAAAACAAAAAAACCCCATCCACTTCTAAAGAGGAACTTCCAGTTAACACTGCCAGTAATTTCATTTTTTAAACTGAGGAAGCATCAACCTTTATTTTATGTGAACAAGCCACATTCCTGCATACCGCTCAAGAGCACTATTTTTTCACTCTGACTCACTACTCAGGCACACCCTGGAAGAAGCAGGATACAATGAAAAAATGGAGAAAGAAAAAAAATACCCGTATGGCAATGACACAACGCTCAGTGTCGCCAAGTCAGCAGGGCTGGCCACCCAGGCACCATGGAAAACGCTGCCTGGCCTTTGCAGCACAGTCACAAAAAGGAGCAGCATTTCCTGACAGAGCACTAGTTCAGACCTGCTGAGCTGAGTGCAGTCAGAACTCCCAAGTTTCTCTTATCACAATGACATTTCACTATCCTGTGCCAGACACTTTGGACTCTGCACAGTCTTTCCTCAGGGAAGTGTTAAAAAATACTTTACAAGGAGAATAACATTGAGCTGGATTTGGTTTGAGAGGTTTTCCAAGTAAAACTAGTTGCAAAGGGATTTTAAAACTTACACTACAGCTCAAAGACAACATCAAGAAAGATTATTTGTACTGACAAAAAGGACCAAATTTTTCATCCATGACACTCTGTCTGGTGGCAGGAGAACCATGGCCTGTGAAAGCCTTCAAGCTCACACAGAGCTCAAAACTGTCTTGTTTACAGAAAATCCTTTTTTGGGGGGCAGTATTGATGCTGTTACATGAATGTTTTGCCCTTTCCTGCCTACATTCTGTACTTTTCTTAATACAGTCTATCCTTCTGTCCTTATCAGGGTCCTGAAAACTTCCTAATCTAAAAATCTGAGTTGTGCAGCTGGGAGAAACCAGCCTGTGACCACTGCCCAACACAGACTCCTCAGGCTAACCTTCATCTCCTCCTTCACGCTCTGCTGCTGTTTATTACCACCCATTTATGCTCCTTCAGTACTTTCCGTTCTAACTCCGTGTGAAATGCTCCACTAGAAGCCGAATAAATTTTCTGTATGGCACTGCCCTTGCCCTGTAGCTGGGTAAATCTATCCATGGGGAGGGAGGAAAGCAATCCTCGCTCCCCATTCCCGAACAGCAGCTTTGGAGCAGTCATGCAGTGTGAGACCACTAGAGGCCCCAGTAAAACCACCTAACATCACCCCAAGTGACTAACAGCAGGGAAACACGCTGAATTCCCATAAAAGTTGTCATTCTGGAAAGCACAAGGCTAAGGATGACCACGTTAAGAGTGTAAAATGTGGATGCAGATGTCAGCACTGCCTAGTGCTGATTGTGGGAGATAATGACACCAGGCCGAGCTGGCTTGGCCAGGCTCAGTGCATCTTCAAACATCATAAACCTGTCACGAGGAAAGAAATTTCATGCAATAAATTAGCTGGACCTTAGACTCTCTTCACAGTGTTTATTTACAACATATCACATCCTCACCTGCACTGGTTTACAGTGAATCTACTTTTTTGGTGGGACCTAAAAGCAAAGTAGCTTGACTTCCTCAAAACAAATGCAAATTGCCTTACAGCAAAAAATGTGATGTGAAACCTTTTCCAGCTCCAAAATAAGCCACAGATCTGGCTCATCTACAGGGATCAGATTATCACTAACACAAACAATTTGATTAAACAATGTTTTCCCATATGTTGTTTTCACACACAGCACTATGGGGCTGCAGAGATACTCTTGTGGTTTGCCTGCTATCTTCAGCCCATTTAATCCTTTAATGAATTTAAACTGTAGCAAAAGACAAATGGACAGCAAGCGTTCAAAACATGTAGTAGTACTCCTGGGAGGGAACAAAAGATCTCATTGTAAAGCTCCACTAAGTTCATCTGGGGCTCTGGTAGAGTCTCTCTTTTCCTCCTCTTTGAACAGAAGCTGAATAGAAGCAGGAATGAGAATTGGCTCTGCCATTACCCCATTACCAGACTCGTCTCTGTGAATACATTGAGGCTGCATGAGAAGTTATTCACCGACAACAACATGGGCTCTCTCTCATTTACCAGTCAATAGACACGTCCCTCAAAGGTCAACTTCATGGCCATCTGGGAGCACTGGCTGTGGTGAAAAAAGGCTGGATGGTGCAGGGTCAGAACCAGAGATCAGATCGACACTGCAGCCTGAACAGCTGCAAACTTTTTATTCCAGAAAAATAATACCCATGGCTTCTCTCTCTTTCCAAGGCACATGAAGGAGTTCCTGCTGATCTGTGTATCTGGCATAGCCCTGATACAGATCGAATGGCCAGTAGCTCATTTCAAACATTTATTGTAAGAGTAAGATGTTTATGTTATTTATTACCAGTCTGGAAATATGCTTATTTAAAATACATTGCACATTATATTGCTGTGCAGTGTTTGCTTAGCCTTGTGTACCACTTGGGAAAAGAAACCAAACCAAACTTAGACAGCTTTCAAAGCTAAGAGTCAATTTTCCCAACATGTTGCTCATCCTTTGCTTAGAGCAACAGTACCACTGATGTGGCTTCCCACAGCTTCTGCTATCTCCATACAATTACAGATTTTGTTCTACCTGTACTGCAATCCAGAATACAAAAGCATGTATGTTTCTATTGCATGGTCTTGGCACATAAATCCAAAGTTTTTGTAAAAGATTGCTGAAAAAAAACTTTTTAAAATTGCAATTAAGTGCAAAACAAACAAGACAAACGACAAAATTCATTAAATTTATCCCAACTTGTTTTACCACTAAATGAAGACCCACTACCAGTGAGTTTAATGATGAAGCAAACTCTTTCAATCAGGAATTCCCCCTCCACTTGAGGACGGTTCTTGCAAATTTTAAACACACAGGATTTTTTTTAGAAAAAAAATCTCTATTCAAGCTCTGTTTCTGATGACACACCCATGTATATTTTATACATGCAACCTCCTGTTTCACAGACTGCCTTGAGAAAATACATTAAATGCACTTTGAAGTTTTATAAAAAGTATGAGTGCACTATTAAGAACAATTGTGTCACACAATAATATCTGACAGTGTTGCCCTAACAGAAAAGCAGAAAGGGGCAGCAACAAGTGCAGTACCATCCTCCAAGCATTTTGGCAGATTCTCCCTTTGGCAAAGTCTGTAGTAGCAACTATTGCCTCAATTACAGCCAAGAATAAAGAGGTAGATGTTAAAAAGTACTAATACTGGTCAGGCACTGACTCTGCAGAAGACACTGTGGGTAGAGGAGGAGGCTTCCTCAGTACCTCTCTTTTTCCTACCTATGCTATTAACCCCTTTAGTCTAATTATTTTTTCAAGCATGTTATAGGGACACTTAGAAATTCAAATGGAGGGATGTCCCTGAGGTATCCTCAATGTATTTTAATCTCTCTTAATGTCTACATTAAATAGCAGAGTGAAAGATGAGCAGCAGGTACTATAATCAATCACAACACCTCATCCTTCCTCTTCAGTTTTGCTGCTCTTTAACAACACATCAACACTTCCTCCAATTCATTATTCTTTGACTCAAACTGAAAGTCTCAAGAGTAGATTTGATTTGTTTTCACCCAGATTATATGTTCAGTGTCTTGGAAACAGTAGATGTGCTCTCTTTAGCTCCTCTGCCCTCAACAGACCACAAACGTGGAAAGAGAAAAAATATCACTTCTCTTCTAAGAGGTTTCTAACCTTGAGCTAAACTACAGAAACAGTTTCCTTGCACCACTGCAAAATGCCTGGGAAGCCCTGAAGGATAAGAACTTATGAATTCCAGACAGACACATTTCTTTCTGGCCTGGTGTTTGGTGTTCAATTTTTTTATACTTTGCAATAGCTAAAGCATAACAGCTCTATCATATTCAGGGAGGAAACAAGGACATATCCAAAGCCAGTGAGCTAGAACATATTCACTGCTGTTATTTATTTGAAAAAAAAAAAAAAAAAAACAAGCAGAAAATTTCAAAAAAAATTGAAAAAAAAAAAAGAAACAAATATCAAACCAATGGCTCCTCCTAAAAAAAAAAAAAACAAAAAAAAAAACCAAAAAACCCCACCCAAATAAAAAAAAAATGCAAAATCCACAAACCAGTAAGGCTGTGCCTGTGCAAATGCTCAAGTATTGTATTAAAACACACCTAGTTCACAAATAGAACTTTGAATTATCTGCTAAAAATATGCTTCTCAAGTTTCTCATCTGTGTGTTTAAGGCTGACAATTCCAAGCTCTGAAGAGAAAAGCCACATAAACGTGTCTGTGTTTGGAGGAAGAGCTTTGGGGAAGGTTACACGGGAAACCCTTCAGTTCACTGAGATGCATTTTCATGATGAACACACAGGGCAAAGCTTCCTCTTCACACTCAAATACCAAAGCCACATTAAACCAGCTCTAAGACAAAGATGAAACTAAGTCTTCCATGCCTTGCATCCTGTTTTATGTGCATGCCACAGAAGGCTAAGTCATTTACTGTCTTTGCTCATCTAATAGCCAGAGTTCCCTCAGATTAGGGAGATAACATTTGTAACTATCTATAAACTGCTGCTTCCCAACAGCAAGAATTGTAAAGCAGCAATATAAAACACAAACCTTAATTGCTCTGCACCACATTGGTGGAATTTTGGTATATCTGTCATCTTAGCACAATAAAAAAATTACACGTGAACTCAGGGTAGTGAGCTCCAAAGCTTTGTATCAGATAACACAAGTGACCTTTGTTACCCATGTGCAGGTAGGGGAGAAAGATAAGAATGAAGAGGAAGTTAATTGCATTCCAGCTGCTAAAACCTTGTTATCTTGGTATCTTTTAATTGATGTGGTTTTGCTTCCACATCACCTTCCCTGAACTGCTCTTCTAATGGCCTCAGGCTCTTTCCTCCCCACCTTCCAACAAGGGTTAAACCGGGAGTGATTCACAAGGTGGATTCCTCTGCACCTCTCCTGTCTCTAACAGAGATATTCAAAATGTCCCAGAGTTATATAATGCTGCCAGAAACCTGCCTACCTGAAGAACAGGTTTGAATATAGAATGTAAAACATTTATAAGAACTATTACATACCAGAACAAAGTAGTGCATCCTCTCCCATGTCTAGGAGATACTGCTTGCTTTTTTATTCCTCCTGACACTTCGACTGCACAAAACAAACTAACAAGGAAGAGCACTTTGGAACAATTGGCTTTATTGGTGAGAGCTGACAAGGGAGTTTGATCCACACCCCCACAGGGTTCAATCCCTGGCCTGCCGGGCAGCACCTCCACCCTGTGTTTGAGCAGCAGTGAGGAGGAATCCTGCAGACACCACCAGGAAGAGTTTCATCAAGAGGGAGGACTCAGCTAAGACGACACATACAAATGAGAGTGAGGGCACGCCAAGCCAAGTCAGACTGAAGACCACTGTTCACTGCACCCAGCCTGCCCTTGCAAAGCTGAAACACTTTTCAAAGGGCTCGGGAACACATTAGCTTCAATACACTAGCACACACAAAGCCCCAGTTTAGAAAAATGCCTCATCCACGACCTGACTCAAGTGATGAAAATGAAAGTATACCCACAGACTTTTTTCTGTCATGTATTGGGACACACGAGCCTCCAGATGCCAAAAGGCAAGAAGGCAGATGTCCAGACAACCCCTAAGGGCTCAACATCTCTATTAAGACATTTTCTCCTTTTCTTTCCTAGTGATATATCCAGTCTGCATGACCCAGAACCTTTTAAAATCCACTGTTACAGCCCCTTTCCCCTGCCATACAGTGATTTTTACATCTGTGCTGCCTCTAACAGCAACTGCACATTGTGAAGTCTGTGTTCAGATACCACTTTAAATGCAGACCAAGTTTTAGAGCCCAGTCCCTGTTCTGCCTCCCAAAGACACTTACCAAAGCACATTCCTTACAAGTAAGCCAAACAAACAGAAAAGTGTTTAGATAACTAAGGGGTTTCCTTCTTGTTTGAAAACAGAGGCGTGACCAGCAAGTGTGAGCTCCTGCAGTGTCACCCAGGGGGTTCAGATCCAGGCAGCCAAAAAGATGAGCTCTGATCACACAGGACATTGTTGCATGGAAGAGGGAAGACACAGAATCACTCATGCCTCAAGGTCATGGGTTAAAAAACAATACAAAACAACACTGTGAACAAAACCAAAAATTCCTCAACCAACTAGAAAGACTTATCAGGGATAGCTCTAAAATCAGGGATATGTTTCTAGAAACATTTCAAGATTCAAGCCTTCTACAAGAAGCAAAAAGGTAGAGTTTGTAGCTGCCAAAGGAAAAAAAAATAAATAATTTTGCACAGAATTGTACTTCAAACACGGATGTTTCATTATTGACTCCAAGAACATGAAGTTACCTACTTTCACTCATTCAAACACTGCTACTCTGGTGCCAGAAATGCAGCATCAGCAGAGACAACCCAAGCACTGAAGAAACCAAAAGAATTACCTTTTTACTGACAGAGGTCAGTCCAGGGGTAATCCTGCACTGAAAGGAGCAAGTACTACAATAAGAGACAATAATTAAACAGGAAATTCTCTAGTAACATCTGTGAATTTTTTGATCCAACAGCTATCACTGGATATTTCCTAGCCAATTTCCCAAAAACTGATGTTACTTGATATGACTTATCGGAATTTAACCTTCACATTTAAATGAAAGAAAACAAATTGCAGTTATGGTATTTTTAACTCAGAGCATTCATATTGCAGGTTAACCAAAAGAGTCTCATCTGAATTACATCTTTTATCCCTGACATTTGAACAGCCCACACTGGAGACTGGGGAGTGAAAAAAATCGAAGAAGGGGATAGAATATTATTCTTTCTACTCTTTACCCTGATTTAACTAGAATTGCATCATGAAAGATACTTCCAGTTTTTCTAATGACCATCTTATCCTATTTCTACATACACTATATGAAGATCCCCCATTCCCAAATACTATCACAGTAACATTTTAAGCTCTTACACTGTTCTTTCACATACCCTTTCAGTATCACAGGAACACTTAATGTATCTCTCAATTCTTATCCCCTATAATATGCAACCCCTGAAATTTTTAATTAATTTCATTAGTATAAATTTTATTGCAATTCCATCAACAGAGCACAGAGCGTATTTATAGCAGCTATCAGAAAAGCTGGGTGTAAATGGTGGCTCAGTCACCCCAGAAACAGTATCTGCATAGCTACACAACCCAAAATAGACCCAAAACCATCTTCCAACAGAGATGATCTGCAGAAAAAAACCCCTTTCCAGTAAAGCACCAGAGCTTCCTCCTTTATTTCAAACACTAATCAGACACCCAAGACACAGAACAGCTTGGAATAAGAGTTTAAAATGAGTAATAGTTTCCTCTCTTATTAAAGAGAGTTTACGTTGCCATGTAGATACCTTGCCTGTGTTACCACATGAGCCAGTTCCTTCTACTGCAGTACCAGAGCTTTTGCTGCAAAGATCTCTTTTTAAATTTAGAGGTTTATTAAAAAACCCTAAAAGAAACCCAAGTAAAATAAAAGCCTTTTTCCCCTGACTGCAGGAGTCAGGTTTGCTTATCAGCTCAACTGGATCCACACTGCTCACAACAGCCCAAAGACTATGTAACAATAAAGAAACAGGCCTAGCAAATTTTAATATTGCTGCTTCTGGATGGAAAGGTTTTTTTTTCCCCTTGCTCAATCATTTATTCATTAAGAAACAGAGTTTCAGGGAAGACTAAACTATTCATGAATATGGGCTGAATTTACAGAAGGGTTCACTCGAGGACAGTCCCCTGCGACTCACACTGAAACCGAGGCGGGAGATGGAGAGGAACTGTTTCCATTCTGACAAAAACCTTCAGATGCCGAGCACGGGCAACAAAAGCCCAGGCAGCAAAGGGCCCCAAGCAGGCACAACATGGTGACCAAGGTTCCCCAGAGCCCCACGGTCACAGCACTGAGCTGGCACACTGCAGATCCACGCTGCGATCGCCTCGCTGCCTGGGAAGGGCAAGTGGGAGCGGGGCAGCAGCTCCAGGAGCCCCAGCCCAGAGCTGCCCTCACCCTGTGCCCAGCTGTCCTCAATTGCTGCCAAGCTTGGAACACATTCCTGCTGGGACAGGCCCGAGGTCAGGCCCTAATGAAGAAAAAAAGCTTCAACAAAACACACAAAGGGATGTGCCACTGGGAAAAACATGGGCTGCCCCTTTTCTCCCGCTGTCTTTCCATGAACTCCTTCCCCTGGGGCTCTTGGGTTTAAACACAAACCACATGGGCAAAAAAGAAGCCCAAGGTAAACCACTCTAACATGAGGTCACACCAAACAGTCAAATTACCCTAAACTACCTAAATTGTGGGTTTGTGTTCTGTAAGACTTCCCCTTCCCAGCCTCCACCCCCATCCCCATTATCTAGTGGAATTACCACAATTTTTCCCTTTGAAAATTTTTTTGGGGGAGAGAAAGTTATTTCCCCATGTCTATGCCACCAAATGCAAAAATTAAGATGTAGATTTTTTGTTTTCTTTTCGTGTTGTGCTAAAAAAGAAAATCTGGCCACAGCCAGAACTGTGTTCACTTCAGTGAGGGTGAGTCTGGGACAAATCACATTTTATTAGCACCTAGAAGCCAACAGCTCTGGGAGCAGAAAATCCTGTAAAAACAATAAATAAACATTCAAAAGAAGTGAAGGGGAAAGGCATTTGTTTGCACACCAGGGTGGGGCAGCAGCAGAGTACTAAAGACATAAATTATTCTTTTTCCTTTCTGTTTAGCTTTCTGCATAATCCCTCTAAATAGCAGTAATTTGGGGAACAGCATCAAATTCCTCTCTCAGAGGCCACTCTGTACATACCTCTTATTCAAATGCAGTTAGAGCACAATGGGAAGAATGATATTCATTACTTTCTGCTGCTCAGGGTGAGACTAAATCTACTCAACACGCCTGTATGGAGACACCTAAAATACATCTACCAAAATTAAAAGCCTGGGGAAGGAGGGATCTGAAACACTTAATCCCAGCTTTGTTGATAGGAAAAAATAGAAGGAAGTTAGACCCGAAAGTCATTTAATTATAAGCAGGACAACAGTATGAAGTGGCAGCAGTGAAGCCATAATGCAACGCTCTGACTCACATCATGTATGCACAGCAAGGCAAGATTCTCCTGCCTGGAGTATTTTGGGAATCTGTGTTCACATATATGCTGTAATTGCAGCATTGCAGCCTTCTGAATTAGGCCCAAATAGCTCCTTTTACTATGGCACCTTTACTGAAGAAAAAATACTGTACTGCAGGCACAGTTTCTTACCTATAAAGTGGCCACTCATACACAAAACTGCTCTTTGAGTACCCACACAGCTTTCATGAGGCATTATTCCCAATTAAGTCCCAGCAGGGCTGCCCCTTAGTGATTTCCCAAGGGACTGGATGCTTCCAGCTCTATGGCTTTGGACACGATTTGCTATCAGCTGGAAGTGCTGCCCCATTTCCCCAGCTTGCATCTTCATGATCCATTAGCAAATTTAGCTCCACCCCACCTGATGATGATAAATAAATAAAAGGTAAAAAATATAAAAGAGAGGCTAGCTGCTGATCAAACTGAGTTTTGCATTTCCCTCGTAGAGCAGCTTCTGTGAACTGCTTTTCCCACCTGCTGCTCTGACACCTGGCCAAGCTGGCAGGACCCTCCTCCCAGTCCTGAGTGGGAGCAGCAGCAGCCACTTGGCACAGGAGGTCAGGCAGAGGAAAGCCTCCACCCTGCAGCACAGCTTTTTCAATCACCACTCAGCCTCAAGACTTCTAAAAACAAGATCAAGACAATGAAAGATCTCTGTGATATGACGGCAGCCAAATTTGCCTTTTTTTTTTTTTTTTTTTTTACTTTTTTTTATGTGCACACAAATGAATCAAAAGTTCCTGTCCGATAATGTCTTCCAGCACACAACTCCCAGCCAGTGGCACATGCCAGGCTGGGGTGGAGAGCTCCAGGCATTCATGGCTCTAACTGGAAGAACACCCAGTGCCTGGCAGTATCAAGAGTTTTATTTCCTAATTTCCACTCTCAAAACAGTTGGTGCAGAAAGAAGCATGTGCTTTAAAATATTTTATATCTATATATTTGTTATTTATGTATGAAAAAAGAGATTTTTATGGTTTAATAAAAAGAAAAAACAGTATTTGAGATACCTTTTCTGTTATTGATTCTGGACTAAAGTTCTGACAAGCAGCAAACCTCTTTTTTTTTCAGGACCTCTTGCTTCTCCTTATGCCAGAGAGTTGCTTTAACACAATAGGGGAAGGAAAAATTAACTTTTAGCATTTTCCCACAGTTCTAACCCCCACCAGCAAGAGCAAGGCTTTAAACATACAAATAGCCTGGCAAGTGCATAGTATAAACCACACACCATCTCAGGGCCACTGTCTTAAAGAAAACTATTAAGATTCAAAATGGGGTGTGGAGAAAGTGATAAGGGTTGCACTCAACATATTTCTGTATCTGCTTTTGAAGAACACCGAGTACCTCACACAAAAATGTTGTACCAGGTGCTCTCCACCCGCCCCCGTTTTATTTTCCTTGGGCAGCTCTCCCAGCCACATTGGTATTTGGCTTCTCCTGAAACCATGACAGCTTTTAATCGAGAACAGTGGCTAAGAGAACACATGCTGTGGGGTTTGGAGGGGAGAGGTGGCCCCCCAAAAGCCAATACACAGAATTTCAGGATGTTAAGGCAGGAAGATGCAGAGGGGTTCACCCCAGCACAAGAGGGACGTGGCTGCCCCAGCCTCCACCTTGCTTGAGGTTTCCAGAGCAATTGCACCAGCAGGAGCTGCAGTGTTCCCTTATGCAATTGGACATTTCACACCCAGAAGGTCCCACATTGCCAAATACAAAAGAATGCAAATTTCCAGGCAGTGCACCCTGGTTCTGTGGAGCACATTTTCATTATGGTTATAGGAAGTTGCCGAGAAGTAAGATCTCAGGAAGCTGAGAAGAGGAACCAGATCTTTGAGGGACTAACAAGAACCAGAAGAGTTGCAATAGGACTGCTAAAACAGAAAAAGTGGATCCCTTACAGGCAGGATTAAACCCTGCACTTCAGTTATAAAGCCAATCCTGCATTCAGGGGAGGTAGAGAGCTAACATGGAATCTCTCTCCACAGCTGAATTGGAAGTTCCTTTTTCTGCCAGAGCTGGAGGTACCTACCTTTCCCAGGCACTTTTCTCTCTTAATGCACACTTAAGTGAGGGGTGAAGGCAGCCTCCATGCCCCCCATGAAAGCAGCTCACGTTTGGCTCGAGTGAATAACAGGAAAAGAGAAGAGGGCTCCCCGAGAAGGCGAGGCTTCACTCACTCTGCTGAAGCTGGAAACTCCAACCTCAGCCTGGCTGTTCTGTGTCTGCCAAAAAGCTTTGAAGTGAATTCTTTGAAGTTGGCCAGAAGCGGCTCTGAACTGAGGAGAGCGACGAGGAGGGTGGATGGGGGCCGGCCAGGGGCTTTGATTCCCACACAGTGGAGTCCAAGTCAAGCCTGGATTCAGCAGATAAAAAGGGATTTTTTTAAATAAAAAAAAGTCAGCATTCATTTTACAGGTAAAAGGAGATGTAAATCCTAACTCATGTTCACAAGATGACCCATGGGCCAGACTGCAAGTCTCAACAAGTGCTACAAGATAAGGAAGCGTGCTCTTATTTCAGCCTTGCACTGCTGCAAACATCACCCCTTAAAAAACACCTCTGTGATAGCACTGGATGAGGTACCAAAGCCCTTCACTGTGCGTATTCCTGCAGAAATGACTGACAATTCCCTTAAAGCTCTCTGCAGCATTTCTGCTACAGGGACAAAAGGAGCTCTTAAAGCAAGTTTGAGTTTCTCAGGGGCAAGAGAGAGTGGGAACCATGTAAAACTGGCATTTTCTGGAATCCTTCTGCAAAGGGCATCTATGATCCCTATTTTCAGTACTTAACATAGTATCACACAGACTGTAATTCTAAGGGTTAGATCTTTGGAGAGTTGCAGTAAGAAGTCTGGCTTAAAGTAACAGCTTGCCTTAAAGCAATCCTGATCCACTGGGACCTGGCAATACATTATTCCTCTGAGCAAGGAGCATGATAACAAAATAAAAAAAAAAACAGTTGAAAGTATTACACACTAGAAACATTTCATTCCCCTTACAATGCCTGAGGACCAAAGGAACAGAGGCAGTAACTGCAGTGCTGAACACAGGCAGGCAGTTTTTCAGCAAACTGATGAATGGGAATTTGTGAAGTTTCTGTAGCACACAGTAAGGAATGAGGCAGAGCAGGCAGCCAGTATTTGGCCCACAGAACTATGAAAATGTTAGACATGATTTGATCATGCAAAAAAAGTGCAAAAGTTCAAATGGAAGCAGTTGCATATAGAAGACTGCACCAAGAATGAAGTGCCTGAAATTCTGGGACCCTGGCTTTAGTCATACTCAAGTATTGCTTCTGTTTTTCCTTTCCCAAAAGCCATATAGTCTTCAATACAATTACCTTCCCTTATAATTTAGAACTTATTGTAGAAGTGTTTTCCATTCACTCCCTGACCAGCTGCATGTAACAACCAAAAGGAGAGATGAAGATTTTTGTTTCCCAAGTTCTCTTGCTGCATTTTATACCCATTTCTCACAGACCTTTTTACAAGCCAGTATTTTAAATTATCTTGGTAAGGAAAAGGAACTTGTCAACGCTATTTCCTTTATATTTGCTCTGCTAATTTAGTGGCTTTTTGCAACAGACTAAATCAAATTACTTTCAATTTTGAAATCTAAAAATGCTTTGCAGATTGCATTTAACATATGAAGATTCAGAGTACATGTATTATTTGAAACACAACACAGCCATGTCTCATAGTGAAAGGAAAACATTTCCCTATAATAAAAAAGATGCAGGATTTATTGTACAGCCCTGAGTATAAAGGTTTTTAAGGCTGCTAAAAATGGTGCAAAAGTTTCTACATTATTGTATCTCAGCAACTTGTACATCAAATTTGCAGAGCTCACAGACAAGTTGCCATTGTTACTCTATTCACTCTCACTGGGTTGTGGTTTTCTGTTTTGCTTTGCTTTTAATTAATTACTTCAGATCTGCAATTTGAAATCACTTAACAGTTCCACTGGGCTGCTTTTAGGAACACTTCTCATCTCCTTGCCTACAAAAGCATAACTTGTTAGAAATTACATGAAGAAATATTACAGTTCTAGTGCAGGAAGGAGAGGTTACTTGAAATAAGCACAGCAGCAAATGTGTTAAGCAGAAATATATTTAACTGGCCTGCTGGCCACGGTCACTTACTGAACAGCCTTATGCAAAGTAGCTTCAGTTAACATGATGTTAAAAAACACCCAGTACTATTTTAAAAACTTTCAGTTTCAACAGTGTTTAACCAGATAAAGTATAGTTCTTAGTACTAAGACGGTTTCCAGACATAAGAATTCTTTCTCCTTTCACCGCAACACACAAATGAAAAAATTTTTGAACTAGATCCTGAGCTGAGCCCTCTCAAGTTGTGTATTTAGCATGTCATCAACACAGTGAGCCAATAAATTGCTGCCCCTTCCTTCCATGCTTTGTTTTTAAAGGCCTCATTGTATTTTATTTCAGTTTATTTAAGCAAGATTTCTATCGCTGCTGGTACAGAAACAGGCAAAACTTGTTATCTTTGCAAATATGGAAAAAGCCTCTGAAAAATACATCTATATATATTAATTGCTCTGACCTTACAACTTAACAACTTAAAACTTGTTTGTTCACTCTAATCAGAAACCACAAATCAATATTCCTTCATACCTTGACAAGTTATGGAAATGAACAACATCAGGAGCAGCACTTTTAAGGTTTTCCTTTTTTTTCCCCTGACAAGCTCCAAAATCAGCCAGAAAGCCAGGCAATAGACCAGCTGTCAAACTATTACTGAGCTTGCAGCACCTTCCTGAACATACAGCCTTTAGGAAGACTTCCACAGTGAGGAAGAAAACTTCACACTAATGAAAAAGCTGAAGGCTAATTACTTCACATTGTGGGGATTTCCTGTGACCCCACAGACACTGAGGAACAGATCTGAGAGCAGATTCTAAATATTTTCTCAGATCAGCTGCTCAGGTTCTGATGCACACACAGGTGTCAGCAAGAACTGTCCTGACAGACCTTCTCCTATTGCCTGCTTTCTGAAAAAGCCCAGACATTCAAAATATAGACATGTGACTCGTTTTCCCAACCAACTGCTTACAAGGATTATTGATTTCATGGGTGATTAGACACATTCCTGCTTTTTTCATTGTCTCTGCTGCAGAGCGGGGATGGGAGCTCAGCACTTTCAAAATAATTATGAATTTCAGACCAGCAATGACAGAGGAGAGAGGGAAAAAAGAAAAAAAAAAAAAAAAAAAAAAAAGGAGGGTGGGTGACAGAGATGACATGGAACAGAGCACCAGTAGTTTCAGCACAAGAATTCCCAAAATACACCGAGGAATGCTGAGCCCTCTCTTTCTTCCTGAAGCACCATAAGGCAACAGCAAACAAGAGGAAGAGTTAGATAAGGAAAGAGCTGGAGCAGAGCTGGGAACTGTGTTTGCTGTTCGCTTCCCTGGTTGTGGGTAAACATCCAAACATTTGTATGACTAACTGATCTTCATCATTAAATTTCTGTGTAAACTCGCCTATATCAGAACATTTAATCTTCATATACTTAGAAGGGAGGGTTTTGCTGCTTTTTAAAAATTCTCTTATTTCAGAAGCCTAAAAACATGGGGCACACACTATTTTATTCTCTGATTACTTTTTTCATGGGGAAACTCCAATGAAATACAGTCAACAACACCTCAAAAAGCTGAAAACAGGTAACCTACATACCTATATGTAATCCATACAACAGACACCATATGTAATCCATACAACTCCATAAAAAAGGCCTGATTATGAAGAACTGTACACAGCCCTTCTCTGCAGCAGCTCAGTCCTAATGCTTTGGCTGAGCACTTAGAGCAGGAAGAGGTGCCAAGTGACAATGGGAGAAAAGAACTTTTGTTCAGCTTTGTTCTTCCCACCCCAACCCGCGATTATTATTTTGATCCCCTCTAAAAGAACCAAGTTTGCATTCTGAGCCCTGCTCTGTGTGAATGAAGCAAACCCCTCACTCTTTAGGAGACTACAGACAAGGGGGAAGCTTTCCTCCCATTCCTGGTTGCACAGAACACTCCTACAATCACTGTCATCAAACAGCCAGGTCCCAATTCCTGCCCATGGACACCTTGCAAATCTCTGCTCTGCTCCTTTGCTGCTCTTCTTCAGGTGCAGGATGCAGGCAAGCTGACAAGTTCCACGGTGGAAATTTCAAACATCACTGAGCCATGCTGCCAGCCCAGTCCCTGCCAGGCAAAGCAGGTAATAAATTACCAGGGCAAATTTTGTCAAAGGATCTTCTGAATCCTTAGGAGAGTCCCATCTGCCTGACTCCTCCAACCAATGCAGCCCAAACACGAGTCCCAGCTCAGGAGCCACTTGCAGCAACCTGAGAAAGGAAACTGCAACACAAAGAGCCCCAGGTTCATCTCACCTAACACCTCTCTTTAAACATGTTCCACAAAAGCAAGATCCAAAATCCATGGTGGGTTTTCCCTATCACTTTTGTTCAAAGAGTTATTAAGTGTCATGTTCCAAATGGAGGCAAAAAGAAAAAGTCAAAGGCACAAAAATCAGATTGAATAAAGTTTGCAGTATTTCTGTGTATTTTCACGTCGCTATTTTCAGTGAGACCTTGTTTCATAGGTACAGATAAACACAAAATAAAGGTGGAGTACACACATACAGACATAACATTTACAAGTGAAAACATCTGACAACAGTAGCTTGAAACTGCCAGAGCTGTAGAAAGGACTTCAGCCTGCTTTGGAGCTTTTCCTGGTAAAAACTAATAGGCTTTAGACTCAATCTTCTAACCAGTAGTAATTCCTTACCAGCATGACTACACGAAAAGTCTAAAAATCACCTTTCTTGTTAAAAAGTGTAATAACCATCTTAGACAATATGAATATTAAGCCTCAAATGAAACAAAATGCGTTTGGGGAAACAGATAAGAGCCTTTGGCTAAAATAAACAACTAAGAAACAAAAATTATTTCCCTAATGTAAACTGGAGGAGGAAGAAAAAATATTTGCCAGTAGATTCCCATGTTCTGACCTCTGCATGAACTCTAAGTAACCAGTCTGCAATTTCTAACAGCAACAAGAAAGGAAAGTGCATAGGAAGATACTGAAGGATCCCAGTCCTCCCAACTTTTGCTAAGCAGACAGGACGCAAGTCAACTGAAGATAAAAACCCAAAAAACCAAAAACCCAGACCTTACACTGCACAAAGCTGCAGCTCTTTGTAGCAAATCACCAAAATACTTCACTGCAAGTCACAGATCTGTACATGCCTTGGGGACCAAGGCCTGACTCCAACTGCAAGTTTCTTCCCAAAATCTATGTATGCCTTGGGGTTTAGCTACATTATCAGTTCAAGGTAAAACCAGCTTGATTTAGAAATGCCATATACTGGACAATCTATCACAACCCAATGTTAATGATTGCCCAGCTTAATTAGTGTTAGCATACTCACCCATTGCTACTCCAAAAGGTAATGTGTTGATAGAAAAATATTCAAACTATTTTAGGGTACCTTAACATCAGGATTTTCTAGGCTGAAATTAAAAAACAAAGCCCAACTGCACCCTCTGAAAGTGTCAGAAAAGTTACAGGAGATCTTCAGCAAAGTAGGCGCTTTGCCTTCACATAGTGTTAACAAGCAGTAACTACTCAAATTAGCATGGATAAACTGGTCTTAAAAGTGGCAGAACTATAAGAATAAGGTAATATTACAGTGTCTATAATACACTGCATGTTTTTGTTAAAAAAGGGTTATTCCTATGTAATTAGGAAATTACTTACAACAATCCACTCATTGTCACTAACCTTAGGTTCAGCAAGGCACAGACATACACTAATACTTTTTTCTCATATCCCATGGTTTGTAGCAGACAGGTCCCTAGAAAAAGCTGGTAAAGTTTAGTTTGTTTTGGCTGATAGGAAATAATGTGCTTTTGCTACACAGGTGTGCAACGTTTTCAGCACATTAATTCCAGTTTTCTTGAAAAAAAACTAATGCAGAAATTATTTTAAAAAGGAAAACTGATTTTTATGCTTGGAGGAGCTTCTTGTCTTTGCAGCTGTAGGAGAAACTGAATGCTGAAACAACCCCATCGACCATCAGCACATTGCTATTGCCACCATGCTGGACTTTGATTTACTCTATTAAAATGGTTTTCAGAGTATTTAGCTCTGAAATTGGCATTTGATTTGAGGCTTACAGAGATGGATGATGAGACTGTCTAAGAAACTAAAATAGAGTTACTCTAACTGCTGCTGCCGACTCTGGTCGACCCTACCCAGCTGTGGCCATTCCTGCTCTCCACACACTGCCCTCACCAAGGCACAGTCACCCACCTGACTGCACAGTGAATTTGTTTAAGCAGCTCATTTGGCAGAGAACTCCTCTTCCAGAATAATGGGAATAGCTTTCTGCTAGTTTAGCTATCTCACCCAGCCCAACGCGAGGTCAGACACGGGCCAGCACAGTGAAAGGGAGCAGCTCACGTCACTGGGGGACACAGGGAAGAAGATGGCCATGAGATTGGCTCAGCTGTTTCGTAAGGCCTCACCCTCTTTCAAACATAAAGGAAAAGATCTAACACTCACCCATCTCAATGGCATTTGAGGCAGGAAAAAATTCACCTTCCGCCAGTGACAGTCATTTCACAGAGATGGCATATTTCAATTATGTAAAACAAGTAAACAGAATCATTTGCTTATCATTCTTCCTGGTGAAAGCTCTACTGGCAGCCTACAAAATGATGGCATGTTCTTTTCTGACCGGGAATCTCAAAAGCATCTTTTCTACAATCCACTCATTCCCTGCCTGCTTGCCTCACTTTCCTGTCTTTTGCCTATGTGAACCAGTTGAAAGACACGAGACAGGCAAGTGACTCCTTTAGAAAAAGCACACAAATTCATGTCCCTCTGCCTTAGCACTGTACATGGCTGGACATGAGAACATCCTTTTAGAAAGGCTGTTTTCAAAGGCACTCTCTATTCCAGGCACGCTGCTTTATCACTGCCACGACTGAGATGCACAAGGCACTTGCAGAGGGATTATTCTGACACAGCAGGAACAAATCATCTTTCAGCCAGCACCAACAATGAAATGAATGAACCAGTTGGGAACTCTGATGCAATTCATTAGACAACCTGCACTACTCCTTAGCAGAGGTTAGGACAGTATTTATTCACAACAGAAAAGGTACCATGTGTTCTTCAAGTAATTACTATAAACACTGCACAAATTAACTGCCATCAAATACTTGTTTTTAAATAAAATGTTCTCCTTCCTCTGTGCAATAGTATTAGTGGAGAACACAAATATAGCAGCTTGAAATAGCAGAACTTGAAGAAAGTAGGAGGAAATTCAGCACCCTTTATTTTGCCTGGTTGTGCAAATTACATATATTTGCACTTCAGTAACACTCAGAAACAGAAACCAGGGCACCACTCTATTGAGAACTCTGCTCTCATCTGGCAAAACCAGCTCCTGCCCACTGCCCTTCCAACCCAGCCACAGCAATACAGGAGAGTCTTTAAGGCAGTTGGAACTGGATTTATCCCTTTCCCCAGTGCAAAACATTAATTCTATTTGCTACAACATGTGTTTTGAAAGACAAATCTACAGCATTCACCTGATGTAAATACTTCTTGGTCCAGAAAAGGTTCTATGCCAGATAATCACCTTTTGTGCTGCATGTGGAGGGTACAAACTGTAGGAAGGACAAAGTGAGGTAATCTACCCCTCCCTGTTTCAGAAGTTATTTCCAAACTTCTGCTTCTTCGACAAGGAGACTCAAAGTTACTAAAATCCAGTAGACCAAAGTTAAAAATAAAAAAGCTCCAACCTTGCAAAAGGAGAAAATTTAGGTCATATGCAGAAATACAAAGCCAGTAGCACACACATACACAAAAAAAAAAAAAAACCCAAACAAAAAACATTTCCTTTGGCATAGAAAGGGAGCAGGCAAGTGAGATGTCAGAAGAGTTAAGTGGTAAGTGGTCACAGGGTGCAGCTCCACTTCCCATCATCAACAACCAAAAGGCACAAGGGTTCACTTCAACAGATAGCCAGACCTTCCATCTTCCTTTAAAAGGGGAGGAATTTTCCCCTCAGGCAGGGGGTGATGCTGAAAATAAGATACAAACTCCTAGAGGAAGAACAGAGTAAGCAGCTAAAGCCCTTCTGAGATGTACAAGGGAGTCAGAAAAAGAGGGTGGGAGAAATAACACCCCAGGAGCTCTTCACAGCTTTGAGTGCCATCTTATGAAATGCTAATTGAACTCTACACAGCCAGTCATAAATGTGCAATATGCTTGCCTTACTGAGATAATGAGAATATTTTTCTTATCATTTCAATACAGTGAGTTGAAAAAATATAAAGAAGTCACACAAGAAGAGAAACTGCATAAAAGCCAGGATGCTCAAAACAATTGCAAGAACCACTATTAAGGTGTGCTTTCTGCATATAATAAAACCTATTATGTCTAATCACAGAATATATTCAAGCAACACAAAATCCCACATATTCTTTGAAAGACTAGACAGATAGCTCAGTGCAAAACAATGCACTACCTGTGCACTGAGCTTTTCTGATGAGGAGCAGGAGAAAAGCAGAATTTCTGTGGCTGTACATGCCAAACAAATTGTGCTACTGCAGCCTGTCTTCCAACATTCCCTTAAATTATCCCTGTGGATAATGGCAAAACACAAGTTAGCTCGATTCACTGAGCTCAGCATTACCAGAATTTTAACTAAAACCTGCACTGTTAATTAGATTTTTTTCCCCTGGTTTTAATCAGTTGAAGATATTTATTAGGGATAAGAATAGTTCCTGAAATCCACAAAGGCTCCTGGGTTTTCTGACATATCTTACTGTTTCCTACAGTACCTTTTCCTTCCCTGTTTTGTGTCTGCCACGTGCAACATGACCAAAAACACAGAGCAAACAAAACACTGACTTGGTGAAAGCGTTGCCAAAAGCTCCAGGAGGAAAGGGTGCACATTTTGGGATTGGTTTTGTTTTTTAAAAAACTTTCAGTAATCATCATTTTCAGAGTCACAGCAGTGGAAAAGTGTCATCAAAAAACAAAAGCAGAAGAGCTGCTGCTTTACAACCAACTTGACTAAATCTGCTGGAGTAGGTGCTAGAGGAATTTGGGGTAATTTACTGCTTAAACCTTCCCCAAAAGAATGCCCAACAGACCACACTAAGCGGCCATTTTTAACCTGAGAAGATGCAATTTTTCTGAGATGAATCCAATCCTTCCACAAAAACATAAAGGGTTACAACAGCCACAAGTATCTTCATTTCTTCTTCATATACACTCTTGTATTAAACTAACCCCTCAAGACAAGTGTGGAAAACTGAAGTAGAAAGTGAAATGGAGAAGAACAGAGTATATATTCATATATACAAAAGGAAGTAAAGTTTACCAAACACTAATAAGCAACACTGAAATGCAGAAATCTACAGCACATATCCCGAGGTGAATGACACAGTAAAAGTGGAGCATGCCTTATTCTGCAATTTGGGTTTTATTGCATAAAGATTTGTCAGGAAATGTGGCTCACACAATGTGTATGCATTGCAATCCCTGGTTATTATAATGCCTATTACAGAGTACTGCATGACAGGTGATACTTTCAAGGATTAGCAGGAGGCAGTTGGGTATTTGGGGGAAAATGCTCCAGGTTGCAAAGAACTGTTTTTGTTTAATGAGTAATAGGCCTTCCTCTTCCCCTCCAAAACTGAAAAGTCAAGGAAGGAAAGCAAACACTGAGTGAGGTTACTGTGTTACAACACAATTCCCCTGTGCTGCTGTTAGCTACTCATTAACTTCCACACATATTAACCAGATAACAAAAGAGAGACAAACTCAGTTGTTTCTCCCTCCACACCAAGAAAAAAATGAAGCAAATGATCAGTTTAGAACCACCAAAATCGCTCAAGAGATACATCATACCATGATAACAGCAGTATGGCTCCACACTCAACGATGGATCCCTACTATTGCCATGGGGCAACAGAGACACCAAACACACTTCTGGAGCCAAAGTTTGGTCTAGAAATTCCCATACTGTAACATAGCCAGATCCAGCACACCAAGAGATGCCCAGAAAAAAATACACATCACAAAATACCAGTTAGTTGTCATTTCAATCACCTGACCTAAGAAAACATTCTTGTCAAGGCAAGGCCTCAAAAGTAGGCTTAAGGGTGACTGACAACAGACAGACTTGGACATCAGCCCGATTTTGGCTTCAGCAGTTTTTGGGATTTTCTATTTTGCCTTAGCCAGTGTGTGAGGCTCTAGAGACAGCTCAGGGGAGGCTCAGTGAGCAGTCACACAGGTAAGAAGCCAGCTAAGGACAAGAGCAATGCTGCAATGAGCTCCTGACATCAGGGAACAAAGGAGCTGATGATGCACCTCCTCCTCCATAAGGACACCAGGGTGGTACAGGTCAGCCCTCACCTGAGAAACTGAGAAAGCACCACCATCATCCAGCAACACCAGCCTTCCCACAACTGCAACCCAGCAAACCCACAGCAGGTGCTGGAGGATTCCTCCCCATAAAAGGGCTTTTTAAAAATTAGCAATGAAAGATGAACAAAGCCAAGACCATGAAGCACAAACCCCCCTGTTGTGACCCCTAAAACGATGCACAGTCTACAAAAGACAAACTAAAATGGACAGAGCAATGGACCTTTCACTCCCCTTAATTCAATTCTCTCCTTTAAGTCAGTGCACTATTATTGCCCTCGTAATGAGACTGTAACACTGAAGTTTTTCAGCTTGATGGTAAAATCACGTAGTGTCCATCCATCTCCAATAATAGCAATATTGAGACAATGAACTCTATTGAGGCATCTAATAAGGCAGATAGTCATTTGCATAGTACATTTTCTGTGACTCTCTGTAATACAACATCTCAAAGACTCAATTCAGACTATTCTCCTTTCCCACAGACATTTTAAAAAAGGATTCTTTTACTAGAAAAAGAAACAATGACCCCTCCCATAATAGGAGAAAGCAAAAGATAGAATTTTCCTGCCTACGATGAGTGCACACTTTTGCCTGTGTATTTTTATTTCATTGGGCTAGTGTTCCCTCTTTTTAAAATTAACTCTGTGTGCTTTCCATCTCTGTTGTGGCTTGAATGCTCAGAAATTTATTTCTGATTTTGTTCCTACAGGCTTCTGAGCAGGAAGTACCTTGGGATCCCCATCCACCACCACAGAAAAATTTCATCTTTAATTCCTGTGCTACACTCTTTTTCTTCATGTCTTCACATACTTCTCTCCTGTGTGACTCCCTAAATTGTGATTTGTTGGACACACCATAGTTTTTGGTGATACACAAGCCCAATTATGGGCCCTGAGTTTTAGGATGGGCTCTGCAATGCAGTACTTGGGTAAGTTTGACAAATCACTTCCCTCCAACAGACTGTAACAGCCTCAAAGAAATGTACAAGCATGTAATGTATATTGTGCCTCAGAGTTCAGCTCAAATAACACCTCCAACTTAGAGAAGAGCCTTAGAGAAGCACCAATTATCATGTCCTTGCTCTTCACAATCTTCCTACTTTGCCCTCCTTCCAGTAACAAATCCTGGACTTTGTCACTGTTCCATTTGGCACAAGGAAGCACAGATCTTATTCCTGGAGGTAGTTACGCTGTTTCTACCTGTACAATAAAGGCACACACTCAAAACACCACCTCAGTGTGGTCCCACAGCTCTTGTCTGCTCTGCCCTCTGTCCCTCAGCACAGTCCTAGGCAAGCTCCAGATTTTCTTAAGCGCTCTATTTTCTCTGCCAGAGCCCACAAAAGGAGCAGTGTGAGAGAGCACATATCCATAACTCATCTCCTCAACTCCCAGCCCATGATACAATCATTGATCCACCTTTGGCCATGAGCACAAGCTCTCTGCAGCCAGGCCAGGGTGCAGAGGAGACAACCACTGAGCACCAAAGTCCTTGGACACTCCCCTGCCACGTCCCAGAAAACCAGCAGTGACACACACTCCTCACATGGGTCAGGCATGAAGCCTCCCTGCAGGAGGCTGAGCCAGGGCACTGCTCCCAGGTTAACCTTCAGCAGCTCAGCGCTGGGCTCTCAAGAAAACAAAACTAGAGGGCATTTCTGGCAAGCCCGACAAGGTCAGCAGAAAGGGAGAAAAAGCTGCCACACAACAGCCCTAGTGAGGAACAGCATTGCACTCTTTGTCCAAGTTTCTGATTTTATCAGATTATGCCACAGTGTTAACATTGTTTATGGCCCTATTTTTCTGTGAATCACCCACTCCCAGAGACTCTTCCTCCACCCCAGATTATAAATAGCACCATATACAGAACGGAGCCTGTGAAGCAAAGGAGGCTTACTGAAACAAAATAATGTATATTGAACTGACAAAAATCTTTCAAAAGCCTTTTTTATTTATTTATAGTGCTGGCTAGACAGGCAGATTCTCACATTTTATAAACCCTGTAGGTCACTATCTCCATTGCTCATTCACAAACAATTCTGCTAATAAAAAAAAAGCCTTCTGGTTATAACTGAACTTATTCCCCAGCACACTGCTTTTTGGCACATGCCTTTTGAGAAGAGAGATTTTTAAACAAACAGTATTATGTATTTTCCCTGTTTGAAGGCAACATATGCCTAGACCATGATATGATAATATGGCATTATTTATGTATCTGGAGACATTCAGACATTGCAACCAACCTCTTAGTCCTCTATCAGTACACATAAGTAATTTTCTACCATGTCATAGCAGACTATGACTTAAATTTCCACTGATTCTATCTTCATAGGAGAAAACATTCTTGACAGTAAGTACAAAATCCATCACATGTGTTTTATTTCCCTCTTTTCTCCAGAAATGACTTCTTGCAGTGGGAAGTTCACAGTGCTGTCATCCAGGTTACAAAACAGACCAGGATATGTAGCCAAAAGCTGTAGAGAACAGGAGTCCAAAGGCACACGACACCTGGTTAAACCAAGACAATGAGCTGCAGGCATAAAGAGCCAAGTAAGCACAAGCCACTAAAGAAATCCAAATTTCCCTCGAGATGGGATGGGTGGAAAGCAAGCATGCACATTCTGCTCTGGCAAGGCAAACCTTCAGTGCTCCTGCTGAACCCCAGGGAACTCATCCCATCTTTCCATCCCCTGCTCAGACATATTTGCCACAGCTTCACACCAGAAGAGGATCTGGACTGGATACACGCCAGCCCAGCAAGGGCCTGCCAAGATCAGGCACCCACATCAAACACACACCACTACAATGCCCCCACCAGCTGCCTGACCCTTCTTACCAGGCACACACACCAACACCAGGGATGCTGGGGCTGGAAGAAACCCTTGATTTTTCCTCCAATTACAGAGACATGGTTACACAAAATGCCGTGTAAAAGACATCCTGCCCAGAATCAATCAAACAGAAACAGAAGGGCCACTGAAACAATGTTGGCATATTCTACTGATGAAATTCCTTTTAAGTGCCTAAGGTGAAACCATTCAAGCACTTCACTATTTGATTCACCATTTTCCCCCCTGCCATTCATCACACGATTATTTGTCAAGCTAACAGTTCCTTAATCATTTGTAGAAGTTGAAACCTGATGTAGCAAGGTTCCTCTCTGAAACACAAAGCACTCCAATGCACATTTCAGGAACAGTTAAATATATTAATACTCTTGTTCTTCTTTATTTTGTAGACTCAACAAAAATCAACTGTTTATAATCTTAGGAAAAAAGGAAAATACTAGTGCCTGGAAAATATCACAGTAAGTCTGGACATCATTTAAGCCAAGTACAAGTCTTTTTTTTTTATTCTCCTACTGCTTATCTCAACACACAGTTCCTTTTCCTTCAGCCTGTTTCAAACAATACTTGATAATAAACAAACAAAACTAGATAGCAAAATAAATTATTTCTCACTAAAGTCTCATTTTTTCTCTTCTGTTCCACACTTACAAATATATACTGTGGAAATACACAGTCACATATATATATATAGAGAGAGAGAGAGAGAGATAGACAGACATATATATTGTGTGTCTACACTACTTGGAGTATCCTATTATCTTATAGTTACTCAAAAAACTGACTCATATCAAAAATGACTTTTTTGTAGAAAGCAAAAACAAGAGTAGGGTCCCCTTGCAATGAATTAGCAGCACTGAAATTCAGAAAGTCCAAGCTCTTTGCCTTCACTATTACATCAGACCCTCATGCCTTTTTCTCCACATTTAAGAATAGAAGTTTTCCCAGGGGCTCAACACATTGACTTTCATCATCACTCTGAAATACTGACCAAAGGACCTACAGTAGCAATATTTAAACTTCCATAAGCTCTTTCCATATAAAAAACGTGTCTGTAATAACAATCATTGTTATTACAAAATCTGATCAACTCAGAAGGAACTACAAGATCATAAAACAGGACTGTGACACAATAACAGTGATGGGGATCTCCCACGTTAAGTTCTCATTTATGCACACAAAGGGGAAACAGGGAGGAAAAAGAAATTTAATTAGAGCTGACTGAAAAGTGAGGCATATGGTTCACAGGAATTTTTGCTTTCAATTAAAACACCACCCTCCTCCTCCTCAGCAAGCTAAATAAATACAAACAAAACCAAACTATTCTGTGATGTGTCTATGCAAAAATTGAATATAAGCATGAAAGAAAATGGAGGTAGAAGCTGCACCATAGACCATGTGCAACCACAGTCTGAGCCCTGAAAAAAACACTTTGTCACCACACTAATAGAGGCACTTATTCCTCTCCATCATCACTACTTGTAACTATCTGTTTCCCCCTCATTAGTAAAACCTATTACACCTACATACCTAAAATTTTACTTGAGGTGTGGGCAGAAAAGGAAAGGGGGAGATAAAAAGTTGTAAAAGAACAGGGCTGAATTTTAGCAGTAGACTTTTTAATAGAGAAATCATGCTCTGAAGTTTCATATTGATAAAAATGCTAAAATATGAAAATAGCTATGTTTCTAAAATAATATGTTATAGGGAAACATGTGAAAGACAGGGCCATTAGGGATGGATTTTCAATCAAAATGACAAATAGCAATTATGTATATACAGAGAAGACTTAAGAAAATGGGATACACTTGATTTAGAAACAAGTATGAGGAATGCTGAGAGAAAGACCATCCCTACTTGCACTAAGAAAACTGAGAATGGGTGGAGCTTTCACCCACTTTAAGTTACACCAAGATCACCTGGCCCAGAGAAGGGAGAGTTTAGGAAAGGCTGTGGCACTGGGCTGTGCCACAGCCCTGTCAAGGCTGCCCATCTCAGGTGTGCTTGGAGATTTCACCAGAGCATCACCACCAGTGTCTCTAACTGGGCGTGCTCTCACACAACACAGAGCTTGGCTGGGGGTGAACACCTGCAGCAGGACAGGAGCAGGAGGAACAGCTGGTCTGTATGACAGGGAGGCAGGCACTGGTGCTCTGAAAATCAAGGGCAACTAGTTAAATGAGAAATCTGAATGGTAATTCACAGGGTGTAATGTGACATTACCCAGGGTCTCCTATCAGAAGATCCCTCTTCATAACTTAGCCCAAGTGCTTTGGAGGCCAGCATCTGCCTATATATATTTAGTTAATTATGAAATGTTGCAACCAAAATGCTTCAAAACACTGAGAAAGGGGGAAAATAGATTGCTGTGCCAATGCTAAATACCCTACAGACTATTTTATTTTATGGTCTGGCAAGAAATGGACTTTCCCTGACCCCTTTAGTGCTCCCTTCACTAAGATTGCCCTTGCTGTAGCTAGGAAAAGCTTACATATTTCAGAAATACTTAGGATATCAAGATAAAAAGTCTTAATTGGCTTCTGCCTATTGGAGCCTTTGCAGAACTGAAGCATTGTGGGGAAAAAATGCTCTCATCTCAGCTTGAAAGATAATCAAAAAATCAAGGGGGCAAACACACCTCTTAGTAAGGCTCTGTATGGGGAGCTGCACTGGGACACCCTCTACCTGCATTCCAAAATATATCCAGGCAAGCTGAAGCTCCTCCAGCAGCACCTTCTCGTGAGGGGGCAGGCACTGAGCAAAGACAGCCAAGCATGGCAGCAGAAGAGTGTGGCTCTGCCTTTGGAGAGGGGCAGAATAAAGTCCAACAGGCAGCTTTAACTCCAACACTTCCTGGGCTTTCAGAGATGGATCATGCAGTCACAGAAATGATCCCTAAATTCAGACTGTGTTTAAACACATACATGCTTAAAATAACACACATCTGGGCACTTCAGAACAGAGACTGAAGTGAGACATTTTCAAAAGAAGCAAGGTAGCCCCACTCCCAACTAGGGAGCTTTGAGCAATACCCTGAAGTGTGTATATATATATATATATGTATATATATATATACACACACACATACATGAAAACAGTAACACCAGTCACATCTTCCCCTCAATAATGGTCACCACAAACTGGAGATTTTGCTACTCTGTAGTGAAGCAGATGAACCAGACAGGCTCACTCCTCTTAAGCTCTCAGATCATCATGGGCTGACCATCAGCAGACACTGATCATCATCACCTCTTTGCAAGCAGCACACAGCTGGTGATCTCATGTAGAGAGAGCCTGCAGGTTCAACATTAGCTGTCCAGAAATGCCTTCCATCACTTTAACCAGAATCCAAATTAGAGGGGATAGTGCCCTGTTATCACAGCTGTCAAGTGTGCAGAGGTCTGGGGGTGGCGGGTGTGTGTGAATTTGGCCTCCCTCTCATTTCAGGAAGGGCTGTCTCATCCCAAGAGGATCTAATTAAGAAGAAGGAGGTGGACTGGTTGGTTCCATGTCAGAGGGAACACGGTCCAGCTCTGTGTAATGAAACAGCACATACTTGGGCACAGCTTCAACAGCTGAAGCACGCTGCTGCCTTACGTAGGCTGCAGCAATCTTGCTGCTCATGTACACTCTGTTTACTCATCATCCTCCCCCAACAGCCCACTTCCTCTTCTTCAGAAACTTTGCTTCTCCTTCCACAGAGATGGACATGACGGAGGAGTGCCTACACCCCAGGCTCAAGGGGCCTCTCGTACACTTGTCCTCCTCAGCTGCACCCACCCCAGTTCTTGTTTAGCTCTCTTTGCTGCATTAAAACAGGGACAGGAACATCTCAAAGTCCTCCAAACACCACCCAACACATACAAACCACAGACTGCTCACAAGACCAGTCACAGCCCTACAGGACATCCAGAAACAAACTGTGGGGTTTGTTGGTCAGAAAAAAAAAAAAGCAGTACTTGCTGTGCAAAAGCAACAAAAGGGTTTGTTTCAGTTATGTACAACACACACTGCCTGGGGCTAGAACAGCCTGAGGGAAGCCATTCACAACACAGATATTTCACCAGCATACTGATTTTTTCACCTTTTCAATAGAATCCTGTTACCTTTAGCAGGGTCTGCACATCCATGTGCCATCCCTTCAGAAGCTCCCTAGCATCCCAATGCCTCTCATTGCCCCACCTGCTATGAGAAGAGGCTTCAGAACTGGGACTTGCTCCATGACACGTATCCAGGGTGATATTCACTGTCCCACTACATGCCTGCCAAGGTTTTGTGCAGCCTCACTCACACTCCTACTCCCTTTTCCCAAGCACTTGAGTGGTTTACCACAGGCTGCCCTGTGTCTACACACACAAGAACCCTTTCCCCATCTGTGCCTGATGTAAGGAATGCCTTTTCTATCTACAAACCCACCAAGAATTAGCCAATTCACTTAGAGAAGAAGGAGACAAGACCCCACAACCCCACTTTTGTCTGATTTATAACCCATTCATGACCAAAAAGGAACCCTGTATTCACAAAGTACAGGAAGTTGTATAAGGGAAGCTTTTTTCCCCTTGCAGTTCTCATTTTTGATGCAGTTTGTGAACAGAAGTGAATCCTGGTGGAGACAGGTGAGGTGGGTCACTATGCTGATTTCCAGTATGCACCTGCTGACTGAGGAAGATTCCTTTTTTGAAGTCATTGCCAGAGTTCCCAACCCCACAAGATTCCTTAGCAGTAGCCATGTACAACTGCAGTGTCCCATGGCATTAACAACCTCCAGGTCACAAAACACAACCACTGCAAGAAAGGGGAGGAAAGTGCAAAAAAGATTTGAGGGGTGGCAGGTGAGCAACTCCCAAGTGCTCGAACAAATCTCGACACAACAACCTACTGCAAGTCCTAGAACTTCTCAGTCATTAGCTTTATCTTCAAAACTGCAGCAGGATTTCATCAGTGCTATGTTCCATGCTGGAGCATGAAACAGCAAATGTCCGAGATCAGGAAAGCACAAGTAAGAGGTCTTTGTTCAGAACGGAAACTGAAGTTTGGCACTATCTTATCTCCCATCTTTTCCACAATTTCTACAGGGGGGGACAGAATGTTCAGCTGACCAGTTCTCACTGCAAAACTCAGATTAACATCCACAGAATTAATTTTGATGAAATCTGGAGACAACAGTGACAAATACCACACGCAGCAATGACTGAATAAATGCCCATATATGAGATACCTGTTTGCTCTTTCACCTTGCCTTTTTCCAATTAAAAAAAATAATTTACAAGAGAGAAGAAGCAACTAAGGTGGTCAATTTGCAGAAACAAGACTGCAGGAGACTCAATCTACAGCAACAGGGTTTTTTGCAGAGCTGGCATTACAACTTACTATTCTTCTTAGCAGCTGTGCCAGGGGTTGTGAATAGCCCTAAACTCAGGGATAGCAGGAATCACTGCACACACTGCTTACAAACCACAAGTGCACTGCACAGAATTCTGCATGCAGCATAACCTGTGGGGCACAGTGAAGGTCATCAGAAATGACCTGTCCAGCAGAGGCACTGCAAGCAGGCAGTGGCTCTGCTAGGATGGAGCAGGGGCTGCCCTGTGTGAATCACCCACTCATTAACTTAATGAGTTAACAACTCTGAGTGAAAAGGACAAATTTTTTTTTTTTGTAGGCTGCTCAAACTTTCAGAAATTTAGAAGAGAACTATTTGAACCACTTAGATGAAGTCTTAACTAATTCCACCACAAAAAGAACTAGGCTCCATTATGAGTGAAGAGGGAAAAGCATGCTCTGCAATAACCAAATAGCAGCTCTGACCTTCTGCTCACTCCTCCTGCAGTGCTGTGCTTCACACACTGAACCAGGAAATAGTTGAACAGATACATGTGAAATTATGAAGACTGAGTCAGAAGACAATAGTTAAATAAATACCAGTTAAACCACATACCATAGATCTGTCCTGTAGGACTGGGAAATGAGTATCGCCTAAGGCTGCTCCAGATATTGCACCCACCTGCAAATATTTGCTGCTGGCTAAAGCTCAGCACATGCACTCTCAGCAGCAGGACTCCCCAAAATATTGCAGACCAGAATAAAAGAGAACATTAGCTTAATTCAGAGCACAATAAACTAATTATATCTTTTAATCATCAAAAGCATATAATAGCTTGTTGGAAGACTTTTTTAGTTTGGGTGTTTGGTGGTTTTTTAAAGCACATTATAAAGTTAATTAAGGATGCACCTCTTTTTTTTCCAAGAATTTTAGGCCTTCAAATTCATGAATATAGAGAGCTGATTGTTAGCTTCTTTAATGTGGCTATTTTACTACGAGTGTACAGCAGACATCAGAAACAAGAATGTCACAGAGGAATTGAGCACACACAATAAAAGCTCAGAAGCAATTACACTTTCACTATGTAGCCTTAAATCCACATATAAATACGTTAAGACATTTATATTTTAGATAAACTACCCTTCAGCAATTGTGAAAAATCATTGAAGAGAAAGACAATAAGATAAAAAAGCACTAACATGGTGCTGGAGCAGTTGGCCATTAAAGTCACATCTTCTGAAGAAACATCTAAACACTTTGTAACAGCATTTCATCTGTAACTGTTAAACTGGAAAAAAGGCCTGTCTCCAAATGGATTCAACACATAACAGAAGCAAAAAAAAAAAATTAACTGGCTAGGATTTTTTTCCCTCTGGATCTCACTGAAATTTTAACCTGTCCAAATGCAAGTCCTTAAGTTACAGACAAAGGCAAGTTGTCTCTTTTAATAGGGAGAAAGGAGTGTATTGTTAAGATTTGTCATATACATACAATTACCTGCATTGTTATGGAGATTACAGAACAAAGGCCCAACAGATACACTTCTAGATCTTACAGTCTTGTCCTTTCCCATAATTATTGTCTTAAAATTGGATTTCATTTAACACATTCATAATACCAATATCTACCAGTGCTTAGCATGTGCTAAGCTTAGGGATAGTTCCAATTATTTTTAAATGGATGTGGCAATGCATTTAATTTATCACTCAAATGAGCAATTTAATAGTACTAATAAGGCAAGAGGTTCTTTTATTTGGTTGTAAGAAGTCTAAAAACTAGTACAAAGTTAATTAGAATAACTGGCTAGTCTATCACTCACTTGAAAATAAATGCAAAAGAAACTCTCCCAGAATTTTTTTATTTTTTCCTTTCATTTCAGAAATAGGATTTTGAACAGCAGAGATATTGATTTTTTTTAAAATACCAAAAAACAACTTTTATCCTGCAAAAATTAATGGCACTCATTTACCTGATGTAAGAGTATGTCAGTCTCCTTTCCTCAGCAGTCTGGTACAAAATCTATCAGAAACTCTGAGTTTAGAACACCGGGCCTGTGTCTGTGGCATGCTCAGTGTGCCAGATAAAAAGGTCAGATCCTGACCTCAAAGTTGGGCTGCTCATTTCTCCCTGGTGCCCAGCTGCACAGAATTAGAGGTGAATTACCCTGAAAGTTATGCAAAGATAACGAACTTCCCCTAAGAAAGAACTTTTTTTTTGTTGTTGAAAATACATGCTTACAACGACTGTGGGAAGGAAACTGTGGTTACAATTCCCATATTTCCCCTCTATAGAATAGAAAAGTATAAATCCATAGAAGGTGAAACCATCAAAGACCTCAGTTAACCAGGCACAGCCTACTTAACAAAAAAATCACATCAGAACTGACCACAAAAAGGATATTTTCATTGGTACTGAACTTCAGGCCAAGTATTAGAAGAAGCAGCTGACCCTGCAAGCAGATGGAAAGAATACTAGAATTTAAAAAATATAATTCATGTAGCAGGAAAGTCATGGACTCAATTCCAAACTTGATTATAGATGGGCAATTATAAAACGTCCAGTGTCAAGAAGACATTAGAATTCCCATCTCTGCCTTCACTAGAGAAAAGCAAATAAAGAAAACAGAATTTGATGATGCAAAAGGATCCTACCAATTTATTGTTGTTCATTTTATTTCCCCCTTGATTTATAAAGTACTTATAAGTATGTAAAATTCCTGCAGAATCAAAGATCATGATCACAAAAGGAAGAAAGCTCTAAACTCCCTTATTAACACAATACAATTTTACATATGTAAATTTGATGCCAGCCACAGGCACCCATTCTTTTCCTCACATTGTGTTTCATAAAAAGTCACATTTACTGTTTAAGAAGTACAGTGAAACTATGGCACATCCCACATTGTACTAAAACCACCAGCAAGGCTGAGTCCATCTCTTTTGATGGTTCACACTGTTACTTTCTGCTAATGTGCATTTCTTTCACCTGAATACCAGAGGGAAACAGTGGAAGCCCTTCTCTTTGTCAGGCAAAACCACATCTTGGCCTCAGAGAGCTCACTGGCCCCAAATCCCTGCTAGCACACAAAACTGGCTGCCTTTCCAATCCAGATGTCCCTGGTGGTGGAAGCCTCATCCATTTCCACACCAGCATCCACTCTGCTCTTTCCACTTCAAAGCACAGAGGCCACCTTGCACAAAGTCAAGCAGAAGAGCAGGTTTTGACAAATAAAGACAAAGATGGGACCTCTCTTACTATGAATTCAGATGAAACTAACAATTCACCTGTCCTTAAGCTGATGCAGACAGATGAAGGCAACTAAAATGAAGTCTCACCATCTTCCCCTTCTGTATCATGAGACCTTCAGGAAAAGTAAGTGGAAGGTTTCCAGGGGACAGTCTGGGAATCAGTTGTCTGAGCTACTTTGGGCATGAGGAAATGCTGGGAAGGAAAGGCAGCAGAAAGAACAACTTCCACTTATCTACAGGGACTGTTGAACCTGCAGGCACAACAACTGCTACAGGGAGGCAAGCAGGAAGCTTTCCCAGCCTGTAATACCATGGATGGTCACAAGCTTTGCTGCTTATATAGGCTGGCCTGTCCCAAAGCTAAACTCTGCTGCCCTGTTGCCTTTGCAGCACCATCCTGTCTCATGAGTCAGTGTGGCACTCACTAACTCACAGTCTTTTGGATGGCACCCTCTGCATGGCTCTCTCCTTTGAGAAACAGAGCTGTTAGAAAATAGAATTTGGAAGTGAGGACTCAAAATCTGGTATGTAGAAACAGACTTGCCAGCAGTGACCTGCTCATGTGTGTATATAAGAAAATAAACAAGGATGCTTATTCAAAGTGCTCTGATTTACTAGAATCCAAGTGCACAAGAGGAAATAATGACAGAAAGCTCTGCCTAAGCTCCACCACAATGGGGAATGCAGAAACAAAAGCCACCAGCATTCCTGTGCAAAAACACTCTCCAGAGCCATCTACCATAGCAGAGACAAACCATCAGCAACCATCAGATGTGTAACATCATGCACTGGACCAGGAGTCCTCTTACAGGCATGCAGAACTCCCTGTCTTACCACCCACCT
The DNA here is from genome assembly GCF_028018845.1 of Melospiza georgiana. NCBI lineage: Eukaryota > Metazoa > Chordata > Aves > Passeriformes > Passerellidae > Melospiza > Melospiza georgiana. The sequence goes on from NC_080435.1 coordinate 16,331,368, forward strand.
GCCAAGACATCCATGAATGATTCATTTTGACACACTCCATTAAAAAAAATAATCCTGCTGAACTAGCAGAAGCTTTTAAATATGCATTTAAAGCCATGCCAATCTACATCCCTCAATGACCAAGGACAGGCTACCTTTTCCACAAAGCTGGTCTGCACAAATAACCCTCTTTGGGGAGCACTCCTATGCAGGTTAGGTTCAGCCCAACTGCTTGCAAGCTGGCAGCCACCAAAAAAAAACCCTTACCAAAATAGTGGCAAAAGGAAGTAAGGAATTACTCTGAGAATGCAGCTGATCACAGAGCCAGCTTTGTTGTAGATACAAATAACAGCCTAACAAGGGATAGCTCCCAGCCACTCACCTGGACTATGATGGGAGAGAGGGTTCCAGCACTCTGGGGCTCAGAAGTGCTAAGAGACTGCATCTGCTTATCAGGCCACAAGAGACAGGCTGCAATTTGCAATAAAGCTCTGCACCTGATGTTCAAGTCTTTACTTGGTGATTTTATGGTCTCAGAAGCAAAAATGTCCTACCTTCAAGGAGGGAAATGGGGCTGAAGTTCACACAAATTATTCCTTAAACTCACACAAATTACTTCTTATTTTCAAGCCCTGGCTCATTTGGTGCACAGAACACAAAAACCAGTACTACAGTATGTGGACCTTATTCTCCTGCACACCACAAAGCCAAACCAATCAACCAAAAAACCATTAGGCTCTTCCAATAAACAAAACACCCAACCCAACATTTAAAGAAAACACCCACATTCTCAACCCTAAAGCAGAAGCCCACATGCAGAACATAACAAAACCTCTGCATGCAATAGGAACTTCCCAGTGACACGCTAGATGTTTCTTTTCCTTGTTCAGTTTGGCTGAAACTGTACAGAAGAATGGGAAAAATCAGAAATGCACCAAACGAATGGGAGTTACAAGAAGAACAGGAAACAAGCAGATGGGCAGCACTGGAGAGAAAAAGACTTCTAGGCAGTGGCCAGGAGAGCCTAAAAGTGATCCTGACAGGAGTCCCTTCTGCTCCCCAGAGCAGTACTTGTGTCAAACACAGCCTCAGTCCTCTTCCCCACTCATACCAGCTGGGTTTGAAGCACCATGTAAAGCCAAGGTCAGGCCTGGCACCACAACAAAAACCAACATCCTCCTTTAGTGCTGACATTCCCTTTTCTTTATAGGTGCAATTTCTTCAATTCTGAGACACGGTTAAAAGCACAGCTACCTTTTCTCCTATTACATTGCTACATGTGGAGAAAGAAGCTTTCCTACATGGCCTTTGGTATCTTCACAAAGAGCACAGAAGGAAAAGAGCGATGGGCGTACTGCATGGTTTCAAATATCAAGGGGTTCTTCCCATTTCCTGATGATGATAGGAAAATAAGTACTGTCAGCGACATGCCAAATACCAACAACATTTATGGAAAGATATGGACATAGTTCCCTGCCTTTTCCACTGAAAGCCCATGAAGGCCATAGAAGATAACTAAGTGAGGCCACGAATTTATTGATTCAACTCTGGTTGGACCACATTTACATGTCCATTCTTTGTTGGATTACAGAGATACTTTTCCCACTTAATCTTGGATTTTCTCCTGGAATTTTGGACTAATAGCCCCAGGAGGCCTGTTTATGTGCAGATACATTTGGGAACAGCTGGAAAGCACTTGGAGAAGAGCCTTGGTGCAGCCTTCCAGAGCAGTGCATCTGTTTTGTTCTTCTCTTCCTGTGATGCCTGATCACTCTTTCCCCCACACTCTTTGCCTTCTAACACTTCATATTAGCACATGTGCCCAAACCATGACAACATGCTTACCTACACTTCATTTTCTTCCCCCCCTCCCAGTTGAAGTCTTCCCCTACACAGTCATCTCCTGCTGAAAATTAATTTCCTACTGATAGCTCCATTTAAGGCAAAGTTCTTTCACTCACCCATCCCTACATAGCAGTAGGCCCTCTCTGCTGGAGAAAACTCAGTTAGCTCCTCCTACACTTCCAGCAACCTTTCACAATGTTCAAGGTACAATTTGCATTCAAATCTTGGAGTCAAACTAAAAGCATCAGGATAACAACCAGATGTGCAGCCACCAACTGGTTTAGTAGTGTCTGTTTAGTAGGTGAGAACCTTTGCTCATACTGAGACTCTTTCAAGCAGGAAAGTAAATGTCAAAGGCAGGCTTTGCACCTACAAACATCCAAGCACCAAACCACTCTCCAGCACTGTCAAAATCCTCCCTCTATGATACAGTGTAACTCTAGGAAGGAAATGCATAAATTAAAATTATATAGATTATGCCCTGCACAATGAACAACCAAAGATTTTAAAGCAGCAGCAATTTCGCTCATATTTAGAAACTCCAACCATAAAAAAATTACATGCCATGAAAATTCTCAACAAAGGCTTGCATGTAGCTCCCATAATTGAGGAAGTACTAATAATAGCGTGGCTGTTTGCACAGACAACATTTCCACTGTGAGCCTCAATTCTGATCTCAAATATGCAGAAGAAGATATTTTGTTGTGTGTTGCTGGCTGGAGACTCAAAGTATTGGAAACCATGTGAGAGTGCTGCAATGTGCAGCCAGCCCATGCCTCTAAGGAGGCACATCCATGCCATGCTGAAGACAAAGCCTCCATTGAGCCCTGCAGAAGGTGCTTGTGTTGCGGGGCTTTGTAAGGAACATAAAGAAGCTCAGGAATTAACCTGTGTTGTTGTTGTAAACAAAAATGAAAGCAATCATCACACAAAAACAACCTGGTCTGACAGATGAAAAGTTTATTTCTATGCTCCTCAGCCACAAGCAAACTCTGTTCACAGTTTCAGCTTCCCCTTCTGGTCTGTGCTGCCTAAGCTCAGGCCTGCTCAGGTCTCCAGATCAGCAATGCTGACACCTGTGTTTTTAACAGTGTCCATTAAAGGCTTTACCCCAGAAGTGCATGCACAGAAGCAGCAAGGGAGCCTCACATTTCTCTAGCTTTATTCTTTTGTAAGCCTCTAAATGAGCTGTATGCAGACCAGTCACAAAGTTAAATGGAAATTACTATTAACTTCTTGCATCTGCTGAAGATTACCCAGAATAATTTCACAAACTAAAAATTAAATTTAGTGTACTATGCAGGAGAAGACTCAACAAGGATGATTAATAATGAACAATATATAGCAGAAATTATCTTGCATGCAACATATACACATGGCAAGCCCACATTTGAGATAAGATGGTTGTTCATTTAAACTCCTCACTTGAAAATTCAGACCAGTAATTAAGTCATAATCCTATATAATCAACTCACACAGTATCAGTAGTTCTGTGCATGGAATAAGATGTAACAACAAGCTATTAGGTCCACATAAAAGGCACTTTAATTCTCAACACCAAAACAAGCCCAAAACCACTGTCTGTTGCTTCATTTATCATATCACTGATGTGATCACTCTCAACAAGAAACAGAGAGCAAGGTTTGTTTTTTAACAACTCCAACCTTGCCCACTATGTTGTAATTCCTGAAAAATAAGCAAGATGCTCACCCTTGAGTAAAAGGCACCACAGAAGGATCATGTGCCCATCACACCACTGAGGAGCTGCCATGACACAGCCCTTCCACAGCTCTGGCTGCTTCCCGGTCCCTGCGTGTGGCTGGGCCCACAATGGTGCCAGTGTGTGGTGCTGTCCCCTCTCCGACCCCACAGTCATCTGAGAGGCAACACAAGGGCCAGAGCCAGCCAAGAGACACTTCCACCCCAGCCCTCTCACTCAGGAGACTGCAGAGAAGGGGCAATAGCTCTTACTGGCAACACACGAAGCCCAGCTCATGCCACATGCCTGCCAGCTGCTGTCCCCTTCCTGCAGCAGCTACACACCTCCCCAGGCAGTGCCAGGCCATGTCCCCGCACCTGAGCACACGCCACACCTCAAGCAACACCAGCCAACTCTAACACCTGCCTGAGCCTATGCAAAGAGCCCTACACAAGGAGCAAAACTCTGCCCTGATAGAGAACACCCTCATTTTTAGAGGGCAAGACCATGTGAACAGCACTGGAATGGGCAACAACATTATTGTACTTGAAGCATTGCCTCCAAGCAAGGCTTTATTCTGCATCCTTACAGCCTATAGAAACATAATGACTTTTCAAATACGAGTTATCCCACCCTAAGTGGCTACAGTGAAATTTAGTCATTTCAAATGAGATGGTGATTTGCAGAATCACACCATCAGCGCACACCTAGTTTACATCCTAGTCCTCTAAGGAAAAAAATCCTTAAAAAGCTTTCTTCCCACCGTCTGCACTTCAAGCACATGCTCCTGATGTTCAGAACTCCACCAGGTGCTGATCAGCACAAGTTAAGAAGCCTGAGAGTCTCAGTAAACTGAGACTTCTCCGCCTCAGCTTTCACATTCACAGTACAATTCAGTCAAAATTGAGAATGTTGTCTGATAAACTTTCAGTAGTGACACTATGAGCTGCAGGGTTCCCACCTAAAATTATGAGCCACGCCAAAATCTGCAGATCCGACCTATGTCCTGTAGCATGCTGATGGGACCTCTGATAACATCAGGGTTAACAGACCTAGCTGAGGGCCCACAGCTGGGTCCCTAGGTGTTGAATGCAGAAATTTAACTACATGGAATTGAGGAGCGGGTCCACGTTTTTTAGTATTATTACTAATCATATTAGACACCAATTAAGAGCCTGACTTTAGAGAACATTAGAGATCACTAAGTCACAAGATTTCATACCCAGCTTGAGAAGAAACACTGCAAACAACAGAGGTCATGGCAGGCAGATCCTGCAAGGCTGTATCCAAGGGCAATACAGGCCTCCTCTGAGGTCTTCCAAAATGCTGGTATACTTTAATTCCCAATTCAGTTTCAGCTCTTATTCAGAAGAGGTTTTTAAACCTAGGCTTGGTACAACAACAAATAGAGATCAAATGACAAAACACTGCAAGGAACCCCAAACTGAAACAGACGAGACGAGGAAGCAAAGGTTTACAATAGTCAATTGCAGCCAATGGTGCAATCACAAGCTGGCATCAATGCAAGGTAAGGAAAAAGTAGTCAAAAAGGTAAAGCAGCAGTACAGTTCTGCTCTGCAGCTCTCAGGCAGATCTGTCACCACAGATTACTGAGCACCTTGGTTCCTATCAACACATATTCACACTTCTGTAGCAGAAACCACTGAGGCAGAGAGGACAAGGGGCTACATCTGGAAGCAAAAGTTCAGCAAGCCCCAGAACACCAGAGTTCACAGTGGCCATGAAACACTCCTTCGGGAACACTGAGAACACATGAGCTGAGGGAAGCAAGGCTGAGAGTCTGCCAGCATGCTGAGTGGGTCACCTGGCACGCCATTCTGATTTACATCAATGAAAGGTGTTCTTGGAAGGACACCCAGCACACACGTGGGAGCAGAGCGGGGCCTCAAAGCCAAGCGTGCTGGCCAAGGCCTCCCGCTGATGTGCTGCCCGGCACCGCTAGGGCTGCTCGCTCCGCACCACGGCAGCGTTTGCCCGGGGAAACTCCGCGCCGATCCCGAAAGCCGTAACCCAGCGGGCGATGTGCGCCAGCGGCACGGGCAATGCGCAAAGACCCCCTTACCACATACACCCTATTAATATAATCAACCAGCAGCGACACGACGAGGGCAGGCTACAACACCGTGGAGACGGGAGCCGTGCCTGTTGTACTCAGGGTAGCTTTTACCCAGGAAAACAACCGGGGCAGCCTCATGCCCCGAAAGGAGCCACGCGGCTGCCCCGCCGGGTTAAACCCGGCACAGCCGGGCGGGGGGCAGGGGGAGGCCGCGGGGATCCCGCCCCAGGTGAGCAACGCCGCGGCCGGGCCACACCGCGGCCCCCGCCCTCCCCTCCGCGGGCGGCACCGGCGGAGCCGCTGCGGGACAAAGCCCGAGCCCGGCCGCACACCTGCCCTGCCGAGCCTCGCCGGGGGCAGGTGCGGCAGCCCCCCGCCTCCCGCAGCCCGCTCTCACCTCGGCCGGCAGCAGCAGCGGCGGCAGCAGCAGCAGGAGGCAGGGCAGGGGCAGCCGGCTCATGGTGGCGGAGAGCGCTCCCCGCTGCGCGCACGGCCGCTCAGCCCGACGCCGCCGCCCCCGGAGACATGGCCGGGCTGAGCCCCGCACCGCCCGGCGTCCCGGCCCTCCCCCGCGCCCCGCCCTGCGAGAGGCGGGGGGACGGGGCCGCGGGGAAGCCCTGCGCGGGGCGGAGTGAGGGGGCGAGCGGGCAGCGCCCGCCGGGAGCCGCGCCGCTCCCCTCGCCGCCGCCTCCCGCCCGCGGCCTCAATGGCCGTCTGGCAGCGGGCGGAGGGGCTGCGGCTTCCCCGCCTCCCCCCTCCCTCTCTCCCTGCCGGCATCTGACATCTCCCCCCGCCGGGCCGGGCCGGGTGAGGAAGTGGCTTTCTCCCAAAGTTTCCCGGTCTCCGTCGGCACGGCGGAGGGAGCGGCGCCGCGGGGCGCGCCCGGCCGGCCCTGGCACGGTGCTCGGGGGCGGGCAATCGGCGGAAGGGTCAGGGGTAAAGCGAGGCTAACCCGGCCCCGGGGGCTCCGCTGCCCGCCCCGCCGCCACACGCAGCCCCCCCGGGGGTATGCCGCAGTGAGGGGCTCTGCTTGGTGCACCATTTTTCATCCCCAAACAGTCCCCCCAAAAAGTCTCCTCCCGCTCCAGGCACGGGTTTGGACGTGTTTTATCTATGTCATCAAAAGGGACATGACATCATCAAACGCAATCACTTCTATAACCTTAACTTGCTTCCCAGGCTCAGTGAAGTGTTCCGCATTTCATTCATCTTGGATAAGGGAAAGGGGAGGCAGGGACAGTTTACAGAGCATATCTGTAATTACGGAAACGCTGGCAGCCCTCATTTTCTCAGAAGTTTTGAGCTCATGTGTTTATCATTTCCCTGTCTTTTCTGAGCCCTCAAAACATATGCATAGCATTAGGGAAGCAACTATTTCCATGGGAGTTCATGGGAAAATTCACAAGAATAAGGACATTGGGGTTGTTCTCTGGAAAAGAGAAGGCTCCTGGGAAACAGTATTAGAGCCTCTCAGCACTGAAAGGGGGCTTTTAAGAAAGATGGGGACAGACTTTTTAGCACGGGCCCTTTTTATAGGATAAGAGGGAGTTGTTCTAAACTAAAAGACAATTCAGACTAAATATAAGGAAGAAAAACTTTACAGTGAGGGTGGTGAATCACTGGAACAGGTTGCAGAGGCCATGTAGATGAACCATCCCTGGAGGTGTTAAAGGGCATATTGGGCAGGGCTCTGAGCAACCTGACAGAGTTGGAGATGTTCCTGCTCATCACAGGGCAGCTGGACTAGGTCCCCTTTAAGCATCCCTTCAAAACCAAATCGTTCTATCATTCTGTAAGGGCACACACGAACCTTGTTTGGGAGGCTGACACCTACAGCTGGAGGTAGACATTGTATAGGCATCACTTCATGTCAGTAAGATTTTTAGGAAATAGAGAATTACTTCAGAAAAGGGTTGTTTGGGGTTTATTTTTATGTTAGGGAATACTGAAATGAAGTAATAAACACTATACAAAAAACATTAATAAAACTTTTTACGCTTTCCATTCAGTGCAAAGCACCTGAGAATTGTTCTCCAGCTGAAGACTCTTCCTGGTAAACCACACACCTGACAGAAGTCTCACTGGCTGCTGTGAAGTTGTTATGCTGACATCACTGCTGCAGATCAAACCCTGCCATTTGGAAATTACAGCTCTGACTCATAAAATAAATTCCCTGCTGCTGCTCCCCGTGCCTGGGCAGACCCCCAGTGGGTCTAAGTTGCCAAAGTGCAGCTTCTGGCCAGACTGGGTTTCATTGTCTGGGCTGTACCTAAAGTGCCACAGCTGCACTTGAGCGAGCACACTTGGTCATCCCTGGCTCCAGCCCAGTGGGGAGTGTGGCTTTTTTTAATTACATACCTTTCCAGGACAAAAGTCTGGTAACTAATCCAGTTGCCATTGAAATTCAGTGGGAATCTCTTCACTGATCTCAGCAGTAAGGGCAGCCTGCTCTGAAAGAGAAAAGTAAATGGAAAAAAAATATTAAAATGCTCTGAGAAAGCAAGAAGTGGGATTCTCACCTGTTAAAATTTTAAGTATCTCCAAGCTGATGTTGCCATCTCCAGACTCTAGACATCCTTGGACTATTAAGTTCACTCATTCTTCTTCATTGAGGAGGCAACAGAACCCAATTTAGAAGCAAAAGTCATAATATTTCTTAGGCTACATTAATTCTTTGCTTCAGAGAGCCAACTGGGCAGCTACATCACTATTACAGGAAGCTGAGCTCCTTTCACCACACCACGTCTGTCTGGATCTGGTATGACAGCTTTTCAAATACAAGCTACATGGAATCTGTAATTAATTACTTTCTCATTAACACTTGTGGCTGAGTGTTCATTGTATGACTACTTGTATGTCCAGTACCTGAACCAGGAGGCCTATGAAGTTCTGGGACACAGTCTCATTTCTGGAGCATCCAAAATAGTAGAGAACTGCACTAAATTTGCTTGTAGAGACTCTAAGCAGAATATTTCTAGGATTGTAGTAAATAATTACCTTTGTGGCATATCTTTAATTACAACCATAATTAATGTCATCTGTAGTATTTCTGCACAGTGGCTTCAACTGGCACGCAGAGAGCCTGGGTTTGTTACAGTGTCAGGGTGTCTCTCTGACTGACTCTTACCAGACCTCAAGGAAAGAACTGGCTCCTTTCCAGAGACATTTCTGGAGTGTTGGGAAGTACCCACCATCCAAATATCAGGGACTATAGGACAGAGGAGTGAACTACGAAGATTCATAAACATTTGAAAAGACTCAGATGTACTGAAGGTGGCCAGGAGAAAAGGGAAAAAAAGGGTCAAGAAACACCAGGCACTAATAAAAAGTGTAATTATTTTGTAGCATAAAACAGAAACACATTTTCTGTTTAATTTATTGGGAGGAAAAAAAAAAACACTGGTAGCAATAAACTTTTTTCTTATGAACAGATTCTAAAGGAATATTTGTGTCATTTAGACTGCTTAGAATTCTGGGAGGAGGGTTCTAAAAAAGCTTTTCTGATTAGATTTTGAGAGCTTCATGGAGGAAGAATCACATGTGTACCTGATTGCTTCCTTTGATCAATGCTCCTGCCCCTTACAGCACGCTCTGCTCCACTGCTACCCATGCACACCTCAGGGAAGAGAGGGATCTCTAAGGGCTGTGATTCCTGCCAGAGCTGGAGCCCTCACATGCTGAAAATGGAAAAGAGAAATTAAAAGCCAAATTTTTTAAAGCTCTTTCAGGTGCTAATTGTTCAGCAGCAATAACCATCACAACACAAACAATTTCCTAGGAATAAGAGGATCAAGGTTGCATTTCAGGCCACAGGCTCTTCACAGCTTGTTACTAACCTGCTGGAAATTTCCTGAATTACTACTGCTACTGCCTAATTGTTTCTATAGGTGAGTTTTGTTTATTTGACAGGCTCTTATTAAAGCTATATATGTGACAGGCTTATGAAACTGGGTAGGTGTTGCTTCTGGGCTAAAGCTTCTACTTTTTAATTCACTGGAAGTTAATTTGTGCATCTGAGTCATAAAACCTCTTCAAATGGAAGTGTCAGAAAGAAGTTATTCCTCATCCTTATGATCAAGTTTTCAAAAGAGACCTTAGTTTAAGTCATGTTGGGCCCCTGCCCACAAGTCAGGAAGAATGTGCATATTACTAATGGGTGCTCCAGTTTACACCATAAGGAATACTACTAATTCCCTGAGCAGAATTGGAAGACTGCAAAAATATAGTAATCCAAAGTTGTCCAATTTGGAGCAGTTATCCTGGCTGGTAATACTTGTCCTTCACTGAGACTGCTAATAGAATGTGGTTTAAAAAAGAAAAAAAAAATCAGAATGGCCATATTTAACTGCATATCACGGCCAGCCTTAATCACAACAGTGTATTCTCATTAGTTATTCCCAGTTTCATTCATCAGCTCAATGTGCAGTGTCAGCCACAAGAAGTATCCAATTGTTGAGCATGGTCAGGAAGGGAGTTGAGAACAATGCAGAGAGCGTGGTTTTGCCAATGTGTAAAACCCAGGTGCACCCGCATTCTGGCTGAGGCTTTTCACTGCTCTCATCATTGCAAGAGGGACAGAATGGACTGAGGAAAGGTACCAAGAAGGGCAGGTAAAGAAATGTGAGCGATGGTGCAGCTGTCTTATCAAGGGACCCTTAAAAAGCTGGCAGTTTTCAGTTAGGAGAGGAGAAAGCTCCCTGGAAATAAGATGAACGAAAAACATGTTCACTAAATCAAATCTAACAGTTGTAATAAAGTGCTTTTGTACATGGCAGGCAATGAGCTCTTGAAATACGTAGTCACAGCATGTTTTAAAGGCAAAGAGTATGAGCAGCTCCAAAACTTCATGGACAATATGTCCATAACCAGGGAGAAGGCAGAGATGAGTCTGTAATGCTTGGATGCTGGGAATGGTCCTCAGAGAGCAGTCAGGTTTGTTTGCTTTTCCTGAACAGAATCTCCTAACACCACTGCTGGGGACAGGATACTGGGTTGGGTGGATTCATCACTGACTGGGCAAGTACAGCACTCCTTGACTTCTGTTTACAGCCAAAACAGCGCAAAGCATGAGGATATAGCAATATAAGAAACAAATGTATTAGCATGTGGCCTGCTGCCTCAGCAAGACAGTAACATGTAACAGGGTGTGTTACTATTGTCATTCACAAAGGAGGAAGGCTCTCTGCTGGGATTTCAGACCAGGGTCTGAGATCTGCTCTGGCTTTGCTTTCCCTTGCAAGTCCTCAGATTCAGATATTTTGGGACATCTGTGACCCACACAGAACTCCAAATTTACTTCTGTCCTGTCCATCATTGCTCAGTGCCCTGAGCTACAGTGCTCTTTCTGGCACACATTGCTCTGGCTCTTACTCGCACCACCCCAGACCTTCATAGGGTCCTCCAGGCTTCCATGTACCCCCGAACCCAGAGATGAGTCTTTTGGGAACAACTCTCAAGCAGAACTACAAGTTCAATAGAGGAACGCTCCACTAACCTCAGCAACAGTTTTGGTGAAAAAACAGTAAGTGGCCAAATGCCTCACCTGGTATCAATTTTTAAACCTAATTTCTGCCTCTGTCAGGGTCAGGATTGAAGCACTTGAGACAGTATTTCATGCTCAGACTCGGACAGTTCTACCATCATGCAGGAACATATCCAATGTTGGATGTAGCTCTAAACTGCTTTCTGCTGGTACAAGCCCTCCACAGCCTGTAGCTGCAGGGAGTACTGGCTGGGGACTGTTGGGAAGTGTTTTAACTCCTAAACATTAACTTTTTATTTTTTCATCACAAGAAATTAAAGGTACATTGAGCTGCTAGCAGAGACATCTTTCAGATGGAGGGTAAAACAGGATATTCAAAGAAAACCTGTCACTTCTTACAACAAGAGAGAAGCTAACTTGACTTCTGGAGTGGTTTTATTTTGACTGAGGGGGACATTTTTTGTTGGGGGGGCAGCAAAGAGAAATGGAAAAAAATTATTTTTGTTCCTTTTTTTTTTGTTTTACAAAACTTTCAAGAGGACTTTAAAGTGCCATAGCTGAAAGTGACTTTTTGGAAGTGGGTAACACCTTCAATCTCTTAAATTCACTCAGTGGCCAACTTCCTCTGTGTGGGAAGGCAGGTGAGTGGGAGGATATATTTCACATAGTAATTGAAGGGAAAATATGCATTAAAATCACACAGACTAGCACACTCCGAAGCATTGAGTCAGCTGCCCTGGCAGCCACGAGGGCCAGCCGTGTCCTGGGATGCCTCAGGCTCAGCATCAGCAGCCTGTCAGGGGAGGTGATTGTCCTGCTCTGCCCTGGTGTGGCCTCACCTCGAGCCTTGTGTGCAGTTTTGGGTGCTACAATATAAGAAAGATAGAGGGGTATTAGAAAGCATCAAAAGAAAAGCTGAGAAGGTGGCAAAGGGCCTGGAGGTGAAGCTGTATGAGGAGCAGCTGAGGTCACTTGGTCCATTCAAGCTGAGGAAGAGGAGGCTGAGGGGAGACCTCACTGCAGTTACAACTTCCTCCAGAGGGGAAGAGGAGGGGCAGACACTCATCTCAGTGGTGACTGTGACAGGACCCAAGGGAATGGCCTGATGTTGAGCCAGGGTAGGTTCTTTACCCAGAGGGTGGTTGGACACTGGAACAGGCTCCCCATGGAGGTGGTCACAGCCGCAAGCCTGACAGAGTTTGGACAATGCACATGGTGTGATTTTGGGAGTTCTCCTGCACAGGGCCAGGAGCTGGATTTTTTGGGATCTGTGTTTGGGATCCCTTCCAACTCAACAGATGAACAATTCTACACCACTTGAGCTACTTCTAGCACAACAGAATCCTTTTGTAAGTGATTTGAGTTCAAGCAGACACCAGCCCTTTAAACAGGTCATCTTCTATGCAGGAATGAGTGGATTCTGTTCCAGTAGGAACCTCTCCAGTGCAAGGTCCCATGCAATCACTTGGTTTCAGCCAGGAGTAATGTCATGGGTTGCAAAGGGCTCTAGCATGATAAATATACACCAGAGTTTTACTCAGACTTGCAGAACAGGCAAGAGGAAAGCCCTGCTCAGTACAGACAGTCCCTGCCATATCACCAGAGGCCACAGCCACAGCTCAGCTGCCCCACACAGGAGCTAGAGCCCTGAGGTAGCATGGAGACCCAGGAAGCAGTGACTGTCAGGATTCTGGCAAATACCAGAGGCTGGCAGAAATGTTTCCCCTTCTCCATCTGCCAGGTTTTTTTTTTGTCCTTGTCTCCAAGCTCACAAAAGGAAGGCATAAATTTTTCTCAGCATATAAAGTTCCAGCAGAATCACTTTCAATTACTATTTAAGTCCCATAAATGACACCATATAATCCAAATGAAATAGCACCAAGCTAAACTTGGTGCTACAAAGCATTACAACAGCTGAGTCTGCCCTTGATAAAGAGTGAAATCACCTGCCTCCTGGAAGCCAGCAGGTGTGTGCACAACAGGCAACCTCTGGCATTAGAAAGGGCATTAGAAAAGGGAGTGGCCGGATACATTATGCTGTCCAGAGGCCCCATCTGCCACGATCTCCCACAACACACCCTGTCATCTGTAAGCACTGAAACCTTAAGAAATTTGTCAGAAATACCATGGTTGTGACACCACTTGCAATAAAACCAATGCTTACACAGCACCAAGAGTTCCTCATCAGAGGATTGCCATTCCAGAGTCATAGATGACTGCTGAAATCCCAATGTGACAGATAGCCATTAAAGAAGGAAAAAGTTAAAAGGTTAAAAATTAAATCTACCAAAATTCTTTGACAAAATGGGTCAGCCTCCTTTTCTCTTTCTTCTGACATTACAAATTGTGGTGGGAGGGTGGAGCACAGTTTGAATGCTGAGCATTTATAATGTTTTGCTTATTAGCAAAGCCCTACCCCTAACCCTGCCCTTCTCCCCATAAGTAATAATGTGGAGAAATGATGCAGAAGTCTTCCAAGTGTGATGCATGTCAACTATATGAGGAACTGGCTGCTTCTGGACATCCCAGGAGAGCAATTAGCATCTTCAGGGTCATTTAACTTTTGGTCCATTGCAGAGATTGCTCCTAAAATACAGGCACATCATCTTGTGCTTGTTCAACAGATGGTACTGAAGCATGAACTACTTTCACGGCAATGTACATTTGGCAATATCATAAAAGTGGGAGAAGCAGTTTTCTGAGCAATAAAACTACTGGCTGGAATGCAACTGGCCTGTTTTACACATAACCAGTATTTTCTGCGCAAATGCCTGCTTTAATGTAAACATCTCTTTTCTACAAAGGTGTGCAAAAAATGACAGGAAGCAAAGAGGCAAAAAGGAAGAGGTTAAACTGAATCCCTGAAGTGTTTGCATCCATCACTGTACATCAGAAAGATCTCTTATGGCTTCTCTTGGTGGATATCAGGTCCTACTTACTGTGCTCAAACCACTGTAGTTGAATTGGGATGGTTTCAAGCAGCTTGGCAGCAACCCTTAGCTTAAACAGCAAGATGGCAAGAAGGTTAGGAAGACATCTTCCTGGGAAGAAAACAAAAGCTGACATCAAAAATTATCAGTTCACATCCCAGCTAGCACAGTTGAACTCCTTGGCTCTGAATTTGCATCCCTGCCCTTGCAATTCTAATGCCTGGTGATGTGCTCTGATCTTTATTCGTTTACTTGTCCTGTCTGACTGGAAATGGTGTTTTGGCAACAGTCTGCTATTTACTGTGGCACCACCGCCCTGAACATCCTTTAAGACATGCTGGGGCGTAGCTGGCCAAATTCTTGTGCTGGCCTTTCAACTCTCATTGAGAGCCAAGTGCCTAGCTTGATACATCCTTTTCAAAAATCCCAGGTTCTGGGTTTTGGTAGCATTTTTAAAAATATCTATTTTTAAAACCAACTAATTTCCATCTAGCACTTCAACCCAATCAGTGCTATACAGCCTTCTGATGCTACTGGGAAAATCTTTTAAACAAATGTTCACTAAACTCTAGTAAGTGAAACGATAAACTATACATCAAATAATGAATTAAATAATTCCATTTCCCTGTGTTCTTCTTGCATGAGAATGATGCACCAGCACACTGCTTTTAGGATTATTAGTTTGTGTGTGCGGAGCTTCCACCTGTCATTCCTCAGTTTAACAGGTTGTTCTGAACAGCACTTGTGCTCTCCAGGAAAACAAGAGTCCAAAGGGCAAGCAAGTCACATCCACAACTAACAATCTCCATGGAAGGTACAGATCCTTTTAAAAGCTGATGGATTAGATTCTATCTGCTTCAATGGGCAGTCACCAGTAACAATCCAAATTAATTTTACAGCTGACAGCTTAAAGGTTGGATGAATAATCTGTCCTCTTAAAAGGGGAAACTTCCCTTTTCTGAAAGATCCTGAACTTTCTAGAGGGCATCTATACAGATGTAAGATGTTACAACAGCTTTAGAGGCTATGAAAACAAGGAATTATTTGTCACTTTGCATACTTCACTCATTGCTGCAGAGCAGAGTAACTCCAAAGCACACCTTGCAGAGGGGCAGTGGCTCCATGGACTATGTCCTCTGCCAGAGGTGATGTGGCTTTGCAGTCCTTTAGTCCCCATAAGTGCCTGGCTAAGGAGCTGTACCTGTCACCTCTGTTGCTACTTGAGAGATTAAGCATGTAACTCCTTTCAGGTAAATACTACATGTGCTTCTACAGCAGTACACTTGCTCAAATTAACTGTGTCACTGCAAAACTGCTCCTTTTTGGTGAGAAATAACAGTGCCCAGGGAGAATGGAAACAGGAGGAGAACAGGGTGGGGGGGAAGCAGTTATCAAGGGCATGGCAGAAAATTACTGCCTTATTTCTCTGTGGAGCTCATACCTCCATGTGATACCAAAGCAATGAAATAACTTAAAGCAGCTGATCAGGAATCAAACTGTCCAGAAGAGGAAATCAGGAGGTCAAGGGCAGTGAAACATTGAAACTAGGGGTTTTTTCTTGTTGAAGGAGCACTGCTGCTACTGCACTAAGCAGAGGTAGGACTCAGTGTGTGGCTGCAAGCACTGCAGGAGAGGCCATAAGCACATTGCATGGGCTTTCTGTCAGACTCTGCTGTCATCTTTGACAGAGCAGACACTGCTGGGGCTTTCTGCCAGGACTAAGCTCTTCACTCTCAGTTACTGGCTTCTTTGTGCTAATGCACTCTGAGAGTGGCACTCAATGACAGATAGAGGGAAAGAATCATTGTCATGGGAATACTCACCAGGCCCATCTAGTACAGCAATGTGAGCAGCCTTGCCTGGGTCCCAGGCAGGTGGGTGTCTTGTAGCTTCAAAGCACTGTGTCCTTCTGAGTGATTTCTAATTCCTGTAGCTGAGGAAAGCAGGAGATAATGGAAGATGTGCTTTTGCTTCTTAGTGGTTATCAGAGGGAATTATAATGGAGCATTTTCAAAATTAATTCATTTCCTATATCCAGCATACTTAATTAATCTGGGGAATAAAAGTGATTAAGTTTCTCTTGTAGAAAGCATATTTTTTCTTCACCAGAACTTGATCTTGCTTTTACTATTAATATATGGTTTGGTGAGATAACTACAACCAATTTAAATGATTTGTTGCAGCATCAATCTTACCTAGTCTATATGCCAGTTCTGATTCTACAAGGGGTACGTATATCCACAATGCAGCAAGTCTTTGTCTGAAGGTAGATGATTCAAAATTAAAGTTAAAACAATGAATGTATTAACCTGAGTAGCCAAGAGATTCTGATTAACTATCAAAATTTTATTTGCTGTTCTCCTGTTTAAGAGGTCCCCAGGTTTTAACTTGCCCAGGTCTTAAGATACAGAAAGAGTAATATTGATTGCTGCCTGCATGCTCATTAGAACTTTTGATTTTCTAAACAAGCCTTATAGATAAGAGAAATCATTTAGATTTTTCTTTAGAGGATTAAAGATTTGATGGAGTAACTCCCTTTTGTGTATGAACTGACCTATTTCATGTGTGTCACTGGAGCTTGGTGCTGTATAAAAGCATGGGCTGAGGAAGAAGTTGAGACAGGCACAGGCAAAAGAAAAACGAGCTTTAGCAGAGAAACAGAAGATGTGAGGAACTTATTTAGCAGTGGTGGTGCTATTCCTTTCAATTAGATTCCTTAATTTGCCTCCCCTTGTTCCTCAGCCTTCCTTCTCTGGACACAGCAGCCTGCCATCCATGTCCTGTTCCTTCTATAACTCATTTATCCATGTGGATATGTGGGCCACATTCCCTCTTGGTATGCCACCAGCTACAGCGCTTGCTTTGGCCACGTGAGCTTTACTGCCTCACCTGGGCTCTGCCATGAGAAGCTGGAACACAGCTGTTAGCCAACAGATAAATCTTGCTCTCAGGAGGTGCTGCCAGCCCCCCTGCCCTCCCCAGACATCAGTAGGTAGCCACAATGCATCCGCTAAGACACACCCATTGACTTGTAAAGAAGTAGCAGCAGCCAAAATGCAGTGCAAAGTCTGATCTTGCTGCCAGACAGCAATAAAGAATCTCAATTTCTTTGATTTAATTTCACTTTGACTACAGCAGCACCACCTTTAACGGTGTGACTGCCAACTTCATGGCAGTGGCTTTTTTCTTTGCGGAAGCTCTTGCATTTGCGTCACAAGCGGGAAAGACTCCAAGCTTTTATTTTAAATGAAATATGGTCAGATCCTGAATAATGATCCAAAAGCTCCATAAAGGACCATAACCCAGAAGGTGGGAGGGGTGAGGCAAAAAACACATGATAAGCTCTTCTCATGATCTTTGAACACCTGGCAGAGCCAAAAGGAAAGCCTGGGGTTTGAGGAGCTTTTGACACTTAAGCAGCCACAGACTTTCACTCAGTCCTTTGTCATATGTAACTTGGGTTGAAAATCAACATTCAGGATGCATGAGGTGAAGAAGGAATACCTTGAATCAATTCCAGGGAAGGGAAAGGGAATCTTGCAGAACAGAAAAACAAGACTTACAAACATTCTGGAAAGGAGATAGGATCAAATGAAATGCAACTGAAAAAAACCCAAAAACCTCAGAAAATCGCCACACTTTGTGCACTTTGTGTCAATAAGAAAAGGGTCTGGGAGGAAGTGAGGTGCAGTGCAATGGGCCAAAACATGCCAAAACTAACCTCACAGATACTGAAAAGCAGGAGAAAAAAATCAAGGAGGAAGACAGAACTTTGATGAGGAAGATATGACAGATATGGCATGGGTACTGAAAAACAACAAAAAAAAATCTTTGCCAAAGTGAAAGCCATCTAAAGGCATGAGATGCCATGAAGTGCAGGGACATGGACCAAAGCTTGCCAGAATTGATTCCCATTGAAATGCTCAGTGGGGATCAATTCTTGAGTTCCTGCCACTGTTAAAGCTGTTCCATGTCTGAAATGCTGACCCTAAAAGCTTGGCCTGGCCAGACACTGCTGTTTGGACAAGGAAAGTCTGCCCAGGTGCTTTTAATTACCAGGAAAATAGTTTTCCAAAAATAGCTTGCTGGCTGTTTGCCAGACCTATTTCTTCTGACAGGAAAAGCAAAATGTAAACATCCAGCACTTCATAACAGAGCACAGAAACCCTCTCCAACTGGAGCAGGACTCTGGAAAGCCTGTGCTATCGCCTTGCCTCTTTACCCTGGGCTATCTCCTGAGCAGAGTTATCCCACCACTCACCTTAGCAGCTTGCCATGGGACATCGTGGGAGCTCCCTCTCACTGCAGGAGACATTGCAGTGCTGAGGAATCCACTGCTCTTGCTACAGAGATGCTGCTTGGGAGAACAGATCAAACAGGGAGCTACCGCCACACAAATGCTTATATAGCCCTTGGGCACTCCAAAAGAGACCACTCCTAACCAGCTGCTTCTGAGTGGCAAAACTGGGCCCACCTGAAAATGATTGAGAAGGAGGAGTTCTCACCTGAAACTGATTGAGAAGGAGGGGTTCTCTCATTTAGTCCTGTCTTTGGCATTTATTTCTTTTTTAAACCTACTACTATGGCTACTGTCAGCTTTTGCTGAATTTCAGAACTACTTTTGGGTTATGTGGCACTCTGCCTACAGGTGATATAGGTGTAGAGGTACTTCATGGTATCTCATGTGTTGCAACATCTCCAAAGGCAGCTCTTTAGGGAGCATTTCACTTTCCCTTTCCTTGATCTGTGCCTGGGAATGTCTTACAGGAGGCAGACTCCTGTGAAAAGTATCTCCTGATAACTCTAAGCATATGGGGAGGCAACAAAGAGTATTTTCTGGGTTCTGTCACCTATGCATAACATTCTGTCAGGAAGAAGATGAGACAGAGAATGTTATAGTGAATAAATAGAGCTTCACTCTTCGCAGTAGCTGCAAGGCAGCTCATGACTCCAATTCTCCTTTTGCATCCTTGTTCCCTGCTGGCACAGCATCTGTGCTGAGTCTTTCAGCATTGAAAGTTCCCTATTTCTGGAGCCTTTAGCCAAAATACATGACAGGAGATACATTCTTATTAGTGCTCTAGTTTCTAGTATGGCAATTTTTGGAAGGCATCCAGAGGACATGTTAAAAGATGAGGAAATGGCGTGGTTGATTACTCAGATATTACTGTTAATCCCAGTGATGCCTTGGGATTATCAGGAGCAAAGTTTCTTTGCTGGTGAGTGCTACACAAATATGTAGGATAACATTTGCAATACAGAGGTGATGGGTAGGAGACACAGATAAGGGAAGGTGTTTAGGGATGGCACAGTAAGTGATTAAGGAGCTTGGCCAAGGTTGTAGAAAGAGATCATGTGAGAGCCAGAAACTGAGATGATGTCTGCTGAGTCATAAAACACGAGTTTACTCATCTGAATTTTTTCCCATTGCATAAATGCCAAGGAACTCATCTGCCATGTAACACACACACAAGTTGCTTAAATGCAACTGAACTCAGTAAACAGAGAGTGGTTTCATGAGCTTAAAGAATGGAAGACTTTCATTTTACAGAGGGTGAAAAATAAATCACTTCTTTGCAGGGAAGGCATTGGCTGGGCAGTGTCACTGTTGTGTTTGGTTCCAACAGGGAGATGACTCAGTAGTGCTGACACTGATGCTGCTGTTGGTCTCCCTTGCACATCTGACTTCTTTGCTTTGGGCAGTTTTTCCAACTGCACCCATCCTCCACAGGTCTCCAGCCCATTTAAAGTCTCCCCAGCCATTCCCATTCAACCATTCAAAGTCTCCAGAGCCACAGTCAGGTCAGGAGGGAGCTCTGTGAAATCACTGCTGTCTGCTGCATGTACAATGCCAGGGGAGGCTTCCAGCTCAATGGAGTCCTTGCAATTTACAGTAAAGAGAGGCTGGAAGAGGATGTCAGGAGGGAATTGTGTTGCAGAGCACTGCGGATTGAATTGGGAATTTCTCCTCTGGAGATCAGTTGTGAAAAAAACAACAAAACATCATCTTGCTTCCTCTTCACAAGAGGTCAGGCAAGGCAGAGAGTTGGTGTCAGCCTCAGCCAGATGAAATTAGCAAGAATTAGCAAAAAATGCAGTGCTCATAAGTAACCTTGATAAAAATTAAGACCTTTATATGGCACCAAATAATGCAAAGGAGGGCTTCCTCAGAGGACCTTGGAAACATCAGCATGGTGCCATGGGCAAACAAACAGCTAATTCAGTCACTAAAGAGATCTGATGCTTTCTGGGGAGGCTCTGGGAACTGAAGAGGTGATGTGACACAGAGTGGTAAAGAATGAATCAAAGCTGCAGCAGAGGTTTCCAATGCGTAGGAAAAAAGCTCCAGTTGGCCAGAGTCTGACTGTTTGCCCTGTCAGCCTCTGATCGGGCAGAATTCTCTCAGCTCTTCCTTTAACTTGCATCATTTAACCAATTCACTGAAGACAATGTGGCTGCATCTGGGCTTGAGTATAACACACAAAAGAAACGCTTTACTGCACTGCTGTCTTGAAGTGCTTCCCAAAAACACAGGAATAGCCTCTCTGGCATTGCCTACACTAGAGTTTGGCTCAACATTTCCCACCAGTGCACATCAGCTGTCATGGAGAGGCAGCAACAGTGTGGACTCATGAGCAAAGCAGAATTTGAATTTGCATATTTAAATTCTGAATCCATGAGAAAAGATTTTAAAAGTCTTAAATGTATTAGGAGCTTAGCTAGCATTGCTTTGTCCATTCTAGAAAGAAAATCTGTACCTCAGAATCCATATAGAAGTTTCTAGAAAAGTAATTTGGCTTTCAAAGTAGCATCTGCTCTCATCTCCAGTGGGACTTGCACACATCCAGAACTTATGAAAAAGCAATATATTCTTCTATAGGAGGCCAAACCTGAACATTTATTAACACAACTTTAATACATCCACATTTACAAGGTATCAACCTTCCTTTAAAATATTATTTTGCTAAGTTATTTTTCTTATTATCCAGAAGTTGTCCATGCAGTGCTGTTTAATAGGTTGGGTGTTAAAGAGGTCACACTCAAATTGTGAAATTGGGTGAATTCACACTCAGAAGATTGAGTGTAGAAATGAACACTATGTCAAAACAAACCTCAAACAAAGAAAATTATTGAAAATTTTGGTCTGTTTGGGTGGTTCCTGCAATTTGTCTTTTTGTATAATGGCTTCTTGCCTGAGGAAAAATTTAAGTGCTCTTGGTTTTTGAATATTGTCCAATGAAAATTTCTGAAGGTTATTTTTTTCCATTTGAGAACAGAAACATGTCCGCTCCATGGTCCCCTGCCCACAGCTGTTAAAAGATATGTAAAAGCACAGAAAGGAGCCCAACCCAAAACAGTAGTTATTAAACTTCCCCCTTCCTCTTATTTT
Organism: Melospiza georgiana; assembly: GCF_028018845.1. Lineage (NCBI taxonomy): Eukaryota > Metazoa > Chordata > Aves > Passeriformes > Passerellidae > Melospiza > Melospiza georgiana. Next base: position 16,352,770 of record NC_080435.1, read on the forward strand.
GCAATAACAGTTCAGAAACATGCACAGTTAACTTTTCATCATGAAAATTATTCTCATCTAAGTTGCTAATACACCCATAGAGCTGATAAGCTAAGAATATTTCCTGAGTTTTTTATTATTTCCACTATTTATTTCCATGCCAAGCAGAAGCATGTTCTCTACCCACTTTGAAATTCATATTCAAAGATACATTACCTGTGGAAAGGCAGACTTTAGGAGTTTCTTTCTTTTCTCTATTTTTGTTCTATCTAATGCTTTTATAGAAAGATGTTTAGGAATCTGATCACTCAGTGCACTGAAAGGACTTTTATTAGCAACAACAAGGACTCATAGGCCAAGGCAGTACATAGGCAAGAAATTTCTTCTTTTAACATCAGGTTCCCTAAACAAAGGAATCTATTGATCATCTAAACTTTAATGCAGAGCACTCAGCTTTCTGTACATTGCCTACAAAAGCTACTCTAACTTCCCAACAGGAAAATAATGCCAGACTGACTTCCTAAGGCACCCTAAAAATGGTTTGATCTCTTGTGAAAACTAGAAATTACATGGCTATTCTTAATACTCCTATAAATATTACTAATATTCCCTTTTAATAGGTTGCTAAGAAAATTCTGTATTATCTTACTGAAGCAGCATTCTGCAGGTTCTTACTACACAACCATACTTTAGTAGTGGCAGGAAGAGGATTTTGAGCACAGACACCCACAGCACTTGTCACAGGACCCCAAGAGGACCTCTGTGAGTGGGAGCTCTCTTTCTGCTCAACTCTGCTGCTCTTGAGTCTCATGAGCCTTGCTGGTTTTGGCCTCGCTCGAGTGAACTGTCCCCCAGCTGAGTCCCTGCATTTGAGCACAAAGCCCCCCAGCCTTGCCATCCCAGGGACTGTGTGTGCCACTTCAGGGCTGGGCTACTTGGATTTGACAAGTTTGGTAGGACTGGCCACATTGGGTCTCAACCAGGTGACAGCTCTGCTGCCATGGCAGGTGCTGTGTTCTGAGGGAAGCTGGACTGAGAGGTGACATCAGACCTCCTGTTAGCCTGATATCCTCCTCTAAATTACAATTTAGGCCAGCAGCAGCACCCTTGGGAAGAAAAGGAAAAGAGAATAACACCATGCTAAAGATGTAGTAATGGTTTCCCAGAGTCTTGCCAGCAGGTTTTCTGCAGCATCCAATCTGCAGCTCAGAGTGTGAAAATACAGGGGTTTGTAGTGCATCTACATGGTTAGACCCTGCCATTGACACTTTGCTGTGTGAAAGAACAAAATTAAACAAGAAGAAAAATACAGATGTTTCTTTCTTCAAAATTTAAATCAGACTTTTAAATACCAGAATCATTTGATGTAAGCCTGGGGAATTTTTTAGAAAAGAAACTAAAGAGCAAGAAAGAGGGATCATACCAGCCTGCTCTGATCTCATATTCCCTTGTCTACAGCTCACCCATTTGGCTCTGTTGAGCTGAATTGATACTGATAATATGGTAAACTGCAAACTGGGTGAGGTTATGCCAGTAGTACAGGCAGTCATCCTGTCTTAGCAAAACCATTTTCAGAGGAACAAGGGGAAGGACTAGGAGAACCTTTGTAAAGTGCACAACTATATCAGTGCTTTTATGGCTTGGTTACTGGAAGCCCTACACATGTTTCAGTTGATAAGGCAATCACAAGGTTTTCATTCTCATCTGAATAAGAATATTTAATCTTTGCAGGATAAGGTCCCATGTGCTAAATTAAATTTCCTGCCAGCTCAGCAAACAGTTTTGCTACTTTGAACTGCATTGTGCATGATTTCCTTTCATCACAGGATGCATTCTGTCTTGAGCATCAACAGCCAAGAGGGAAAAGCCCAGTCTGCTCCAGCACAAGCATGAACATGCTGTGCTATTCAGAGGCACCATGCACCAGCAGGCAGCTGGGGTGGGATGCAGGTGACAAAGCAGAGGGACCTGTAATGGGGACGAGTCTGTCTGAATGAGTCACTTTAATTGTCCATGAAGAAAAAAGGCAACTTGGTGGCACAGCGCAGCCCATCTGATGGAAGTGCCTGGCTATCCTAAAAGGACCTCTTTCTCTGCACTGGTTTTCAAGGATGTGTGGAAAATCCAAAGCTCAGGTGTTGACAGGCACATTGCAGATCTCTGTGATCAGGAGGGAAGGATCTGACCTCCAGTTCCCCCCAGTTCTAGCTGATAGAAGCCTTTGCCAAGTAGGTTTGAGGAGGCTTCTCTAGGTTCCCTCCTCACTCATCTATGAGTATGTTTCAAAATGTCTCATGCTTATAGGCTGAATTTGGCCATTTCATTGCAGAGTTACCTAAAAACCTAAAGCAGAGAAAGCTGGTCATATTTTTCTTTCAAGGGAAGAGAAGGAAGAGGGAGAGGAACTAATGGCATTATTGCAAAAGCAGAGGTTTTCTTTTCACATCATGTAACCACAATGAATTTAAAACATTGCATCTTGGTGAAGTGCACCAAATATTTGTGCTGAATATTTTCTATTGAAGTTTTATCTCTTTTAATTCTTTGTTAAACTTTCTTTATTTCTGTTTTTACTACATGAGGGTGGGTGACACTTGTGATTTCAAAGATTTTCAACAAACAGAATGGCTGCTACAGTACAAAGCAAAAGGGAGACTGGGGTCCCCTGTTGACAGGGAACAGAAAATCATTTGCCTTTTGGTTAACTCCATTCACAGTTCAGCCTCATCTCAGCTTTTCTTGCATCATTTGGAGTTTGTAGCATTTTAGAGATTTGCTGACACAGGTTCAAATGTACAAGGACTTTGGCTATTAAAATCAAACTCAAATATATATATAAATGTTGTTTGTCTGACCAGTGAAATGTGACAGGAAGATGAGTTGGACCTACAAATCTCAGTTCCTCAGTACCTCACTCTAGCCTTACTTGACCAGAGTAAGGGAACATGTCTGAAGAAGAAAAGCTTCATTTGCTATAAGAAGGAATTAAACATGTATAAACAGACATTAGGTTTTGGCAGGCTATTCTCTTTCCTAATCCTCAGTATTTCCCCAATTACTATACAGCCCAATCGTTCTACATAAGTTGTTTTTATTAACACTATAAGAGGCCATCTGTCTGCAAATACCCAGTCAAATAATAGAAACCAACAGAAGAATAATCAAATTCAGCTACTGACAGATCGAAAAGATTTGTGTGCAGAATAAATATTTACTTTTTTAGGCACTTCAATATCATTCTGGATGTTTTCCAAGCAGTTATCATTTCAGGGTGGCAGGGAATGGTAACAATTCTTAACAATTCTCTCTCCACCCATTTCAAGAATTTTTACTTTCAGTCACCAAAGATGATGTAACATGAGGCTTTTCCAATCTGCATCATGTTATCACATCCCCAAAATAACGAGCATGCTGTGATTGTTACAAGATCATAGAAAAAAAACGCAGCACATTTTGAACCCCAAAATTTTGACTCTTTTAGAGGTGTCGCATCCAAAAGATCAGAGTTGCTCTACAAAGTTATGGCTGCAAAAATGGGCAGGTCCTTTGAATGAGTCCCCTGGATCAATGCAGACGGATTTGGTTTAGTAATCAAAATGAAACTGCTTAGATTAATTGAACAGTTTCTGTTGAGAACTCTCTCACCAATCAGCTTTTTCCAACCACTCTGCCCCCAGCCTGCAGGGGGTTGTGACCCATATGACACAAGTTGCTTTGTTTTCTACAAATGGCCAGCAGGTTGTTCTATGCAGCATTCCCATTCATCTTGCTCATCTTTTTGTTTTCAATGGAAATATTGAATAGGACAAACAAGGCTGATTTAATACTGAAGATCTTAAAGGAAGCTTCTATGCAAATTGGTGTGTTTAAAAAACATAAATCAAAATAGTTTCTTCTCCCATCTAACAAGGCAGGACAAGAGGAAATAGACTAATTTTTTTCCAGGGGAGATTTAGATTGGATATTAGGAAAAATTTATTTGCCAAAAAGGTTATCAAGCAATGGAACAGGCTGCCAAGGGAAGTGGTTGAGTCACCATCCCTGAAAATGTTCAAAAAAAGGTTTGGATGTGGCACTTGGGGACATGGTTTAGTGGTGAACCACAGATGAGTTAATGGCTGGGTTTATGATCTTAGAGGTCTTTTCCAACCTTGCCAACCCTGATATTGTGTTATTTCACTGGCTTACCTCAGAACTGAATTTGCCTCAGTGACCATAACGATTCCAACCTGTAATTGTGGGTTTTAAATAAAGTATCAAAATGTATCAAAAGCAGCTCAGCGCAACAAAAGCCAATTAAATGTGATGATGAAAGATCTAAAGAGTTTTATGAAAATAGACTAAATTGCCTCTTGAATGATTATCTCTTTCATACAGAGATGCTTTAAATAAAACTTGTCTTTCTTAGAAAATGTTGCCTTCGAAATAAATTTCTGGTTCTTAAGAAAATGAAATTTCAGGAGGGATGTCTTTTCATAACTACCTTACACTGTAGAGTTATGATATACTGAGAACAATACCACAGTAACCAAAAAGGTACACATGTGGCAGGTTTGTGTAAAAAAATTACATAAATGTTTGCAATGTGGTCTGAAGTTCTATCATTACTGTTTAGGGAACAAAAACTTTTCACCAGGGAAAACTACAGCTGCCAAAAATTGGCTATCATGTAATAGCTGGGGGGAAAAAAGAGTGAAAGAGGGAGAGGGAAAAAAAACCTCACTCTGCATCTCCTCATGGTCCCTGGAGTATCTATCCAGACCAGATGTTAGGAGGGAAGGATGTGCTTGTGCTGCCTGCTGCACAGCAAACAATTATGCTCTTTGCAGTAGGGTAAGTAGAGGCTGTCAGAAATGCTGGGGTACTCATTCTCATGGAAAGGAATGGGCAGGACAAACCTCCTGTTCTTAATTATAGTTCCCACCTTCAGAGGACAAAGGGACAATTCCTGGCTGGGATGTCTGGTAAATTGACTCCTCTCATTTTGTGCCTTGGCCACTTCTATGATGGCTTTATTTGGAGTCATGCTATAAAATGACTCATTCATTTTAAAATCACAACAGTCATGTTAATAGATACTAGTTATTATACATTGTGGCGCAATTAAATAGTTGTTATAAACTACATTTGTATTTGCTTTGCAGATTTTAAAAAACACCAAAACAGTGCATTTGGAAAACAGTGCTCCAATGACAAAAACTCCACTAATTAAACATATTCCACTTCCTGCTTAAGCTATACTCTTCTAAGGCACTTACCACCCACATAGCTCAGTAGAGGGAAGGCACTGAACTTCAGAGCTCAGAGAGGGACCAGCAATAAAAAAATGCTCTTCAGCTGTTAAAGCCACACACCATTTTGCTGGGCCTGAGAAAAGGATGGACAAGTAGCAGGAGAGTTAATGTCAGGAAATAATAATAACACTAATACTTCACTAATTACTCTTTTCCTCTGCACTCGATCGAAAGTGAGATTAGGACTGCAGCTAACCAAAAAATAAACCCCCAAAATTTATGTTAAGAATAAGAGGATACATCTGTTTCCTGCCTTAGCCAGATCTGCTCACCCCTGCCATCAGAATAGCTGCACTGAGACGCACAGTTCCAAAGATTAAAGCTGAGGGCCACTATTTTTACTCAGAAGAGCTTCAGAATATGCGTAAGTGTAGTTCATTATGTCATCTCTGCCTATGACAATGCAGAAGTGCTGCCAAACAGGGAAACTCAGAATTGTGAAAAGCTCATTTGGGTGAATGCAAGTGAGAGATTAAGGAAATATCTATCCCAAAAGAGTTCTTTGTGCCATTTCTGGAAGTCAAAAAAGATGAGCTTACCATGGATTTAAGTAAGCACAGCGCTGACATGTGGCTTTAGCAGGACTTTGCCAGTTTGTCCAATGTGTCTCAGCTCCTACAGTGAAAAGCCTTTTCAGTATTTTAGATCTGGAAAAGAGATATTTTGAAAATGGACTCCTTCATTTAATTTTTCTTTTACATACTTCCAGTTTTGGCCTGTTGGCAAGATTTCTTAAAATATGAAAATTGCAAGCAAAAGCTATTGGAGTGGGAATACCTAGTCACACTGACAACTTATAACCATCTGTTACTGGTTACTCATGAGTGGTTGGAGTCCCCTTTGTGCTAAGCACTTCATGTATGCCTAGCAAATGAGAAAGTGCCTGCCCCAAATAGCTCAGAACAGACAGAGCTAAGATTTGCCCAAGACTGCAAGATGTACATGGCAGAACTGGGAAATGAGCCCAGGTTCTCTCATCTCAAATCCAATTCCAATTCATCTTTCTAGCTGAAATGGATTGGAAACTGTCCTATGTCTGTAAGGAAAAAAAGTTCTGCACCACTGACAAAATACACATAGGGTTTTGGTAGTCTGTGGCTAAATATAGGAGGATGTCTCGGTGCTGCAGAGGAAAAAGCTAAATTATTGTTTAGGCTGAATAAAGGTGGAGGCTACTGCCCATAGTGTTCAGAGTGACAGCAGCAGAAATAATCCCTTTGTTTCACACAGGCTTCTCTCCCTGTGAAACTTCTTGTCCCAAAGGAAGTAATAGTATAGGTTTTGTCATCCTTTTATTCCCTTCCTTTAAGCCCCATGACTTTCTGTCATTCTAGCAACTCTCTGTCTTCGAAATTCCTGAACTAGGTTTCTACAAATCAGAAAAACCATTGGAAACCTTTTTAGTTGTCTTGTTTGTAGGTTTTGGTGGGGTTTTTGTCAAATATCTGAGAATCTGATTGGGCAGAGATCTGAGTACAGAGGAAGAAAGGGAGAAAATATCCCTTCTCAAATAAGCAGCCTGTTCCTGCTCCTCCTTGCCCAAAAGACCTGCTAATATCACAGCATCTTTGCTGTACAAGATCTCTATAACATCTTGAACCATTAATATATAGTGCTATACTGCATTCCTAACTCACACATTCAGTCATATAGAACAAATCCCAGCCCAGGGACATTCCTGGATTACTGGTATAGAACTGGTATATCCCTGACGGTGTTCAAGGCTAGGTTGGATGGAGCTCTGAGAAACCTGGTCTAGTGGGAGTGTCCCTGCCTGTGGCAGGGAGGGTGGAACAAGATGCTCTTGAAGGTCTTTTCCTGCCCAGAGCATTCTATACTTCCACTGGAGGCTCAGAGCTTGGGAAGTGTGGGAGGTCCAGAGAAGCCACATGCAGGAATTGCAAGTGTTGCTGCAGCAATTCCCTCTGTGGCAGGCAAACAGCAGGAGCTGTCATGTGCCCAAGGAGACAACAGGTCTGTGTTTGTCCTACTGACCTGCAACCAGGTCTGTTTCTCACAGTCCTTCCATACAGGAACAGAGGAGGTCACAGCTACAAACTGCAGGCCAGGAGCTGTGGCAGTGTCCACACAGCTGCTCTGTGCTATGTCTGCCTTAACGTTGTATTACCACCAATTTTGGAGCCCAGGCAGTCCTCACACAGAGCTCCTTTGCCCCAGCTTTGCAAGGAATTAGTTTTTGGAACCAAAAGGCACTTAATTGTAATGTAAATGTAGAACCATGGAAGGTAGTGCCTGGGTTTTTGACAGCATGATTCACAGTGGTTACTTTTGTCTTTTCAATGCAAGCGATGGAATTAGGAAAAGCACAGTCGGATCGAGGTGGCCTTGCAGGAGGAGACAGAACTACAGAGATGAGGCACATAACAGAGCAGTGGAAAATCAGCCCTCCTCCACAGTTCATGCAGCACTCACAGTGCCAGCTTTGAAATGTTCTGCAGTGTATTTTGAATAACACATTACATATACGCCTGGAATAAAACATTGGGACTCTAACACTACATTGATTGGATTTTGTAAGTGGTTAACTCATAAATCCTCTTAATGAAACAAATGCATCCAGGCTGAAGACTGAGGTTGGTTTTAGGATTTTTTTTTTTCTTTTTAAGTCACTACTGCCAATTTTTAGCTGTAAGGGAGGGTGTTACATGTGCAGTTTCTAATGTTACTGCTCAGCCTGCAGTGAGATTATGGTATTGTTAAAATGAAGGAATTCCTGTTCCGTGGTGTTGGTTTTGGCTGATCCTGTATTGTAAGTTAATTTTGTGTGATGTATTTTCTTTAGAACAAATTTCCTTCAATTCATCAGCAGAGGTTCAAGCTGCTCTAGTAAGAGTTTGTGACATTTTTGGAAGTAGTTTTGAACTTACCAATGCAAAGTTAACAGATTGTTGAGAACACTCCCTTGAGAATGACGTGTCTAATTTTTCTTTATCCTTCATCTTTTGTTTATACTCTTTTCCCTTTCAAGACTATATCTTTCCAGGCCAGAAAAGCTGTAGTATGGAGCTTTTGACACAATCCTAGAGAGCTGCAGAAGAACTCAGAGCAGAGAAGAGCATTCTAATTATCTGCTAGAATGGAGGCCTTGAGCAGCAGAGATCAAGAGCAAACCTTCAGTCTGTTCCTGGCTTTCTCTCAGACTCACAGGATAATCATAATCTGTTCATTATGGTGGGGTATTTCAGACCCAGCCATAAAGACACCAAACAAATTATCAGTGGGGCAAACTGGTGCAGAACCAGCAGGTCACCTGGGGAATTACCTCTCAACAAAAATAGGTTTGTGCTATGCTATGTGCATATAGGTATGTGCTATGCTTCACAAAGGACAGAAGCAATGAACACACAGAGCAAAACTGCAATGAGCTCTTTGACAGAGTATTCTGGATCATGACAAGAGCATGCCATTAAGTATTTAGTCAGGGGAAAGAGGTATGTTATTGTAGGTAACACAGCTAAGTCATCAGTCTTGGTAAATTACAGGTAAACCAGTATGCTCAGGTAAGCAGTGGAGAAAGATGGATTAAAATAATATAGTGCCATTAAGGAAAAGAAGTGACAAATTCTTTTGCTTTCAAGATAAAGATTGCTTGCTCTTTATTTTGCTTTGAAGATCTTTATATTTAACAAAAATGGACCATCTTGAAAAATTCTAATTGGCTCACTTCATACAAATGCCTGTCCAAGTCTCTTCAAATCCTTTGAGAAAGGCAGAGAGGACTAGCAAAATGAAAAAACAATGGAAACAGTCAATGAATGACCTTGTCATATAGTCCTGTTTAAACATACACTTTCCTTATCAAGTGCAGTAAACTGCAGCTTTGAATCGGATACGGAAAGAAATATCCCCCCTGAAAAGTAAGATTTTGCTCAGCCGTGAAAGCTGCTCTCTTTAATGTGGCAACAACAGGAATACAAGAGCTTCACATTCCCCTTTTATATGTTTAACCTTTGACAAAAAGGTTAAACACTTTCCTCACAACTGACTCACATCAGGAAACGCAGGGACTCCACTCTCCAGATGAAGCCTGGCTAGCTGGAAATGCAATGTCAGCATCCAAGTGCATTAAGACAAGGATTCCTTGTGCAGTTCCTAGTGCTGCTGCAGGGGCAGGAAGTGGGTCAGCAAGAAGGTCTTTTACAGGCAAGAGGGAGATGAAATAGTGCCGAGAACAATAAGGAAGTTCAGGGTGGAGGGAGAATTAGCTCCCATTACAAACATCTCTCTGAGATCTATTTTAAACACGTTGATGTATTAAAATCCCCCTAGCAACATAGCAGGAAAGTTTACAAAACATTAAATGGAACATCTATGAAAACTTTCTGTGCTTTCTATTCTTTGTCTTACGGATATTTCAGGGCCACATTCTCATCTGGTGTCAATATGCCTAATTCCCTTCACTTGGCTGATGAATGTAAGCTCTAGTTTGGCTGGATGTGTTGGTTTGTTCATTGGAAGACTGGTGGTAAAACTCCTGAACCATAGCAGCTCCAAAGTCAATCAATTCTGCAAGTACTTAATACATCAAAAATTCAGGGTCATTGATTCTTAGTGCCCTAACTGGCTAGAGATGTCCAAGAGAATAAATACGGTCCCTGTCAGGTGGGACAGAGTTGCCTATGGAGTGCTGCAGAATGAATGCTGGAGGAAATGCAGAAGTGCTGAGCAGTGACATCTCCCCAGGCTAAAGCACAAAGAAATTATCAGAGCTGAGTCCAAGGGTGACTCCTCACCTTATCTTAATATTTAGTGGGGTCACCTACACAGGTAAGAGTGTACTTGCACACCCAGGAGTGCAGATCCTCTACATGGAATATGCTGGGGAATGGGAAGAGAAGATAAATTGTTAGGAACATGGCAGTCAGCGTCTGGAAGTAAGGTCTGCCTGCATCCATGGACAGAGCATGGCTGGTATGATATCCAGGCAGCAGAGAGTCTGGAAAGGTCTTGGTAGGGGCAGATTGTGCAACTCCTCTTCTCCATTCTCTGGGACAGAAAGGGGAATAGAGGATGTGAAGAGCCAAGCACTGTTTTCAGGAGCAGATCTTGTCTGAGGTGACTCTTGAGCTTGCCAAATGCCCCAAGTTAATCTCTCTCCTCTAGCCCCCACTGCTCTGTTCAACCTTTTTCCTTCTGTATCTTCATTTGACCCATTCTTCCCTGGCAGAGGAAAACCCACTAGAAAAAAATCACAGGACTTTTTGTCTTCCGGGCTTCCTGGCTGCTGCACCTTTCCCTGCTGCTCACAGCCAGCCCACCCCACTGCCCTGCTCACCCTTCTCATGACATCTCATGGCCTCATGCAACAGCACACAGGGGAATATTTCTCCTGCCTGAAGCCTGCATTTTAGGGTGGAAGGGTGAGCTGGCACCTCTGCTTGGCCTAGGACACAAAAGCTCTTGCAAACCACAGCACAATATAAGGAGCTTAGGAAATGGTTGTGGCCAAGTTCCCGGTTCCCTTCTGCACAGTGAAGCAATTGTGAAACTCTGTAGCTCAGCACAGCATGGGATGGTGTCCCAGTGCTGTCCAAAAGTACTCCCTCCAAGACAATGTGCAGAGAGGATGTGAGGAAGAGGCCATTCCAGGACTCACTTGACTCAGAAGGAGCAGAATTTCTTGTCACAGCAGCACAGACCCTTTCAGCCAAGTTGGTGTGGATGAAGGATTCACAGTATATTTGGGCACAGAAATGGAATCTTCTCTGGATTGAACCTGCAAGGAGGTGATCCTAAACCATGAACTAAAATTATAGAATAAAATCACATCTCTAGGTGTCACCTGCCTGGTCTATCTGCTGCAGCTCTTATTATGTTTGCAATACAGCAAAGGGTAAATCCTAGCTCTGGAACCTTGTGAGACTTCTCACTTTAGGGGAAGGATAAACTGGCTCTTGGTAAGTGATTCAATGTCCCTTCAACAACAAAACCATAGAAATGAAAAAGAACTCCTCTGCATTTGAAGAGTAGTCAAAAAAAGAGGAATTTTCTTGGACACTGAGATGAAGAGGTGAAAAGGTGTTACCAGAGCACTGACCTGCAGCACCTGTTGTACTTCACGGTGCTAACAGGGGACACAGCCACCACCTCAGTGTCCCCAGCAGACACACCCTGCAGTGAACTGCAGGGTTACACTGGCTTCACAAACGGCGCTATGGTGGCAACCACCACCTTCCAAAATCACCACTCACCCAGGCTCCAGCATTTTGGTATCAGCTGTGCCCACCCTGTCCACCTCACAAGAAGCCAAATATTTTTCATGGAGCCCACAGCATGTGTCACCGAAATTGTCATAGTAACGCTGCTTTTCCTGCAGCTTGGTATACGATGCAGCAGGCACCAGGTGGCGATATCATTACAAGATTAGCTGCGGCGTTACAAAATCATGCTGTGGCAGAAGTGTTAAAATTGTTACCTAGACACCGTCATAGACCGTTATTGATCCAAAACCGGAAATTTTATCACTCTCTAGCAACTGCCTGATTTTTCAGGCACTGACTTTCTGATCCTCTGCAATACGGTAGGTTTGACCTTTAGAAGACCAAAAGGAAGCTCACATTGGTGTGGGATAACTGACAGCTTTCAGCAGGAATTTCTGAGACAGACTCTGAGTGGGTTTGCTCGTGGTTTTGTGTGCACATGCACATGTGTGTTTCAAAGAGTCAGAATAACTCGTGCAGGGGCAGAATGAACTCCTGCCCTGCTCCTGGAAATGGCAGGCACTGTGCACCACGGCACTTTGCAGCAATTCCCCACTGGGGGAGAAAGGGGGGAAAAGCAATGGGTAGAATGTAAGGGCTGACTCAGTGAACAAATGCTCACTTAGTGGAACAAGCAGAAAAAAGTAATAAGCCAGTAAGGAACTTTCCCAGCTTGCTGGCTGGAATAGCTGGCACCAAGCGCTCAGACCTGCAGCACTGATGGGCTCTCCAAGTTGGGATCGGGAGCAAACAGACCTCAAGCCTGTTTCTCCTCTCATCAGGAGTAGCAGATTAAAGTCAGCAGAGCTTTTCTAACATACATTCCCATATCTGGATGCCAGATGGGAAATAAGTAACACATTTTTAAGAGTGAGAGTGACTAACCATTGGAACAGACCAGCAGGGGAAGCAGCAAATTCTCAGCCCAAACTGGATATCTGTTTCTGAGCCCAAACTGGATGCCTGCTTTGTGCAGGCTGTGTTTTAGGGAGACACACAAAGCTCATTGTGAGGACAGCAGTCTAAGGTCTGTGATTAGAGAACACACTATTCAGTCTGAATTGTATTAATCTGCAGCAGCCCAGAGTATATAAGAGGAGAACTGGGCCCTGCATTTTTTCCCAAGCGGGTGCATGGACCGAGCTTCTGGTGTACTCACAATGCATGATTCAAAGTTCATTTTTTCATAACTCATCTACTGGTATAATCATATAATTTGATATTCACATAACTCATCTAAACTAGTCAGAATAGAAGTGAACTATCCTCCTGTTTTTTGGATGAGAACCTTTACTCTGTGTTGTGATTTCGGATAAACAGAGAAAGCTTAATTTAAAGGCAAAATCAGCGCCCCAAACTCTTCTGTTCTACTATTGCATTTCTGCTGATTATTCCCACTTAAGACTCCAGACAAATTTCAGGTGATGGACAAAAGCTGTTGAGGTAGAATTTGCCTCTCTCTGCAATAAGGTACAATTTTGAAAGTTCAAAATATATGATAACAATATCCAAGATCCATTTGATATTTGATATTTGATATTTGAGCACATCAGCTCTTTCAGAAGGCAAAGCCTTTGAGGTAGTTAAAAACCATTTCATATCAAAAAGACATATAATTCTCTCCAAACAACTAATACAGTTTGAAAATGTTTGTCTATGTGTCCTCACATGTATTTCTCTTTAATGAATTTTGGTACAAAAATATCCAACAAAGATGGGACCATGCTTCTGTAATTGGCTGGAAGAACTGATTCAGGAAACTTCATCAGCTGAGTTTTGTAAAAAGTTCTGCCTTTGATAAATGAGCTAAATTGTGCCTACACTTTCATTTCCTTTCAGCAACAATGAACATGCCACCAGCCATAACATTTTGCACTGGTTCAATTAATCCTGACTGTCTGGTGCATGGAAGTAGTGAGATATAATATCTCTAAACTGTGACATTTTATTCTTGGTGTTTGATCATTATTCATTTGGTATTCATGGCAAGGCATCTCATCTTGATTAAAGCAGTGGATATTCCTGTGGATTTCCCTTTTCTTCAATTAAAACTGCATTATAATTCACAACTGGCTTAACAAATGGAAATAATGCTTCCTTTTTCAATCACATAATCTATTCATTACAAAACTATGTAACAGTCTCATTGTCTGCTCATTAGGAAGTTGCATGAAAAGAATAGACCAGAACTCTGTTTCTTGAAATAAAAGAGATGAAAAGCTTATTTTCTTCTGTCATTTAAATATATAGACGGATGTGAATATTTGTGAATTTCCCATTCATACGTGCCCATCTCTATCTCCAAGCACCACTGCACATAGAAAAAGAAGTTCAGAAAGGAATGATCCAGAGCAGTCCCAAGACACCTTCCTGAGCTGCATGCAGGAGAACACAGCACTTTGTGTCTGTCCACCCACAAGCTCCGTTTCCTGTCACCATGACACTCTTCCCCTCATGTGAAACAACTGAAGCCATTTGGGAGCTCAGCTGCCTTCCACCTTCAGAGTTCAGCATAAAAGACAACTTCTTTACTGCTCCCAGGCAGAGAAGCCTGAATTCCCAAAGGTCTGACTGCACTAGAGCAGGCCAAAATGTTTCTCTCTGCCCCCATGGGACCCAGCCTGTCAGTACTGATGTTCAGAAAAAGCTGCCTCCTTCCAAAACCACAGCTTTGAGTCCCAAGTGCTTTTTTTTTTCAAATTTTGGGATCAGATAAAGATCCACATAATTGATGTCATTCAAGGATTAAATCATGTGCCATGGTCAATGTGGCGAATGAGCCTACTTTTGGTCCTTGTTTTACATAGTGCTGCAGAAAGTGCACTCTTCTGTTCTCAGAATTTCTACTCCTGCCTGCACATTTGCAGTCTCTTGGGTCATTGCCCCTTTTCTTGAACAGAGTGGTTTTTCCTGCTTCAAATAATAAACTAAACTAAGTACTTCCTCAAAGTACTCTTCTAGTTTTACCATCTCCTTTCTTTACATCAAACAGGATTTTAAAAATTTGTTCCACACCCACTTTTGACACACTGTTGCACTGTACCAAAGTTAAAAGGTACATTTTCTGGGGTAGGCAGATACTCATTCTCTTTTCAGTTATTGGTGTGCTTTGTAAAGCACAAACAACAGACAGCTATTTCAGCAGAGCCCAGATTAAGCTGTGTTTTCCTGGAAAAATATATTACCAAGCAGTAACAAACACAGCTGCTTGGTTTTTGTTTTGGGTCAGGTGGTAGGAGATCTGAAATTAATTCAATCTCCGAGATTCAAATCCTGAATGAACATAAATAATATGAAAATCTACCACTTGGGAAATTATAGTATATGTTCATTTTTCACTGCCTCTCTTTTAGGAACAAATTCTACTTGCTGTTAAACCAATGTAAATTCACAGCAATAGCACTGGTGGTGATTTTGCACTGAAGTATAGGCTTGTATATCAAATTAGGGGATGGGCCTCCATCCAAAGGTGAAAGGCATTGTATGAGAAATGCTGATTACTTATTAACAGTGGAGTGCTGCAGGATCACTACCAGCTGAGCTAATACGTGTTTTCAAATTCTTGAGGATCACTTGCTAACAAAGCTTTAAAATATATTTTAAGATACAAGTTAAAAATGGAAGTTCTGAAGAAAGCGTGTGTTGGTTTTTAGTGTTTCTCCCTACTACCCTGAGAAATTTCTTTAAAATCCAATAGAAGAACATTGTCCTGCTCTGCATCTCCCCTAGGTACAAGATTATGGGCTAGCCAGATGTGTGATCCCTTGGACAGACCTCTGGCCCAAGGATCCCAGCAGCCAGACCCTACTGCCCCCTGACATGACCTGCCCCTCTCCCAACCTCACTCTCTGATCTCTCCATCCTGCTTCCTGGGCCTGACTTAAACTTCAAGCCAGGAAAGTACCCCTCTTTGGGGCAGTCTTGAGAATAAATCTCATGAGGGACTGAGTGAAGCCTGTGTCAGAGCACTTGGCTGGGGCTGGTGAGTGTACACTTTTGGGGCACGGTCTGTTTGGCCAGGGCTGGCTCCCAGGAGCCACGGCCAAGCTCTGCTGTGCTGGCAGAGCTCCTTGCAGATACCTGTCATACAAGGTTCCTATCACACCTTTGGCTCCTTATCTGAAATTGACACCTAAGTTATTCTCTGTGAGGATTTAAGGGGGTCTTGTTCCTTCTGTACTATTTTTTTTTCCCCCTTTTGGAACTGTCCTTACCATTTTGTAGACAAGTTCCCAGCCCCAAAAGAACAGTGCATAACTGCTGTGGGTGTTATGTGAACGGAAATTATGTGGTTTGGATTTTTATGAGAGAATTCTAGAAGGAGGCAAAATGCTGCAAATAAGCTTCATAAATCGTTTTAAACAAAGCTCAGGAAATTCCATCATTATTTAGCTCTCAATATCTAAAAAAGAAGACCACACTGTTGTGAGACTCCTGTTAAGTAAGTATATTTGCTTAAGATGTAATTGAAAAAGTACTGTGTGACAACTGTTTACATTTTCCATTTTGTATCTCCTGTCCAGGCAGCACAGCTCACTGCTGGCAGCTTTTAATTTGCACTCTGCAGTATTTCATCATCCGAAAACCAGTCCCTCTGGGGCTACAGAATAAATGGCTGGAGGGAGATAGGTACGAACCAAAACGTCTGGGGAAGGCTGGAGCGAAAGGCTGCTGACATCTATGGAGCTGCGGAGTTACTGCAGTTTCCTTTGCCCTCCCCTTTCCTCAGGCGTTCCGGATGGGAAACAAGCCTTTACTCGGCGTGGGATTCCACACTTATAACACCAGCCTGCTTATCTGTTGTTCTGTACCGCCTCACACCTTTGTTTAAATCGCTACAGAACCCTGCATAAGCAGATTACGGTTCTTTAAGGAATGCTTTTTACAGATGGACAGCCAGGCAGCAAAGGCCCTGGTTTGTTCAGTCCAAGTCAATGACGAGTACTGGGTAGGGAGGAGATACATTCTCTACTATAAAATACCAGTTTTAGTGACCAACTTTAAGGAAAGAAAATTAATTTTAGCAACCAGAGATGTAGTTTCAGGATAGTAGCAGATGTCTTGTTACATCAACCTTTGACATCCAAAGACAGGCTGAAATGAGATTTGAAAACAAAACCAACAACATTTAGAGCACAAGAGTAAGGTTTAGGCGTTTCTGTCAATTTTCTTTACTGATGCGCCACTAGGCTTAGAGGTAGGATAGTGGATGAGCTGGTTTTGAGCTGTTTTGTGAGCATATGCAGTTATAAAATTCTCTCTTGTGTAATTGGTTTTATTTGAGGAGAATAGTTGTCTGCAGTCAAAACTTTTTACTTGCATTTCTCCCAGGTAAATTTTATACTGTTCAATAAAAGCTCAGCTGTCTTCATAAAATGATATATTTTACTTATTTGGTGTACAAAAGCAAAATCAGCGCATCCCACATTAATTTCAAGGAATTAGAAATAATTTACCTACTTAGAAATAATTACCTACTTACACCTACTTTTACTTCTGTATTTCTTGTTAAGCTGCCCCAAGAGGGCTTGGGCTCCAGTACATCTATTTAGTGAGAAATGGCCTCAGTCTGGATCTGATACAAGAGAAAAAATATTATCATCCTGTTTTCTTACCAGAAGGAACTGAGGGACATGGTAATTTGCTCATACACTCCAAAGGTCTGTGTCAGAGATGGAATTTTAATTTGGATCTCTTGAGTCTCTTGCAGTGTCATTTCTGGTGGCTCAGTGAAAACAGACTTGAATTTCTGTCGCATTTCTAAAGGCAGAGGGCCTCACACAGGCTTCCTTCAGCTTCCATACATGACTGCAATGCCTCTGAGGGTTGCTGAGTGACAGGAGACTCCTTCTTTCCCTGCTGGCAAGATAAGTGTGTTTATTATTTTTTTTCAACCTGCATTTTGGAAGGTTACTTATGCAGGCTTAGAAGTTCACATGTGACTCTTCTGTGTCAGCACTCAAGAGTCATGGTCCCTGCTGCTGAATATTTGCACTGCTCTTTTGATCCACAGCTTTGAAGAGAGATCTATCAGAGAAGAGGGGGAACGGCCACAGCTGTCTCTTCTAGAAGTATTTATTTATGCTTCTAAAACCAGATGGGAAAGGTGCCCATCCTGTGCTCTAGGCACTCCTGATAATTGTTTAAAAGCACGGAAGGACAAAACCAGTAGACCTACCTTGCTTAGAGCCTACATCAAAACCAAGAGAGTAATATGAAAGAGAATATCCAGGCCTCTGGGGTGAAAAAAACCCCCATGCATTAAGAAGCAGCCATATTTCTAAACAGCCTAGAATTTTCCAACTCCTCCAATCACAACAGATTGGGGAATTCTGCAAAAATATGTGGTGGTCAAGCAGTCTGACCATAACAGAGCAGGTCCCAAGAACATCCAGGTTTATCTATCCAAATAAAAAAAAATGAACACTAACTTTTCTTGATGACTGAAGAGCTTCTCAAAATTTCTGATCTGGATGTAATTTGCTCATTGTTGGTCGCACATATCAATAACTCCATATAAAAATCCCCATTGGCTCTCTCTTGCTCATGCTCATCAAAGTACCAGCGATAAAACACAGCAACTTCACAATCTCTGCTCTGATCCAGTACAACAGCATTCAAACACAGGAATCAACCACACACTTTAATGTCACTGGGGAAAAAACAACAACAACAAAAACAAATAACCAAACCAACAAAAAAATATTGACCAATTCCTTTCCTGCTCTCCCTCTCCTTCTGAGTCTTTCCTAATCATTCAGTGCCATTCACTGAAAGCTGTTGTTTTCTCCCAGGAGGTGACAGCTGCCTTGAGAGAGCATTCCTGAAGTACCCTAAGTGGCTTTCAGAGCCAGAAGTGACATTTAGATAAATTAGAACAAACCAGGAGGTTTAGACCACCTGAGACCAGGAGGTTTAGACCAGCTGAGAGCTCAGAGTGCCTCAGAACACAGAATTACAGCCCACTCAGACAGGAGGTAGGAATTGAGAAACAATTTTTAAATATCCCAGTGAAATCCCAGCCATTCCTGCTGCAAATCTTTGCTTTCCTGCAAAGTTGAAGTGGCAGCCCAAAGCTAACCTTGTGCTGCAAGAAAATAAGTTTGTTTTTTTTAAAATCATGTCCTTGTTCATGGTTTCCTTAGATGTTTTTTAGTTTTCTGGAAGGTCCAGGCTGGTTTCTGTAGTTCTGGTATCTCTAAACAAGCTTTCTGAAAATTCTCTGCATTTGACATGTTGGAAAGTATTTGGACAGCATGAAGTTTCACTAAATTTACTCTTATTAGACCTGTTTAAACATGTCTAAACTGATGACCAAATGCCACTTGGGATGGAGGCAGTTTGCTAAAGCCATTGACTTTGCTTTTGAAAGGCATTTTCCAGATAAAAATATAGTCTATCTTCAGTCATGATGAGCCACTTGGCCCATGACAGAATCCCAGGATTCTGAAATTCTGTGTTAACTACTTTTTCCTCACAAGGCACCACCATTTCATCCCACCCAGGTTTCCAAACTCATGTTACCAGTGTTCTTGTATATCTTGCATTCTCCTATTGGTCCTGTTGGGTTTCTCACTTACACCATTATCATGAATGTGGAAGAGGAAGGGATTGCTTGTCTCCTGATGCCCACAGCCCTGGCCTTTGCTCCTTCTCACCAATAAAACTTCATGTTTTTGAGCCAAACTGGAATGGTTCTGAGCCACATCAATTTTAATTTGTGCCTGTGAACTTCAGTACCACTGCCTTGTGCTTTTTCAGCTCAATCCCAGCTGAATTCTCCTGTTAATTCTGAATGGACACAAGGCAGGGCAACCAACAGTGTGCCCTGGGACTCACCCGGCCTTAGGCAATTTAGGGAGACCCAATGGGTTGGCATGACAATCACTAATTACTCAGGTGACACAGACAAGTCAAAACCAGACTTTTTGACAGAGACAAGTCAAAAGAGAGAAGTCAAAAGCAGAGACAAGTCAAACTGAATTCAAACAAAAAATCAAAAGTTCAGGAAACATAATACAGCCAATTCACTTTAGGACTACAGAAATATCTTAGGCCTCCAATTCCTAATCAGTACTCATTGTAACTTTTCAACCCACAGAAAGGAAAGCACATCAATATTACCATGTGTGCTGCTTTTGCATTAATTGATTTGCGGCAAAGATGGAAAAACTTGGCCCAATTCCTGATAAATACAAATTTTCAAATACCAGATTTTCACATGGGACAAAATGTTTATATTTGTTTTCTTTAACTGCGGAGTGGGAAAGAATCCTAGGCATGAGCACATGAACCTCCAGATTACTTCTGCTTCTCGATGGAGGGATGGAGGCACAAAGTGACTGAGCTCTGACTGATCCAAGGACACAAAAACCCAGTAAATCATCCAAATTACTCTCAGGAGCCAGGAATTCTGACTCTTTGTCCACTGCTGCAATGACTAAATAATGATGCCAGCCATGATAAAACCATATAAGAGGAGAAGGTGGGCATTAGAACACCAGCAATTTGCAACAGCTAGGCTAATCATATGTAGTCTGTGTAATCCAAACACTTAGAAAACTACTTTCTCCAGCCCACAGAGGAAAATTGTATCACTCCATACTCCTACAATGCATTGTACTACATTTCTTGTTAAAGCAGCATCAACAGTTTGGGTAACACTCTTTACTAACATATTCTTAAGCTGGAAATAGGAAATGAGTAACAACACAAGCAACAGCATCTCCTCTGTTACTTTTGTGTGTGTTTGTGATATATTAGTGAGGTGTGTCACTGCTCTGAATCAGCAGGAGAGACACCAGGTCACTTCAGTCCTGGTGACATTAAATTGGAACCAAAGGTCACCCTTTTATTTCTCTCCTGCTCTCAGGGGCATTGCATCAATAAATGCAATGACAAGAGTTCCATGCTGTGAAAGAGTTAATGTCCACAGAATTGACATTCAACCAAAGAGATTAAAATACTGTAAATTTAACAAGCAAAATTGATCTCAGATAGAATTGACTTTGGAATAGGGGTCTATTCATGCCTCAATGCTGCTTTAGGCAAGTCTCTCACCATCACATTGCAATGGAAACTGGTAGGGATCTTTCAGTTGGTACTTTGACAAATGAACAGGAACTTATTCTTAACTTTTTGTTTCCTAATTGTTGAACTGTTCCAATAGCTATTTGCATTCAAACAGCTCTAGGCATTCACATGAAGAACACAAAAATAGAAAAATCAAAAATCAAACTTGAGGCCTTTGAAGACTTAGTCAATTCTGGATATACATAGACTAACTTGCATCAGTTTCAAAAGGAATTGCCCTGGCTTATGCCATGGACAATTTCCATTGTTAAGAGGTACAGTGCTGGCATGAATCCCTCCCTTTTCTCCTACAGTTCCAAGCCATCAGGTGTGCATTAACAAGCCAGGTAAAATCAAAACCATTCTCAACAGCCCACCTTCAATTAAGCAAGCTCCATTTCCTTGGCAAAGCAGCACTTTGCAATAGGCCATAATGACCAGGGCTCATTGTTCCAAGCTTTATTCTGGTGATGTTATTTTATAGACTAAATAGATGAAAAGATGAACTGTACCTCCCTCACTCCTTCCTCAGTGGGATGGGAGAGAGAATCAGAATGGTAAGAGTGGGAAAACTCATGGGTTGAGATAAAGACAGTTTTATAGGTAAAGCAAAACAGATTCTCCCCTTTCCAAGGGCAGGCAAGTGTTCAGCCATGCCCAGCACAGCCAGGCTCCATCACACGTAACTGTGACTGGGGAAGGCAAACACCATCACTCCACACATCTCCCCCATTCCTTTTCCTTGCCCAGCTTTATAACTGAGCCTGATGGCTCATGGTGAGGAATGTCCCCCTGGGCAGCTGGGGGGGTCAGCTGTCCTGGCTGTGTCCCTCCCAACTTCCTGTGCTCTCCCAGCCTCCCCCCTGATGGGGTTGAGAGGCAGAAAAGGCCTTGGCTCTGTGCAAGCTGTGCTCAGCAGCAATGAAAATATCCCTGTATTACCAGCACAGTTTCCAGCACAAATATGAAACACAGCCCCACACAAATGACTGTGAAGGAAATTAACTCTAGCCCAGCCAGAACCAGCACAACCAGTAATTCCCAGAGCTTGGAGCTTAGAGCAGGTGCACTTGCTTTCTTTAATAATACTTCTTGCCTCCTCCTACTCAGGCCTGTGACAGTCCACCCCTGCTTCATTTTAAGAAGATAAAGCTACAGAGTATGGATAAAAATGCAGGGTAAGGATACAGATGTTATATCACTATATGTACTGATACAACAGTTGGCCACAGGTAAATAATTTCTTTTTTATCTTAAGATGAAGCTCTCTCCAGCTGAAGTTTGGATGACCTTTCAGTTTCTCTTGCTGAATTCCAAGCTCAAGTGCCATATGGATCCCATGTCAGCTACTCCTACTGTGAGTGTCCACACACCAACTGGTGTGCTTTCCCAAGCACTTGATAATGAGAATGGCTTGTTTCTTATGTGGTTAGCACAAAAAGTTGAAATTCTTTTTTTTTTTTTTTTTCAGTATATAAACTTTAACACTGTTCGTATGTTGCACGTAGAGAGGTAATAAATTGCATGGCAGACAGTGCCAATAGCAATAAGATTCTCCTTACTTAGTTTTTTTTCATTGTCATTTTTCATTATTGATACTTTTCCAGCTGGGAAAACTTGATTCATAAGCTCCCATATGTCACAGCTTGGAGTAACTTCTGAGCAGTGCCTGGTGAACTGGCTTTGTCACAACAGGCACAAAGAAAGGGCGCTGCTGCTGGCAGTTCAGTAGAGCTAAGTGACAACGAGACTGGGAACAAATACCAACTAGAAGAATTCAAAGAAAAAGCTTGACAACAACTTCAGGTGCCAGACAAAGCAGTCTTGCAGACCATATGCCAACTTCTGATGACTACATACAATATGTAGGTCCTTGGTTTCTTAAACAAGTTATTTTCAGCCAAGGGATATAGATCTTGTCTTTATGTTACCTACCAGGATGTATAAATTTAAAATTTTAGCTGGTTATATGCCCTGAAACCTGATTAGACCACAGATAAATGTTGTCTTTTACCAATACACTAAAGGCATTTTTAAGACATCAAGATACTATTAAAACATGAAGAGTTATTTCTATGGTGGTGATCTCACAGAAATACAATCCTTAAGTTATCTCTGCTCAGGGTATTCATCATAAGGCCCTAATCAATTTGATTTCCCTGGCTCAGTATTTTAAGTGTTTTAGCCTGCCATCCCTCAGGGTCCCCATTATTCATATACATCTTTACATCTCTATGTACAACCATAATTGCTGCTATACACTGGCAATGAATGAACTTCAGTAGCAAAGGACATTTATCACAGACACATGAAAAACTTAGGAAGCATCCCAGAAATTATCACTTCATGAACGAATCAGCTGAATTCCCATATTTTTAAATATTTCTGACCTTGGTAAGACTATTTCAAGTCAGAAGGTACTTTCTATGGAACATTTTTCTATGGACCAAATGTATTTGTTTGTGGTCTTGGATAATTTTGGACATAAATTTTCTCAATTCTGCATCAAGAGGACTATTAAATTAGAGAGATGAACAGGTAAAAATCTTTAGCTGTTCCCAGCTATAGACACTCCAGCTATCTCAAGTGTCTGTCAGTGCTGCTTAGCAGCAAGGCATGCTGTGAAAGGCTTGTTTACTAATATTTGCAAGACTACAACAGATGTACAAAATGAGCTAGGCTACAGTGAACATTAAGAAAGGGCAGCTGATTGTTTAATCTAGAGAGAGGGAATTTGCTAGAAACACCACTAGCTGTTTGCTGGCATGGAAATTTTTACAGTCAAGAGGAATATTCTCTATAGCATCACCCCTTCCTTCAGATTTATGCTTTTTTCCCCCAAAATCGCTGAAGGTGGAGTACAAGTTTTTGTGTATAGGAAGGTCTGGCTGGTGATTGCTGTTGGTTTTACCAAAACTTTTGTCATTTGACTATTTGTATGTAAAATATGCAACAGCAAGAAGGAAAAAATTATGCAGAGACAATGTTTTGAATGCTAGATATGCACAGGAGGGACCCTGCAGAGAGATGAAATCAATCTAGGGATAAGTGGGGTACGTTAATGCTCCAGGAAGCTCGACATGTATTAAAGGGAAACATTTCAGAATTGACTGTGTATATCTCACTGGTTTCTTCATGGTTAGGTTTACACAGCAGCCATTAGTTCTTCTTCTTGTTGGCTAATACAACAAATTTTATGGCTGTGAGTACATAGCTATATAAAAATATGTATGTGAGATACTATACTTAATTCATCTTGCATCTACAATCCAGCTCCTGTAGTTTCATGCTTCTATAAGAGTCTCACTGGCTTTGTTAGGACTCTGTTCAACTGGTATAGAAAACAACAACCCTGGCCTCAAAAATTTACTTTCCAATTTGGAAAAAGATACTTTAATCAGTGATAACAAGTATCAGGGAAAGAGGAAAAACAATACAGGTGATAAGAGCAGGCAATTACGAAGTTAACAGAATGATTTTGATTTTAGAATTTCCCCATCAAATCTTAATACCTAATGTTTTGTTAATATTTTTAATAACCATTTCAAAATCAGCCTTAGCCAAATGAACTGAACTGAACTGAACTCAAATGAACAGCCCTGAACTCTTAAGAGTGCCAAAAAGTGATTTTGAAATTTTAAATGCACTTCATTTGTGGATTCTGTTTCAAACTACCTCCCAGGACCAAACACCAACAGTGCATTGAACACCCAGTGATTTCTGTGAACAGTCTTAAGTTGAGCAGCAACCTATTACCAAAGGTCCCACAAACACCACCAGCTGCTTTTGGAAGTATGTGCACCGTATATTTTAGTTCCTCTTTTTAGATTCATGCATACAATGATCTAAAGCTCTTTCACTTCTCACTATCAGGCCATTTTCACTATCATACATTCTCAGTGTCAGAGCTCTTGCTCTCTCCTGCAGCAAAGGTCTCTCATGCTGTAGCTACAGAGGTCTGTAGGCCCGATTCCCTGAAAACATCCTGCCATCAGTACACTTTTTGTCCTCAAACAAGGAATAGCAAGCTGCCATTCTGATTTCCTCTGAGCCATATGCTTCAGCATCTTGAGAGCATCCAAGCCAAGACTTCCTTTGCTTAGCTTGAACCTCTGAAATGAGAAAACCTCACAGTCTCAATCTTATATTTCTGGATTTTTTTTATTTATGATTTTTGCGCAAATTGATGTTTATAACTCAAGCACAAATTATGCTCCCAAAATTTTGAATCTGATGTTGTTAACCTTCTGCAGTGTGCATTTATCAAAATAGCTGCTGGTGACAAAGCTGAGAGGGGAAACCCCAGGACATGCACCATATGGTGACAGGGACAGCAACAGAGACAGTAAGAAATAGTAATTGCTAAATAAAACAATCCTTCCCAGTTTCAAAATGGCTTTTCCAGGAAGTATTAATAACTCCTGGTTGATTCTTCCTTGTGACTACTTGGTTCTGAATAAACACATATCTTTCTCAACTTTGGGAAAAGTTTTTTTTCCTCCTTCTGCCTTTTTTAACATTTGAAATATAAGTAGTATTATAGTAACCATGGTATCCTGATGACATAATGGTTACCATGAGAACAAAGCTGAAATAGTGTCATCAGAGCCCCTTCTCTCTGCTGTGTGTTGAGTTTTATATTTAATAGAGATGGCCAAACTGCTGCCACCCAGCCTGGCCAATTCTTTCTGGCTTCATGGTTTCAAAGCTCATAAAAGCAGAGCTGCCCTGTACTTCTGCCTTGGTACAGTTAGTTTTGCTTCAGGGCAGCTGTGCCACCAGCTTACAAGATGGGTCTGCATAGCAGCAGGTGAGAGGATAACAGTTGTAACAGATTCCCTCAGGACAGTGGCATTTGTCATGTGCCTTGGGCATCCCCCACTGCCCCTGGCCGTGAGTAAAATGATGGTTCTTCGTCTCCACTTGCCAGAAAAACCAGATTTTAAATATTTTTTACTTAACTGTGCTGGAAGATTTCTCTGCTAGCCTATGCAGGGTCTCTCCATGCATGGTTGCCTGTGGTCCAGTCCTGCAATTACCTCTGCCCAGAGAGTGCTCTGCACCCACAAAGGAATCCACCGGCCACTGCCAAAATGCTGTACCCAGAACACAGCTACAGCTTCAGACAAACAAAAGTTATTCCCAGCTAGTTTCCTCAGAGAAGATCCTCTCTTTTACTGCAAGAACCACTGGACATGACTCACTGCATATTGTTTGTTCATTTTGCTATATATATTTCCCAAATGCTATTTTAAGTTGCATTTCTCCCTTATGCTCCTGCATGAAAACAACCCTCCAGTTTTAATTTCGTATTTAACCAAAACAAATGTGGCGTGGCTGTGTTCACTTCAGTAAAGATATCTGGATTTGTATTCTGCATACAGATATAAGAAAGCTGGTCCGAGGGAAAGACATGGAAGGTACTACAAAGCAAAGGGGCCAATGAAGCAGGCAGCATTTCATACAAAGCTCCCTGCATTCTGCCTGTGCTTCCACACCAACCCAATTCACTGCCTTTTAGATGGTTCACATGCATTTTCTTCCTCCTCTAACCAGAATCCACTGCACAGATTCTTCCTGAAGATTCTGGCCATAACCTGTTCTGGCTGAACAGGCCCAGCTCCCTCATCCATTCCTCATAGGAGAGATGCTCCAGACCCTCAACCATCTTTGCACTCCTCCACTGGACCCACTCCAGGAGCTCCATGTCTCTCTTGTACTGGGGAGCCCAGAGCTCAGCACATGTCCTAGGGGAGCCTTCACCAGGGCTGAGCAGAGGAACAGGATCACCTTCCTGACCTGCTGGCAATACTTCTCCTAATGGCCTCCAGGACAGCATTGGCCTTCTTGGCCACAGGGGCACGCTGATGTCCAAGCAGGACTCCCAGGTACCTCTGCAGAGCTGCTTCCCAGCTGATCAGCCAAGGTCAGATGGGTCTCATGTCCAGCAGGTCAAACAGGGAATACAACCCAAAGTCATTTAGAAACCAAATGGATCAGATTTTTCAATGACTTTCTTGACCATGAAATCAAATGGACATAGACTATTAACAAGGACACGATTACAGGAGTGCATCGACTTCAAATGTTACAAATTCCCAGTTATTCCCACATTAACCCTTACCAGGATCCTTAACAGCTGCCTCATACACAGTATAGTGCAAATACTTCGCTCTAAGCAAGGTCAAGACTTTACACAAAATTCAGCAATGGCCTCTGTTCTACAGCTGTATCAGTGGGTGCTCTGAAAAGATTTACACCTTCTGAGCACTGCCTCAAACCTGCCTCATCAGGTGTGCTTCACCCAAAGTTCAGCCCTGATCCCAGCTGTAACCCTGAGTCAGCAACCTCTGCCTGCCCAGCAGGGAGCTCCTGCCAGCGTCAACACTGAATTCCCTGGCATGGCTGGCAGCACACCCAGCTTGCGGGTCACTGAGTCTCCACCCTCTGCCCCGTGTTTGATGTTGGCCTCACCACAATCTCACATTTAAACCCTTTCTAATTGTGTTTGGGTGACAAAACACCAGAGCAAACCCAGGTTGCCACCAGCCTAACTCAAGTTCATCATGCCCTCATAGCTCATCCATGTACCCAATCCCAAATTATGGCCCCTTTTTTCTGACACAATTTTAACAGCAAGTAGGTGGTTGATTCTACCATGTCCTCTACAGAGTACAGGGTACCAAAATTTTGTTATTCAAAATCAGTTCAGGCAGATTTTGGATGTTTTTCAGCAAAAAAATTGCAGAGAACCACAAGTGGTTTTAATGTCAGACCTCCTGCACTTTGGTGCACTCAAGAAGAAAAATGATTTCTCAGAATAAAGCAGAGAAACCCTGCTGCTTCTCAGTTCTATGTTGCTGCCAGACCCAAAACTCTGCAAAGGTACTGTGCACCCCATGGTAGTGAGCTGGTACAGTAGCTTGAAGCATTTGGGAATAAGGAGAACTGATTCCATGGTCCACTGCAGTCTTTCTGAGCCCTCAGAGGAGGTTCCATCACAAGATGATTCCAGGTTTTCATAACACTGACTTTTGGAAGAGGATACTGACCTAGTGCAGTAGTTTAGTTTTCCCTTACATCAAACTGACTCACCCTGCTCTGATACCAGCTCACAATTCTCTCTTAATTGGGAAAATCACTAGAATAGTACTCACTGCCAGAATTCTGGGTCATAAAGTCATTCTCTGACTCACAAGAAGGTTTACAACAGCTGTGGCAGTGATATGTACTGCAGGTGAGTCATGTTGAACTGTCATAGACAGGTAGAAGAATTATAAAAGAAAGGCCTTATGAAATCAGGCCTCACTCTGCTAAAATTGCCAAAGCTGGCCTGTCATTTCTTCTAAGTGCAGCTAACAAACAATTTGCAAGTTCCTATGTGAAGCTATTTTGAGAATGAGAAGTTAATTTAATACAACAATCTATTCTGAGGGTGAAAACCAAATGCACCTGTGTAAACAATACTCTTTGTCCCATGAGGACCCACAAAAGAAAAATGTAAACATATCTAGAAAGAGAAAATTTGATAGGCATATACAGCAGCCCTCACTGACCAATGAACTGAGCTTCACTGTATTGCTGACCAATTAGGTTTAACACAGTGCCTGCTGATATTTCCTACAAATATGAGCTCTGATAATAAAGAATTGGCTTTCTGCATGAAGAAAATGGATTCTCGGCTGATTTATTCCAACATGTGGTGACCCCAAAGACTCAATCAATGTGAATTTAACACGAAGAAAAGAAACTACGGAAATACACTTTTACCATCTCATACAACTCCAGCTAGAGGTGTCTACAGACACAGCATCTCCAAAGTGTCTGGTTTGTAGTTTTTAACAAATGCTGCACTAGGACGAGTCAGGATCAAGTCACTGAAAGTCTTGCTGGAAATTCTCCTTGTTTGCTTCCCCATGCTGCTGCTTGGTTTGTGAAATTTCATTTTCCAGCTGCACAATTGTTACAGGGCTTGCAAGGGTAGCATTGTGAAGAGAGAGGCAAGAATGTTGACCTCATGTTCAGAAGGCTGGATTTATTATTTTATGATATATATGTTACATTATGACTACACCAATAGGAATAGAGAAAAAAGTTCTCAGAAGCTTGCTATGCTAAAAATAGAAAAGGAATGAATAAACAAAGGAGCTCTCTCTGATTCTGTCCCAGAGAGAGCTTGGCCCCTGATTGGCCCTTAATTGTACACATCCAACATGGGCCAATCACAGGTGCACCTGTTGCATTTCACGGCAGCAGATAACCATTGTTTACATTCCTTTTCTGGGGCCTCAGCTTCCCAGAAGGAAAAATCCCAAGGAAAGGATTTTTATGAAAAGATGTTGGTGACACACAATAGTTCGTTCAATCTCATGACTTTTACTGACAAGAGAGACCCCTGCGGATTCCATTTCTCGCAGCTTAGCCCCAGCTGTGAGCTGCATGTTCTTCCTCTGCCAGTTCAGGTCTTGAATGTTTTTCCTCCATTTCTGAAGCTCTTCCTGGGCATGTTCTATCATATGAACTAGGCGTTCCTTGCACAACGCCCAGGCGTTGCAGCCATGCTGGGACATGAGCTTCAGGTTCTCGATGCGCACGGTGCTCCAGCTGTGCCATGGAATTGTTCACATGCTCCTGATACGCCATGATGTCGTTCATCTGCCTGGAGGATGGGGCAGGCAGCTCATCCCTCTTCATACTGAGTAGTTCCAGGGGCTGCCAGGTGCTCAAACTTGTTCTGCATGAGCTTGGTCTCAAAGTCGCTGTAGTCATGCACGGGCAGGCCACTGAGGTAGTTCTTGGTTGGTTGGTACTGCTGTGTCTCCCCCTCCACCAGCCCCACAGCCACCTCCTGCACACCCCGTGCCTCCCAGCCCTGGTTAAGCAGGGCAGCACACCCACCACCACCTCCCTGGCCACCAGCCCCTGGCCCAACACCTTGGCCGCGGCTGCGCGCACTCACGTCTCGCCCAGCAGGACCACACACAGCTCCGCTCCCCTGTGCGCCTGCGGCTCTCCTCTTCTCCCAAGATTATTTGCAGCAATTAATTTTAAGTACTTAACTAAGTCCTATAGCACTGAATTTTATCTGCAGCAGTTCTTTAAAATTTATAAATAATTTGCTCACACAAAAAAGAATTTTTACTGCTGAAGCAAAGTCAGAATACAACCTGACACTCTGTGGGTCAGGGTGTTAGTAGCAGTTCAAATAAATGGTGGCTGCAGTTTTCCTGGAGTGACAAATATGGTTCTGTTGAAGCAATGATCTTGTAGAAAGGCGTAGTTTTTCTCTGAAGTTCCAGTGGTGGCATAGAAGAGTCTAGTTTTCCCCTGGGAATCCAGTGAATAAAAGCTCCCTGGTGTTCCAAATCTCGTGAATGCTTGGCTCCTACCCCTGGGCAGAGCATCTCTCAATGGCATGATGTAATTTTATCAGCCATGCAGTGAGACTCAATGGCCCATGAACAGCAGATATCTCCTGGAAGGGGGATGGGTTGTCCAGATTAAGAACACTGTCCCACCTGGTTTTAACAGGTGGTGATAGAAAATGTCCTTCTGGTTACATCTTGTATTGCTAGCTAAGACAGTTAATGTAAGATATATAGCTGTTTTCTTTTAAGAGATGACTCTGACTAAAACAGCTGTGATGAAACACTGATAAACACCTGTTTGTAGGTAAAGAAGATACAGCATGTTCACCCTTGATTTTGTCAAAGATTTTATTGCTTCTTACAATCTCTACTGTTTTATGTTCCATAGATAACATAGAAGAGTCAGTTATGATTTTACATTATGCCTGTTACTGATTGTAAGCTGGTTTAGAGTTTTCCTTTGTTTCATTTTGCTGTCATAGGTACATGGCTGTTCAGAAAGGTGTTATCTCAATTTCCTAAGATGGTAACCACTGATACATTGATTATATTATGTGAATTTACTGATTTTATAATAGGCATTATTCATAAGATGTTATTACTGTATTTATAGCTGGCTTCTTATATGCTTTAATATCTCTCTGTGTAATTACCTAAAAGACGTGCACTTTCAGGAACCTTCATTTTTGTTCTCTAGCTGTTTATGCATCTCTTAGACCAAATACGTAAATTATTGCATTGCCTTATAATGATACATTCATTGTTCTACAACAAAAGATTTGATAATGCTTTATTGTCCACTCACTTTTCAGGAACACAAAATTTTAAAAATTAAGTTCCTTAGACACTTCTCTCCACTGAAATCAAAAGCAGCTTTTTTTAAAATTCAGAAGCTAAAATTTTAGCTGATATAAATTTTCTGCCAGGCATTAAATTTGTGGAGGCATACTAGTTTAAAACAGCTCAGAATGTGATTTTAGATTAATGGGACAAACCCCCATGTTTATTGATTATGTAACTGCAACTGCAGATATGTCTCAAGTGCAGCATGCAATGTATGTACCAGCATATAATGAAATTTTCCATGCATATTCAGAAGTAGAAAATGTTCTTTTCAATTTAAATTTATGATGTTTAAAGAAATAAATACTTTTGCATGTTCAAATAAAGAATTCCAGTGAATAAAGTTAAGAAAATACATAAAATGTTAGTTAAAGGAATTACTGATTTTTAGTGAATGGATAGAGAGGTAATCACTTACTTTGTAGGCCACCAATTGAGCATTAAATCCTTTGTGCAGTAAGGCTACTAAAACTAACACCACAAACCAAACTTTAAAATAGTCATGCCAAAGCACTGGCACAGCCTCTGGTCTCCAGCCAGAGGTTGTGAAGTGTGTGCTTAACAAGTCACAAGCATTTTTGGGACAACTGATCTGAGGGGAAAAAGGATTACAAGGGCTACAGCCCAGTACCAACTAATCACTAGGAAAACCAAATGGGCTTTAGAAGTACTGTGAGATTGTTTCCTCCTTCCTATTACTTCTAGACAATAATACTAGTTCACGTATTAGGTGCTGGGTTTTTATGAGTACAAAATGAATCGCCTTCTGTGGAACAAAGTGGGTTTATAGATGAGGAACTAACCAGTTGCTGAGGCATCTCTAAGGCTACAGTCGTGTCTCTGGCTCGAGAACGCATCAGCCTTCCACCTCCTGCCCTGTGGGAGCAAACCCAGCAGAGGCATCGCAGTGTTTTCAAGCGGCCTTCGAGCCCCCTCTGAGCAGAGATGCCGGGGGTGCCGCGGGCAGTCAGCTGCCGTCAGCTCCCCTCAGGAGCCCACAGCGGGGCCGGGGGGGACTGCCCTCACACTGGGGCCGGGGGGGGAGGCTGCCCTCACAGCGGGGCCGGGGGGGGAGGCTGCCCTCACAGCGGGGCCGGGGGGGGAGGCTGCCCGCACACCGGGGCCGGGGGGGGAGGCTGCCCGCACACCGGGGCCGGCCGGCCGAGCCCGCCGCCCCCGGGCATCACTGCGGCAGCGGCCCCGGCGCTCCGGGGGCCGGGCCGGCTGCTCCCGCTCGCTGCCTGGCTGTTTCATTCATGCTTTCTCCCTCGCCATCTCCCTCTCCGACTGAGGGGAAACGGGAGCGCGCGTGGGCGGCCGCTGGAAGGCTCCCTGTCAGTCAAGCGGCCGAGCTGAAAAGAAGGCGAGCGAGGGAGAAGGAGGCAGAACAGCTTTCCCGGGGGAGGGGGCGGCTGTTGTCGGCTGCCAGCCTCGCAGCCCTTCCCGGGGGCACCTGCAGAGACGGGCTAGGGGGAAGGTGGGAGCGGTGTTGCACCACAGACCTGCCCGCCGGGGTGGGAAGCGGCTCTTTCCTGCCGTTCGTCACCTGTCCCCCCCCCCCTCCACACACACGCACTCAGCGGCGACGGGGCGGGGGGCGGCGGCCGCCCTGTCTGGCGAGCGCCAGGCCCAGGGTCCGTACCCCCGGCCCTGAGGGGGCTGCCCGTACGTGTCTGCGGAGCAGCGGAGGGGGCGAGCCCGGGGGTGTCAGCAGTGGGGGTACGTGGGGCAGCGTATCCCCTCAGCTCTCCGTAGGACCGGGGAACTTCCCCAGGCTGAGGGGGGCTCCGTGGTGCCGGCCCCAGCCGCAGGGCGAGGAGGCTTTCGAGGGGAGGCTCGGGGCAAGTCGCACGCTTTCGGGCGTGGGGGCGGCCCCGCAGCGGCTGAGGTGGGCTGGCGCTCGGTACCGGCAGGGGAGGGGAGCGGGCGGCTGCCGACGGCGGGAGCGGGGCTCGGCGGGGGAGAGCCCGCTGTCCCCACCGTGCCGCAGCGCAGCCTTTGTGCTCCCTCCGCACCTGAGCGCCGGGCTGGGAGGGACGGCGCAGGTGGAGGCGGGCACGGCAGCAGCTGCGGCGCATCCCCGGAGCCGGGGCGTGGAGGTAAGGCGAGGCTGTGCCGTGCTGCGACGGCGGCTCCCGGGGCTGCGGGGGGCGGCTGCACGCCGGAGGCTGTGCCTCGGGCCGGCGGCGGGGGCGGCGGGCAGGGCACGTCCCTTGCCTGGCTTTTCCTGCAGCCGTTTCCCGCTCCGTCCTGCTGCACGCAGAGAGATGCAACAGCGGCAGCCCGGTCCCCTGGGGAAGGACGGGGCTCGGAGGTGGACGAGCGGCATCAGCATTGCCGGTGCGCGGTGAGGCTGCCGGGCGCGGGGCTGGGGCCGGGGCCGGGGGCAGCGGCCGGCGGTGCCCGCGCAGCCCCGCGGAGCGCTGAGGCGGCCCGGCCCGGCTCCTCCGGGGCCGCTCGCAGCCCCGGGCCGTCCGCTCCGCTCCGCGCCCTCAGGGCCCGGGCGCAAGGCTGGGCTTTTCCCCCGCCACACAACGCCGAGACACGCGGAGCTGATGCCGGTGCTTGGGCAGGGCTGGGGGGTTTGGGGGAGGCTGCTTTCGAACCGGCACAGCCGGCAGTTAACTAGCGGCTGCAGTTAAAATTTTAGCAGCAGCAGCAACAGCTTTGCGATGCTTTCCGGGAATGCTGCTGCCTGGGAGCTGATGTTCCAGGCGGCCCGCGGTACGGGCCATCTCTCTCCTAGATGGCAGTGCTGAGAGCAGGATAGCTGCCGGTGTAGGCAATGAAGTGCTGGGAGCCTGGAGTCCTGTGCAGCTGGATTTTGGCAGAGTTAAGGGTGGAACGGAATAGCATTCACGTGTGCCCTGTGAGCTAATTTGCAATCATGACAATTTTTTCCTTCAAACTTTACATATGGCTATCTTGTTATGCAATTGCGTTTTGGTGAGGCTGGGATTGTTATATTATGTGAGAAAGGAAAAATGAATGGAGTAGGTTAAGCCTTTTATATTGCAGTGTTATTTACAAAGTTGTCGAGGTTCGGATCCAGTTCAGCTGGCTGCCACCTGATTGGCAACGATTTACAGCTGGTGGCCAGGTTCTGTGTTTGTGTTAGAGCAATAAATCACGGATTCAGAAGAAATAAGGCTGCATTACCCTGTCCTTTTTTTTTTGTTTACTTCCAACATGTTGCATATACTGAGGAAGCAATTTTTTTATTTGATTGCAATGCTTCGTTAGTCAGTTTGAGATTATAACTTCCTTGTTGTATAAATTGTGCAGTTAATCAGGTTCACATCTCAGACAGACCCAGAGCTCATGTTGATTTCAGCTCAAGTTGTGTGGTGCATGACAAGGGTGCTGAATTTTACTGTGTGGGATAGCTGAAGCAAATTTTCTCACTGCTTGCTCTACTTCCAGTTTGTTCCTTTGGAGGAGCAGAATGTAGTGATTTTGCCGATGCTCTCATTGATATATTTGAGTTCATGTTGTACATCTGAGGCCCAGGATAGTTCAGGGGCTCAATGTGTGTCCATTGACAGAGAAAATGTAACCAGTTGACTTGAATTGGATGAAATAGACATGAGAATTCTTACTCTACATTTGCATGTAATGAGTCCAAACGTTCTCAGTAGGCATGTGCAGAAAGGTAAGCACATCACATCTGGTTGTTTTATTCCTTTTGTTACAATTGAACAGGCATTATTCTCTGTGGGATTGTGTTGTTGGTTTGTTAGGTTTTTTTACTTCTTATTTAGCTTATTATGGTTTAAAGGCTTTAAAATGTTTGTCACTCCACTGCAGAAAGAGTTGCCAACTGGATGTCATGCATGTAAAACTAGAACAAGAGCCTTTAAATAGCAAAACCATCAATTTAGTAACAATTTAGTGTGATAAATGGCAGAATGCACAAAAAGAATGCAAATCTGAGCAATTATAGCATGCATCTTTTGGTATTAATATTGATTAAGTACAAAGCACAAAAGGGAAATAAACACATACAGCTTTTAAGTGCCTAAACTGGTTTGAAATGGAAGAGCTGTTTTCTGTTATATATTTTTTCTGTTACATGGTTTATGCTTTAAAAACAAGCATGGGGCGGGGGAAAGATCAGAGAAGAGAAGTTTTTACAAGCATTTCTTTTGTTTTCTGGATCTCAGAATTCCATTGTGTAGCAGGATGCTTTCCAGTATCTGCTTTCTCAGTATCTGGAAAGGCAGATGTTGCTGCAGCAGGAGCAATTATACTGATTTGCAGCACAGTTTAAAAAAACCCCAGTTCTTTCTGCCTCTGTCTAAAAAGGTCAGCCATGGTTTGGGCTTGTCAACAGAAGAGATGAGACAGGGAAGTTAAGTTTGTTCAACAAAGGGAGTGAAGTAATGTACAATTAGGAAATTTCTATTTCAGGAATGAGTAAATTTCCCTAACCAACTGCACGGAAGAATTTCGCTTGCTTGGTTTTCCCTCACAATTGCCCATAAGCCAAGCCTTTGTGGAAGGCAGGGGGTTTGGTTGGCTGATCACTCTTCTGTGGAATGTTGAGTCCAAAGGCAGAAGAGGCAGTGGAGACTTGAGGCGTGTAGGCTTTTGTAGAAGAGCTTTTCTGACTTACAGCTTTTCAAAAGGTGCATGACAGAGTCCCATAACTGAGAATTTTGCTCTCACAGTTAAATTTCGGTTCCCTGCTTACCCTGTGTAGGCCACAGGAGCGTGTGACTGATGTGACCCAAGATTCAACCTACGATAGGGCCGGCTTCTTGGTTTGAACTGATGCTTAGAGACTTTATCTTGAGATTTCAGAGATAATGTGCTTCTACATTAGAGAATATTTGGGACTTCCTTGCAAAGGGAACATGCAAATGAAATGTAAGAACTGGAGGACTGATTTGCACTAAAGCATCTTTAGCAGAATCAGGCCAGCATGTGTGTGCTGTATGTATTCATGCTACCACAGAGAGAGCAAGCTATGATAGTCAAGAAAGGCAAGGGTTTTGAACATCTCTGGAACATCACAGTATTTTTTATTTCATGATGGAGCTCATGTTCTTTTCAGACTCCTCTCCTAATTCTACCCAGAATTAAGACTGTCTTGATTGTACCCAGAACCAGACTATCCTGTGATTTTGAGCAACTTTAAAGAGTATGGTAATAATTCACATCTCAAAAATCAGATTCAAGCTCCTGTGTTGTAAGAGTCCTGATCCATGACCAGCTAGAATGCCAGTAAGTAGTATGTTACTGGGTTGTGTTTGTCCTTTCTTGTTTAGTGACCTGCTGCATGTAGCCTGACTCCTAACCTCTTTGGGGCAGGAGCAGCCTTTCCCAAGAGCAAGGAACCTCCCTAAGAGTAGAAACTTCTCTAGGGCTTAGATCCTTGTTTGCAGCTCTAGAAGATGGATGTAATAGAAAGTATCAGTCTGGTAACCCTGGTTTAAGGTCATGAGTAGCTGCCAAAAATATTTACTATTTTTAGGAGTTGGATCTCTAGCATAAAAATTTTATTTCTTGTTTGTTTTGCAATTCAGTATGATATTTAGTTTCATTCTGTGTTTTACTTCTGTGTGTATGGGTAAAACAGCAAGACAGTGTAACTTTCTGTATTTTTATATCAATTCTGTCCTGTGGACACAACTGCATGTGCTAACAGGAGCTCATTTTTATTGCCCTTCAGGTATAAGCAACTTGCTTAAGTTACAGGGAGGTTGGGACCTGCCTTGTCTATCATCAGACAGGTAACTTTTGTTATTAAAATGTTTAATAAAGTCACTTAGACCATCTTTTAGAAAAGAATTAAATATGCGAGGCTGGGCTCAAACAGCAGTGAGTGCCAGCAAGAGTGAAAACCACATGTAATATATTTTATGTACATGCATTTGTTTAGGATGATGGCTGTCTTTGTCATCCTGTGTGTGCAAACTTGTTACTTCCAGACGGGCTGGAGTTTCAGGCAGGTTCTGAAAGCTTCAGTGAGAAGTTACCAGTCCCTGCAGCGTGCAGAGCCTGCTCCACTGCCACACCCACAGCTAACATCACCATCTAAACTGATGTCTGTGTGGATGCACTGCTTCATCAAACTGCATAAGCTACAACACAGCTGGTCTTGATCACACTGCTTTTTAAAAATCATTCCAGTGTTGTAGTCTGTGTACAGCTAGAATTGTTCTGCCCCTTGATTATCTACAGATCAGGTTTCATTAGAAGTGCTGATGAGCATCCAAGACTCTGAAGGCAGCAGTTTTGTGCAAGATAAGAATGTTCCTTAAAGAAGCTGATGGGGGATAAAGTTGCTAGCAGACACTGACAGCATAAGGTGTCACTGTAGTCTAGTCTGAAATTGCATGTCTGAAGGACAATTGGATGTCCTTGGCTTTACAAGAAGTTTTTGTACTGAAGAAACTTGATAGTGGGTTAGAAACTGCTTTCAGGAGCTGTGTAGATACGTTTGTTTCTGTTCAGTTGAGTTGTTACAACTATGGAGCAATTAGGGTTTGTTTTTTTCCTGTAAGTGAGTGTGAATTTGAAGCACTCTACATTAGAGGAAGACATTAAATTTATCCTGATGAACCTGTGATCTGCACCTGTCAGTTCTCAATGACTTTCCTTCCAGAGCTGCTTAGAAGTCAAGGAAATGGATGGTGTAAGCTGTATAATATAACTGGTTCCAAAAGGGTCTCTGTTTGGAAGATATGTATTCCAAATCTGTTGCTTCATTTGCTGAAGGCTCTTTGAAACCTGCAGTTGACCAAGGTCACGAAGTTCTTGATGTAATTAAATATGCAAAATATCTCATATGAATAATTTCCATACCCTTGCAGAACTTTTTGTTTAATCCCTGAGCCCTTTTGCAGCATAGGCTCCTGTCAATAGGGAATGGATTGAAAGTTGGGAGACCAAGACACCAACACTGCATGTGATGTTCTGAAATACATTCTGCAGTTGTAACCACAATATTAAATACAAACTCAACACAATTCTTGATAGATAAATGATTGAACACTGCTCTGGGGAAAAAACCCCTATCACTAGTTATTTTAGTGGGCAAGTCCAGTGGACTTAGGTTTTTCCATTTCAAAAAGTGGAAGAATTTTATTTCTGCCTAATATTTCCTTTCATCTTCATTATACAGTCCTTGTAAAAAAAACAATAAATGCAAAATATGGTTCTATTTGTATTTGCAAATAGGCAGTTATCAAATGCTATCTCTCATTCCTATGTGACCCCAAGAGATGGGGGAGATGGATTTATTTAATTGGGAAATTGAGGGCTAATCTACATATGGAAATTCACAAAGATTAGCATACCAAGCTTATTTTCCACACACATGTGACCCTTATGCAATCAGACTGTGAACTGGAAATATTTGAACTGAGTATTTGGAATGGCTATTCTGGTTTGTAGCCAGACTCTTAGATTTTAATTAGTACTGCAGCAATTGGTGAAATCAAATCTAAACCTAAAGGAGAATAAAACAATGAAAGGAGCCCTCTAACAGTGCAAGTAGAGATGTAGCAAGAGCACAAAGATCTTTGAGGTACATGTGCTTTGGCAAAGACACACGTTTTCATCTGTGAACCCAATATGAGAAGTTAAGGTTAAAAATCCTCTTAGATATCCATTCCTTTGTTTGTTCTGTATATGTTGAGTGAACAGAATATTGTCAGTTTGGAGGAACACTTTGTATTTACAGCTGCAGATGTTTCTTCAGGTGATGAAGTATCTTGTGTTACTAGTGCAGCAAAGTGACTCTGGCATTGGACTCAACCTCTGTGGGTCCCTTCCACCTTAGAATATTCTGTGATAAACATTTGTTACTTCTTGAAATGCATGATTACTGAAATCACAATTTTACCTAGAAATCCCTGTGTCCCTAGATCCAATGAGTTCTGTGTGTCTGGAGATGTCTTTATTCAAGTCTGAGGAGTACAGATAAAGATAACTCATATTAAGTACTATTAAGAATTAGATGTGGAGAATTGGCATACGAATAGCACTAGTCTGTAAAATTAAGTCTGTTAAATATAAAATTGTTTTAAATAAATGGCAAAGGAAGAGTAGACACCTGACACTGGGGGTTATTGATGCAAAGGAGCAAACAAGATGCTTGAAGGAAATTGATCTTTCAAAAATAAAAGGGAATTATTTGTTAAAAATCATTAAGCAGTTTAGACTTTCTTTGTAGTGCACAAGGTTGTTTCTCATATCACACTCTGAAGTAATTGACAGTGGCGTATTTACACTGTGTGACCTCATCAACCCAAAAGATTGTCAAAAGACATATTATAACAAATCAGGTGTGGCTTGTGAGAAAATATGGCCTAAAATTGTGAATGAATTTAAATTGAAAAGCTTTTCTAAAAGTGTTTTATTGAGGAAATATACCTTAGGATGTTTTGTTTACCTTCAGTTATTTAATATTTAATTTTTAGTTTTTTAACAACCTACCTGTATTGTTTCTGACTTTCATAGAAGCAGCGACTTGAAGCTTTCACATTCTTAAAGATTGAACAGGACCATTCATGTTTACTAATATAAGGTTTGTGCACAGCTCCATTATTGAAACTATAGCAAACTACTCAGGTTATTGTTTCATAAATAGTTTAGTTCCCTTCTGATTTCACCTCTTAGTGAGGGTGGCTTAGATAAATTTAGGTAGTGACTTCATTTGGACTAGTGTATACATCACTTTCTAGATGAGGTTGTATTTTTTTTCTCCCCTAATTCCACACTCCAGAAAATAGCAATCCTTGTGGTTTCTCCCCTGAGACAAACATTTCCTTCTTCCCCTCTAGATAGTTGCTGCTCCCCTTCACTGGAAAACCATATTCTGTTCATAACACCAGTGATATGACCTCTAATGGTATCTTAGACAGTGTTAGAAAATACAAATGGCATTTGGTAAAGACCTCTCTGGATATTGTTGAATACCCAAAACCACTGGGGGGAAAAAAGCTCAGAATTTTGCACAGTGAGGGTATTTGCTCTAAATTTTCTCTCAGTTGCTATAAATAATATCCATTTTCATAATAGATGACTTGCAGTCTGTAAAAGCAGGTCATTCCAATTATTACCTTACTTCTCTTCCTGTTTCAATGGCAGAAGATTTTTAGCAGCCAACAGCATTGCAGGCATTTTTAGGTGGATGTGACCACTTCATGGATGCAAGATAAGGGGAAGGTTCCACTGGGGTACAGGAAGCTTTGTGTCCTTTGGCAAGGCAGGATTTAAAAGGCCAAACTTACAATTGTCTGGGGTTTTGTAGCCCCATTCCTGCCTCCCACCAGCTTGCCTGGAGCACGGCTTTACTTCACTGGTGTGTAGTGAGAGCTGTCAAGTGAACATTAAAGGGGTGGGGAGAACAGCTCTTGAGAAGTTCCTCCTTTGGTTGAGAGAAGTCCAGGGGAGCAGAACAGCCTGTTGGACCTGCTCATTGACCCCAGCTGGTCTCTGAAATTTGGGTTGTCACAAGCAGTCCATGGGGTGTAGGTTGGCAGTTGTCACATGCAGCTGTGGTGACAACACAAACAGCAGAAGCTTTCCCACACTCTGGAGACCTGTTCTTACAATTACCTGTTGATTAGCTGCCTACCCAAAAGGCAGGCTGGTGGATCTCCCTGGATGCATTCCATATTTTTCATTTTGCAGTTCATACTGATGTCTTGGAACTGACCAAAATTGCGGGATAATTAAAATACAGGTGTATACTCACATAAAATGCTAAGGAAAGCAGACCTCTGCAGGTCTGCTAATGGCAGTGAGAATCCATATGGGCTTGAGGTTTCATTTTTCTCTATTTGTGCAAGATTTAGGTCATAATGTTTAGGTCAGGACACTTAGAAGTAAGCTAGGCATCTTGACTCAGCCTCCCTAAGAGAGTATTTGTTTTACCAGAGATGTTATTTGAAGCATTCTTGGATATGTGATACCACTTTTGAATTTACAGTCAGTTCAATGAATTACACTTGCCTGTTTGGGTTTTTTTGTGGGTTTTTTTGTTTTTTTTTTTTTTTTTTTTGTGTTGTTGTGGTTTTTTGTTTTGTTTTGGTTTGTGGTTTTTTTGTTGTTGTTGTTCAGTTCTGTGTTTTAATGCAGGTAACGTGTGCTTAAATATGTTTTTTTCCTCATCCAGAGATTCTGGGGAAGGGAATTCATTTTATTCATCAGGCAGGGCATTTTTTCCTGGTGGTTCTGCTGAGTCCTTTTTACTTTTAGGAACAGACACTTGCTGCTTCCTTCCTGTAGCTTGACTGGTTGAGTATGGCTAGGTTTGTTTATTTTCTTTTGCAGAATGCCTTCCATTTGGTACTCCAACAGCATCTGTTCCCTTGTTTTCAGTGTCAGTAACAGTGTACATTACCAGACTGGGGCTTGGCTGAAGCTGTCTCCTTCAGGAGCAGAGCCTCCCTTGCTAGTGGAGATCACTGCCACCATTCCATTACCCTGACTGAAGCCTCTGCTCCTTAAGTCTCAGAATAGCAAGCCAGAGAGGTGGAATAATTTAAGTAGTTGCCTTGTTTCATTCCTCTTCTAAACATGGAAATCAGAGCCTGCAAACATTCGTAAGATGAAATGTTGGCACAGACGTGGTAATTTCTGTGAAACTGCAGATGTGACTACTTTGTTATGAAACTGCTGGGAGCTTCAAGAATTATTGTAACAAATCCTGTGACTAAAATGCATGTAATAGCTATTTTATTGTGCTGATGATTGTGCTTTTGCATTTCAGAGCCTGTTTGGAATGGTCACATAATTAAAATAGTT
Source organism: Melospiza georgiana (assembly GCF_028018845.1). Classification (NCBI taxonomy): domain Eukaryota; kingdom Metazoa; phylum Chordata; class Aves; order Passeriformes; family Passerellidae; genus Melospiza; species Melospiza georgiana. The sequence goes on from NC_080435.1 coordinate 16,394,308, forward strand.
ATTATTTTCTTTTAAATCAGAAGAGGACTTCTCTCATACTTGCATGATGTCTGTCTTGCACCAACAGAAACAAGGAGCTGAGTGCCCAAATACTGTCTGTATTTCAGCCTCTTAGTTATTGCTTTAAACCATGTTTTCAGATGGTGCTATGTTCTTTGTGGTAACTTAATGCAAGCAAATGTAATGTTCTCCATGGTATGTACATTTTCTAATATCCCAAATTTCTAAATTATGGATATTGTCCCCAAAGCAGACACTGACATTTGCTCTTTTATCCCTTTTGAGCTTTTTTGTATCATGTACAGCAGTGACTGAATTTGTTAGGAAAAACCATCATCCCTTTGAATTTCCCATGAGGTCTCTAGCACTGTAACCCCTCAGACTCCTGACTGGAAATGCTGTTGATCTTGAACATAGTTTTGGCCATTGTCACAGGTCTGTGTGCTGCCAGTGGGCAGAAGATCACAAATGGTGATTCAGTGCTCCAAAATTATCTAGTGATGCTAAATAATGAACCAGCAATTAGGCAACAATGTTTTATCTGCAGTGTAGTCTCTGCAACTCTGAACATCAATTTTCAGTCTGTTAGCCATGAGTAGATTAGATTACATTATATTAGTTTAAATTGAGAACTGTTGCTTTGTGTTAGCCCTAGGCATGCCTTTAATGTTAAACTTACTAACTTTAATAAAGGTAGCTTTTAAACCCAAAAAAATGGCGCCAGAGGTGAGATCCTCATGGTGGCGATTCCACAGTTTAGACAAGAGAGCTTATTGTCTATGTATCCAGGATTTAGAAAAATATTTTCTTCTGCTTGGCAAGCTTGCTTCAAAGTCCTGCTAATGCTAACTCTGGCTTCACTGTGTTCTATCACAGTCTAGTGGCCTGGGATTTGTAAAGCTGTGCCTATGAGATTGCTGAGTACACTGGGAAGAGAAGGCAGTCCAAAGCTAGTTGGAATAGTGTCTGCTGTCATTTGGGAATTTGCTTTATTAAGGCATCTGGCTTACTCCCTTGGTTGTTGATGCTGAACAGAAATTGAGAATAGGTCTCTCAGCTAATTTATTGTCTGTCCTTGAAACCGGATGTTTATTCCAGTTTGGAATAGAGAGTTTCCTATCTGTGTCTACAAGCGTTTCTCCCTTCTTTTTTTCCCAGCTGATACCAACCTCTGCTGCTCTGTGCATGGCTTCCACCCTGTCCATCTGTGTCCTTCACCTCTCCAGCCCAAGTGTCAGCTCCTGTAGGTCTGTATTTCTCTTCCTCTTGGAAAGAGCTGAGTAACCTTCTGCCACAAATGTTTCAGAGCAGGGAAGTACAAACTGCTCTCTTTGTCCACTACATCCTGTCAGATTAGCAGCTTCTGATTGATAGTGATATTAGCAATTATGAAAGAAGCAGCTCTTCCCCAGGAGCTGTGAAATCCCATGGTTGTAAGGGACTTCATAGTGGCCTGAAATGAGCTGATGGCCACCACCACAGCATACATGACAGTAATTTGCTTCTAGTTTTTCCATTCCTCTTCTGCAACTGATTGCTGTGGACATCATTCTGATTCTGAGAACACAGCAGGTCTTCAGAAACATCATCCTGATGTCCTGGAAAATGCCTCATTAATCCAGCCAGCCATTTTTAGGCCTTTTCCTGCAATACTGAACTCAAGCATTGCACTTACCTGGTTGTAATTGCTAATAGTCTTCCTTGGTTGCTGCACAATTTTAGCAGCTGATGCTTCATAAATTACCAGAGGTAGAGATGAGCAGAAATCTGAGATCTTGCTAACATGTCAGGCTAGACAAAGCCTTGCTTGCTTGTCATAGTGATTCTCATGGTATTGGTCTTTTGCCCTAGAGAAGCATTTCTTTTCCTGTTGTTTGAGAACAGGTCTCAGACCTTAGATCAGTGTAAATTTCAGAGCTCCTCTGCTGAGCTAATCCTTCAATGTATTGTTTTGGAGCTGTTAATTGATGATAATTCTGGATGCTTAACGCATTTTGTTTGAGGATTTCTAAACCTTTTCCAGGCAGACTCAGACACTGGTTGGTGGGGGGAGTGGTTTTAGGGAAGCAAAGGGATTGGAAGACAGAAGAAGCTGTTTCTCTTTTGTGTGCAGTGGTGCCATGAAAAGCAAGAGCTGGAAAGGGTGAGAGAGTGATTGTTCCTATCCCCCTATGCACCTGCCAGGCTTTCACATTTGAAGAGTGTGATGCAGAAGCAGAGCTCCATCTGCTGATGTTCCCTTTTATGTGAGATAGCTCCCCAAAGAAGAGGGTTATACACAAATGCCTTTGCTGACCTGTGTTTCTGTGTCTATGTGATATCATATCTGTGGACATGTTATTAACTACTGCACAGGAAAGGAAAAGCAAGAAATCAAATCAGTTCCAGGGCTGGAGAAAGTCAGCATCCCTTTTAGTTGTATGCAGGTCATCATTTCTAAGCAAGGTTTAGCATCTCCACAAAACTTGGACCAAGATCACTTCAGACATTACCCCAAAATGAAGCTTGGTTTTTCTTCGTGCTGAACTTGGATGGCAGAGGGAACAGACTATGTGGTGTTGGCTGGTAAGAAGGGAAATTTCAAGGTCTATCCACACAGGCATAGGTATTTTTTTCTATCTGAAAGAATTCTGATACTCAGCTGAGGGGAAAAAAGTTGCTCTTCTGTTTTGGTTTGAAGTAGTGTCTAGGGAACAGGAAAACAGTGTTGGCAGCAGCTTCATTTGCTTTGAGCATTATGCCTGTCTATTCCCTGGAGAACTCATTAATTTTTAAGGCTGTGGCAGCAATAGGCTAAATGGAAACAGCAGTGATACCCTGATGGTTTGAGATAGCACATTCATCCTTTTGGGATAAGCAGTTCTGCTTCCTGCAGAGATTGTGTGGCACCCCAAGATCACTGGGTCAGTCTAACCTGAGAAGGCAGCTGTTTAGCAAACAGGAAGATGCCATTTGGTGTAATAATGGAAACAAGAAAACTCTTCTTTTTAGAGCATTCTCTGTTCTCTGAATCCTCTTAAGACTCATGTACCCTGCTACTAAACTCCACCTGTTTGCAGAAAAGGGCTTTATGTAAGAGGGTCAGGCTCTTGCCTGATGGTTTATGCTGGGGAGAAAATAGTGTGTGAAAGACAAGGTTCTGAGTTACATTGATTGCTGCTCAGTAATTGCTAGTCAGGATGAGTGTTGATTGTTGTGTTACAGGGTCTCAATGTTGTGAATGGATAAGCTTTTCATGCTTGGCTATGTTAAAGGTGGTCATGTTTCAGGTACATGTATGTATGGCTCAATGTCCAAATACTTAACAAAATCAAGTAAAATTAAGACAATACTGGCCTGCTGTAGGAAATCTTATATCAGACAGGGTGGGGAGCTCCTGAGTCCTGACCTAGGAACTGAGTTGTACTCAGCTTCCTTTCTTAGAAAGACACAGCAGACTGCCACTGCCTTCTGAGGCACAGCCTGGACTCCATGAGAAACTTGTGACTTTTTAAAGTGGGTAGGTATAGGGGGATAGAATATAAGAAAATAAAGATAGTGTAGAAAGTAATCTTACCCCTAAGGAGTTGCAGCTGGGCCAATTAACAAGGATGAGGAACAGGCCTGACTTTAACAGGCCACAGCTGTAAGCAGTGAGAAGAAGATGCTCTAAAAGAGTGGGGTGGGTGAGAGGGGAGCTGGGGTCAGGTGGCTGCTTTGTGAAAGAGAAAGAGTCAGTGCTCTGAGGAGCTGTCCACGAGAAACACCAAGAAGGTATGAAACTTTTGTGATAAGGCGACAACAGTATGGAGCCCCTGCAATAAGGTAACAACAGGTAAGTGCTTCAAAGGGGCAGTAATCAGTGCTGGGCTGCAATAAACAAGCAAGGGAGGCTGTGGCATAGCCCTGGAGACTCCATACCTGTTTGTTGTCACCTGTTACACAGCCAAATGCATGGGGCAGGATAGAATGGGGGTCCCTGCATGTCCCACTGTTGGAGCTGGGGTTCATGAGTGGGACAGCCCTGGCTGCAGCTGAGGCCTGAGGCACTCTGTGGGCAGTTCTTGGGTACACATGCATAGCTGTGAAGGTAGCAGAAGTATTGAAGGATGCAGGAGGCACTTAGGACAGTGAAGGATGGAGGCAGTCAACTGATGGATTTCCAATTGGTACTGAAAGCACTTAGTGGCTTTACTTTGAGCTTGCCATCCTTACTTTTAACCCTCCTGGCCTTACTTGAGTACTAAGATGATTTAATGTGGTCGTGAAGTGCCTCTGCCTGCCCTGTCCATTCTCTTAACAATGTCTAATGCTGCTTCCTCTCTGCACTATTGCAATCCATTTCCAAGAACTGGAAGTCAGAAGCAGTCTGTTCCAGTTGATGGGGCTGGAAACTGTGGGGGCTCCAAATTAGATACTAGATAGCTTCTAGTTAAAAAAACAATGCCAAGATACCGTGAAATACTCCTCATATAAACATCAAGGGGAGAGTAATGCTCCATCTAATGCAAATTATATTCAGTGTGTAAAGCTCTTATATGTACTGTATATTTAATCATGTTTGCAAGTTTATAGTGCTTATCTTCTGGGCCCTGCATTGTAAACATCATTGGCCCTGTGATGGAAGAAAGATCAAGCTCTTTAATGCAAGAATAATAGAGGAAGTATAGATGGACAGTGATCTAGACCACAGAAACAGCTTCCTGCTTTGAGACCCATGGATATAAATGTGAACTCAGACACTGGGGATCCCTCATTCTTTGGGGGATGCCAGCAACTTTTCTCCCACAGAGATTAGACTCAGGGGTACTTACTACCTGCAGGATTCAGCCTTAAATGCCTGCCAAAATGTTTTCTGCCTTTGAAACTTGTAATGGTTCAAAGCTTCTCATTTTTTTTTCCAAATTTTAATTTATTTTTTATTTTTAGAATTAAAACACAAAATCTAATCTACTGTGGCACTAACACTTCCCCCCACCTCCCTCCCAGAGTCTCTCTTCCTGGACTGGAACCCTGTATAAAATTTTTCAGTAAGTTCCAGGTTTCTTTTGCTAGCATATGAGAGATTTAAAACCCAAATGCTGGCAAAAACTTAACTAGCCTATTGCAAATGTGTCACTATTCATTAAGTACTCTCTAGGGTGCAGTATGTTCCTTGGTGGATTGGCTTCCTGGAAATTTAATGGCAGTTTGTGAATTGGCATCCAATTTTGTTTTTAGTCTATCTCCTGCTACTATAGAAAGCAATTTTGGTTCTGATAATTTGAGATGTTCTGTTTTGTTTTGCTTTACTTTCATGTTGTACTTTGGGCAGGAGGATGAGTCAGCTAGTGTGGTCTTTGAGAAATAGTACAAAGAAAGATTTCTTTGAGTCCACTTACTCTTCTAGAAATTAAGCAAGATATTTATGCCCAGCCATCAGTAACCAGTTGAGTTCCTATCTCACCTGTTGGTGAAGCTCATTTAAGTTCAGAAAAGGCACTTGAGACTTGTGTGTAATTCTAGCTTTACTTCTTTCCAGTAATTTTATGGGGGGTGAGATAAGAACTATAGGGTGCTGTGGGATTTACTTAGTTCCTGGTATATCTGAAGGGGAGATTATTTTGCTTCATCACATTAATGTGTTGAATTGTTTGTATTGTGAAATGCTACAACATTCTGCAGTACTTACACAATGTCCATACAGCATTTTTGTGCAATAACTTTCTAAACAACTTCATGTGTGGGAATAGTTATTGTTTAAATACTCATCCTTTTATACTGTGGCATAACTTGTATCTTTAGACAAAGTTATAAATGTTGCATAGTTTTGGGGACCTCCAGCTGTAAGACCCAAAGTAGCCTGTGTAGAAGGAATTATTTTGTGCTGAACAGCTTAGAGAACATATCATCTTTTAGAAGATCAACTCTCCTTAAAAATTACCATTACCATTTTGGTTTGAGCTTGTTTCTTGTAAAATACTTTCCAGTCACTCTGCTCTTTGTTACTTTTGTGACCTGTGCTCTGGCTCAGCTGGAAGCACACAGGCAGGCATACCCCTTCTCTGAATCAGCTCGGAATTTCATGACCAGGGCTGCACCACTCGGGTTGAGATTCATGTGGGTGGGAAGTGGCATTGTACCAGTGGTTAACTTATGGATAAAGAAAGGGGAAAGCTGTGGCTGTGCAAAGAAAGGGGTGCAGAACTGAGTAAAACTGGTGAAAGGGTGAGAGGCCACATGGCTGGACAATATCTCCTGTTTTCATATCAGATTTCTCTGATGCAGCTGCAGACTGCACCACAAGTGTCAGTGCTAATGGCCAGAAGGTGTTTGCTCTCTCTGTAGCCTCTTAGGAAGGTGACTTTGAACCATTGTGGGGATTTTGCTGGTGTTGTAAGACTGGACTCAAAACTGACTCTGTAGATCTGGTATTCTTAATACTCTCAGGAGTCCTAGGCAGAGGGATGTAGTAATTTCAATGCTTACTGTAGTGCTTTGTGAAACCCAGTGTGGGAATTGTCCTTCCTGCATGAAGACTGAGAACTAAGGGAACTATTGTGACCATTTGTAGTGGCAGGTTCTGTAGCAGAGTTTTTGTTTGTTGCGTGGGAGGCTTGGATTTCATCAGTGCAGAATTTAATTTCCCCTTTTCACCGAGGTTGGGTTTTTACAGAACTGTGACTCTGTGTATCTTGCAGAATCTGCATGAGAGCAGAGCTGATTTGTGTTGAGACAGATCTCCCACACGGCTGTGAAAACAAGTGCACAAATTCAGAGTAGCTGGGTGTAAATCTGAAGTAACTGTCATGGAGATTGATGTTCTCTCTAGGAGTTAATCTAGATTTACATCAGGAAAACTGTGACCAGAATCTCCCAGGATTCATCTTCACTAGACTTTAGTAGCTCACTAAATTAATTGCTAATTAACTTGAGATGGTTGATTATTGTGGATGCTTCCCACATATTTCTTCTTACTGTCATCAGATTTAAAGACAGAGCTCCACTAGATCAGACCAGATCTTACCTGTTCTGAACTCCTGCTTGTCAAAAGCTGTTCCCTGCAGCAAGATATTAACACTGAGCACAGCCAGCAGACATTACACAAGGAAGTAACTGCACTACACTGCAGTCCTGGGGAATCTAAACTTGTGCACATTTGGGTCAAAACCAGTGGGGACACAGCAGCCTGTATTGCTGAAGGCAGCTAAAATAAGCAAGGGGTTTAGAGAGATCCTGCAGGGTAGTCCCAGATAACCCTTAAGGCTGGCCTTGCCAGTTTCTACAGTGGAGTACAGCAGTGTCAGACTTGTCCTTGATCTAAGTGCAGTAGTCAGAGTGAAGTGGTTTCAGAACTGAGCTATCCAAGCACTGGCATGAGCTACCTCCACTCAAACAACTTCTTCCCTTGCATGGCAGAAAGCAGGTGCTTTGTTAACTCTATACAAAGGAGGTTGTAACGTGAAGTATCTCATGGTAAAATACCAGTTCACAGTATCAGGGACACTGGGAGGGAAATAGCCAGAGCTATTTCTTCAAAGTCTGACAACATTGAGGCATCCTTACTCTTCAGATTTTGCTATGAACATGACACTAAAAAACCACACATTACTTGTGTGTCTTTTGTATTGCTGGAATGAAATTGGTATCCCAAAAGGATGGGGTGTCTGATCCTGCTGTAGTCTGGGCAATGAAGTTTTATGACAGGCTTACTCGAAAAATAAATTTAGTTTCTGTTCCAGGGCCCTCCACAACAGAGGCAGAGCAGGACAGTTAAAGCAAACCATCTAGAGAACCTCTCATGCCCTTGAAAATTGTGAAAGGATCTGTGCCAGGGCTGAAAGCAAAACTAAATTAAGCTTCTATTCAATAAAAAATCCTTATTCTTAACTAAACATGTTGTTAGGTCCCATCAGGGAATGTGTCTAAACAGTCTAAATTTAAAAGTTGCCTTTTCTTTTACAAATATGCTTAAGAACCTCCCAGTCCTTGGGCATCATTTTGTACTGGTCTGCCTCCCAGCAGCCTGCAGCTTGAACTGGGAGGGCCTGGTCTGATGAACCTGCAGTGGAGATGTCAGGATACAACAAATGGGTGATCATCTTCCCTGCCTGCATGCCAGAGGGAAGGCATGGTGCCAAGCAGATCTGCGCATTAGATGACTAACAGCTCCCACACTGCCAGTGTAGGCAGGGAATATGCAATGCAGCCACATATGTGTCTCAGAACCACACCGGGTGCTTTTTATTCTTAATGTTTGGTTTTGTTTTTAAATAGGAGTTCAGATCTTTGAGCAGGATGTTTATCTCTATGCACAGAAAACAATATTGGTCATAGCTTTTAATATACGATCAAGTTTTTAGAACAACCAGCTGATGTATCTGTTGTGAGTGACATCAGAATTTCAAGTAACTGCTATAAATGCTCTCTAGGATGGCTGTGCATATCATGTGTAATTTTCTCAGTTTACCTTTATTTAGTAGCTAGAAAATAGCTTTTTAAAGAAAGTAAGATTTTTTTTTTCCTTTCTAGTGGGAATATTGTTTTAAAGCTTTGTATTTAATGTTTGGGTTCCTGTTTAATTTTTTATTAATACTTTTGCCCTGATTGCATTTTGATCACTCTTTTTTGGGTAAAATTGGTGGGAGGTGTTCACAAAAATCATTATGCTGTAACAAAGGAGTTGAATTTCATTTGATACTTGCTAAGGCTTAGTTTTACAATGCACATGTGGATGTACAATGAGCTAAACCCCCAGGGAAGTCCTGTAAGTAGAGTGCAGTTCGCCTCAGCATTTAATCTAGCAGTGAGCTTCCTCTGAAGAGGGTCCCCTTTTCTTTTCCTCAGTGGTGGCTAACCCACACCCCACCCAATTAATTTATTTTCTGTCAATTCTGCAAGCTGCAGCAGCCTTGCTGCTGCATGGATAGCTAATCAAGGGGGATAGGATGCAGTAGAGGAAACTGAACAGGGTGAGCAAACAAACCCCTCTCCTTCTGCAGCAGTGAAAGGTTAGATCTTGCTAAATGCAACACAAAGTGAACTTCAAGTGTTTATGGTTTGGATGGTGGACTCATACAAATTCCTCAAGAAATATTAAGGATCCCTCTGAGCTAAGAGCTCTACAACCACAGAATGGTAGGCAGTCTCTTGAACTGAATCTGAAAAAAATGGAGAAACAGGAAACCAAAGACAGACTCTCAAACCACTGAGAGACAGAGCTGTGGCCTCACAACCAGTGATGATCCAGTGTTCAATGAACAAACCTCTCTTGTTCCCAGAGTTAGAATTTCTTCAAGTTTATTATGTTTTTACTGACATCTCATAAGGATACAGTATTGTGGAAAGCAGACTTACAGTGCACAGGTAGAGAAGAGGTGAAGTCCTCAGAGGTTTTCCAGGACATGCTTCCATTGACAGTGGCAGAATCTGTCAGTATCTATTTAGCACTGAGTAACTATCTGATGACAAACTAATTTTTGAGTTTAAGAAGGAACAAAGCCCTATTTCCCTTACAGAGCTATTCAATAGCCTGTGTGATATGGCTTGGTCTCTATTTACTCTATTTTAAGTGCCTGCTTCTGCTTTCTTGATCTCTAAGCTGATATCCCGATCCCTCGTCCCTCTTATGTTGGCTTTGCCAGTAAAAATTGCTCTTATGTGGACTAGCAGTTAGAAGGGACTGTGTGGAATGACTGTGATGGCAGTCTGTAGGGGGATAGAATAGAATATAAGAAAATAAAGATAGTGTAGAAAGTAATCTTACCCCTAAGGAGTTGCAGCTGGGCCAATTAGCAAAGATTAGGAACAGGCCTGACTTTCACAGGCCACAGCTGTAAGCAATGAGAAGAAGATGCTCTAAAAGAGTGGGGTGGGTGAGAGGGGAGCTGGGGTCAGTGGCTCCTTTGTGAAGGAGAAAGAGTCAGTGCTCTGAGGAGCTGACCATGAGAAAAACACCAAGAAGGTATGAAACTTTTGTGATGAGGAGACAACAGTATGGAACCCCTGCAATCATATGGCAACAGCAGTCCTCAGGTAGTCTACATTCTATAAACTGTGCTTTCCACCCAGGTGGTTAATTAAACTTGGTCTTCAGATCCCAAGACAGAAACCACTTATGTGCACCCTTCATTTTAAAAGCTTTTTTTTTGTTCCTCTGCCCCAACAGTCTTATCCGTGTCTTCTGGTTTGTCCATTCTCAAGAGGGAGAAAAGGGAATGTAAGGACAAAAGGAGAATGTGTGGCTCCATGAAGTCTCATTTTGGGCAAATAGTCTTGTCTGGGGGCTGTAGATTAAGTGGTGGAATATCTTACAACATCTCTATGGATTGCCTGAATGATGTATCCTTTGGAATAGGTGCTATATCCTTTCCAAAGAGGGAAAAAATGAGCAATAGCAATAAACCATTTTATCATTCTGTATTCCATCCTCTGCAATTGCATTACTGTTCTGTGATGATGCTCCTGCAATTTAACCTGCTTTGTTACCCTGTCAGTGCCAGGGTATGTACACATATAATTGTGTGTACTGTAGTGTACTCTTTTATATAATTGTGTGTACTGTACTACCACACTGTAGTACACATTTTTACTTGCACCTGGGCAGACCATGTCATTGTTTTCAGCAAGGATTAACTTGGTAGTTTAAAAACTTGCGATTTTCCTCATACATAGCACAAGCTAAAGTCATTCTTCGTTCCATGTAGTCTGAGCGTGCTTCTGGGTATTTGCTACCAGGAATTTGGCAATTGCTTCTCAGTCCTCTGTGACACATCCTCTAGAGATTTCACACAGCTCAAAATCAGGTGCCGAAATCTTCTCTTAACTTGGAGCCTGGTTTTGCTGGCACTTTTGCGCACGAGTGAGTGCTCCTGAGGCTGGCTGTAGCTGCTTGTGTCAGAATAACAAAGGACACACCAGAGTTTCAGAAGGAAGGTTGTGCACTTGTGTTGCCTTTAATGTGAGTTGCTTTCTGTGAAACTACTTGGCCTTGAAGGTTTTCCTTGTAGTCAAGGGCAGATGGAATGATGTCTTCTACATCAGTGTATAGTAGGTGTAAAATGCTCCCAGATCTCAGCATTGTTTTCACATTGGGTTTGCACTGATAATAACTGTACGGTGTAAGTTAATTGAAAATAAGCCTTTCTCTATTTCAGAGGCAGGAGTGATTCCTGCCTTGCTTTAGTGGTATTTTCCTTTGATCATTCACATGCTGTTTGAGAGACAGAAGTACAGGACATATCAGGCAATAGATGGATATTTCTTTCACCAGTGTAAAACTACACCTGTCCCTAAATTAAATGATGGGGTAAGAGGAAGCAGAGGAAGAATGCTTGAGTTTGGAGGCAGTATAAATTATTAATAATAATTTCTAATATTAATAAGAATTAAGTGTGGAGTCTGGCAAGGCACCTGCACTGAATGCAGAATACAACAGTAGAATATAGTTTAGGAAGAGGTAACTCTCTCTTTATAGAGGAGTATATATCTTCAACATTAATTCTTATTTGTTTGGCCTCTCTAGAAATGTTGTGACAACATGTTCATTGTACACAGTGTGCAAAGAAAACAGTTATATACCAGTATTTGAATGTTGTGGTGAACTGCAGGCACTAAGGGAGGTCAAAGAAAGCACTTGGGGCTGCTGTCATTGTAACAGCTCTATGCTAAAAACTCCATGTGGTTGGGTTACCTTGTGTAACCACAGTAACTAAATGCAAATATTCTTACTCCACTTTTTCAAAAGCACAAACCTCTTCTGGCTTGAATTTTACCTCTTGTCTTCTGCTTGCATTGGACTGAGGACATGCAGAGTTAATTACATTTCCACTTAGCAGAAGTGATAACCTTTGCTTTCTGGGGCAGCCTGTTCAGATACCAGAGCCCTTTGTGTCAAGACAAGAAGTGCTGTGTAGAAAGGTATAGCATCCTTTATTAGATCACTAATAAGGTGCAGTTTAGGGATTTAGTTTGGCCTTCAATAGCAAGCCAAAAGACATAAAGTTCCTTACAAAATCCAGTTACTCCTTGGTTCTGCGCCTCGTAGCAGTCCTGCTGGAGGGACATGAGAGCATTGCAAAGCCTGTTTCTCGGGAGTTGTTGCACACAACTGGCAATTATGTCTTTGACAAGTTTGAGAGGCAGTGGGGGTGCTGATGGTAGACTCAGAACTGTCCACACCATCTTTTCATGGGGCTTTTAAGTTGTTTTTAGTAGCACCTGCTCTGTAAAAGAAGGTTGACTTCCTTTGGGACTTGGCTGCAACACATCTTTTCTGGTTTGAGCTTGGATGGAAGAAATCACATCAGAAAACTAACTTAAAAACATCTAGCTGAAAATAATCAGTGGTCATATTTTCCTGGGTAGGAAGGAGAGATGTTTCTAAGTGGCTATAAAAGTATAAATACCATCTGTATGATGTATTCTTATTTTTTTCTGGTTTTAGGAATAACTTTTGGATTATGTTTGGAGACACACTGGGTATGCAGACAGTAATTCTTATTCTTGGACTTACATAATGTATTTGTATTATTACAAGTGAAAGAGACAGCATGTATCCAGACCTTTACAGCCAGTTTCATCCCTTAGTAATCCCTTGTCCTGGGTAGCAGAGGATAGCTTCGTGCTAAGATGTGCTATATTGCATCAGGTGATTTTCTGAGTGCCTCACACATTACTCTGCTGTTTTGCTTTTAACTGTTTTGCTGTCGTCTTGTATACTGGTGTCTTATAAGGATGTTACTTACTTTTAAATGTTCTTTAACATACAAATGTGCTGCTTTTATGCAGTGAGCATCTCATGTCCCAGTGGCAGAGATAAAGTCTGCATATCTAAATAATCTTGGATTTATTAGCCTGTTCAGAACCAGCAAGATCATTTTCTAGTCAAAGGATTTCAACAGTACCTCTGTAGGAGAGGACACTTTTAGAATTTAGCCCTTTAAACTCATGTTCTTAGGAGACTTCTTGATTGGGTTTGTGAGGCACAGAGTACTGGCATCAGTATAAAGAGTTCTGTTTGTCTCTGTGGACTTTGGGAGAGACTGAATGAACTGGCCTGATGTTCACAGTGCAAGGTCCTTTAGAATTAGATGACAAATCACATAAGCTTTGAAGGCAGAGCACTTCATCATCTGGACAAAAAAGGCATCTCTGGCCTCTCCTTTAGCTGAATGTGTGAAGGAGGAAAAGGTCCTTGCAGTTTGTTAGGGGTGAATTTCTTTCCACCTGCCTGCATGACCCTCTTTGCCTGTGATTTTGCCATGCTTTTAGTGGCATGTTTGGCACATGGTCTCTGAGGTTATGATGGACTGTTCCCAAATTATGTGTTCAGTTAGCCCCTCTGTGTGATAGGTATGACACATTCAACAGTCCTCCACAAAAAAAAAAAAAAAAAAAAAGGGCTTTTGTCTTATATTCAGACCTTTAAGGCCTCTTGGAGATTTTAGTGAAATGGGGAGTTATGATTTCAGCTGAAGGCTTTTTTCTTATGGAGCAGATGGCTTCTAAGGGAGCTTAGTTTATGGATTGCCTCCTTTTCCTTAAGTATTAAAACATTTTATGCTACATACTGTTTGATTCTGGTAGTTTGCAGTTCCTTTATGCAAGCAATAAGTAAAAGCATGTTCATCAATGATAATATGGCAATATACTTGATCTCCTTTCCATGTTTCACCTCACCCCACACATTAGTGGGTTGACTCTTTCTTTATGGATGAGCAGCTCATCACGGTCTTTTAGAATTTATTTTCGAGAAGAATTGTGTATAAAAGCCCAGAATGGTTCTTAGACATCTGATAGTGTTAAAGCTTAGATTTTTTTCCTTTATTTTTCAGGATTCTAGTGCATGAAGGACGTAAATGATAATCCCAGAGGACCGTCTGTCCTGGAGCAGGCATTGGAACCAAGTTACTATGTGACTGAAAGGACTGAGTGCAAGTCAGATGGTAAGTAAGATAAGGAGGATGATAGTTATCATGCTGTCACTTCAGTACAGATGAAAAACACTTTCATACAGTCCTGCAGAACTTAGCCTAATTTTCAGGTTTTAAGTGCTTTGCAAAGCCCAGATAGCACGGGAGGTAGTTTTTGCTAGATCTTTTCGTGGTGGAGTATATATTTTAACCTAGCTGTGGTTCTCACATCATTCAGAGTCCATTTTACCTCCACTGCCTACTTGATGTCTATGCAATTCTTTCTTGATTGGAATTTTAAGGTAACCTAAAGGATTGAGGCGTTGTCTCTTAAAAGCTCTTTGGGAAGTCCTTTCAAATCCAGTTCATAGCTGTTTCAAGCATTTTTTTCTTCTTTCTGTATAATTGATTCATGGTAAACTGTAAATAAATTAGTTTTGTTTAATCATCAAGGAGGTGGGTGTTTTCAAGCCATTCTGGACTTTGTTTCTAAACATATTCTGTCTCTTACAAGAAAGTGTTTCCTGTCTGCATAGTGAAGGCTCTTTGAGTCCTATATCCAGGGTAGATAAACCTTTTTTGGTTTTATTGGTTGGTTACCTGATTTATTTACTGGTTGCAGTTAATGCTGCCCTTGGACTGGCCTTTGGTACCTCCTTGCAGTCTGTTGCAGTTTCTGGTTGTTTTTATGCTGGAGGAGCCAGTGCATCTGACATAGGTGGGCCCTCAGTATCAACTCCCCTCTGCAATGAAGACCCAGCTTGTGGAAAGAGGATACTGAAAACCTTCATTAGGGGATGTTTGAAGTGCAAAAGCATGTAAATAAGCTGTGAGGGAATGAGTTCTTTCTGTATAATTTACTGCTAAAAAACCCTTTATTAACTGTAATCTTTTTTATGTAAGAATCCTGAAAAACTTCAGGTAGCTTACAGGTATTTTTCCTGGGCATTCCCATCTTTACAAATTAGATATAAGGGGTCAGATTTTGACAATTGAAAATCAATGCCTGCCACTCATTTGATTTGACTGAAGGGCAGAAAGGAGGTGCTGTCTTTTCTGTAAGCTCAGAGTCATGTTAGTGTTACACATTTTGGTTTTTTTACAAACTTGTGCAGATCATTTGAGGCCAGAGTTAAACCAAGGCCATGAAACATCAATGAGATGATGGGTGTTTTATTGAGATGGTGGGTAATTGTGCAAAATAATTGCAAGTCTCATTATGCTAGGACATGTACAAATATACAATAAATGACAAACACACATTTTGCCTCAAAGCACTTATTCTTGATACTTTGGCATAAGTAAAAGCATGATAATTTATGTTACATGACACTTATAAACTATGTTAATTTCAAAGCAAGACATGAGCACCATTCTGCTGCTATACAAAATAATGACTTCAGAAATCACTGTGCTTATCAAATTTATCCCCTTACTGAAATTTGTAAGTAAAAATATGGAAGTAAAATTTGTAAGTAAAAAATTGAAATTTGTAGTAAAATAGAGTTAAAAGTATGGAGTTAAGGTAAATTTGTTCCATCCACCAACACAGAAACCATACCCCCTCTGTTTTTAGCTGGAGAGCTAAAAAAAAATAATTATGTGCTATAAATCCAGTATATGATTCTTAGGGCTGCTGAGTATGTGCAGAGCTCTTTCATGTTTCACTTTCTATTTCCTGTCCACCAATGTAACTGCTTTTGGGGGGAAATGTGTGCATGGT
The DNA here is from genome assembly GCF_028018845.1 of Melospiza georgiana. Taxonomy (NCBI): domain Eukaryota; kingdom Metazoa; phylum Chordata; class Aves; order Passeriformes; family Passerellidae; genus Melospiza; species Melospiza georgiana. The sequence goes on from NC_080435.1 coordinate 16,409,902, forward strand.
TCTGATAGAATAACACTATTTCTTTATTAATTATTAATTTTTCTCCTCCTGGTTTATGAGAGTCTTCATTTCTTCCCCTTGTGTCTTTGCTTAGGCTTTGACACTGCCCCTCTCTCATATTGAGGCCAAAATACCCAGTATTCATGCACTGAGCCTGCAGGTTGTTCATAGAAAAGATCTTGAATCCAGCAGTGATTACTGGCTTACACTTTATATGTGGGCAATACAAAGGGAAGTTTTTCAAGCAGCTTTGTTTTTATTGCAGAATAAGGCGTGGGTAGTTCTGCCTTGCAGAAAAGCTTAGCCTGGAAAAACCTGGTGTGGGAGGGGAGAAAGAAAAGATCGACAATCATTTAACATGTGACATCAAAGTGGAATAGTTCCAGCAAAGAAACTGTGCTGAAACTTCCCAAGTGAATGTAAGCTGAAGGTCGTGCACTTCCTTTCATGTTAACTTGCTAGAGCCAGCATGGAAGCATTGCTAAAGCACCATGGGAGGAATTCTGTGTCTGGAAGCTTCCCCTGCTAACTGTGCTTGATGAAAAGTACCCTGGAAAGGCCTCAGTCTGAGGTGGCTGAGCACACTGCTTTTGGCACAAGAGGCAAAGGCACTTAGAAAGTATCAGTGATGCTAATTTCAGGAAAGATTTAGGTGTATAAAATTTAAATCCATGTCTTTAATCTGATGGAAGGTGCTCCAATGAATGTTTGAAATAGAAATCATTCTCTAGGCATCGTTGTAGGACTGTAGACTGGCCCTTGTTTCAAATTTGGCAAAGAAAAGGCTAAAAAAGGTTCAGCTGTCAGAAACACAATAATAGACTTCAGTATTGCATAAAATACAATGCAGAATGTGGCCAAAGGTCACTTCAATGTTGTAGTGCTTAAGCTGAGCAATCAATTATCACAGAAATTCTAGGTTGGAAGAGACCTTTAAGATCATCGAGTCCAACCCATGTTCTAACACCTCAACTAGATCATGGCACCAAGTGCCACATCCAGTCTTTTTTTAAACTCTTCGAGGGATGGTGACTCCACCACCTCCCTGGGTAGATGATTCCAGTATTTGACCACTCTTTCTGTAAAAAACTTCCTCCTTAATTCTAGCCTGTATCTCCCTTGGCGCAAATTGAGACTGTGTCCTCTTGTTCTGTCTGTTGTTGCCCGGAGAAAGAGACCGACCCCCAGCTCACCACAGCCACCCTTCAGGAAGTTGAAGAGAGTGATAAGGTCACCCCTGAGACAAAGAAAATACTGCTTGCATTGCAGGGCAGAGGAGCTAATGAGAAACCTATAAGGCATGGCTTGATTAGGGTAGGTTGGAGGGCAAATTAAAATTCTGAAAGATTCCTTTGGAAACTGTTAGAATATGTTTATGCCAGCCAGTTAATACAGATGGTGGAGCCATAAAATTATGGACTAGATTGAAAAATTACATTTTAAGTAATCATAAGTTTACTTATTCCACAGAAATGCTTCATCTTCACATTCTCACATCCAGCACCGTGCATGAAGCAAAAAACAGAGTGAGTGAAATGAAACTGGATGGTGTTCCTGGAGGTTTGAAAAGTTTTGCTGTAGCTGCACGACAGAGCCACGAGCTGCTCTTGTGTGGGTGGGAAAGAGGATACAGATAAAAGAGGTCACATGAGTCTGTGGGGATGAGCAAAATTAACATGCTATTTCTGAAGGAATGTGCACTTGGGCTGACAGTTTGAATTTGAAGCCTTTCTCTTTATTAAAGCAAGTTTTATTCTGCAATGTGTACACAAAACACTGTAGAAAATTAAACAAATAAAAATCTCAGTTAATCTCTTAATAGCATTTAAGAATCAAAGAAATGATGAGGATGAGGCAGTTTGCAGTGCCAAGGAACACTCTCTTCAAGTCAGTGACCCTGATTTCAATCAAGAGTTAAATTGAAAATCAGTCCCTTCTTTTTGACAAGCATTTGTTTGGTAAATTATCATGTGCCAGTTTTAGTTCTATGGTCCTATTGATTTAGATAGTTCTATTGATTTAGAACAGTTTTAATACAGTTTCTTTCAGTATTATCATATCTTTATTAAGGGCTGGGTAATTTCTTGGGTTTTGGCAGATTTTTTCTGTTAATCCTTTTTACACTTGATCCTTTCTCAAACTAGGCAGGTGGTGAGTTGACTTGATGCTCTTCATTCTCCTGTGCTCTGCATAAAATTGTCTTGCTTCACACTATGTAAAGGTAATTGGTAAACTGGCATTTGTAATTTAAAGGCTTGACCCTGTTGATGGTGTTCCCTGATGTATGTTTACTCCTCTGCCAGCTCCATTAGCCCAGCACAGCAGTCACAACATCAAGGATATCTTAGTGTTGAATACCCAGGGTATTACTTTGTTATTCACACTGGGATTTCATATGGCGTTTAAGGGAACTGATTATTTGCTTTCTGAAGAAGTTCCAGTGAAAGCTGGAAATTTTTGATACCTTTCAGGCATACTGCATGAAAACACAACAGAATCATTTGCTGATATGTTCCTGGGTTTCACTCTTCAAACCTTAATACAAGAATATAATTTGAAAAGTTTAACAATGTACAGAGAATGATGAGCATATACTGACAAAACATCGGGGTATGCTTAGTATGATAAGATCCAGGACCTCTAGCAGACAGGCAGCTGTATTTCAAAGGTAGAGCACAGAGTCTGGAGTTCTTAAAACAGTTTCTATCCATCCCTATGGAGATTGGCATCCTAAGTCCAAGGTGAAAATACATTTCACTGTGTCTCCACTGCTATTCAGGCAGCAAAATAGTATTTCTGGGCTGTCCCCGGGGAATATTCAGGGCTGTTCTGCCAATCCTCCTTTCATCATTCATCTTAGAACAGTTCTCCCCTCATTGCTCATGCCTCTGTGTGTAGGTCCTACCTTTTAAGCATGTTCTTTGGCAATAGAGACTGTCACAGAATATCAATTTGACCAGATGTGCTTTGTTAGAATGAGGTCTGGGGGCACCAACTTTTTGTTTTTGCCTTCTTGTGCTCTGATGAAGGAAATATGGGCATATGGACCTGAGGAGAGCAGCAGCAACCTCCAGTTACAGCCCTGCTCCAGATGGTCACTGGGTGAAGGACTGTGGTTGTAGTTTGTTCCTGCTGTGCCATCAGATGTAGATGTGGCAACCTGTGCATCATGACAACAAAGAGGTGGGCGTGGGGGATATCCCCTGAAGTTGCGTTGCTCACCTTAGCATGTCTACCTGTAAGGCCATGTTCCAGCCCTGTGAGAGGTGACAGAACTGGGGTTCTGTTAGTCCCTGGTCAGCACTGTAACTCTTCCCCATGTGGGACTTTCTCAGCTTTTGTGCAGGTGCAAATAGCATAAACATGACTTGCAGTGTAAGATTTGGAGTGCTGGGCTGTCCTCACACTGCCCAGTTTGTAGTATTTGATGTTCTCACAACTGTACCTGTATTTTCTTAATTGTGAGTGACAGCAGACACATTTGTGTGCTATATTCACAGGCACAATTAAAAGAAAGCAAAAGCACGTGGTAGGCAGCAGTTTGAAAATCATGTCAGTCTCAGTTTCAAAAACAACTGTGTGGTGTTCTCTCACTGTCAGTGTGAAGTGTAATCTATATTTTTAAGCTGCTTTTGAAAATGAAACTTGGGCCTGTCTTTTGAGGAACAATTATTGTTTCAGCAGAACTAGGACTCTATCTAGGGGCATTGGAGCTTTTGAAAATTTTCCTAGGCCTTTCAAAAATCTGGCTTTTTGATGCCCTAAGTCTGTTAGGCATGAGAAACCCACTAGAAAAATGAATCAAAATCTGTGCCTGACTTCTGCAGCTTCATGCCTGAAAATTTTAAGTAAGAGCTCACAGTTGTAATTGGGAAATAGCAATCACCAAATTCTAACCATATTTTTTTTTCTGTTTCAGAGTTTAGAGCAAGATATTTCAGAGGAGAGGGAGGGAAGACTCTCTATCTTAATTCTGAGGTTATTTAATACCCAAGAGGAAGGAAGTTTTCAGTATGCTGTACTTCTTGCATATGCTACCTTGTTTGAGTTGAGCTACTGCCAGATGCTGTTTTTAGTTTCCACTCAGTCCTTCTGTCAGGCTTTTCACACTCCTCCTCCTCCTGTGGGCTTCTCTTCTATGGCCTTGTATTTATTTTCCTTCTTTCCTCTCTTATCAGATATTTGCTTTTCCATTAATCCCAAACATACACCTTCTTTTGCCATCTGTGTTTTATCTTCTCCTTTCTCTGCTTGTTGTTGCAAGTTCATTGTCTAGTGGCTTTGTAGGACCCAGTTTAATGCCATAGAACACAGATTTTTAAGTCAAAAGTACTGAAGAGTATCCCTGCTTCAGGGATGTGACATCCAAACCAGTGCAGTATTTTGTACATGTTGTTACATTCTAAATTATATGCTTGCCTCATGGGCACTGGTTTGGTTGGTGGACTAACTGATTAATTAATGGACAAACTAATATCATAGTTGAAATAAGCTGAAAATCAGCCTGATAAAACAATAGTAGTTTTTGAGAACAGGACTCTGCTGACATGTCACATGGTCTGTATGCAGCAGTTTTATAAACTTTTTTAAGCTTGTTCTTCAGCAACAGGGACTGTCGCAGAAGATAAGTTTGACACCCTTTGGAAATCTAATGTTGTCACCATATCTCAAACCTCTACTGTTTCTGGAAATCATGGTTACTGTTTCTGGAAATCATGGTTTCTTGACCTCTGCCTTACTAGTTTGCTGACTGAGGTTTCATGCTTCCCTGTGCCTGCTGGTGACATCACCATGGGGAAGTGCAAGAAGCCTCAATGGACAAAGTACTCCAGTAAGGACAGCATTAAGAAGTGAGCAGCTGTGGAGTGCCAACGTCAAGAATTAGGAGTTTTAATGGTGGAATGTTTTCTTCATTGTATCACTGTTCTGTGTTGTAAAGAAATCTTGGGAACCTAAGACTTGCTTTGTTTGTGAATCTTATCTCTTTCCACCTACACATGGTCTCTGATCTTTGTTCAGATCTGGGCCTTCTCTGCATCTTCACAAGGGAAACTCTAAAAGGAGAGAGGAGGGACTGCAAGGATTGACAAGTTAGAAACACTGATGGAGAGCAGGCATTGGCTCATGCTTGGCTGAAACAGTCTCCCAACTCTGCTAACTGAGAAGAGTTGTCAAAGAAGAGGTGATCGTGGTATGGTCTCACCCATTAGATCTGTTAGATTTCCAACTGCAGTGTGTTGCACTGGGAGATTTGGTTGAATGCAGCTTGGGAGTTCCCCGTGGCTCTTTCACCACAAAATGAACTTTCCAGCTGAGATCTGGCTGTGTTGCAAAAAGGGAGTCGTAGTTAAGCATGTTATTGAAAAATAGAATAGGAAGGGAAGTGAAGCTTCCTTTGGAGCCTTCAGAGTGGAACTGAGGAGCTTAAAGTCTCAGTTTAAGTGGAGAAAGGAGAGATTCCATGAGAGGAATATGGAGCTCTTCAAATGAAGAGTAAATACTGACAGGTTTGACTCTTTTGCAGTACATTTTCACAACATCTGTCAAGCTTCCTTTAAAAATACCCAGCCAGCTCTGGCTTGACTGTGGATATTTTTCACACTTCCCAGTGTATGGAATTGGCATTTGAATTTCACAAACAAATCTACCATCTTATTAAATTCATCCACCTGCTCATGCAAATGGCAACGCAGTAGGTTGAGTTTGTTCTCGTGTGTTTTTCATCCCAGATTTTTGGTTGTCATTTAAGCTTTACAGAGTTTATTCTGCTCAGGTCCCCTGATTTGCTGTATCCTATATAATTTCATCCTTGGGATTGCACCCACCACTGCAGTATGTGGTAGCACTGGGTTGTTAGGCTGTTCTCCCCATGGGATCTGAATGCCTCTTCCCTGTAAGCTGTAGGCTTTCTGTGGGCTGCACCCCATGCTGTGGCAGCAAGCTGCCTGGATATTACCATGTTGTGGTTCTTTGCACCTAGCAAAGAGTCTAAAAGGTGTCCTTAATGACATGGATCTGCTATTGCTTTATTTTCAACTCAGCTGTTTAGCTAAAAGAATGTGTCATTTAAAAGAGCCATTTCACCTGAAAGTAAAAGGCCAAATGAAATTTTTTTTTTAGTCCCAACAATAGATGCCATTTGCTGCTGCTGATTGCCACCATGGCACGCTTTAAGTGAGAACAAACATACTACCTCCCTCCAATACACACAAGGCTTTTTCCTAGCAGATTTATTCATTAAGCATATGTTCAAAGACTACAGCTATTACCACTTTTAAATAGAACCATTTTTTCATTGCTTTTCATAGAAAAAATACTACAGTGTTGTGAAAAACCTGTTAATGTTCCAGATTCAATTAACTAACATATTCTAGCAAAAGTCCTTTCTACTCAGGTTGTTTAACAATAGAAAAATAAATACTGTGTGTTGGAGGCTGACCTTCAAATGACAGTCCAAAGCTGCTGCTTTGCAGAGTCTTTAGCAGTTTGAATGCCTTTACCTCTGGGTATGCCAAAAAGGTCTCTTACAGAAATTGAAGAGAACCTGATTAGACTGTAAGACTTGGTCCCAACTTCCTTGCACAGGCAAAATACCAGCTGAAACAGGTAAAAGTTTTATCTGACCAATTTTGCAGCCTTTTGATAAGAGGGATGGCACTCCTGAAAGACACTAAATGCCTTCCATTTTGTATGCCTTCTGTGGGAGACAAAGACAGTGCTATTTTTCAGAATAGGCTATTTTTCTTTCTGTCAGGTTTGTGCAGGCATTCTCAAAATGGCCCCTTTTAGCTTCCTGTGTGCTCACTGGTACTGATAGGTTCTGAATGTTCTTTGCCAGCACATTGAAGAGCCTGTGTTATTTTTCTGTACAGAAAAATGGTTTTGCAACAGCTCTAAGGTGAAGCTTCCTTTATTCTTGAGGTTTTTTTACACACTACAAAAGTGCTGCTCCTATTGGATGCACATATGGATTTAGGGATGCAATTGTCTGTGCAGCTGATAAGATCATTTCAAGATCTGTGGAGATGAAAGGATGAACTATGATGTTACAGTTATCCCTCAAAAATAGGACTTGATACTGCCCTGCTTACTCTTTTGTCTTCTCAGCATATCTGAAATAGATCACAGGACTTCTACCTGGGCCATGGATAAAATGTTACTTTTTCCCATTCTTTTTATGATCTTTCCAGCATAATTAATGCTATTGTGGTGATTTGACCTTTGCTGGAGGCCATGCACCCACCAAAGCCACTGTACCCCCGACTCTGAACTGGATAAGGGGGGAGAAAATATAACAAGTGGCTGATGAGTTGAGATAAGGACTGGGAGAGATCACTTCCCAGTTACTGTCACAGGCAAAACTCAGGGAAATTAGTTCAATTTATTACCAATCAAAATCAGAGCAGATAATGAGAAGTAAAACAAGTCTCAAAAGCACCTTCCTCCTACCCCTCCCTTCTTGGTCTTAACTTCATTCCTGCTTCTCTGTCTCCTCTCTCTTATTGGTTCAGGGAGATGGAGCATGGGGGTTATCATTCACTTCATCTTACATTGTTTCTGCCTCTGCTTTCTCCTCAGGAAAAAGAGTTCCTCCCCTTCTCCAGCACGTGATCCCTCCCTCCCATGGGAGGCAATCCTTCATTAACTCCTCCAGCATGAGTCCTCCCCATGGGCTGCAGTCCTTCATGAACTGCTCCAGTGTGGGTTCCTGGCTGTGCTCCCTCAGGAACAGGCTGCTCCAGCATGGGCTCCTCTCTCCCTGGCTCTGCAGGTCCCCCTGCTCCTGCATGGGCTTCCCACGGAGTCACAACCTTCTTTTGGGCATCTGCCTGCTCTGTCGTGGGTTCCTCCAGAGGCTGCAGGTGGATCTCTGCTCCTCCATGGGCTGCAAGGGAATCTCAGCTCTGGCACCTCCTGCCCCTCCTGCACTGACCCAGGTGTCTGCAGGGATGTTCCTCCCAGATAGTCTCACTCCATTCTTCCATAGGCATTCAACATTTGCATCTGTGCCATAACTTTATTCTCCTTAAGCAGATTATCCCAGCAGCATTCCTACCATCTGATGTGCTTGGCCTTGGCCAGCTGGCTGGCATTAGAACTGTTAGACATGGGGAAGCTTCTCAAAGAAGCCATCCTTGTACTGCCCCACACCCTGCTACCAAAACATTCTACACAAACCTTCAGGAAAGGACCAAGCAGTTTTGTTGTATTTAATTGGCACTGGGAGATGGGAGGTGCAAACAAAAAAAATTCTTTTAGTAGAATCTTAAGCTAATGTGGAGGAAGACAGAGGTGGGATGATTTGGAAGTGCTGCTCTGGTCTTAAGAAGCTAAGAATGAGATTTACAAGATTACTCAGTACTTTATTCTTCATATTGAAGTCAAGTGTGGGAGGAGACATGGTATGAGGCGTTTGGCATCTCCTGTTAATGCAGATGAAGTGTTCTGGATAGCATAGCAGAAATACAGCTCTGTGGATGAAATCTTGCTTCCCATTGACACATACTGTCACCCACACTTCAGAAAGAGCATCCTAAGGGAAGCAATTGACTACTCAAATTCCAAAATACGTAATATACACAGCATATATCAACATAGAGACAAAACTGTGGGACAACTAGGAGTCTGTATGAATATGTTTGGTGCCTTTTTGGTGACCTGAATTATAAATGTTATGAAATCAGGAGCTCCTGAAAAGAAAGAAATGCTCCAATGAAGACCTGACAAAATGATGTTTTTTAATAGTCCAAATTTGTGTTGCATAGTTGAGGAGCTAAATTCCTGTCTTTTCATCCTCAGAATAAGACACACTATGATGGCTTTTATACCTGAAGCATGGGGAGGTTTGAAGAGTGCCTCCTTGTCAGGTGTGCCTCCCACACATGCAGCATACCTGCACCTGCTTCCATGCAGCCTCAGATCATCATCATCTCTGCAGCACTTGCTGGAGTACAGAATGAAAATCCCTAGGCTGTCTGTGATCCCACTCTGGAGCCAGAAGTAAAAATGCTCTGCTGATGCATGACCCAAAATGGTGTTTGCTTGCCAGCTTGGTGACCTGTTGAATAATGTCAGCTCTCGCTACAATGACTCAACATGAGGCTGTGTGATGTGAGGTGTAGTGGAGCCTTGGGATGCATGAGTCCATGAGAGGTTTGTTTCTCTGGGTTGTTTTGTAGAGTGAAGCTCAGGATTGCTGACAAGTGGTGCAAAATCCTCCCGGAAGAATTGCAAAGCTCATCACCAGCATGTGCTTTTTTCGTGCCACCTTCTCCAACAGAGAGCCGTAACAACTTGTGCATATCTGCTTATCTATCTAGACAAAACATTGCTCAGTGCATGTTTCCTCCCTGGGAAGAGGATGAGAAGGCAAGCTGTTGCATCTTTTTAGTTTACTATTTAAGGCTGTGTATCCATGTTGATGAGCGCAGTATAGGAGCCCAGATAGACTAGACCCAGGACTATTACCACTTTCTACTCAAATTGTTCAATTTTTGTGTTCTGTGTGATAGCTAGGGAGAAGGAGAGCTTGAAACTGTTGCTCTTGGGACATTTTAGTACCCTAAGCATGCCTGTAACATGAAGGGACTGCAGTTACAGAGGTAGCAGAGTACTGAACTGGAAACAATGATATTTAATTGTGCTGAGTTTCCATTAGGGCCCATAATGGTGTAGCCCTGAGTTGAAATAAGGCTCTGATACAGAGACAAAATTGGTCCTGTTTGTGGATGTCCACACTCTTATCTCTACAAGTATTTATTTCAAGGGTTAATTAGAGGGTCTGAGTGATAGAGTTGCATTCTGAGGAAGCCAAACTGTGCAAGCATAGCCTTTTTAAATGCACGAAAGAAAGCAAAGTGCTTATACTTGGCATAATACCCTTGGGGCTTGTATCAGGTTTGTGGCTGAAGATGATTGTTGAGACTGGTCTTGATATCATGTACTTTGCTCAGGAAAAGAATGTCTTTGAAATGAATGTGTTAGTGGCTTTCCTAAATGATTTTTTTTTTTTTTTTGTGAAGGCTCCGGGGCATAAGATTTGAGTCACTTAGTAAAGCAGGCTATCCCCAAATGAATGACATGAAAACATTCCCATTTGAACCTGGCAGGAAGCCAGCAAATCACCCCTCTGCTTCAAGGTGCAAACCTTCCCATTCACCAGAGCAGAAAGCAGATCTAATACCTACAGAATACCAGGCCAGTCACTGAGGAGACATTAGAAACACACAGTGGTATTAGCATAATGACTGAAGAAGTACTCTAGAGTTTATTAATTTAAGAAAAGAAATATCCTTCCTTTTTTTTCAACAATAGCAGTGTGGCAGCACCAATTCAGATTGTAGTGGTATGAATAGCAAATGCTTTCAAAAGTGTGTGATATCAGAATATGCTTGTTTCTTTTCATTGTCAGAGTCACTTTTTTATTGAAGAGTGTTTGTCTGGTTCTTAAATTATTGCTAATCTTTGATTATAAATTCAGACATATTTAAGTATATGTTGTAGTTAAAGTGTAAAGGCACAAAAATTATAATTAGGGTTTGAAAGAGGACAGTTGGTTATCCTGTTTCAGAGAGTTCAAGCCTGTACATTCTGCTCTGCATTGCTGCACCACTGACAGCTCTTGCTGCCTGTGCAAGGCTGATTCATGAGCAGTCTAAGCCTTTATCTCTTTAACTGTGCAATTACAGAGCTGCTTTGTGGGTTTCCATTTTCAGTGTTAAAGGGAGCTTGCAGCCTGGGATTAATTTGGGACAACCAACTCCACTGAAAGTCAACTTGTGGTCTGTTTACAAAAGCTCAAGGCAGCTCCAAAATTATCACCAGGCACTTGAAAATGTTCAGTGAAGAAAACAGCATAAGAAAGAAATCTATTCTTTATTTTTAAAAACATTAAATTGTATCTAATATTCAGTGCTAATCAGATGGACCCTCTGTAAGAGGGTTAAGAGGAAAGGAGAAAAGACAAAATCAAACAAAAGAAGCTTTGAATTGAGTCCTGATTGAAGATGGCAATTACTAATTATGTGTGGGTGAATTACAAGTTAATATTCAATGTCTCTGCCCTCTGAGGGTCTGCATTCACTCAAGAGCTGTAATTTCACACCATATTTAATATTTTGTTTTGAAGCAAACACTGCTCCAAGGGCCCTGGCTGCCCTGAGAAATGGCATATCCTTTTACTTGATGTTTCACAGGCCAAAAGGAAAAAAGACATTGCCTAACAACACATCTTGTGGTTAAGACCTGTGAGCATTAGGAGAGCCGTTGTGTATTTGACTTAGTAGTGGGAGTATGATCTAGATGTGGACAAAGGCATAACCAGTCTTGTACTGGGAATTAAGAGTGCCTCCCCATTGTTAGTAGACACATAGCAGTTTGTAGTGAGTGTAGGACCCTGGCAGTCAGACCCTACAGATGGTACAGTAGCTCTCATGTACTTCCCATATGCTTACTTTATCTGGCAGTGCCTTACTGCTTCTTGTGGCTCCTAGCAATTCCTCTTTGCTGTCTTTCCAGAGCAGAGAGCCCAAGGATTTTTTTTTCTTGCTCCCGTCTAAGTGAGGCTCACACCTAATTCAGAGTGGTATCAGCTGAGGTATCCTGAGCTGCCTTTTCCTAGAAGCTCTGTTTCATATGAGCTGTTATGGACTACAGACTTGGTGAGAGGATCAGGTAAATTACCTTTTCTTTTACTAGAAAGAAAGGGTTAGGTATATTATAAAGCAGTCAGTATCAGTGTGTAGGGCCCCAGGTATGAGAGGAGTGCTGTCTGGAACATCTGATTTCTTCCAGAAAGGAAGGGTTTAGTGATAGATCAAATGTAGTCCCCCAGACTCACCCTTCAGTAAAACAAAATCCCTGGTGTCAGGCTGCATCCTTCCCCTTCCAGAGATGACTTCATAGGCCAGCATCCTGCCTTTTAAAACTGTATTTTGCAAATTCTTATGATTATTTGAAACAAAAATGACGGTATGGAAGCAGGGGACTTTGAGAGGATTGTGAGTTTTACTTTTCTCTTTCCCATATTTCTTTTCCTCTGCAGTTATCATTTTTTCATGAACTATTTCTTGAGCTACACTACAGTGAGCTACTCTGTGAGGTGGGCAGTAGAAGTAGATATAGAAAGACATTTTAATGCTATTACACTTCACCCTCTGAGACTGGATTTTGTCTTTGTGTTTCAGGTCTGTAGAACACAAGCACATTTGTAGAGATTTGCACTAGAATCACTAAAAAGTAAGACTGAACGTTAACTAGTGTTAATGGTAACTAATCTCTCTGAGAGATCCTTTCTCATAGGGAAGAACAGGCTTACTTTATTCAGAATCATTAATTCTGTTAAATAAAACACAGTCTTTATTTAGCTTCTTACAAGCCCTCAGTTTGTCTGCTAACAGTAGCGGTGGCTTAAACGTTAGTCTGAAAATTGTTCTTATAGCCAAAGTTAGTTTCAGAAGTGGTTTTTCAGAAATGGATTTAATAAATCAGGAAACTTCTGGGCATTTTCTTTTTTCATGTTTTATAAAATGTACTGTCCAGAATTGTAATCAAAGAAAAATACCACCTTGGTAATTTAATTAAATGTTTAGTTCCAAATGTACAACTCAACCTAAGGGTAATCTGAACCCTCTGTAATCATGATAAGCATGTTTCCCACCATTGCTAGTAGAAACCCTTTTCTGAACAAGAATTTAACAGGAAGTAGGAGATGTTGCCTCTTGTTAGGCTTGAGTTTTATGGAAGCTTCAATAAAATGCCTAGGATTTTCTCTTCATCTTATTTCGTGATAAAAGTTGGAGCTGGTGGACATTTCCACTGCAGCAACTCAGCTGAAGATGCCCTTAGGAACTGGAATCTATCCAGATGATATTTTCACTCATCATTGTGGCACTTCCCTGTGGCAGCCAGACAATTATGACACAGTAGCTGTTGGACTGTTGAAAAAAACTACAGCAACTTGAAAGCTCTTCTAAATCACAGCAAAGAGCCTTGTGCATACCCTGAAATTCGCAGAACATATCAGCAAGCACGTAACATGGGTGACTGATTGGGAATCAAATGAGGTTTGCAGCTTGTTTGATGGCCAGTCTCCTTTTGCTGGAGAAGAGGGGGAGGCAGTTTTTCTTGCAGTCTGATATTTCTCTTCTCCATCCCTCTCTAGCAGCTTGCAGGCTTGCTTTTATATGTGACCCCACAGTACCATAATAATGGTCCTGGGTGAACATGAACATTTTTTCTGCCTTCACCTCTCTTTCTCTCCTCCCACCCATCCCAGATGAAGTGGCAGGTGGACTGAGTGGGAGCAGTGTGAACTCAGTGCAGAGAAAACGTGTGACTCAGCAGTTCAGCAGGGAGCTGCTGAGCGGAAAGGCAGCTATTCTCCTTGCACGCTCTGGCATCAGGTTGCTGTTCCCCCAGGGATGAGAAGAGGCTCGTTATGGATGGAGATGTGCAGTTCCCCCCACCCAGCAGGGCAAAGTGTCTGTGTATTCTTTTCAGCAGAACTTATTTCAAGTAGAGAGGAAAGTTGCTTCCAAGTTTGTTAGAAATGTGGCCAGTGAAAGGGAAGAAGCATCGGGCTGGAAGTACGTAGACCTCTATTATCTGCCTGACTGCACGACTTTCCCTCTTCCTTTATTTTTCTCTTGGTGTGTCTTTCCCTTTTTGTAATTGGGATTTGGCATAAGCAGCAGCCAGACTCCACCAGCTGAGCTTGGAAAGTGCAAGTGTACAGTACTTTTCCTGGCAAGTAGGTGATACCCCTTTTCCTCTGCACTGTCAAAGAACTCCACAGAAAACACTTGCCTTCCTCAGAAGGAGGCTTCTGGCTTTCCCCATGCCACCTGTCTCCCAGGGACAAGTAAGCCCAAAGAAAAGTTGATAATTGTGGGTTATCCTCTGTCACACAAGGTTAAATTAACCATCTCACTGTTAGGGAAGGGCCATTACAGTGCCTATCTAAGCAGTTCGATAATGATGAAAAAGTTGTGGTGTTGTATTACCAATTATGTTTGTCTTTCAGAATGGAGGACTGAAGTAGATTTTTCTACATAGAGTAATCAATAACAGGTAGACATTTTATATCAGTGATTGTACTTACTAAAGCTCAATTTAAAGCTGTAGTGTGCATCATTGTCACTGAATTTCCCCAACCACACACACAAAAAAGGCAAGCTGTGAGGTGGTGTTCTCTTGAATCTGCAGAGAGCCTGAAACAGTGTCACTGGAGAGCTGTTGAGGAGCTGAGTTCCCTTGATGGGCATATCAACCTATGAATCGGTGTGAATGAAATACAAATACTTCCAGTGTGATCTTTCTAGCAAAAATACTCAACTTGCTGAAATAGAATCCTTGAATGTTAGAAACTTCAGTTGTTCCCCACACAGCTATGAATACCTACGGACTGGCTCAGCTTGTTCTTACAGTCCAGGCTAGATACACTTAAGGCAAACTAAAAGCATTAGAAATTGTAAGCTGAAATTCATCTCAGATTAAGTAACACACCTGTGTTGCTGCTGTGTAGGCTCAGTCTGGTGAAGAGTCTTCCATTCCTCTGTAATGTGTCAAGGTGGGTAGTTCCAGTTTCTTGGACCTCTTACTTAACTTGATGGTATGTCAGGCTTATTTCTTCATGAGTTCTGTTACAGAGAAGAGTTTGAAACTTGCAGTCCTACAAAGGACCATGGGATGGATCTAGCTGGCTTCCAGTTAGATACCAAAGGTATTTCAGTGTTGCTTTGGTGCCTTGGTGCCATTACTTAGGGGTAAAGGTAGTGGGATCCATAGGTCTGCCTGGCTTGTTCCTTGTGTTTGAATTAAACTGTCTTATACTTTCTGAAGTAGCTCTCAATGTGGTTTTGCATTACAAATGCAAGATCTACCAACCACAAGCTCTTGGCGGCTAAAACTTGGACTTTATCCAAAATGGAATTGGAGGTACTGAGGAGATTGAATTGTTGTAAATCCCCTCTCTATCTCCAGTCAGTCAGTAGTAGGTAGCTGTGGGGTGCACCTGGGGAGGTTTTTCTTTGCAGTTTTTAATCTGGGTACTTTTGGGGCCTAGATGTTCTCCTCCTGAGCAGCAATTTACGCAGCCATTTGGAAAACATAAATGTATTGAACTCTTGTAAACAAAGCAGGTCAGGAATCAAGCAGAGTAGCAGTTGTCATGACCAGAAAGGTAAAAAAAAAAAAAAAAAAGAATAATGGGAAAGCTAGTATCCCCAGTTTTCACCACAGATTATTATATCTTTAGTGTACATTTTCAACATAACTTATCAGATGAGTCAGGAATGCAGACAGAATCAAGAAGTAGACTTCCTTTGGTGGTGATTTTTATCTGTCTGTGAACAGTAGTGATGTCATGTTTACTGCTTAATAAATTAGGTGGTTGGTCATAAAGTAGTTCAGTAGAAGTTTCAGAGTTAAAAAATAGTGACTCGATGGTTGGTTTCCTGCAGAGTGAAGAATGTAAGTACACAAGTTGTGTTTGCCATGCAAGTATGAGAGGTCCCCTTCCTCTTACCCACTTCTTCCCATACCACCACAGTGCAAAAGAAAGCTAATTATTCAGTTTCCATCTTTATCATGCTGCAGTGGTAACCAAAAAAGAGATTGTTTTCTTATCCAATACCTATCTCCTAAAGCTCTGTTCTTTGGATAGATAGGCTTTTTACCCTCCAGCACAAGCTGCCTCTTGCTCATGTGCACTCTGAGGTAGCTCATTCAGGTTTGATGTTTGTCTTCCCAGCACTTGGACTGGCCTGCAATCAGGATGCCTTAGAGTGTGTGTATTTAACAAGGTCTTGACCATATCTGTGAACTACAATGCCCAGGGCTGTGTCCTGTGTGTGCTGCTGAGGTGCATGTTAAAACTCTTTTTAGCAGTGGACTGAGACCCATCTCAATAGAATACTTTCATCTACTGTTCTTTCATCAATAGCAGTTCTCCATAGCAGTTAGATGGAAATTAGAGGCTGGGATTTCATTAGGCAGCTGCATTTGGACATCTGAAGATGCAGAAGCCATAAACAGACTTATCCCTCTGGTCTGAAATGCTGGTAATCCTGATGGGCATGAGGTATTGCTGGCATACCTCATACTTTGTTGTGCTTCCACTCTGTGGTCCATTCCTACAAATTCTCACCACACGTGGCCGTCATGAAGATATGGACAGGTTCTGAGGGAAATGTACCTCAGTACACCTAAAACAATTAGGGACAATGCAACCTAGCTGCTGTGGTGTGGTGGCTACTGCAGCTTGAGAACAGGTGAGGCCCTATTTGCCCTCCTGTCTTGTGTGTCTTGGAAGGTAAAACCCCCAATCCACCACTAACAAAATTTGTTTTTCCTGATGAAGAGGCAGTACTATCCAATCCAGAAGCATCATTCCTACAGGGACAGTGTGATGGATGTACATAAATGTCTAATAACTGTATGAGTACTGTCTTTTTATTGCTGGGATGCATTTTCTTTCTGCTATAAAAACAGTTTTGCTGAGGAACAAGTCTTTCTCTCAAAAATACATTGTTAAATTAAGTCTGCCAATGGAGCGGTGCCAATTCCTTGAGCATTAGTACCCGTGTACAAGTTCCTTTTAAAATGTTAACTTCATTAGGAAATACAGCCAGGATGTGAGGTTCTGAGGGGTTGTTTTCTGTTTTGTTTTTCTCTGAAGGCTTTAAGTATGATTCAGTCGAGTTACAGAGCTGCTAATGCTTCACCCACAGCAGGATTTGATGGGATCGTGGCATGTTTGTTACTGTAAGGCTTTGTTGACTTACTTGTTATTGCTACAGTGCCTTTTAGTATTTCAGCTAAGACTAGTACTCTAAGCACTTGTTTTTCTGAGAGTTATATAGGTGTTCTTCCTTCTTCTGCCTGTTATGTACCCACATATGAAGTCAGAAAAAAAAAGATAGATACAGGGGGTTAAAATGGGCATTGCCAGAGTTACAATGCCAGCTTTTACCTCCTGAGTGAAGGAAGATGTTTCCCTATATAAATTATTCTGTAATATGATAATATGTAGTGCTGTGCCTTGTATTTTTGGCAGCTTGTTTTGGTAGCAATGTTTAAGGAAAGAATGCAGGATGAATAGATCCCTGGCATGATCCAGAAAGTGCTTTTCCCTGAACAGCAAGGATGAGTTTAAGTTTATGGTGGTGTTTTGAAATTTCAACTTGTTTTCACAAGCCATATGGCTGCTACAGATGTCAGAGACCTTTTAATTCCTCTGCCAAAGGCTTTTTTTTTCCTAACAAGTGTAGTCTTGTGCCAAAGCAGAAGTACTCATGGAGCTTGCATCCCCATCTCTGTGATGCAGGAAATGAGGCAGCTATCACACGGATGCTACATTTCACTGCCAGTCAAATCACGAGCAGGGGAGAGGCTCTGTTCATTCCTGCAGGCAGTGATCCTTGCCAGCTCTCTCAAGACCTTCTCATTCACCTTGACACAAGAAAGCTTCACTGGTGTTTCACATCTGCAACTGAAAGAATCCTGAGCCCATTAGGGCAAACCATACAGGAGTATTGGATTGCAAGATGATGTGTGAGTGCTAATTGAATTATTGTTTAAAGTTGGCATAGTTAAATAAATACAGAACCTGAGGAGGGTATCATTCTATTTGTTAGAATCTAATCTTTGGCATTTATAGGAGAAAATTTTTGAGTGGACTTAAGTTAACATTAGACCTTCTCTTTGTATAACCAAGGCATGTATCTCTTTATTTATATGTATGGATTCAACCAGTATTTCATTATTTTAGTTCTTACAACTTTTTCCTTCTGTTGTGCTAGTGAAAATACCTCTTGATAAAAATGTCAGTTCTGCAGAGCTGGAGTCCTGGGCTGCCGGGTCCACAGGCCAGGTCTCTCTCTACCTTATGCAGTGAAAATAATTGAAAGTAAGAGTGGTCTATTGTCCTTCACAAAGGGCAGTTGTAAGAAGGAGAACGTGACCCCTTCAGTTGTATGGGGGTCACTAGACAACGCTGGAATTCCAGGAGTTGGATTTCTAGGCTGTGGAGAGGCACAGATCCCCATGGTTACAAAGTGCCCTAACTTTGACATCTTTGTTGTAAAAGATGCAGTTAAGTGGCCTTCATGTTGTTGTATTGTAGTCAGGTGTTTGTTTCCAACCAGAAATGACCTTGTAAAATCTCAGGCTGCTACAAGCATGAAACAAAGAAATGCTATTTACCTGCTACATAAGGCAGCACTCTTAGTTTAAAAAAAGTTCTGAAATATGAAATATTATGATTTATAAAAACCAGCTGAAAGCTGAGCATGAAATCTGCATTCCTTGGCTCCTTGCATTCCTTGGTCTGGTTGTCTTCCCAATGTTGCTTTAGTTTTGCACTGTGTATATTTTATCTTGAGATTTGGGAAGGAATATGCAAGATAGGAAATCATCAGAACCTGAAAAACAGTAAATATGTTCATTAATCATTCTTAGGGACAGAGGTGCATTATTTAATGCAGATAAAGGAAAAGTAGAACTTAAATTATGTTTAGTGAAAATGGAGGGTTAGAGACTTCATGAGCAAACAAGAATAGACTATAAGAAAGTAGATATTTTTCAAGCTTTAGATCTCAACCATAGGTGCACGTCTCTCTGCAAAGGTAACAAAATTAGTTTCTGACACAAAGATTCTGTCCCTGCTAAATTTCAAATTCTGGTTCCAAAACACAGAACATAAACATCCCACAAAAATAGCAGGAAAAATTGGCAATTATTAGCAAGTATTTTCCTCTCTATTCTTGTTTGAATCTAGTGAGACGTGAAGCAGCTTAGAAGCTTGAAGCTTTTCAGCTTTAAGGACTGAGAAGTAGACTTCTTCTGATGTCTAGCATCGGAAAAAAAAAAATCATTAAAAGATGAATTCTTACTATGGCCAGACCCAAGATATATTTCATTTTATGATAAGAGCTGTGGCTAGTTAATGGGTGCTTATCTGACTTAGAGTTACAAGTGTGAGACAAAGAGAAATGTTTGCTGAGAGGAAGATTTTGTGGAAACCTGACCTCAAGAAACCGGGTAAGGGCCAATGGTGGGGCCTTTCCCTGGGACACAAGAGGCTGATTTAGGCTTAAGTCTACAGAGTTTTACACAGGGCAGCCTTGGGGCATTTCTCATGTCCAAAGATGTAAGTCAGTAATGCTTACACTCAATGATTCTGATCTTTCACTCCTCACTTGTAAATTAATTTATATCTAAATAGACTCTATTCAAAATACTGTTACTGAGGGAATAACCATGCCAGTGGTTATTTCCACTGAACAAAACAGCACTGCAACATTATTAAATAGCTCTTGAGTATGAATTCATCCAAGAAGTGGGTTATTGGAATAAAGTCTATTTTATTAGTGCCTTAGGACATTCAGCCAAAACCCAGAGTCCCTGAGTACTATTCAGACACATCAGATGAAACAGTCTCTACCTCAGAAATCTATAATTGGATTAGACAAAGCAGACAAATAAAAGAAATAGAAAAATTGACACAGGAAGGGTCAAAATGGGTTCTTTGCCATCACATAGCTGGGAAGTGTGTAGCTAGGCAATAGCACAGGTACTTTTTTTAAAAAGTAAAAATGAAAAAGTGCAGCAATGTAAATGAGAATTTGTTAACAACAAAGCCCAGAATCTGCACCTCCGGAAAGAAAGGGAAAATAATTTATCCACCCACACTCACTTTTTTCTGATGAAGGCAGGTGAATAAAGCTGCACTAATAGAGTGTGACGCTCACAAGCCTGAGCTGCGCTTGCTGAGGCAGAACGGAAAGGTAACCATCGTCTCCAGGAAAACAATAGCCCTGCAGCCCCCGCCGTGCCGGCAGGGTCACATCCCATTCATCCCCTGCACGTGTCGTTTTCACGCAAAGGTTGTTCCCGTCCAGCTGGGATGGAGTCAGTGGATGAAGCTGAAGGACGGCAAGGAGAGCGGAGCGGGAAGGAGCAGTCCCTGAAAGCCTCCCAGAAAACAACAGGGCTCGGTTGGCCTCCCCCGTGGAATGGATTGATACCTGGAGACAGCATGTATCTGTTTGTCCTCTCACAGATACTGGTAAGGCAGCTTGCATAGCTTTGAAATGCTGGGACCCTTATTTTAGGCCGTGCTGGCTGGGGAGGTTTCCTCACTCATTGTAGATGTAGCAGTGGGAATGGGTGTAGTCCTCACTTCTGCAGCCACCTCTCACAGCTTTGCCTTGAAGCAGCCCTTGCCTTTTCATGTCCCACACTCGTGTCCCGTTTCCTGCCATACTGCAAATGCCTCCTTTGCCAAATCACCAATATCCCACAAAATCCTTTTTCCATAGCTGATATGTATGGGGGTAAAGACCCATGTTGGTTACAAGTGGACTGGGAGGTGTGCTGTTTAAAGTTGTGATGTGGGATGAGCTTACATCTCTCTGTGAGTGCGTTAAAGTCATTGCTGTTGTAGTTTATGTTAACTGTGGCATGTGCAGCACCCTTGAGTGTTTTAAATGAAAAGTTTCCATGTGTGTATGTTTGTGTGTGTGTGTATTTATAGTGATACCTATGTGAAACATGGCTGTTTGTGAGAGCTTTGAGAGAGGCCTTAAGAGCCTTTCAATAACATCCTAAGATCATGGAATTACTAGTTTTGATCTAATAGTAGTAATCCTGAAAGTTCAGAAGCCAGAGGAACATGTTGCTCTTCCAGTGTTGCTCCACTTGCTGTTTCTGGGGAGCCCTTTTGCTAGTGAGGGTTGGAGGGAGCCTGTGTAACTCAGTGATGCACATCTAGTTAATAGTGGCTGAGCTTGGAGCCTTCAGCCTTTTTATTCTGTTAAGCTACAGCCTAGAAAATACCTGACTTCTTAAATCCAAAGCAATAATCAACGTTAAATCAATGCTAACTAAATTAGTTAATTATGCAGTCTTGAAATGAAAATGAATGTGTGCATAATGAGAGATGCTAATTGCATCTTTTCTGATTGATTGCACAGCTTCTCGGCATGATGCTGTGGTACAGCACTTACGGGACCATCCCAGCAGCTCAGAATGCCTTCGACCTGCTCTCCTACTTGCTTACCCCATTTAAACAGGCTTTTTCAGATCAAGGGGAGGTAAGTCAGTCCCTGTGCTCCCCTTTGGTTAAAGAGTTAATGTCAGTAGCCTTGAGTGGTCTTTCTAATATCTCTTCTGATAAGTATAATATGTGTGTATTTCACATGTATGTCGTGAAATGGTAGAAGAGTTTCCTGAAAGCACATGAATATTTTATCTTTGAGATATTGGGCTAAATTTTAATGATGACTGTGATGTTAGGTCAGTACAGCAGATTTTTTATTATGTGCAAATTATTGCAAATGAAACAAAGCAATAAGAAGTCATCTCATTAAGGTTTAGCCCCCAGTAAAGGGAGAACTGGAACTTAATTTCTTAGGATGACTAGAAGCTTAATTTCTGGAAGAATGGATCAACCCATATAAAAGGTGCAAACTGCAACATAGTCTCAAAAATTCTTTTTTGTTGAGTGTTTAGAACATATCTGTGTGCAGGAAATGTATTTCAAGTGTACTAGGTGCACAGATTCAATTATATCTACAGAGCTACCCCGGTAAAATTGCCTAGCTTCTCACCATGACATGATGACATGTATACCAGAATGATTCATCTGATAAATTACTGGTAATTATACCCAGTGCAGATTTTTCTAGCGTGGACAGAACCTTAATTAAGTGGTGAAGAGCTACTTTCAAAAATCTGATGAAATATATTTGCTATCAGAATGCTTAGATTCATTGTACATAATCTTTGAGGCAGAGGCTTTGCAGTGCTAATAGAAAATCTGATTCAGTGCCTTTTGTGATTGGAGTACAGTGGAGACTGTTTTCTGTTTTCTCAGTGTTTATGAGCTGCATGTCACCTGCTCTTTTGGGGTTTTTTGAAAGAAGCACTTTTTCTTCTGCAGTTGGCTTTATTATGCACAGAGCTCTTCACAGACTGTTGCCTGTCTTATTTGCAGTGGCTCAATCATTAACAAATTGTTGTTCCTTACAGAAAAACTGATTTGTATAATTTTGACTTGCAATAATTGTCCTTCACAGAGGAAAGTGATTCCTAGAATGCATCACAAGAACACCCCATGTATGACTCTGTACAGATGTTCATGCATATGTTTGAGGACTGTTTATTATAACACTATTTATTGTGCAAATTTACACTTGAAAACAGTATAGTCAAAGAAATCTTCTCATGGTAAAATAAGCAAATGGAAGCGCTTAACTCCAAATTTCTCATTAGCTGTACTAGCGGAGAAAAACAGAGTGAAATTCCTTGCTCACTGAAGCCCATTAGAACTGAATTTTGCACCTACTACAGAGACCAGGCTGAACTATAGACTACTATAAAATGACTAAGACATCAGAATTAGTTCCACTGCCCGTGGTGTGAATTAACCTGATGGTGTTTCACTGAATGCATAGAAAGCACAGAAAACTCCTCTGTGGCTGGATTCTATCTAAGGACCCCCTAACCCAGGAACAGTACTAAACTTTGTTTAAAGCCCTTTACCACAGTTTAAAAATCACACTGACTGTAGCAATGAAGTGTTGGTCCAGTCTGCAAAACTGAGTTGTGGATTCAGATCTCAACTTTGGCAAAGGGGGGAGGGTAGGAAGCAGAATTCCTGTTTGCCTTCACAGTGAAATCTGGGATTTAGACCTTCTGAGATGCTGGGGCTTAGAGATGGTTTCAGTTTGTCTTCTCCAAAGCCTGGCATTTGTTTTTGGTGCTGATGGCAGCTTTTCCACAGGTGAGTATGATATCAGTAAATCTTCATGGGAAACAATACACACTTGGCCAAGAACATGCATGCAGACACTGAACTGTGCCCCTGAATACTTCATCAATCATTGTCTATTCTGTTGTTCCACAGAGCCTGACTACAGTTGGGAGTGTTGTGGTATCATACATCCTGCTGTCTTTGGCTTCTCTAGGACTGCTATTTGTAGGATCTCTGGTAAGTTATGATACAGCACAAACTGTATTAGTGTCCTTTTTCAGGGAGTTTTTATAAGATGTCTTATTTAATTAAAGTTGTTGGTGTTGGGCCCAAGTTGATTGTAAAGCATCATTTTTGGGGCTGTTTCTGTATAATTATCTGCTTGCTTTATGTAGAGGAATTAGCCTTACCCAATTTCTTGATGAATTGGGGGTTGCACTGAAGTAGAACGGTATATAAAAATAGTTTTTATATTTTCCATCTACAGATGGGCAAACTATTTCCACTGAAGTAGAATGGATGTGACCATTAAGAGGACCATCATCCATTGATTTCAACGGCAGAAGGAGCTTTTCCAGAGTGCCACTGTTCTTCTGAAATCCTATTAGATGTAGGCCAAGGCCCCAACTGCAGAACAAGCTTAAGTGGCACGACTACAATTAATCCAATTAGCTGTCAGCTGTTGGGGAGCAGCAGTGTGTTGTTTCTCCATGGATTGTGTAACTGGCACAAAGTTGTGTGCTAGATGAGAGAGCTATGGAGAGCTCTGTCTTGTCAGGGAGCTCTAGCTGAATGTGGCTTTTCAAACCCCTCTGTGCTGTTCTTTTAGAGTGGGAGTGCAGCTACTGAATGTGCAGGCAGAGCATCACCTCCTGTCCTTCCAGAGGTGCACCCCAGGTAGTTCAGGAAGTTGAAACTGTGCTGTACACATGCTGTTTGAGTGATGAACAGCATAATGAAATACATCCCAGAATCATGGGACTGTAGGTGGGCAGAGATTGCTAGTCTAACATCCTGCTTGGAGCTGGGCTGTTGCCAACACTTGGTAAAGCCAGCCATGAAATTTTCCACTCAGGTTTTGAAAACCTTCAGGGAGGGAAGATTTATCATCTCTCTGTGTGCCTGTGCCACAACCATGTAGCACTTTTTGGGGAAGAGATATTTCCTCTTGTCTCATCTGAATTTCACAAATGTAAATAGTATCTGGACTGAATTTCTGCAGGTTTGTGGCCGTTGTTCCTTGTGATATCAGCTGATACCACCAAGAAATGTCTGGCTGCATCTCTGGAGCTGCCCTTCAAGTAGTTGCAGGTCACTGTTAAATCACCTCAGCCTCCTCTTTGCCAGGCTTAACAAGCACAATTCCCTCTACATTTTTCCTGCACTCTAGACCCTTGACGTCCTTTGAAACCATCTACTGGGACCACTCCAGTTTTTCCATATCTGTCTTAAACTGGGGGAACTAAATCTGTAGACAATATTCAAGGTGCAGCTCCCTCAGTGCCAAGTAGAGGGTAGTACCTCCTTTGATTTGCTGGCCACACTCCTTGCTAGGAAGTATTGTCACATTATATGCCACAGTTAAGTTCACTCAGAGGCGGCATGGTGGCACAATCTTCTGTTTAATGTGTCAGGAAAATGGACTTTCTAAAAACCCTTCACAAGGCAAAGCAATTATAGTTAATGCCTCCATTATCGTGATCATTGATGTAGGCAAGGAACTTAGTCAGGTTTATGCAATTTTCTGGGATTTTGATGCTGCTGTACCTTATCCAGATTAATTTTGTCCTCAAAAATAAACTTTTGGTAATTCTGTAACTGCAAATATTAAAAAACTAAAGACAACTAAGAATTGTCAAGAACTGTATGAGTTCCAGATAAATTTGCAGCAAAACATTCTGGACTGAAAATATGAATATCAGGGGTGTGATTTTTTTGAATATTCAGCTATTTCTTGGTGGATGAAAACATTTATTACTGACTCATTGTTAGCACAGAAGACAAAGTTAAGTGAAAGCTCTTCATGGCCAAAAATTCTGATCTCTCTTTGGACAGTTTTGTATGTCAACTCCTTGCAAGTGAACATGAATACCACTATAGATTAAAGTAGACTTGGGCCATTTTTGTGTTGGTTAAAATTTGTGTATAGAAAAACATTTTCTAACAGTTTCCATGTTGGCGAGTTTGCACTGGTTTGTATTCCTGTGGTCTGTGCTAAGACTTTCCTAGCTAGAGTAGAGGCACAAATGTCACTCTGTGTCACCCTGTCTGGATAAATTGCTGAGGCACAGAGTATAAGAAGTGTCCTGTGAATTCTGATCTATGGTCCATCTTGCCCAGCATGTTCTCTCTAACATGAACACTAGGAAGGAGAGGCTGTTTAGACAGAGCACATGAGCCTTGTTCCTTCCTGCTTGCCTGTAACCTTTCTCTCAGATGCCTGAGGTCATGCTGCTTTGCAATTTGCAAATTTGAAAACATCTGCTTTTATCAGTATTTGCAGAATAGGGAATAACATAGTAATCAGCAGAACATTGAAAATGGTGCTTGAACCAGGCAGGGTTTCTACAATCCCAACCTGGTGGACAACAGATTGTTGCATGATGACAGTTTTCTTTATTTTCCCCTTTGTCTCAGCTGAGTGATCTCTCTCTCCCTCTCAACATAAAATTGATTTTAAGCCATGTACCTAGAAGAGACCTTGAAGGAATCTTCCTTTGAGAGTGCCTTTTTGACCAAGCCCTTCTTTCCCAATATTGAAATTGATACTGTCCTGCATGACATCCTAATATGCTTTACTGACCTAGGAAGATAAATGTGACCTTTTTAGTGGCACTTTTTAAAATTTAACTGGTCATTTAAAAGCCATGTAAGAAAAGGACAGAAGAGGCTTTTTCTTGTGAGAGTAAGACTTGTTCTTAGTCTCAAAAGGATGCATGACAATTCAGTATAGTTTGTATGGGCAATAGCCTGAGTGATACCACTCCAAGTTCTATGCTAGATGGATGAAGTTGGCCTAAGGTTCCAGATCCTGGAATTCAGAGGTGGGCTTGAAATTTTTAACTGAAATCTATGTGGAGGATTTGAAGTCTACCGATGTGATTTCCAAATAATCTAGTCTTATCACAGCATCTGTGCACACTGATACGATGAGGAAATTTTTTAGATTGGTGCAATTTCAAACCTTTTGTTAATTTGTAATACAAAATTTCATATTGCACTTGTGTCTTGAAACTTCACAGGATTCATTATTTAATGTTCATACCATATTCAAATCAGATAATTAAATTACAACACAGTCTGTGCCCCTGGCCAAAAACTGATATGGGCATTTTGAGCCCCAGGATCAGGTACATCAAAATTGAGGCCTCTTCAGAAAATGATGGGTTTGTGCATAAATTCACATAAATCAGGGTACAGTACCTGATTATTAAGGATGTCCAGCTCAGCTGTATTAACTTAAGACAGCTATATGTAAATTTCAGATGGAAAGCCATTAAATCAGGAGAGGTATGATTTGTAGAATACTGTAGTGGATTTTTGTTTTGTAAACAAGCCTGGGAAGGATAAGGAACTGAACAAAAGGACAGTGGTATCACATTGGCTTGCACATGATGGTCACAAGCACATTCCACTTCCACTGTAACCCTGAGTTAAGCCTGACTAGCTCTGTGGAAACCTCTGTGGCTGAAAGCAGGTTTGAATGGGTAAATGTGAATCCTTGCAACACACACCACAAAGCCACTCCTGCATGGAACATTCCTGTTCTCTTCAGTACTCTCCAATTCTAATCAGACAGCTGGAGTGCTGCCCCAAAGACCCATGCCCTAGGCTATGTGGAAGGGCTGGCTAAAAGCAGAAACTTGTTTACATGTTTGTTTCCTCCAGGTTTGGCACCTCCTCAGAGCCCCTCCAGACCCCCCCTTTCCGCTGCAAGAAGACAGACGGCAGTCCGTGAGCCGGCAGCCCTCCTTCACCTACTCAGAGTGGACAGAGGATAAAAATGAAGATGACTTCCTAGACCTGGACCCCGTGCCAGAGACTCCAGTCTTTGACTGCGTCATGGACATTAAAGCAGAGACAGACCCTGCTACTCTGACGGTTAAATCCGTGGGCTTGCAAGAAAGGTAGGGTACATGTGACTAACAGGGAAAAGTCTGCTCCCAGATTTTCTGGGTTTAGGAGTTCTGTGATGGGTAGGAAGCTTTATTGTCTTTGTGAATGTCACTTTCAAATGTGGTTCTGAAGTCAAGCACCTGCTTTATTTCCTGTCCTGTTTTCAGTCCAGTCATATTTACAAGCATGTTAGTTGAACAGCACACAGTTTCTGGACAGCTGTCAACAAGTGCTGTTCTAAAGCATCATTTCTTCCCATTGAATACATCTATTTGTGTTTGATCAGTGTCTCACCACTCATCAAGACAGCAACTGCATTGCATGAAATCCCCTATGGAGCAGTAAAAGCTCTTATCTCTGAAAGAGATGGGTCTCATTGATATTTGTTTTTTCCCCTGTCACTCGTAATGGAGGACTAGTCTTTTTCTCCAAAAGCAAACCACAGACAAAGTGATAGTCTTTAGTATTTCTCATATTAATGAGTTAATCCAGAAGTAAATGAATTATTCAAATGAACCCAGTAATGAAACTTTGGGGTGAGTTGGTCTCCACTGCTTGAACCATAAGGGCAGCTTGAAAAAAAGCAGTTTCTCGGGCAAATCAGGAGCTTCTCAGAGAGGTTCACAGCTGGGAAAGGGCAGTTTCAAGATTAAAGGAAAATCTTTTTCTGTTTTGTGTCCTTTCAGTTGTTTTAGTGAAATAGAATAAAGTTCTTGATTACAGAATTCCTGCAAAGAAATTCTGCAAAAGTTACGAATGTTACGAATAAAATGAAGTTACTGAGAGGCAAAATGTTACGAATAAAAATGAAGTTACTGAGAGGCCCAGCATAGCAAAGTATCACCTTTATTTCCAAGGTTTCAAGCTTAATTGGAGGGCTAACCATAGTTAATTCTCATCCCTAAAGCTTAAAACAAAGGACAGAGCATAGATTTTAAGAATACAGTGCTGTTTTTCTGAAGCTCCTCAGGATGCAGTAAAAAGGAGTGTTACAGGAGAGCTTTCAATTTGTACTCTTGTGGATTTTGAATGTTTTTTATTACTTTATGGCTTGTTATAACATTGTCCTAAAATTTTATACCTTTTATTGTTTTAGTCTACCTTTATATGAAATCACAATAACCTCTGGGGCTTGTCCCTGAAGCTGCTGCTTTGTTGCTTTTTCATTATAGGCAAGATTGGGCTTGAAATATGTGAGTCATTTGTGTTCTTCACTATCCCTGATTTCATTCCATTTCTCTCACTTTAAAGATGTGACATTTCTCCTCAAGTGACTGCTAGCCTCCATGAAAGATACTCTGTATCAAGAGAATTGGGGAATATTGCTTGGAGAACAATCAATTGGTTAAAGTAATGAATCACAATCAAAAACCTGTCAAATAACTAGAAGTGGGACACTGAAAGCAATTGCTTGAAGTTCTCAAACTAGGTGCAATGCCAACACTTAAGATATAAACTTGTTTTCAACACACATATGTCCTTGAGAAGACAGACATCATTTCAGGTTTGAGCTGTGCCCTGACAAACTTCATTTACATTACACATTGCTCACTTTTCCTTTCTTTGGTGTTGTGTCACCTACCTGTGCCTCTTTGGCATCCGTTCTGCTTTTCTCTTATTTCCCTCTCGTTCTTTAACCACCTATGCAATTAAAAGGGTGGTCAGGAGCTAAATTCAAACACCACTGAATGTTGCTGAAGAAGAAATAATCTTATTTCTTCATGCTGAAGAGCTATTAATGTAGGTAGTCTCTTCTACCTTGAGAGCACCAAAAGCAGTCCTTTTCAAATGCATCTCTTGGGGGAGAATTGTGGTAGCTGTTTAATAGCACAGGAGGGTGAGGTGAAATCCTTTGAAAGGTGTCACTAAAGATTCCATGTCTGCCACTGGTGGCATTTCCCCATGGGTGTGAATCATAGCAGGAGGCAGGCTGCAAGTTCTTTTGGACAAAATCCTGAGTCTGGGAAAGGGCTGTGATCCAAGAGATGACTCCTGTCCTCTCTGTGAGTTGGTCATGCCTGCATGCCTACATGGTTTTATTAGCTCCTGCACACTCCTGCATACACCCTCTAACTAAATTTTTTGAGTCAAGATTCATCAAAAATAGGTTTACTGTATAAATGTATAGAACCTCTACCTAGTAATCATCATATTGTGTGGCTTTATTATTATGTTAAAGATATTTAAATATAGATTCACTGATGACTTTTGAATCTTGCTTTTGTCTATCTTACGTGAGACTATCAGAAGCTCAGAAGTGCTTTAAAATTTTATTCATAGTAAGCATTTTGACTTCTTTGGTTTATTGTGTGGCTAACAAACACAAAAAATTCTATGCTTAAGAGTGTCTTTTTATAATGTGACTGTTCAAGTGTTGGGACTTTCATTTTACCCTTCTTATGATGTACAGTTGTAGAAAGAACATTTTTCAGATAGAAAAATTATTCACTGCAGTTGGTTGGCTTTTTGTGTCTCTATTAAAGTTGAACTGGCAGTTTATCCCAAGATCTTACCCCAGCGATGTTTCAGGGTACAAAATCTTCTGCTCTTGTCCACACAAGAAGCATCACCCATTTTCTTACAGGTAGTGACTAAAATGACCCCATCAGAACCAGCTGGGTGATTTCCTGAGGTTGTTCATCTGTCATTGCTGGCAGTGATGGATATGTTGTAAGCAAACTTTGACTGCTCTGTTTTGCAGGAGAGGTTCAAATGTTTCACTCACACTGGATATGTGCACCCCAGGCTGCTCTGAGCAAGGCTTTGGCTATGTCATGTCCCCACGGGAGCAGTCAGCCCGGGAATACCTCCAGACTGCCTCCAACATCCTGACTGAAGAGGAGCTGCACAAGAAGGCACTGGATCCTTTCATACTCCAGGCAGAGTTCTTTGTGAGTGTCCGACCTCTCTCTTCCAGGAGCATCAATAAAAATGGGATGTTGTCTTTCCACAGAAGACCTTGGTATTATTGTCTGCCAGTCTAAAAGTAGTATACACTCAAACTAAGCTTCTGTCAGTGAAGCATTTAATGCAATTCCCAAATTTGTCATTCCTTTAAATTACAATGTCTGAAAGCTTTCAGTAGTGTTGTCACTTAAAAACTAGAGAATTGATCTGGCAAAACCAACAGCAACAACAACAAGTCTTTGTTTCATAGGATTTTTTTTTAACCGATATTTCCTTTTTAACAACAGCAGCAACAAAAAAAAAAATCGCTAGAATTCAGAAGAAAAGCCTCATTTGCTGTAAGCATAACTTCTTGAAAGGTGTCTGGAGTTGCCCTAGGGATGAAATTAGTCCTAATCCACCCTCTTTGCTGTTGAATACTTAATGTGGAGCTACTTTCCAAATCTAAACGTTCTCTGGTTACCTGAAACACAGTGTGGCTCTGTCATTTAGCAGGAGCTAGAGAAATTATTTTTTCTGGGGTTTTTCTCTGCACAAAAATAATTCACTAGTTGTAAACTACTGAAGTTAATACTGCTATGTCAAATATTCTCTTAAGCATGAAATCTCAGCAGAGCAGAGGAAGATTGTTTTGCAACATTACAGCCTTTTCAGCCTGTTCTCTTCTTGACCTCTAAACATCTGAAAGGAAAGGGCCACTCTGATTATCACTTGCTGTCCTCCCTCCTTGCGCAGTTTCAGGGGTTTTTTTCCCTTTATGAGAACGGGGGGTACTCTGGGCTTCTGTTTTAAAGTAGAACACAAGGTATCTGTGGTCCTTAAGTCCTTTAGTGTTGTACAAGTTGAAGGAAAGAAGCTTTTGTGTAGGCAAAGCCCTGATTCTTTTAAAGTAAAGTATCTATTGCTCCTTTAGGGAAGGAATGTTCACTTGGTGTCTGAGCTGACTGCTGGACTAGTGCACATACAGATTCACAGTCTTTGAGCTATTCTGTAGCTTTCAAGCAAAGAAAATAATGTTAGATGTAGGAAAAAGTACGCTTCATTTGTCTGAGAGATTTTGAATTAGGTTTCCTGGTGTTCATAGAATTATCCAGCAGCCATGCCATCCCAAGCTATTTTTATTGTTTAATGAAAACTGAAAGAGCACAAAATGCCATGCAATCAAAATGTTATTTCTGTAATTAAAATTTGTAAACCAGTAAACCAGTAAATTGTAAACCAGTTCTTTTTTATGAAACAGTTACCACCAGCTAGCTCTTCATCGTGTGCTTTTGCTTTTGTCTAACCTACTTGATTTTCAAAGTCCACATCCCAGATGAAGCAAGCAGTTGTTTCATTTTGCAAGAAAAGTCAAGGAGCACATTAACAGGGCTAAATCCTGAAATTCATACAAGATTTAGAGTTTCTACTCAGACAGCAGTCCTGTCGATTTCACCAAGAATTGGCTTGTACAGTGAATGACTTAAGAACCAAAAACAGCCCATGGAGCTTGGCTCAGGAAGAGTTTGGGCTGACTAAATACCAAGGAACAATTGAGAAAAATATGAAGATTTTGTTCCTATGCAGTTCTCAAAATTGATAGGAAATTTCTTCAACAAAATGTTTTTGTCCTTATTTGCCTCTGGTTAAAGCCAACAGTGTGCTCAGTGCTTTGTAAGAGGTGGAGTGCAGATAGTCTTCTAAGCTTCCAGAGCTGACCTCAAATTGTTCCAGGGAAGGTTTAGATTGGATATTAGGTGAAAATTATTCACTGAAAGGATGAACCACCAGAACAGACTGCCCAAGGAAGTGGTAGAATCACTATTCATCAAAGTGTTTGTAAACATGTGGATGTGGCACTTAGTGACATGGCTTAGCAGTAAACATGGAAGTCCTAGGTGAAAGGTTGGACTCACTGATCTTAGAGGTCATTTTCAGCCTTAATAATTCTCTGTTTCTGTAGTCCATAGCTCTACTCACCTTAAATTTTTACCTCACTTGCCTTACTCAACCCTGATTCCTGTTCCCAGTCTGTGCTGTAGTGGTCTCTCAAATCCAGCATGCAGTGTCTGGGATGACCAGCTCTGCCTCCTGGTTCCTGTGAGCTGTCTCTCTGCTGAGCCTGGTTAACACATCCCTTCTCTTCACCTGCCTTCCTAGTCCAGCTGCTGGAAGGTTCCTGTTTGTTCCCACCTGGCATTAGACCCTGATTGCAGGGGATGAGCAGTGGGGAACTGGAAGCCCCTCCATCTTCCCTGTTCTTTGCATCAGGGATAGGGAGTGCAGGCAATCCCTGAACTCCCCTTTGCTGTCCTTTTCCATGGAGCTTGGCAGCACGATGAGCAAAGCAGTGACGCTCCCACGGCTCCATGAAGTTGGGTCAGCACACCAGCCTGTCATCATGTGTGTCATACTTTGTTGCTGGTGCAAGTCCCCAGCAGATTATTACCTTCCACCTCAGAGAGGAAGCAATGTGAGTCAGAAAGGATGGTCCATCCTCTTGGAGCAGCGTCTTATGTTCCACCTCTTGCATCGCTCTGTGCCTACACTTGCAATTCAGTTCTAATAATATTAGGAGTGAATATGTCATGCGTGTTACTCAATGAATTAGTCACTAGGAGCATTTTCACATGAAGGATTTCAGAAAAGAAAGTGACAGAAAAAGGAAACATCAATCATACTTTGGTGGTAAGTCGCTAGAGGTACTGTACAATATGTCCCAGCTGACTTCATCACTTTGCCTCCCTCGCAGGTAGGACATAATGGGCTTGGGGTTTTTATACCTCCTGTGAATCTAATAATACTACTGACTGTCTCTTATTGTTCGTGGGTTTTTTGTTTTTCTTTTCTTTTAACAGGAAATTCCAATGAACTTTGTTGATCCAAAGGAATATGATATTCCAGGCTTAGTGCGTAAGAATCGCTACAAAACAATTCTCCCAAGTAAGTTTCTGCTTTTTAAGTCACTGAGGCAGAATGGTTTATTCCACATGCTGGAGGGCTTTGCATTTTCCTTTGCAGAGTGCATGAAATGTACTGTCACCACAATATATTGTCCAAAAGCCATGTTTATGGAGCAGCAGCATGGCTTCAAAGCATAAATCAAATTTCCAAAGAGGTAGAGAGCATGAAGAACCGAAATGCTGTTGATCCTCAGGGAAATGTAGGTTTTTTAGTTATTAGAATTGCATCATTTGGTGCTGCTTAAAAGTTGTACCCAAGAACTTGGTTTATTAAGATGTTTGTTATTGATTTCTTTGATTAAATTTCTTTTGAAAGACCAAATTCTAGCAGCATTATTTTCCTGACTGATGTTTTTTCAAATGCAGACTGAGAATATTGGGAACTGGCCTGATGGCATTAAGAGGACACAGAAAATTATTTTTCTTTTCTATTATGCTAGTTTTATTTGTAGGCAGGAGTAGGAGTTTAGAGAAAACAGTTTGGTAAAAGTTTTTACTAGTGTCATCATTTTCCCCTCTCTCATACTTTACGATACTTTGAAAAGTGATGCAATTGGATATCATGCTTTTTTTTGTTCCTCTAAGCTGTTGTTGGAAGGTGGTACCATCACTAGAGTAGTCTTTTGAAAAATCCAAAAGGTTCAATGTCAGGTTAACAAATAGAAATGCAGTAAAGTCAAAAATGTCCTCAGCTACACCTAACAGTCAATGAATCCAGATTGAAAATGGCAAAAAGATTATTTTTATGTCTACAAACTCCAGCAACTGCAGCCTGATGTGTGAGACTATTTTGATGACTTTGTATTCTACCTCAGACCAGAAGTGTAAAAACATTTAACAGCCTTTCACTATTGCTGTGATAATGTTTGGGGTGATTCATTCAAGTATTAATTTGCTGGTTTTGCTGCAATGGGAAGATTGCAAAAGTGGATATTGATTTTAGATGCCCAAGGTGCCAGATCTCTAAGTGATCTGTATATTCTGAATTTGGTATCTCTTCATCTCAGCCATATGGGTATCTGCCAGCAGCCACTGCTGTCTCTTTGACCTCCTCATCTCAGATAACTCAGATAACTCTTTCACTCTCTAAATGTTAACAACATCTCTCTAAATGTTAACAACTTTATAACTGGCCTCGTTATGATCTGAGCTTTTTTCTTCTGAAAGAACTTTTAGCAACTTTGTCCCTGACTGTGGCCACAGGATGGCTTGATATTGCTGAGAAAGGAGAGGGCTGAGTCTCTTATCCCACTGCCTCCATTTGACAGGGCTTGGTGCTGGCAGTAAAGAGGGGTAGAAAGGAGACCTAAACATTCTCTTTACACTTCAAAGCCGAAGATCCCAGAAACCATCAATCTGGTCTGTTTGCGGACAGCATTTCATGCTGCCTCTGTGTTTGTAGTACTGTAAAAATTATTGTGTACTCTGTCCTTAATATGATATTGGGTAAAGCACAATTTTTGCATAAATCTTATTCTGCTTTCTAAGTCAGCTGAAGTTTTTTATGAAAAAAGCACCTGTGGTTTGTTTTTGATATTATCTTGGTCATATACACTGTTGCTGTTTGCTGAGGCCTCTGTCAGGAGGATGTTTCTTGTCAACGGTAACAAACTGGGTAGCACTGGTCAAAGTGGATGAATGTTGTGGGGCCTGTGTCAGGTCCCATTAAAATCAGTGAAACAGCCATTGTCTTCAGTAGGAAATGGACTGAACTTCTTAAGTGGAATAATGTTTTCTTTTGTCATCTTATTAGAACAAGAATAATGCTTCATAAACAGCCTCAATGAAGGAGTCTCAAGTACTGAAGAGACTTAAAATGCAAGAGACTGTTAATATTCTTTAATTTCTCTATAACCATTATATTTGTTAATAGCACACCTTGGAGTGTGGTTCTTTGCAAGATGAAACTGGGAAGGAGTTATTGTCATCTGGCTTGCCTGTGTACAAGAAATGCATGTTTATGTTTTGGTAGAAAAGCTCTTCGCTATCATTTCACAAACAATATTCTAATGTCTTTGAAGCCAGAATGAGTCTGTTGACCTAACAGATTGAGAAATAATTTCCTGTAGCAGAAAACTGCTTTTCCAGAGTCATGCTGAGACACTGACTCAGGACCAATTAAGGCAGGCTTCAGAGAGTGGGTGAAACTGTCAGAAGGCTGCAAATTATCCCAACCATCCTTTCCCTTTTTTAATGGTCTTAACATGGGGGTTTTCTAAGGCCATTCACATCTGCTGTGATGGCCATGAATGCATGTAAATGTCTTGTTCTACTAAGTAATCTTGTGTGTCTCCTTCCTCTGATAAACTATTCCATATCTCCTTACACCTTTCAGATCCTCACAGCAGAGTGTGCCTTACCTCAGCTGATCAGGACGACCCCCTCAGCTCTTACATCAATGCTAACTACATCAGGGTAAGAGCTCCATAGCCCAGTGTGTCTGCCCCAGCCTCTGTCAGCCACTGTTAATGTAAACAGAATTGCAACACACACTGGCCTTTAAAAGCATCCTAGCTGATCTGATTGCTCTTCTCTCCTGCTTACCTTAGCTGAAACCCCAATTTCAAAGTGCACCTGTACAGATTCAGACCAGACAGAAACATACTTCTACAGCTCTTGATGCAAAATTCCTTGTCAACTGGCCTAACCAAGGCACTGGATAATCAGCCTGAATAAGGCTCATGACCTGGCCAGAGTCACCTCAAGTCTGTAGGACACTCTTTGCTGGACTTATGTGAGTCTGTACTGTGCCTTTGCTCCATGTACACCTGTGCAGCAGAGAGATGGAGAGGAGAGCCGGTGCCACACAGTCAGCATTTCATCCAGGATAGCTCTCTGGTTTTTTAACCTTCAAGGTTATGGTGGACATCCCTGTTAAAACTGATCTCTTGTTCTTTTGTTGGCAGGGCTATGGAGGAGAGGAAAAGGTATATATTGCTACTCAGGGACCGATAGTTAATACTGTCACTGACTTCTGGAGAATGGTGTGGCAGGAGCGTTCTCCCATCATTGTCATGATTACCAATATAGAAGAGATGAACGAGGTAATGCTGTTACATCCAGTCTATATTTTTATCTCTGCTCCAGCAGTTATTTTCAGCTTAGACACTAAGCCAGCAAACAGAAGTTAGTTCAGTGGCCTGTGCAATCAGAGCCAGCATTAAATTCTTCAGGCTCAGAGAAGATGTGGGCTTCTCTTTCACTTCAGTTTACTGTGAGTCCTGTTTTGCTGTCTGATTTCTCCTACTGTTGGTTTTGCCATTTTCCTTTCCCAGCTGACCTGAAACCCCTCCTAACCCAGCTCTATTTGCAGGCAGCCTTTGAAGTTCTTTCTGAAGGAATCAAAAGCAATAGTACCCCATAACTGCTAAGGCTGAATATCTTTAATCAGTAGAGTTGCTGCTGCTTTATCTTGCATTTATTATGATTTGATGTCTACATACACATCTCATTGAGGAAGTACCTGATTTCTGTATGATAATGAACAACTAGAACTGACTTGGATATTGAGGACCTTCCCCTGAAAGAGTCAAGGGAATGCTTATGAAATACTGAAATTAAGATGCTGAAATTTTCTATTTGCCACCTACCATAAATTAAACTGTAGTGATGTTTGTGCTAATCCACTTAAATCGAATTCTTCCTTTTTTTTGCAGTTTATAATACTGCAGCCCTCCAGCTGTTCATTACTTAGCTGCTGAAATCTTCCCCCCGCAGCAGAGTTGCCAGAACTTTGTGCCTGGGCTTCAGCTCACAGACAGGTAGCTGAGCTCACATCTGCCTTTACTGGCAGTGTAAGATGTGAGAAAGTGGTCTGGCATGTGTTGGGCTCTGCATCCTCCCCCACCACTAAGCAGCAAGGCTAGGTGGAGATATCCAAATGTTGTTTCTTAAGCTGCAGCACCATTGTATGTCAGGCTTGTCCTTGAGAACAGATTAGTAATTTAGGTTAGAGATTTTTGTTTGGAGAAGAAGTTTTAGATGCTAAGAAGGCAAAGAATATGGGCAAACATCCAGCATACAGACGGAGTTGTAGCTTATCTGCTAGCTGGAAGCTTAGTGCCCATAATCATGCGTGTGCAGAAACCTTTGCTTTTCACAGATATAAAATAAATATGTTCATGTATTTTTTTCAACTTAATTGAATAAAAGATATGAACAAGACTGACACAGAATTATGATGCTTTGCAAGTTAAAAATGGTCATTTATTACATCTGGCTCATTAGAAATGTCCTGTCAAGGACTGCTAAAAACAACGCAAAACATGAAGAGTATGTTGCTGATCTGAATGCTTTGTTTTCACTCAGGTTTTGAATTTGCACCTGCCTGTATCTGAGCAGCAGCACTGAAGCAATAACTTGCTCATTAATCAAAGTTGCCATTTTCTGGCACATACAACATTAAAATGTCATAACATAGTTTGTGCCCCAGAATCCTTTGCAGACTTTGAGGTTTAAAGAAGATGCAAAGGAAATGCTGGTCCTGAATGACATATCTGAAATGCTCTTCAACTATAGTTTTCATAACAAGATTGTATAACAGGAAGGCAAAATAACCTTTATGTCTGGATTGCCTCCTACCTGCACTGACCAAGTGTTTCAACCCTCCTGTCAGTCTTGGGAAGCAGTGCACTGCAGTGCTCATGCACTATAGAACTGGAGCTTGCTACAGCCTGTATATCACAACAGAGCTGCTGAATCTTTCCTGATACATTTTTTGTCAAAAATGTATTGATGTCAGCAATATCAGCCATAAATACAAGGTCCTTTCATGCAAACATCTTCTATACTCACTCCATTTATCTGCAACACTTCTATTAATAGATGAATAGCAGGACTCAAAGTACATAGATTCAAACCCAAAAGTTTTGTTCAGCAATGATGCTAGTAAGAGAGACTTTGTGTTCTTTCTCAGTGCAATGGCTTCACTAATGTGAGGATTAAAAGCTCTGCACCTCAGCCCTCTGTCACTTCTAATCTGAATTGACAGGCAGCCCCCAGAAATGAGTGGGCAATCTTACTCCACTCCTTTAAGCAGAGCAGTGTCTGTGCTATTGATAGCTGGTAGCACTCTCGACAATTTTTGCAGTGGATTCTGCAGTTTATGAGTAGACGAAGAAAAAACACAATCTGCATAAATAACTTTACAGAGACACAGTGGGCCACTCTCCCAGTGGGTTATTAACTGATGTACTGTGCAGATGGAACAACTCTGATTCTCCCACACAAAAATTTTGACTCAGTTACTTTGCAGGGTACTTTTCTGTTGTTAGTCTTTCTCCTCAAGTGGAATTATGTTTGGTGAGGGAGAGAAAAATCATTCAACTTGTTTCCTCTAAGATTGTATACAGCTGTGTAAAAGAGAAATCTTACAAGCATCATCTTTACTGAGGTTTGTTGAGTAGCAGATACCTGCTCCCCTGTGATAATGAAATAGCTTCTTGCATTATCACAAGGGAGCCTTTTTCTCAGCCTCTGCCTGATTCGTGTCATTCCTTGTCCATCAACTAATTTGTGCACCATATTGAAATGCCTGCCTCTGCCTTTGCATATTGATTAATTTAGAGAAACTAATTACAAAACCAGTCTTTTTTAGCCCTCCTTCCAGGATCAGAGGGACCTACAAATTTGCACTGGCTCATCTCTAGTGTATCAGTACCACAGAGTAGATCTGCAAATGGACTGTAGTTTCTGTGTTTCCAAGTGTCAGGTTGTGCTGGCTGTATCTCTTACTGGCTTTTGGCAAAATCAAATGTAGTAGTCCAATCTCTCTCACAGCCTTTTACTTCCCTATCTTTGAAAGATTCTCACTGACAATTTTAAGTGGATTTTGGTGCATAATCTATTTTCCCAAGCATCCCCAGTCATGTTATTTTGTGCAAAAACATATGCAAATTATCATTTTATATTTAGAGAGCATTGAGCCATTATAAAAAATAGAAAAGCTGTATTTTGTGTTTCTACATCAGTATATATGAAGCACAGATATATTGGTAACTAGTGTATATTATACTAATCATTATTATCTCAAGATTAATTTAAAACACAAGCACATTGCCACCAGCCTCTCTAATGAACCTTCAAAATGCACATCAGTTGCATAAAGATAAATAAGGATGTGTGTATTTAAAAGCATTGGTTAGTAATTACTTGATTTGTGCATTTTTAATCAAGCAATCAGGCTATTATGGATGCAGCAAAAATCAACTGAAATGTGGTCCCTGTTTAGTAAGTGAAAGCTTGTACTTATTATAGAAACAAAATTTATTCATATTCATCTATGCATGTGCTATATTCAATTTCAGAGGAGAAAGAAACCAAGCCTCCCTTGATACCTGCTTAACTGGATTTGTTTTATATTGCACACAGAAATGCACAGAATATTGGCCAGAGGAACAGGTCACCTATGAAGGAATAGAAATCACAGTTAACAGAGTCATACAAGCAGACGATTACCGTTTAAGGCTCATCACCCTAAAGGTAAATCATTCCAATGTACTTACAGTAGCTTAGCTGTCTAAACCTATGAATGCAGATGTTCAAGGGGAGTTGTGTAGAAAGCTTCTGCACAGTGTAGTGCTGGACAAATACCACTTTTCATTACTGAAGTTATTGTAGCTTTGCCCAGTTCACCAACATGAAAGTTACAGGAAAAGCAGCAGTCAGAGGTTTAGGCTGCATGTGTACAGTCTGAAAGCCACCAGGCCAGTTGTAATAGTATGGGGTTCACTGGGTAAGAAATCAGTGACTCATTCTGTGCCTTTGTCCTCCAGGTTCATTGATCATTGTGAATGAAATGTCAGCTCACAGAGAGCGTCTTACTTTGCAAGTGTAGTTTCATATACCAGTAACCATTCTATCATCTTGTGGATAGAAAGTTTCAGTACTGGTTTAATTTTTTAAGAACTTACATACTACTTATTCGAAAGTACCAAAGTCCTATTTTACAACTCTTTCCATTGCTAAGTTCTGGACTATCAAGCTACATGTTTTAGTAACAGTCTGTTTACATAAACTTCATACATCTTTCATCTGCCGGATCTACCCCAACCTCAGTATAGCACAACAATTTATTTCCAAGCTGGAAAAACTCTTCTTTTATCCAACCAGTTTCAAGTCTCTTCAGCCATATGCTAATGGGCAGAAAGCCAGCATATGACATCCCATGTCTGGATTCAGAGTGTAGAAAGTCTGTCACTCATGCTTTTGGCAAAGGCAGCAAGGAGAAAATTGCACTCCATGACAAGTGGGAAGTGAAGAATATCTACATGTTGCAGGGTTGCAGCTCATCTGGTTTTGCTTTTCAGTTAGACAATGGTTTTGTTTTCAGTACTAGTAGGTCAATGTCTCTTCCCTCCACCCTCAAATGTCAGGATGTGAATTGCTGAGTTCTAGAGCTGAAAGAAAGATTCCATTTAAGTTACCTTTCCCTAGAGCTGTACATTTGCCATTTAATGGCAATAGTTGAGCAGCAGCTCTGAACCATGCATACATTAAGTGACTTGGTAGTGAAAACTGGACAAGCCATGAATTGACTTAAGTTTGCCCTTAAACAGGAGTTTTCAGAAATACATGATTACTGCATGCTTTACAGAGTGGACTGTCATTTTTTTCTCCGTATAGGGGACAAGATTTGTCAGGTTTTGGGAATTTAGGAAAAGCTCAGGCTATAGGCAAGACTTGTTTTCTGTTCTCAGAGAGAGCTGCTAGTGTCTAGCCACTGAGTCATGATTTCAGCTACAGAATACGTGCTGTAGACTTCAAACTGTCTATTAAATCTTGCTTCCTCCTAGCTGTTCCCAAGTCTTCTCAGTCCCAAGGAACCATCAATAGAGAATATTTTGTTCAAGTCAAAGCAGAAGTGTACAGAACCACAGAAGTCAGGGTGCTCCAAGCAGAAGCATAAAACTTTTAACACAGCAGACAAAACTAAAGGCATCCAGAGTTCATCACTAGAACTTTGTATGTTTTCTGTTGCTGTCAACTAAATGATTTATGTAGTGATTCATGTTTTTCTTCAGATGACTTTTACTTTTCTGTCAGTGTTATTGACAGCATTTTTATTATAATTTTTCACAACTGAGTTAAGAATTGAGTGTTCATAACTTCTGTGACTCACACATAGTCACACATTCAAAAGCAACTGTGTTTCAGAGCAGTGTTGATCTGATTTACTGTAGTGAGTTTGAGTGCTATTCATGATAACTAGTTGTGCTCTCTTAAACAAAGTATTTTCTCCTTAGGATAAATAACCTAAAGCCAGACTCTGTGCTATGATAGTAAGAGTCTCTGTTCCTGAAGTGAACTAGACACAGCCTTAAGGATCCTGTGGCTGTGCTTCAGTGAGCACTTTAAACCCAGTGTAAGATGGAACAACATCTCAATGAAGCTGAGCCTCCCTTGTCCAGCTCTCTTGTTCTGATCCTTGAGCCATGTCCCATGTGCCCTCACAAGTGTTTGTGATTGTGTGCCAAGCTAAAGGGAAAAACTGATTGATCCATCTGAAAATTAATCCATCTCAAGAAAGGAAAACAATTTAACATGATTGCTTTCCCAATCTAGTTCACTGTGAAGCTGTGCAAAAGCTCTGTCATCCAAAGAGAAGAGTGGAAAATGCACAACCACAGAGCATCCAGTGACTGACAAGCAGAGGAAGGGACTTGAGAGTATGTGACAAACTGTTTTCAGATTTTTGTGCCTTGTTCTTCAGAAAGAGTTATATTTGTCTTTTTTTTTTCTCTCTCTTCAACTCATCCAGCCATGGTTTGAAGGGAGGGTTGTGGAAGCTAACACTTTTGTTCTTGGACCTTTTGCAAACATTTACTTTGCCCTGTGCCAGCTGGCTTGTGCAGTGGCTGCAAGGGTAAGGCCAGTTCCCTGGGCACCATGTTACTATTTTGCACCTTTAGAAATCAGACAGAAGGATTTCACTCTGAACACACAAAATCAGAAGCTCACAGTGCTACTTGGCACTCCAAAAAGGAAACAGCACATTTGCTATATTCATAACCATGCTGAGACAGAGAATCAGAATTTGTGTCTCTCAAAAAGACCTGGACTGCAACTAGATACAATTCCCACCTTCCATACTGCCTCTGACTTTCTCACCGTGTCTAAGAGAAGAGTAGAATTGACAGGAGACCGATATAAGTCTGTCTGTCAGAAGAGATAGAAAAATAAGCTCCCATCTCTCTCCCTCATCTATTTATCTAGCTATCAGAGACAGAGATATGGCTCCTGGCTCTCTGTCTGTCAAATACATTATGGAAGCAATTATGTCACAAGCACAGCTCTGGCTTTGCTGAATGAATCTGTCAAGAGGGAACAGACCGCCTGGAGTGTTTTGCACACAGCTCTTGGCACTAAAAGAGCAGAATATTTTGTGGAGGGAGGAATTTTTTTGTGTTTTGTTTTGGTTTGGTTTTTTTATAAGGCAGTTTGCTGAAGTGCAGTCGTAATATTGGAAGTCCAGATTTCTGTGTTGTGTGACTTCCCATTTGGATTTCTATTCCATTTAGTATTCACATAATGGTTGGGGTTGGAAGGGACCAGTGGAGATCTGGTCCAACCTGCCTGCTACATCAAGTTCCCCTAAAGCAGGTTCTATGTGCTTGTGTCCAGGTGAGTCATGAATATCCCAGAGACAAAGACTCCACAAACTCTCTGGGCAACCTGTTTCAGTGCTCTATCACCCTCAAAAATTTTTTCCTTGTATTCAGATGGAACTTTCTGTGCATCAGTTTGTGCCCCTTGCCCTTGTCCCGTAGCCAAGCCCTACTGAAAAGAGCCTTGACCCATCCTCTTGATACCCTCCCTTCAGATACCTACAGATTTTGATAAGGGCCCCTCTCAGTTGTGTCTCCTCCAAGTTAAACAGGCCCAGCTCCTTCTAAGTGAGGTCCTCCAGTGTCCTAATCATCTTCATGCCTCTCCACTGGACCCTCTCCAGCCTTGTCTCTCCTGAGCTGGGGAGCCCACAACTGGACACAGCACCCCAGGTGAGTGGAGTGCCCCCTCTCTAGGGCTGAGGAGAGAGGCAGGATCACCACTCACAATGTGAAAACTCTGCTTTTCTTAATGTACCGTGGGATACCTTTGGCCTCCTTGGCCACAAGGGCGCTGCTGGCTCGTGGACAGCTTGTTGTTCACCAGGTCCTTTCTCCACAAGGCTGCTTTCCAGCTGGTCAGCCCCCACACTGTACTGATGCCTGGGGTTATTCTTCTCCATATGCAGGACCTGTACTTTCTGTGTTGAACTTCATCAGTTCCTCTCTGTCCAACTCTCCAGCCTGCCCAGGTCTCATGGAATGGCAGCACTGCTTTCTGGTGTGTCAGCCGCTCCTCCTACTTTTGTGTCATCATCAAGAAAAGTACTGAGGGTATTTTCTTCCCCTTCATCCAGGTCATTGATGAGTAAACTGAACCGAGTACTGACCTCAGGGGAAGGCCACTGGCTATGGGCCTTCAACTGGGTTCTTGGCTGCAGATCACAGTTTTTGGACCCATTCAGCCAGTTCTCAATACATCTCACTGTCCACTCATCTAATCTATGCTTCCTGAGCTTACCTCATGAGGAGATTATGGGAGACAGGGTGAAAAGCCCTGCTTTTTAGAAGTCAAGATAGACAATATTCCTGTTCTCCTGTCATCCACCCAGCGAGCCATACTGTCATATGAACCTTTCAAGCTGGTCAAGCATGATTTCCCCTGGAAAATCCATAATGAATAATTCAGATAACCTTCTTCCACATGTTTAGAGGTGATATGCAGGGAGAGGTATTTAATTGCCTTTTTAGGGTGGAACTGAGGCTGACTGGTGTGTAGCTGCCTGGGTCCTCCCTCTTGCTGTCTTTTTGAAGACTGGAGTGGCATTGGCTTTCATTCAGTCTTCAGGCATCTCTCCTGTTCTCCATGATCTTTCCAAGATAATGGAGAGTGACTTAGCAGTAACATCTGCCTGCTCCCTCAGCACTCATGGGTAGATCCCATTGGAGCCCATGGATTTGTGGGTTTGAGGTTTACCTAAATGCTTTCTAACCCAATGCTCATCAACCAAAAGAAAGTTGGCTTTTTCTCCAGAATTTCTTGCCTTCAAGGTCTGGGATTCTTGAGGGCCAGCATTGGCAATGAAGACTGAAACAAAGAAGGCATTCAGTAACTCTGCCTTCTCTGTATCCTCTACCACCAGGGCTCCTACCTCATTCAGCAGCAGGCCTACATTTCCCCTGCTGTTCCTTTTGCTACTGATGCAAATGAAGAAACCCTTCTTGTTGTCCTTGACATCCCGTGCCAGATTTAATTTCAAGTGGCCCTTAACCTTTCTTGTCATGTCTCTGCATACTTTGACAACATTTTTATATTCCTCCCAAGTGCCATGTCCATTTT
Organism: Melospiza georgiana; assembly: GCF_028018845.1. Classification (NCBI taxonomy): domain Eukaryota; kingdom Metazoa; phylum Chordata; class Aves; order Passeriformes; family Passerellidae; genus Melospiza; species Melospiza georgiana. Next base: position 16,454,008 of record NC_080435.1, read on the forward strand.
TCCATATTCCATAGACTTCCCTCTTGTGGTTTGGTTGTTTGTTTGTGTTTTTTTTTTTGCCACAAGCTTCTTGTTCATCCATGCATGGTTCCTGCCCTCTTTGCATGATTTCTTACCCAGAGGGATGCACCAAAAATTGAGCTTGGAGGAAGTGATGCTTGAATATTAATAAGCTGTCTTGGATTCCCTGTCTTCTAGGGCTTTAACTCAAGGGATTCCTGCAATTAAGTCCTTGAAGGAATCAAAGTTAGTTCTTCCAAACTTCAGGCTTGTAATCCTACTTATTGCCCTTGCTCCTTCCATGTAGGATCTTCCACCATCTCTTGGTCACTGCAGTCAAGGCTGCTCCCAACCTGCACGTGCCCAAACATGTACTTAACACAAGGTCACCTCTCCTTGTTGGAGAGGTGGTTCCTCCACCACCTGTGTCAAAAAGATCACATCAGTGCTCTGCAGCAATCTCCTGGACTCTGTGTGCTCAGCCACCTTCTGTTTCCAGCAGATTGGTTCAACCTTAGTCTTACAGGGAAGGCCATGTTTCAGCATCAATTTTACAATGAGAAGTTCTTGTAAAACTTTTGTGGTGTTTGTCTTAACTGAATTGCAGAAAGGAGAAGAGGTCAGAAACCTGAAACATTACTGGTACACGTCTTGGCCAGACCAGAAGACACCAGACCAGGCCCCTCCTCTGCTACAGCTAGTACTGGAAGTGGAAGAGGCCATGCAGAGTGCAGAGGAGAAGAATGCCCCAGTGATTGTTCACTGCAGGTAAATAAATGTTCTGTCTGAATTCCAAGGGTTTCTTTGCATACAGTGACACAGTGCAGAGACTGCCACACAGGCCATCAGTCACATGTGTGAAATCTTGCCCAACTGCTGCTGAAATGTGCTTGGAACTTCAAAGCTTAGTGGCAATGATTTTCTATTACCAAGTGTTGCATTCAGATACAGACTGAGTCAACCATAGAAGCTGGCAGTGGCTCAGTTACTTGTAAGAATAATTTCATAGTAATAATTATCTTTGAAGGGCCAGGTTAGTAAAGATTAGCATACATTAGGTGAAATTGAGTACGAAAACACATGCAAGCAGACAAATAATAGCATTAAATTTTAAGCATCAAGCCTCCCCGTTTTGTGGAGTCCTTCTTTGATTTTTTTGGTTTTTTTTAATAAATCCTTATTAGGCCAAAGACAATAATTTAAATATAACACATAAATGAAAGGATGACAAAGCTGGTTACAGTAAGTACTAATCAATAGTCAGGAAATGTATGCAATTGATAGTAAAACTGAAGTGTCAGTAAGAATCCCTGGCAGAGATTAAAGCTTCTTATATGGAAGGAGCAAAATCTTTGCAGTGGCTTATTCCTGATAAAAAAATTGTAATTATCAATCAGAGCAGAATAAAAATAGATGAGGATAGATACTTCTCTTCTGTCCTGAGAAAGAAGTGGGATGATCTACTTATCATTTGTAGATGTGATTAACTGTGTTCTTTTGCACTGCTATCTAGAGAGCGTGTTAAGCATCAGCAACCACTATTAAATCAGATATGCTAGTTGATTTTCACCCCAAGAGTGGTTAAAAGAAGTTGGTTCATGCACTCTAAAACATTAAAGTTTAATACAGATGAATTACAGGTCTTGGAAAGTTGGAGAAGTTCCACGGGTCAAAAAGGAAGCCCTGTTTTGCCAGTGTTTAGGAAGGTTAAATGTGATTACTTGAAAACTACAGTCTGTTCTCAAAACAGTTGTTCCAGGTAAATAGCAGAAAGCCTGATAAGAAATGCAGTTTATCTTGCCAGGGTAATCTTCCATCATTTCAATAACATACATTTTGCCAAATTTATTTTTGTACAGAATATTGCTTAATTTTGCATAATGTTTTCTAGGAAACAGCAGATGGTTGCTCTCCAAAAGCCATAGTAAATGGGTATTATACAATGAGAATGTTTTTAAAGAGCCTCTTGGCAGAAATGGTTGGTAGCCTGGTGTTATCACAGATCCGACTGTAAGCTAATATGGAGTAATCACTATTAAAATGCTTGTGTGATAGCACGTGTCCAGCTTTTCTGCCAGTGTTTTAAAACAGATGTGGAAAAATTTGGGTTAGTTCAGATGAAAATAAGAAGTGTTTTGTAAGGAGGTCTTCTTTGTCCATGGAAATTTGTGACTCTAGGAGCTCTTTGAAGAACTATGGTATCTGCTGCTGGTTACTATGCCACTCTTGCTTTGTGTATTTGTTCTGTCCTCTTGTATGGTGTCATCCCCATGACACTGTAATAATCTGGGGAGAAATGGGGCATTTTTATTTGAAAAAAATATATATACTAAGAGACATGGTGATAGGATTATGACATGTTCTATGTGGATAATGTGCCACCCAATGCTGTCTCAGCTGCTGAGAGACCTGCAGCTTGTCCTGGGACAAGCACTGTTTCTTTTATCTAAAAATGGACGTTGTTCCCTCCCTTTGTAAAACACTGAGGTAACTGGACAGTAAACAGTGTCAGGAGTTGTGTGCTGTGATCTGTTTGGTTATGGTCAAGTGGAAGAAGAAGGGCTTGTGGGCAGCTCTGAACTGTGAGCTCCTCTGTTGCTTGAACGTTTCTTGCCAGTGGTTTAGCATTACAATTTTCTCACAATATAAATGAAAGCAGGATTTCCTGTAGTTGTGTCAAGTAATTATTCCTGAGTATGCTCACTTAATTATTTCATGCATAAGAAGGGCTTCCAGCATTTAGGTGATGAGAAGAATTTACAGCTTCTATTATACTGTGAAAATAAACTCAGTTCTGGTCAGATACAGAAGAGTTCAGGAAAATTGTAAGAAATTTTTTTGATAGTGAATTTGTTGTATTGTGCTCTAATTCAAATTACTAGATTGCAGATCTGATCAGAAAATGACATCACACTTACTATACTTCTGTTAGCTCTAATTATTTATGCAAGAGTTTGGGGTTTTTTATTCTACCTGTGAATGAAAATAGCTTCAAAGATGCTGTTAAAATTGAGAATTTCAAAGCAAAGTTTGCCTTCAAAGCAAGGCTTGCCTGTCCAAATAAATCTTACTAAGAAATGCAGAAGCTTTTTTTTGGTGGTTCAGTGAGAGGTTCAACAACCTATTGGGTCAATGAGTCTCCAGTAGTCCATTTTTCGCCCTGTATCTGCAATGTTCACCCTTCTGTGAGTGGTTCACACTTAATCATGTCATCCAACAAAGTTGGTATCTTTTCCTAGCTATGGCTTTCCATCTGGAAGCACCCAGCTGGCAAAGGTCGGAGGGACAAAAGGGATGATGGGGTCTGTGCTGCTTTAGTGGCAGTCATTTGACACGAAAATTCCAAAATCCTTCTGACATCTCCACTGCCTCTCTCTGCTCTTCCCTTCCTCAGTGCAGGCATTGGGAGGACTGGCTGCTTTATTGCCACAAGTGTCTGCTGTAAACAGCTGAAGAACGAGGGCATAGTTGACATTTTGCGAACAACCTGCCAGTTACGGTCAGACAGGTAAGAAAGCCTGCTTCCTTTCCAGAAAAATAAAAAGCAAAAATGGTAATAGTTCCCCTTATTTAAGGAGAAGCAAATAAGGAGAGAGGAAGAACAAACATAAGTGGAGGCCAAGAGAGAACATTGCTCTGACTTGTAATCTTTGCCTGAGCAGTAAACCTTACTGAACAGCCCTAGAGCTGAATTAGGTTCACAGCTGTCCGTCTCCATGAAGCAAGGGGCGACCTTTTACCAGCTGAGGAGTTGGCCCCATTTGTTCATACAGAAGCAAAGGCTCAAAGATCTGCTGTACTTTAGTTCAGAGCCACAGATCATCACTTTTCTCCCAGAAGGAGTAATGAAAATTTATCTCATAGCTGTGAGCCATTGGAGAAGAGACATTGCCTGGGGAAGGAGAGTGCACAACCTGGAGTGTTTGCAGACATATGAAAGGAGCTGTGAAAATCTCCACAAATTCAATGGTTTCCAGTTAAGCATTTCTTAACACACCACCTTGAGTTTGATTATTAAGTAAACAGACTTGAATTTTGTACCAGAGATGCTATTTTTCCTCTCCCACTGGTTTCAAGTGCCATCAAAACATGTCTCAGTGCTCTCTCTAATGATAATGATAAATGTAGTCGGGGGAAGAGATGTCACGAAAAACATACCAAAGATTTTTCTGAGGGAAAAAAAAGAGCCTCAACCCCACGCTGAACTTTATTTCAGAGAAGAAATTATGCTCAGTGGGAGGCAAAAAATGAAATGCTTGCTGCCCTGCTGAGGCTCTGATAGACAGGGACCTGCAGGGGCTTAGAGATTTGGCTGTTTCAGTGGATTCTAGCCCAGACAAGGGAAGGCTTCTTGAGAAAAAGAAAACCAGATTATGAATAGTGAGTGCTGATTATCCATGGTCCAGTTAAATATCTGTCTGAATGTGAAATATCTTGTCTCTGTGACTAATGTTACACAGGAAAATTGCCACGCAAATGAAGGCTGAAGGCGCCTGCTTACAAATATGTGTGATACAGCAGGCCAATTGCAAACACTAGCTTTGAAGGGAGAGGGGAACTGGCAGTCACTTTAATACTCTGAAGAAGGAAAATCATACTTAAAGGACACCACAGGGGAAAAGGAAGACTGCAGGAGCCTCTGTAGCTGCCATGTAGCTCTCAGGAGTGGGATGGAATAGATAAAAGCCATTTAAATGTCATGGGGTAAAATACTGAAGATGGAAAGCAGATCACCATCCTTCCTACAGAAAAGCATGATTTCTTTAAGGACTGAAAAATAGGGCTTGTAGTCTCTTGGAAGTCATGCTGCCACCCACTCTCATTTTCATTAACTCCCCCCAGAATCTCCAGGGGACTTGAGAAGTAGCATGAGAGGTTGAGACAGTGTCCAAGCAGCTGTAAGAGGGAAGACTGTGTCTCCTCTTGCCTGATCATTACTGTCTAGGATGGTAAGGAGTCACCAGGGACTTAGGGAAAGAAAGCTGAATGCAGGCCAGAGTAGATGTCTGAAGACCTCCCTGCTTTACACAGAAATAGAAAGGTTGGCATTAGCCCTGAGAACCACCTTTGAGGTTGCCATGTACCATGAGAGAGAACAAAGGGGTTTTTCCCTTCATTCCCTCACAAATCCCTTGGAAAAGTTCTGTGCACTGGGCTTTGCATCAGTGGCCAACAGATGGTCCTAAAATAACCTACTATGACTAAGGAGAGGAAGTAATCATTCCTGCATCCTTCCCACAGTGCTGAGAGACATTTGTTATCATTGCCCACAATGTAACTCAGATTTCAAAGGTTTCTGTGGCAAATAGGGGTGAAAACAAAATTCTGTGCTAAAGCCTGGACAGCAAGCACACGTCATGGTGTGCATATGTGTGGCAAGGGAGAAAGCCACCACATAGCAGGAAACTGGATAAAAAGGAAAATAATTTCCTGTGGTCTGAATCTCAGTGGACACCCTGTTGCTTCTGCTGCTACAACTTCAGGGTGCAACCCCACTGTTCATGGAACTTCTTGGGGAGAAATTGTCAGATGTGACTAATATTCCTTGTGTATCGCAGTCTGACATAGATACATTTCAGTGCTGTGTGGAGCACAGAGGGACTCAGAAACAAATCAGCTGTGAGCTTGTATTAAGGAGAGCAGATGGGGAGGAGATGCTCAGCTAGGAATTTATTATTTTTTTTTTTTTAGAAACACTGTGTTTTTCTCACCTTTGCTAGATGATGAGAGGTTAGAGAATAGGCCCCTGCTCTTCCCTGCTCGTTAAGTGTTATTTCAAGCAGCTGCTTAACAAAATAAGTGCAAGGAGCTGAAAGACAAGGTTGTCTTTCCTGCTCATCTCCCCCTTACTGGTATGGCTACTGTGTGACCCATAATGGCTAAGCTGGACCCCATAGAAAAGGGCTGTCCCCAAGGAGAGAGCTAGCAGTCTGCTACCCATTTGGCTTAGAGGAAGCAGCTTTTCATTCATGTTCTCTGGTGAGGTTTCTAAGGGAATGCACCACATATGCTCTTCCTCAGACTGACACAGTCTGGTTGGCTCCAGTCACCCGTGGGTTCCCATGTTCCTCAGCTCCATTTGTCATTTCAGTCTCCTTTTGGCACCATGCTACCGGGATCTGTGCACCCACACCAGTGCTGGCACAATTCTCTGTACACTTTCTGTGAGCTTCAGATAGAAGTTTTAATTGCCTTCATAAAGGATTGTCAAGAGATCCTATCACTTTCGATGGTACTCTTAGCAAAATTTCAAATGTTAGTAGAATCTGCTTAAAATTAACAACTTCATCCTGATTGGTTTTGTTTATTTCTGTCTCCCCCTGTAGTGCTTATATGTTAGTTAATATGCTACTTGCAGAAATATATAGGCTAATGATGCATGGAAAATCAAACTACTTTCACTTCTGCATGCATTTCCTTTCAGGTTTTCAGTTTTAAAGATAACATTAAAAGCTGAAAAATAAGCTGAACAAAAACAGGCTACTGTGCTGAGGGATGTTTTGCTATCAGGGTGTGCATAGCAGTCAACTCAGTTACAAATCTGAACTGTCCTTTCTAAAGTAACATTGCGTGCTCCAAAATCCTGATGGCCATCCCTAGTTTTCTGGCTAACTTGCCAAAAGCTTGATGTGGAGTGGCCCAGAGGAAAGAATCCTCATTGCAGAATGGGTAAACTGCATCAGTTGTCTGGGCTGGTGTGGCTTGGCCTGGCCTGGCCCTCTTTGGTCCCAAATTCAGTGCCTAGTGCAACTGTGAAGTCTTGGATAAGCTGTTTCCCCTCTTTATTCCCCTGCTCCCATCTGTCTGTCTAAGGCTTTGAAGTGGGAATTACTTTTCACAGAAGGGTTCTTGGAATACACGTGCTCAGGTAAGGTAAGAGTAAATGATAATGGTGATGCTTTCCTGGAGGAGAGTGTCTGCCAAGGAAAATAACTGTAAAGCCCATTCCTGTTCTCACTACCTTCTGTTCCTTGCTCAGCGGACACTTTCAAAATGGAGCTGGAGGTCAGGCTTGAAGCTGGTTACTATCAAAGGGCACTTCTCACTCTTTTCAGAAAGCTTTGGAATGGACCTTTGGTGTGGAGCACAAGCTTCATGTTAGCTGTGCTATTTCCTCACATGTTTGCAAGTAATAAGACTGCTGTTTCCCTCCCCTTTTCTTCTTGCCTTTCAGGGGAGGAATGATCCAGACTTGTGAACAGTATCAATTTGTGCATCATGTCATGAGCTTGTACGGAAAGCAGCTTTCTAGAGCAGCAGAAGAATAAGTGTTCATGATATTCCTAAAGGCTAAAGCCAGGAGAACTTTTGACTGCGCTCAGATATATTTCAGATCTGATAAAAGAGACATGGTAACCTGGCTGTCTTAGCTGGAAAGATATTATTTTACTTTGATATTGCTTTTATGCTCTTGTTTGCATTGACATTAAAGAGCTGAGGTACGTCTTGTCTTAAACATACATGACAGGACGTAATCTTCACCAAAAAAGGCTTATTTATACTGTAAATAATTATAGTAGCTTCATTTGTTACAAAAGCAAGACAAAAAAACAGAAAAAAATCCACTGTCTTCAGTTTGTTCTTTTTTAAAAGGTCATTGCTAATATATCCAAATACAGTGTGCATCTTTTTGAATTGTCATGCTGAAATGTGCCGTATGTTGACTAAGCTTGAAAGTAAATTTTTGCCTCTTTCTGATTGTTTTTACTTATAAAATTACCGAATACTGTGTGTATCGTAAACCTTCTGAGCCTCTGCATTGAAAGACTCAAGTAGATTTGCATTGAAATGATGTTTCACACATCATGTTTGCTTGTTTATTTTTTCTAAAGCAGTCCATTACCAGTGTTATCAGAACTAAGGGGGAAACAAGATTTCAGTGACGTGAGTCAAATTCTTGCCTTGAATTCTTACCAGCAGTGTACCCCAGTATCATCACAGTGGGGTGAATCTGAATAGACATTAATCTGAACATATATGCTTCGTGCTTTACCTTTTCTTTGTCAATATTCGGGCATCTTAGTCATCTGGCAAACAGATTGTATTTCTGCAAATAGTTTCTATTTTTACATAGAATAGAATTTCTCCTGAAATCTGAGATTCAAAATCAGGTGAGACATTTTTTTAGTTCATCTTTATTAAAAATCTAATAATAAAATCACTTTTATTCTATGAATTTATACTTGTTTCAAAGTTTTGAGGGTAACCATATGTCCAGTGCCTATTTAAATTAATGCAAATCCTAAAGGCAGCTTAAAAAAAAAATCAGTGTGAACTTGTTGGCTGCTTTGTGAGAAATTTGCCCTCAAACCAAATTTAGACAATAATTGCCCTGTTCTAACCACTGGTCCAGGCAACGGTATTTCTTTTCCAATAATACAGACTGCTGCCTGTGCTTTTTGGTTTAGACTTCAATCAGGCTGGGAAGATTGTAGCTTGTGTTTAATGCTTAGAGGTGAGCACACATTTTAGTGCTTCACTGAGCAGAGAAAAATGGAGGTGCACAGGATCCTTAACATGAAAGATGAGTATTTTGTGAATAGAAGCTCTGATGACCTACTAAAAATATATATTTGCTTCTCTTTATTTGTAACAATAACCAAAACCCGCTGCTTCTATTAGTGCAGAAGATTCTGAGAATTTACTGCACTTCCTAATCAGGAGAAGGTAAAGCAGCTCTCAGAACAATAAGGGCTGATCCTGCTCCCACTGATGTTTTGCCATTGACGTCAGCAGGTGCAGGGTAAGGCCTGAAATGTTACGCCTACAACTTCATCACTGTGGGGAAAAAGTTTCCCAATATTTCAGTACACATCTTTGTGTTTATTCTGTATCCATGAACCTGTAAAAATCCTGTCTGCAGGGTTTGCATGAATGTGTGGCAAAATGTGTTCTCTTTAAACCACTTGATTTTATTGCTGTATTTAAAATATTTCCTTCAGTGAGAAGCTAGCAGAAAGAACTGGCATTCTTTTTTAAAATACTGGTGATAGTCATTAAAGAGAGCAATAAACTTAAGCTTTTGAGCATAACATGACTGTTAGTTTTATGTAAGTCTTGATAGCTATATTCTCTGTGCTACCAACTTCTTTGAAGGGGTAACACTATTCCATCTAAGCACTCCTTTAAAATAGCAAAATAACCATTGATATTCTGGTTAATATTAAAAATGGAACTCCCTGTAAATATTTTTCAGCTTTTCAGTGCCCTTCCATGTCAAAACTGACTCAGTGAATAAAACTACTTGCTCTGTCATCAGCTTCCCATGCATCTGCTAAAGAATGTTTGTTGTTTGGAGGGCAGTGTGCATACAGGAGGTAAGTTCAAAATATAAATTGCCTCCTGCATAAGGAGATTTTCTAGAGGAGAATAACTTTATGGTAAGCAAGGTTAAAAGAGCTCTAAGATACTGACCTTGAGGTCCTTGCACAGATCCTCAGCAGGTGTTAGTTGGCAGTGCCTCACTGACTTGAGTAGAAGTAAATGATTTACAACGATGAAGGAAATCTGGCCTGCTGTCCACTCCCATTTTACACATGTGGAATGTCCTGAGAGTGTGGTTGTTGATAAAATCAGGTTGTTTGGCATCAATTCACTGCTACAAAGCACATGTCAGCCTTGTTGTATGCTCTGGTGATGAGGGCTGCACTGCTGCCACCTCATACTAGGCAATACCACTTGGTCAGGATCAAAATATTCAAATGCCTCTTAAAGTGTTATTTTGTCTAACAGATTTGGAGCTAATCCTCCTATTTACTCTCTGGCCTTATCATAATTAACTTATTTCTGCCTCTTTTTTTCTTTACTTTTTTTTTAATAGAATTTGAGATCTGAAGGACATTTTATCAGCTGTTCTGATCTCCTGGCACCACAGGTAGTCTTAAGAAGTGCTTAAGATGAGCAGAAAGGAGCTCTGGCCGTGTGCAAGCACTTGAGATGAGCGGGGCTGCTGCTTCTGTAATCAGTGTGTTTGAAACTGAGCTGACAATAGGAGCTAAGCTATGTCTCTGCCTAGTCTTTTTACTCCTTCTCTATTAAATGAAAATTCCAGGCATACTTCATCCACTCTCTCCTGCTCAGAGCCCGGGACTCTTTGTACCAGAGACCAGAGCATTAGTACCTACAACACAGTTGTTTCCCAGAGGACTGAATTCCTCTCTCCAGGTGGGTAAAAATATAACAAACATGAGTTTATTTTATTTAGAACCAACTGTGATGTGTTCTTTTTGATAACCTTTTTCACACTTGGACAAGGGCAAAGCCTAGCTCAGTGCCTTGGTTGTTTGCTGGTCATTTGGTCACCACACTTAAGCAGCTTTATCCTGTTCCTCTTTCTGTCATGGTAACAGACTAATGGCACATTCTGTCCTCATGTAGGTATCCTGAGATCAGCAGATGCCAAAGTTCTGTAAAAACAAAAACTAAGATTGCACTTGAGTGTAAAGGCTGTCCCCAGATAAAGCACGACTTGCTCTCTGAAGGATCAAGATAAAGATGACTTAGTGAAATTATTCTTAAATGTAAACTACCTAGTAGTAATGTAGGGAAGAGAACTGCATTTCTTCCAAGACTTTCAAAAGTATCTATTTATTCTGGACTTTTCTTTAGAATTGGTCTACAACGGAAAAATCTTAACATGTGTATTTGCAGTTGCAAAATGGACTTGAGAATGAAGACAGGGCAAAACAGGACCTTGGTTCCTGTCACTTCCCTGCTGTCTCTTCAGAAGAGGAATCATGCAGCTTGCCCATAGGTGGTCATGCCTTACGGATTTGCTGTGGAGAAAAAACAAAACACTTTTTCTGAAGTCCCTTTTTTCTTCTGCCAAGTCTGTAGATGAGTATTTCCTGGTGTCTGGAAGAGTGACTGTCACCTTAGGATAAAGTAGGGCAGCTCAAGGAAGTTTTTTCCTTGCAAGTTAAAAAAAATTCTTCATTCAAAAGCACAGAAGAAATAGGTGAATGAAAGCAGCATTTGCAGCTTTGTGCAAAAGGTACAGGCAGTCAAAGATCTGTGTGCTCTAGGCAACACAAGCATTGATTTCTAGTGCCTCCATATGTGAATTTCACATATTCACAAAAAAGTTAATTTCTTCCTTTACATGCAAGGAAAAAGAAGAATCTAATCTCCTTTGAGCACTGATAGAGATCAAGCTCCAGCGCCTGAACACAACAGGTGCTACTTTCCTGTGGTGTGAAAGTCACAGAAGGGGTTATGATTAGACCTGCCCAAGCTTTTGGGCCATGTAATACCCAGCAGGGCAGCAGTGTCAGGTTTACTCAGATGATAGCAAAGCTGAATGAAGAGAGAGACTGAATTACTTACTCAGAATTAAAAGCCATATTGGCACCAGAGCTGGCATTATGGCTCTAAACATTTGAGAACATAAAGCTTAAACAGTCTGGCAAAGGACTTGGGTATTGCAATTCCTGGCCCTTTCTCTCTGCTGGACCATGCTACTCAACTTGTGTTCCCTCTTGGTTCTTCTCTTATCTGCCTGATGCTGCTTTTGCTTTAAATAGAATTAAATAAGTCACTTTATTGCACTACTGTTACCCCAATATGTTCATAGCTAGTATTTTCCAGAAATCATCTCTTTACTTGGACAGAGCCTGTCTTACTAGACACCCTTCAGAGGACTCAACCTCTTCTGCATAGATTTTCATCCCAGAATTTTGAGGGTATAAATCTGCAGTTATGTGCATCTTAATAATGGCATTTCTCCATTGAGAAAAAGTTGTGTCTACCTGAATTAAAGCTTTTTATTAGTCTGACCTTAACTCCCCTATTTCCAGTACCAGGTGCAACTTTCCTCTGAAAAGCTAAAGGCAATATTTCCATGGATCACAGAGGGAAAATCTTTCATAGATCTCCTTTGCATGTTTAGCTTGTTTGCCTCTGAAGTGGACACCGGAAAACAGGTCAGGAAGTAAATCAAAACTGATAATGCACAATGGAAACCTCCTCTTGTAAATGAGCTTTGACTCCTCCTGTCTCACAAGAAGGAAAGCCATGTGTGATTGGTTTTACCACATCCACTGCTGTCTTTTTGGTATTTAGGCTGTTGTGAGGAGTACAGAAAGCCAACACAGGCAGCACAAAGGTCAGGGTTTCAGTTTGGGTAGGTGGGAGGAATTGGATTGTGTTGGCAGTATTTTGGTTTTTGTTGGGGAAAACACTACTTTCAGTCCAGAAACCAGATTTCTCTGCAGCTAAGTTGGGCTCTTGTTCCTGAAGTAGAATACTGAAGACATAAGTGAAGGTTGGTTTCTTTGTGCATTTACTAAACAAGCAATAAGTAACACCTTATCTACTTCATGACGTGACCAGTGCCGTTTCCACACACTTCTGATTTGATCTGTGTTAACAGAACACGAGTTCCAGACAAGCAAGCACAGTGTGTCTGCCTTGCTGGATTCCTTCTTTAGCCTGTGAAACAGCATATGTTTGTTTTGGCTGGCTCAATGTGGTATTTTTTGCTCACTGGAAAAGTTGACAATGTTTCAGCCTCTGCACTGTTTTTCTCTTTTTTTTTTGTTAAACTTTTCACCTTCCCCTTTCTTTCCTAGACTAGGGGGATGGGAGGCTGGGGTGTCCATTGCTTTTTCCAGAGTTTACCCGTAAATTTATTGCCATCAGCCTGTGGAAGTTGGCTAGATTTTTATGTTCTTTGGTTTTCTCAGTTCCTGTGCTTTGCAGAGCATAACCCAAGTGCCTCCTGCACTGGACTTCATTTTAAACTGAATTTAACATAAATATGGAGTAGACAACAACTTTCTGGTCCAAAGAGAAATCAAGTAAGGTCAGTTAAGCAGTTTATTGCCACTATACCTTGTTAAGCCTTTGTTGCAAGCAAGATAGGTAGTTTGTGTCCTGCAGAATGGATTGGTCTTTTCCACCTAAAACAATCTCCTGCACTGTGTCAGCAATGCTGTGGTTAACACAAGTGAAGTTAAAAAAGCTAAATACACTGAGCTGTGTAAATAAAGTACCCTTCCCATTGAGAATGATGTCATCCATATGAAGAAGTGTGGCAGAATCTTAGACTTATTAAGGAATAGAAGAAAGCTGATTAAAGAATGGTCTCCAATCTAAAGTTGTGAACTGATTTTCTAAAGCGCAGAGTCCTGCTTGAGTAACTGAATGAACTGGCTGGACTTGGAAATGAGAGAAAGTGCTGCATATATAATTTTAAAATAAACAAAGCCAAAGCCTGGAGGTGTCAAAGAAGCACTGGGGAACAATTTAAACATCTAAGCAGGATTTTTTGAATGTTTAACTGTTTGAAACCTGGACCCATGTATTTTCATTTTAGCATGGAAAAAAAATGTTAAATCATTTCATACACTACCTTTGATCAACGTTTTGAAATGGTGTCAAAATCAATCATAAGAAAACCTGGGATTGGGGAGGTAATGTTTATTTTTAAATAAAAAGGTGTCTTTTTGACCTGAATAAACCTCAAAGGTTTATTCCTTTTAGCATCATACTTGAAGTTTTATCACCCTGTTATTCAAAGAATGAGAAAGTGCTGAAGCCAGTGTAAAGGATGTAACAACACAGCCCACAAGAGGCCAGTATGTATTTAAATTTTGAACTATTCAAAGCTGTATTTGTCCAGTGTAAAAGGACCCAGGCATCTTCCTGGAATGCAACAAGCTATACAACTTCGTGTGAAGGGAGGGACACAGAAAGGTCAGTAATAGTTGTGAAAGTTCCTGTGGTAGGAATAACCAGGACCTTATCAGCTGGGATAAAAAGGTAACATTAATATAAACATATATTCTCAAGAATATCATAATACTTTGTGTTCTGTGGCTGTGGTCAGGCAGGGTAGAAATTGGCTGTGTGAGTCCAGTACCTTTAGACTCACATCTGCTTTGCTTTTCCTTTCCTCCCCTTACAAAGAAAGCAACCTTGTAAAGTATCACTCCAAAGTGTAAGTTTCACCTTCAAAAAAACTCTGTGGCCTAGGATGAAAATTTCAATCAGACAATAGAAATCTTAAGTAGAGAGAATTGCATTTTTGAGGTGAAAGGGGGAACTGTAAAGGTGATGGGATGACTTTTAAGCCATGTCACTGTAGCTTTTGTAGGATTTGAAAATCCAGATCTGAAGGCATGCAGAGTAGTGAGCCAAGCAGCATCCTGTCTCCTTTCTCATTTTAGCACTGGGTGCTGCTGCTGTGGATTTGTCCCTCAATAGCTGAGGGGCAATTCCACAGCATTCTCTTCTAGTGCATCTGGGTGTAGGGTAATTTCTCTTCCTAACCAGCCCAAATCAGTGCTGTCACCAACACCCATGACCATTGGTACTCAGGAGTGAAGGAGTGAGAACAGGACAGTGAGAGAAGGTGGCAAAGGGGATGGAAACACCCTTGGGCAGACCAGGCATAAGGAGACAGAGTATTTGTGTATCATACAGGCAGGCTGGAGGCAATAGCCAGCTCAGCATGGGGATCAGGGTACATATATCCTGTTAAGGAAAAGGATCCTTTTGGGGAGATGGCCCAAAACAGAGCACTTTTGGCATATCTGTAATTCCTGCTGGCAGCAAAGCAAACTCTCAAGGTCATATGGTCTTAACATTGTCTTTCCTGTGGGCTGTATCTTCTAGGTTGCCATACATAATCCTAATTTTATCATTTGTGCCCCCTCCAAATCTTGGAAATGCTTTTGGGTTGATTTTCTTCTTCCCCAAGATGTTTCAGCTGCATAAACAACTGTCAGAGGCTACAATTCCTTACTGCATCTGTCTTGTCACATAATTATTAAAACTAGAGAGCTGCAGTTTCTAGATGACTAATACTCATCCCTCAAGGACAACAATGAAATAGCCCAGTTTCCCCAAACTGCCCTTCACACATGGAGCAATCTTGGATTATCTTGGCTTAAAGTAGCCTTGTTACTGTCTTGTCACTGCAGTGAGGACAATGACCCAGTTCCCAGCCACATCCACTGGGAGCAGGTAGGGCATGGGTTCTTGTGGAATTCACAAATCCCTCTGTATGTGATACACTTAGGAGAGCTGGGGAGGTCCTTGGTTAGAAACAAGTGCAGCGAAATAGTCCAAATTAATTAGATGGAATAACTAGGCTGGTAGTCAAGTTTCTCTCAATATTCCTGGTGTAAAATGGAGACATTTTGCTGCTAACCACAGAAAAATAACTCTGCTTCAGAGTGGTGCTCTCACTGAAATTGGTATTCAGGGACAGCTCCTTACTGGTCACTGTTTGGGGAAAAATCCAAACCAGTTTTACTTGAACTTAACAACTAGTTAATACTAAAATAAACTCAGTGGCTTCATTCTGATAGAAAAATGTAGCTCTTTGAAGCTTTCTGCAATTAAG
The DNA here is from genome assembly GCF_028018845.1 of Melospiza georgiana. Classification (NCBI taxonomy): domain Eukaryota; kingdom Metazoa; phylum Chordata; class Aves; order Passeriformes; family Passerellidae; genus Melospiza; species Melospiza georgiana. The sequence goes on from NC_080435.1 coordinate 16,469,357, forward strand.
CAATTTACAGCAGAAGGATCTGTCCTAAATTATGGACATTTATCTAGACATAGGGCATGAGCATTACTGAAGAGTTTAATGCAGCTTGTGCTGAAGAGAGTCAGTTCTAATGGGCTTTTTGATCCATCCAGCTGTGAAGCCTTCTTGAATGACACCTGACATTGAGCACCTTGCAGCACTCCTGCACAGCAAGGCAGCTCAATTTGCTCATTGTCTAGGTGACAAGATATACACAGAGAGAGCAAATTACTTGCCCTGAATCCTGCAGGAAATCAGGAAAGAAGTGAGGATATCATCAGCAGCCTCCTACAGATAACTAGAATTCTTCCTGCTGCACAAACCTTTCTCTCTCAGGAGTTTTAGGTGATGAGCAGTTCTCTGTGTAGCTTTATGTTTTGGGGCTTCTTGTGGTATCCACTCTTTTCCATTCCTGGTAAATAAATCTTGCAAACAGTACCTTGCTGTTTAATTAACATACTTCTTCCCCAACCAAAGAAGTGTTTTCCAGGAAGTCTTCTGCCTTGTTGGAACATGGTAGCATGCTGATGTGCTCCTTTGAGATCCTTGCTGGAGAAAGCCCTCCTGAATTTGTGGGGAAACCTTGTCCACTGAAAAAACCCGAGGGTGAGTAAAAACTATTTTTTCTATGAGACCTGTAGCTAATACATGCCAATAACTGCCTGTATTTCCAGGTGCTCTCAGGTATATTCACAAACCCCATGCAAAGTAATACAGTCTGTTGTCTTCCATAACCAGAAGAGGGGTAAACAAAAAGAGGTGCAAACTGCAGTTACCTATATCCATGCTCACTGTTTTTAGAGATTTTTCATGGATCAGTCAGATCAGTGGGAAGGCTGCTGTTCATTTAAGCTGCTGAAAACTTGTCCTTATTGATTTAAATGCAGCAGTTCTTGTTATGCAGAACTCATGATTGAGTGATTTGGCTAGGGCTGGAAGAATGTGACCTTTAATGCATAAGTAAATAAGCCTTTCCATCATGTATAATCTCTCCCATATGACAGATCTGTGACTGTCTAAAGTGACAGAAAGACTGTATGAGTCTTTATTTTTTGAGATATATTATCACAAAAAGTCACAAATCATTCCTGTCAGTGTGCAGAGAGCTGCTAATGAAAGAATTTCATTCCAGAGTGGTATCTGTGATGGATGTAAAGTTGTAAGAAGTACAGTAAGTAAAATAAAGCAAGGTTAATCTAATCTCTTCCATAAAACAGACAGAAAAAAAACCTGTGATTTAAAATAAACTCAATCAGAGAAAGTAAGTAATAGGTCACTGTTCCATTTCACTCATTCATTCCTTAATTCCAATGTTTCTTCTTGAAATTTAGAAGACAAAGCACTTTTTTGAGCTAAACTTAAAAGCAAACCAAGCCCTAGAGAAACATGGGAAAAAGAGTGGGTTATTTTTGCTACTTAGTTTTGTGTTTAGAGTAGTGAGGCCCTAATTCTTCTTGTCTGTCATAGAATCATAGAATGGCCTGGGTTGGAAGGGACATTAAAGATCATCCAGTTCAACCCCCTGCCATGGGCTAGGACACCTTGCCCTATCCCAGGTTACTCAGAGCCCCATCCAACCTGGCCTTGGACACTGCCAGGGATGGGACATCCACAGCTTCTCTGGGCGCCCTGTGACAGTGCCTCACCACCCTCCCAGGAAAGAAGTTTTTCCTAATATCTGATCTAAACCTACTCTCTTTCAGTGTGAAGCCAATCCCCTTTGTCCTGTAACTATACTACTGCCCTTGTAAATAATCTTGCCTCATCTTTCTTGTAGGCTCCCTTCAGGCACTGGAAGGCCACAATTAGGTCACTCCAAAGCCTTCTCTTGGCTGAACAATCCCAATTCTCTCAGCTTTTTCGCATAGGAGAGGTGCTCCTTCCCCCAAATTAACTTGGTGGCCTTCTCTGAATTTGCTCCAACAGGTCCATGTCCTTCCTTCAAGTGTCATTCAGGTAAAACCAATGTTAAACCTTAGCAATTCAGAGTATTATTCAGGACACATATCCCAGTTCATTCCTGTTTAATTTGTGATATCCCGTGGTTGTGGAAGTACTGTCCTTCCTGTTCTTTTCCTTCCCTTGCTCTGTCCCTCTCTCTCCTCTTTCCTTAATTCTTAGCTTACCCTAATTCACCTCTTCCCTCAGGCAGTCCTTTGCTTGCAAATCTGCCATTCAGGCCAAGTCAAACTCTTCCTACAGTACTTCAGAGTCTTCAGTCCAACAGCTTCCATTCCCCTTCTCTGGTCTGTGTATTCCTCATGCAGTGCAGAGGGAATACACACTGCCACTGCAGAGCATCAGAATAAAGGGATGTCTCTGAGAAGAAAGGTGGCATCAATTTTTCTGCCTTAGGCCAAGAATGCACCTGATCCAAAATACATCACTAGCAGTGGAAAGACTTCTGTCTGTTTCTGGGGTTTTAGGAAGGCTGTGAGGAACCTTTAGGGATGAGGGGGAATTGGATTTGGCCTTAAAATTTCTGGCCTCAGAGATTCTGGATTTTCAACAGGTGATTTTCTTTAGTGATTAAAAAGAACACTGATATAAACACAAATAAAAACAGGAGTTCACTAATACATTTGTCATACCCATTCCCTACCACCCCAGCCTACTGGGAGGTTCTGCTTACTGCTCCCCTATGTTTTTTTTTCTCTTTCCAATTTGAATGATGCTCCTGAGATGACACAGATAACTACAAGTCTGCAGTGTTCTGTACCTACACTGATGCCATCTGCACAACACCTTTGATTATGACTAAAGATAAGCTCTAGAGGTCTGGCTTCACTATTGCTAGGCCAGTTACTAACAACCAAGCTTGTAAGAGTTCTGGAGTTAGGCAAAGGGCAGATTTGCTGCAAGGAGAGGGAGGTGAAGCAGGATGGAAGAACCTACCCCCTGCAGGCTTTGAGCTCCATGGCTCCTGCCCTCTGAGCCCACTGCACAAGAAGAAGGATGTTTTCAAGGTGCAAGCATTGTGCTTATTATGGAGGGGAGTCTTTGTGTTCCCTGAAAAAAAATAACACAAAGTGTTTGAAATGTACGCCGTGCATCTCCAGTGGGAATGGGGCAGACTTAGGCACCTACAGCCTTCTGTGGCTGACAGGAAACTGTTGTGCAGAGAGTGATAGGTAATGTTTGTTCTCAAACCTGTGAGGTTCTTTGTACGATGTCAACATCAACTGCAGACAAACATTTGAGGGTCAGAACTGGTGGACCAAACTGTAGCTATCTTTTCTTACATGTCTCTACAACATTCATGATTCACTAGTCTTTTTTGGCTTGAACAGAAGTCTAACTTGTACAAGTCATAAACCAACCTGCAATTACCAGAGCATCCATATGAAAACACCTTTCAAGAGAGAGCAGATTTCAGTTTGAAGCCTGGTTATTACACATAATAAGCCAAATTCTTCACTGACGTCAGTGTGGAAGGGGTGTGAGTCACCACTGAATTTGGACCAGTTTTAGTCAAGAAGACGGGACTGATAAAATGCACCTTGGCACTGCCCTTTTAGCACAAGTGAAATTTGCCCAAACACTCTTGCACTCACTGGAGTGAGTGGATGGGCCTGGGCATAATGAGAATGATCTTTTTTTCATCTGCATGTGCTTCCTATCACCAAACAAATGTGTGCTTGCTTTTTGAAAGAAAACCAACTGCATTTTATGCAGCAAACTAGCTTTTAATCAGGGTTGAGTAACAGTGATGCTGTCTGCCTGCCTTACCTTTTATTACAGCAGGACCATCTCTTCAAGATGAGCTTTGCCATTAGCATCATCTTTTAAGTATAATACTTATCTTTTTGATTAAGTCCTAGGCAGGTCTTGGGCACAAGCTGTTTGGTAGTGTGGCAGATTACCTTACTTGAACAAATAGTGATCCTGTGCCAGGCACCGCAGCATTCTTGGCAGGTAAAGCAGTAATATGGCAGTCATCCTTCAACTTGTCAAATGGTTCCAGGTATGCTTGCAGGTGTCATCTGCAACTGCCTGAAACCATTTAGTTTATAATGACAAGGAGAGAAAAAAGAGCAGAGCTGGGACAGAAAAACAGAACAGAAAAGCTGTGTGTCTGTTGGTAAACAGCTTTATAGGACTATGTGCAAATTTTAGTGAGCATTATGAGCTATAGTTAGCTTAATTTCTACTGAAGTTGAAGGAGTGAATTTGTCTTTCTGCTAGCAATCCAGAAATCAAAAGTATTTCACTGACATTTTGCTGTGTAGTGTAAGAATTTGGATATAAAGAATGAAAAATAACAGACTGCTTGTCATTTGTCTGTTTTGAATGTTTGTCTTTTTGGTATTTTAACAGGTGTGTTCCTTAACTCCTGACAGAACTGGGATCATTAAAAGTGAACAACAGACAGCAGTGCTTGGAATCTCCCTAGTAAAGAAAGTGCAAAGCTTCACTTAGAAGTTCAATGAGAAAGAGTCAAAGTGGGATGACAAGTATGAATGATGATTCAACTGATGATGGATTGGCCTACAGTGTGAAAATGAAGGGTGTTGAGCCCAGTTACTTAAAAGGCTTGGGTGTTAAGACTGGAGGTCTAGTACAGAACACTCTGCTCTTCATTGATCATAAGTGATGGAAAGTAAACATCGTTGCACAGTGGGTGGATCACATGAGAGACAGCAAGATTTGAGCTGCAAAATTGATAAAGCAAAAACACAAAACCCCAGAGCTTGGGCTGACAAAATTGGAATACACAGTCTTGTAAAGCTAGTGTGACAGGCAAGCAGAGGAGCATCAAGACCTCTTTTGCACACTGCCAGTAAAGTCCCAAGCCTGGAATCTCTCTTGCACAGGGGAGCCCATGTTATATCCTACAAGGACAAAGACACCTGTTTTGATATCTAATGTACTTGCTAGTGTTTTTCTTGCCCATCCCTTCCCACTTCCCAGGGATTCCAATTCAGTTTGTCAGCAATCTCAAAACACCCAAGTGAAGAGGAAGGGAAAAGTCTGCCTGGAGTGTGTGCTGACTCCTGAAGGTGTCACCCTGAAGGCAATGAAAAATGGATGAGTGATAGACAGATCTCCTGAGTAGACCAGGAGGCAAGAAGGGGAGACAGCAGAGCTTACCATTTCATGCAGCTGGGCTGTGTGACTGGGGAGGTTGCACAGTGATCACAGGGTACACGAGACAGTGACCCCAATGAGCAGTACAGCAGTGCCAGTGTAGCTGTGGGAGGTAAGTGGGGATGACTCAAGAGAGGAAGGGGAGGAGGAATATTTAGTCTTTACACTGTTTTTCAGTGTGAAACTCTCCAGTGGAGCAGTGCTGGAACACCTAGGAAAATAAACACTGTGACACCTTGTAAAATAACACTGATCTGCAGTCTTTTTGTTAGTCTGTAACCTTCTGTGGGTAGTATGAGGGTAATAATGAAGGATTTTTTTGCTGTATGAAGTGGTAGATGTATAAAGCAGTAAATCTTTAATTTAAGTCCTTACACCTGTCACCTAAACCAGGCTAATAAAATGTATTGCATGTTTTATTTTAGTCAGGATTGCCCTAATGAATTCTTATCCTGATTCTTTAAAGTGACCCATGGGACTTGGACTTGACTGCAGTCTGCTGAGGTCCAGCAGCGCAACAGGAGACTGGTAAATGTTTAATATCACATTTGTTTTGTGAATTAATTTTTCAGTAGCATTACTTATGCTGTAAACCTTAGTCTATGATCTTTACAGAAATACATGCAGCTGTTAAGAAAACCAGGAAGAAAAGTTGGAAAATTTAGCTTCATGGTCTCACCATAGGCTGGAGGAGAATTTCAAAGTTAGGCTGTGGATTTTATTGGCTTTGAGATGACTTCTGCTAGATGTGGACCAGCTTTGAACTAAGCCCAGCTGCTTTCTATTAAAAGTATTTTAAGACCATTTTGAAACTGCCTACACAGGAGGAGGATAAAATGACAGCAGTGCATCCTTCACAAGTTCAGTAACTGCTGACCATTCTCTTGGTGGTATGGTAGGAAGGAAACTTCAGGGGCCAAAAGAAGCTCAGCACTAAGGGCAGGCAGATTTTCTCACATGGAGGATGGATCTACCCTAGTGCCCACCCCTAAATTGTCTCTGTGGGGCTGATCCTACATTTTCTGTGTCAGGCTGCTGCAGGATGGGTACCAGGCCTTGTGTCTGAGTGCCTTCCGTGGGCCATGGCCAGGGTGGTCTGATGGGACAGTGCAGGGCAGGGGCCATCCCTGGTCATTCCTGTGTGACAGAAACCACTTCTGTGGCACAGCTAACCTGGAAGCTGCGTCTGAGCTGCTCTGACTCCTGTGCATGCTGGAATTGTAGTCTTAGTTACTGATTCATCTTTGTCCATCAGAGTTCATACAAAAATATTGTGTAGGCAGTAGAGGGAGTGTTTGGCTGTTGTGCTAGCTCCTCTGTACCAGCTATGAGAATGGAGCAGTGCCAAGGGGCACTCTTCTGCTTTTGGATTCCTATAGCTGCATTCCCTTCAGTGAACACACAAAAAAGAGGAGGGAAAAACTACTTAGGAACAGCCTTTTTCCATCCCCCTTTCTTCATAGGATTTCTTCCAATTTACTAAACCACTTTCATCCTGTGATCTGCCCATTTTGTTAGGAGGTCTCCTTGCTGTTCAACACCTTCTTGGTGTTTGAAGTGCTCAGCTGACAATTCTGAGCAGTTTTTTGTTCATATGCTTACATTGTGATTTTTTCCAGACACAAGTACCAAACCTGTCAGAGTTTAAGGAGTGTCTGGTTGATGTTTAGTCTTATGGTTAAGTTTTGGGCAGTCCTGCAAGGAGCAGATAATTGAAATCAATTATCCTTATAGGTCCCTTTCAGCTTGAGCTATTCTATGGCATTTGCAACCATAAAGCCTGCAACATTCATATTTTTAATTGGGGATCCTGACAATCTGTGTTGTCCTAAATGATGCAAAGGTGGGAGGAATATGGCTCAAGAAGGCAAATCTGTAAAATGCCCATGGGATGATCAGTATAAGGAAAGGCTGCAAAACCTTAATAGGACTTGGCATGGTGTTGATAAAGGGCTTCTAACTGAGGACAAACAGATCAGACAAGAACAGATCGTATCCTTCCCACACTACTACTGTCTCAGTCTTACTAAGTTTTGGCTTTTGATCTTAGCTTTGAATCTTGGCTTTGTCAAAATTTCCTTTGCAGTCTCCTGTGAAGATGCTTTCACATTTGCTAACCCATTTTCTCAGCCTGCAGGCTCACACTCTTTCCCACAAGGTTGGCTTCTCACCACCCACCCTTCTCCCTCTCGTGGTCTCTGATTTCCAGAGTAATCACTAAATGTATCCTCTGCATGTGAATGCACACCCTTCAGCACATAATACCATGTGGCTCCTCTAGCCAGATGCATAGATCCATGAAATACTGAATTCATTTTGTCCAGGGATCACTTTACCTGAGTAGGAGCCAAAAATCCTGACAGCTTAGACATCTTAGGGCAGGAAACACTGATCACAGGATTCAGGGGCATGGCTGGAAATTCTGTTTGTTGCAGTCTGTGTTGTTTCCCACCTCAGTCTTTTTGCTGGGTGACAGGCTTGGAAAGGATTTGGATAGTGAAGCAGGGAACCACCCATAAACTCATCACTGACCACCTGGGAGAGGAGCAGGGGGCAGACTTGCTAGTGGATGTAGCCACCCTGTGCCCTTCCTGCTCTTTACCAGGCGTGCACAAACACCTGCAGAATCAGTGCTTCACCAGGGCTCCTCACCCTGGCCAGTGGCATTTTACAGGCTTATCTGTGTGCACAAGCCAAACCTCTTCCTGCTGCTTCTTTGTTCCCCGAGGGGAGACAATGGAACAGTCCCACTGTTGCTTTTAAGTCGATAAGTCAAGAATTTCGGCCTGAGCCTTTTGCTTCAAACGCTGATGTCATGAGCAACAAGCCAAGCAGCTTTTCTGAAATGATGACTAGAAGATGTGTGTACGGCTCGGCTCTTGGCAGGCAGATGGCGCCAGATGGGCGTTCGGCGTGGCAAAAAGCCTCCTCTGCAGGCTGGATCAGGGCAGCAGGATAAAACCACAGGCGGGACACACCGGGAGTACGGGTGCTGTGTGTGCCCCACTGAATGGTTATCACACTGTGCTGCAGTGAAAATACACCCACAGCAAAGCTTTGGTATGGGGAGAGCTGGTTGTCCTGAGTATCAGCAGAGAATGTGGTTTCTAAAAATAGACGTGTGACAAAAATGAAGAAAAATCAACAAATATGTTTAGAATCATGGAATAGCTCAGGTTGGAAGGGGACCTTAAAAATCATTCAGTTCAAATCTTTCACTAGACAGCTCAGAGCCCACATCCTTCTTGTGGCATTGAACACTGTCAAGGGTGGGATATCCACAGCTTCTCTGGGCAACCTGTGCCAGTGCCTCACCACTCTCATAGTAAAGAATGTCTCCATAATATCTAATCTAAACCTACTCTCTTTCAGTTTGAAGCCTTTATCCCTTGTCCTGACACTATATGCCCTAGTGAATATTTTCTCCCATCTCTCTTGTAGGCTCCCTTCATGTACTGGGAACATGTAGGGGGATAGAATATAAGAAAATAAAGATAGTGTAGAAAGTAATCTTACCCCTAAGGAGTTGCAGCTGGGCCAATTATCCAAGATTAGGAACAGGCCTGACTTTACCAGGGCACAGCTGTAACCAGTGAGAAGAAGAGTGCTATAAAAGAGTGGGGTGGCTTGGTGAGAGGGGACCTGGAGTCAGTGCTCTGAGGAGCTGGCCACAGGAAAACACCCAGAAGGTATGAAACTTTTGTGATGAGGAGACAACAGCATGGGACCTCTGCAATAAGATGACAACGGGAACCTGTTTGTTTTGGGTTTTATTACCATGTGGAAGACATCCTTGTCATATCCCCATATTACTCTGCTACAAATGAGGGAGCATTTTCTTTACTAACTTTGATTCTACTATCATTATTGTGATCTTAGGTATATATCCCCATGGGACTTTAGGGAAGAACAGCAGAAAGATGCTTTACAAATCCAAGAAACTGCCTGGAATCAAATCTCCAGGTCCTGGGAAAGTGAGGAGCTTGGGATTTGCTACTTCCCAGAGCTCCCTCTTTTTCTGCTGAGGTGAACAACTAAAGGAGGGCAGGCGACTCATTGTATAAGAAACAGAACTAAATCAGCTGGATCAAAGCATGATCAATCAAAGCATAAGAGAAAATTTTAAGTGTCCCTGAAGACTTTCACAAAATACCAAGTTCTGATAGTAAAAACACAAAGGAGTGTATGAGAGGCCCAGTTTTGCACCACTTTTTCTGGGAACTCGCAGATACAGGATAGGTGTCAAGTTATATTTGCAGCTGCAGCCTTCAAATGTCTTCTGTTCTATCCAGATTCTCCAATTACTGAAGAATCTGTCCTCGAGATTTTTGCGACACATAGTGTCACTGTGAAGAACCAAGAACACTGCAAGCATCAGGGTCCCTTCCAAGGCAAAGCCAAGGCCCAAAGTCACATCAAGAACAGTATGGAGGAGACAGAGGAAGAAAACATGGTGTTGGAGAAAGCCAGGACTGCATTAAAGCCAAAATCTTGGTGAGAAAATACAGTGGAGCCATTGTGCTGAATCTGAAAAATCACTGTCTGCAGAGGAATGTTGTGATAGAAAAAGGGCCAATGGCTTCAAGGGTATGTTTGGATTAACATTAGGAAGAAATTCCATACTGCGAGGGTGGTGAGGCACTGATTGCCCCAAGAAGCTGTGGTTGCTCCATCCCTGGAGCAATCTGGTCTAGTGGGAGATGTCCCTGCTCATGGCAGAGGATTGGAAGGAAATGATCTTGAGGTTTCTTCCAACCAAAACCATTCTGTGAAAAACTAATTTAGCTAGAAAACACTGCTGAACCATCTTCTGGGAGTTACAGTTCAGGTACCTGATCTAGTGTAAACTGTCTCTCTTTATTGCAGGGGGATTGGACTAGATGAGCTTTAAAAGTACCAGCTCAGACTATCCTGTGAGACCTTTTGTTCCTATATTTGATCCCCAATGACAGCAAATTTCTAGTTCAATTCCCAAGGCCAGAGTGCATCACAGGATATGCAAGGCAAACAGCAAGTCTGGGCTATTGAAACATTTAAGAAAGAAAAACATCAATTTCAAGCAATATATATATAATTTTTCATCTAAAGCTTTGTATTTTTTGTTCAAACTTCCTATAGAAAAGGGAAGACATTTCTGAGCTACTCTGTAATGCACGGCACAAAGAGCTCATTTTCAGAGTAAGTGCAATAACTGAAATGTCTAAACATTTGAAGTGACCAAGTGAAGAAGGTGGCAAAGAAATGGTTATTAGAAAAGGGTTGTGATCATGAGTAAATCTAAACATACAGGTTACCCCTCCTTGACTTCCTGCTATACATACTTATATTTCTTTATACATAAAAATATAACGCATGCACACAATTTGGAGTCAATAAATTGTGATTGTTCTGTGCTAGTTTGAGTTCCCTCTGTGTAGAGGCTCTAAGAGAAGTATCTCACAAAAGTTGCTTGTGGCTTGTTATTCACAAGCAACAACAAGAGGCCAGAACATTCAGCGCCTCTGAAAGTCACACCAATGGGTTTGGGTGTCTAATTTTGACTGCTTTTTCCTCAATTGGACCAGAACTGACTTTAACAAGTGGCTGATTTTGTTGTATCCATCAGATAGCAACCGTATGATCCGTGCTTATCACAGCTTGTGCAACACATGGGAGTGTTCCCCTCAGCAGCAGCAGCATCTGACTAACGAGACTGTTGCTCTTCTTTTTCTGCTAATATTTTGGTTCTTTCTTGGATTCTTTCCTCTGTCTCATCCAAAATGTTGGGATTTCTCATTAATTAAATTGCTATCACTCATGGTACTGTCCTGGTTTCTGCTGAGATAAAGTTAATTTTATTCTTAGTAACTCGTACAACACTGTTTTGGATTTTGTAGCTAAGTAGTGTTTTCTCTTATTAAAGGACTACTCAGTTTCCCATGCTCTGCCAGTGAGCAGGTGCTCAACAAGCTGGGAGGGAGCATGGTCAGGACAGCTGGCCCAACCTGGCCAGAGGGATATTCCTATAGACTATCATGTTCAGTATATAAACTGGGAAGAATTGGCTGGGGGCTGCCAGTCCCTGCTCAGGGACAGGCTGGGCCTCAGTCAGAGGGGGATAAGCCATCTCTTGGGTTTTATTTCTCTGTCGCCATCTCTTGGGTTTTATTTCTCTGTCTCTCTCTCTCATTTTCATCTTGGCTTATCTCAGTCCAAAAGCAATGAAAAAATAAATTAGTGATCCCTATGTAACTATTAAAATAGGACACAGAGATTCCCAGCTGGGAGGAATTAAGTATCTGCAAACAGCAGAGATCAATGTGATTAAGATGTTCTGAGGTGTAGGTAGCTTTGGTATTTAAGGTTCACATTGAGGTTGCCAAAGACCTTAATGTATGACCAATAATATAATTTGTCATATGTTATTGTGCTCATCAACCCTTTTAAAAGAAGAGAAAACTCCCATGAGATTCATGAAAGCTGCTTACATTTTTAATACTAGATTTTTTTTTGTAGTAAAGAACCTGTGCCTACTTCTGAACTGATCAATATCACCAAAGGATCACTGATCAAAACACCAAAGGATTACAGTAGCCTCAGAAATGCTCAAATGGGCAGATTTTATTTTGTGCCAGTTACAGAGACTTCTTTCTCTATATGACTAAAGCATTTTACAAACAAAAGACTGTTAGATGCCATAAGTAAGTAGCCTTAACTATTGATGGAATCCTGTAATAGATACTGAAGTGGGCCTTAGTAGCTGCACATAATTCAGGAAAAAAATGGCCAAGTATGGAAGCCAGCATAGCTAAAAAAACAGAGAATTCTATGTAGTAGATGAAAGCCTTGAGGTCAAATAGTTACTCAGATGGGAAAGCATTCATGCTCCCTTACATCAGAAGATAACAGAAAACCAATTTAAAGCCTGGAGCTATGATTCTTTTCCTCTTTGAAGACTTGCATTATCTCACATTAGGCTTAGGAGAGGAGAATATTCTCTGTCCATATGCACTGTATTCCTTATGACCCCTGTGCTCAAGTGAGAGCCTTGTATAAAAGCCATTAGCATCAAGTTTGTTATGGCATGCTGCACTGGATGACTTTCCTGGCGCCAGGGGGAAGGTTGCTGCATTTCAGCTGAGAATTTCAGAGCAGAACTTGTATTTGGATACACAACTCTCTGTTCTTTTGATTGAAAACATACAGATTTTTTTAACAGTTCATTTTTTGCTCTTCTCATATATAATGGAGGCTGCTGCAAAGTGGGCTAAAGAGCAAATAGCAAGGTACAACAATCTGTATTTTTTTAAATTACTAATAATCAGGGGTACTGTAATCTTTGGCAAATAAACCTGAATAGCGTTAATAGGATCTTGCAAGTCAGTAAGCACATTCCCTAATCCCAGTCCACACATCACCTGACTACTTCCCATAGGACTGTAGGAGGGATTTATTAAACAAGAAGAGACACAAGGTACTCAAAGTCATAGAAAACAGGTTGTAGGAAATGTACTGCAGAGCTCACCAGCCAGCTAGGAAGAGACAGAAGCAAACCTCTAATGCTAAACACCTCTTCTAAGCATATGTGGAAAATGAGTGGTGGGCAGTGGTCACAGCAGATTCCAGATAATTCTGTGCCAGAATGTTTGAGGTTTGTTTTTTTTTAATTGCCAACCTTGAAACAGTGTCTTCATTATGTGCCACGTTAGGAACCACATTGCTTTGCTGGACAGAATTTGCTCTGTGTTTCCTAAGGCCCATTTTATCCCCAAAACCCTGCAGGTTTGGCATCCTGAGATGGGACCAGCTCTGTATTCACACCTACAAGCTGTGGACTCTCCTGCTGTCACAGAGCCTTCAGAACTGATGAAGGTGGTGGATTTTTCAACTCCAGCCTTGGCTTAGCCTGGCAGAGAACCAGACTGTGGAGATGCTCTGTCAGGATACACATGAGAAACATGAGTTGAAGACACCAAATAGCAGAAAAAATGCACCAAGATCCCTATCTCAGTACCACTTACAGACCAATACTGCTTCTGAACCCAAGCTGTGAGTGAAGCTGGTACGGGAGAAGCAGCACTGTTAGAGGAAGGAATTCTAGCAATATCACCTTCAGGTAAGACCTGTGGTATCCATCTAGCTGGAGCTCCTATCTGTCAGCGGTTACTTTCTTTTGTTTTTAACACATACCACATTTTGTAAAGTTTTATCAAATTAATCTTCCACCAAAAAAAGCATTTATCATCACAGCTTGGCTGGGTTTTGTTCATTTTTCAGAGGTTCTGAGAGGAGATGGAGAGCAGCACAAGGTTGTGCAATCCTTAAGGCAAATTTAAATAATTCTGCCCTCCTTCTTGCTAAGCTGTCCCCTGAATGACTGTGTCAGGTATAATGGTGTAATAGTTGTTTTTTTCCACCACATGACTTCTTACTTCACACCTCACATGTGGTTACAGAGGTCACTGTTGGAAGATTCTCTGGCTCCTGATATGGATCCAGTATTCTGAGTTAGGACACTTGATGCTACAGTACACAAACCATCATGTTTGAAACAGCCTGTAAATATGTGGTGTTACTGAGACAGGATTATAATCCTTTCAGGCCCTCAGTGAGCACTCAGCCTTCTGGAACCAAAAGCTGAAGTAATATTGGCAGAGGTCATGCTTCAAGTACACTAATTATGTCTTGAGAATGAAGATGTGAATGAGAATGACCTGCCATGAAATCCCCAGCTACCTTACTAATTAAGGAAGCAAAGTATTTAAGTCTTTATTGTTTAGAACTTGTTTGCTTAATTATTAATTAGAAAATTCAGGCTTTTTGTCTAAGATACTCCCAGGTGACAAAGCATGTTTCGGGCTGTCCTCAGCAGCAGTAAGGCCAGCAGGAACAGGTGATTCATGAGTAGAGCAGAAGGACTTCCAGGTTTCACTGAGGAAGTCTCATAAGGCAACATCCAGGTGGCCAATATGAAAAATGGTCATTTCTCTTCTGTATCCACTTTGGAATTGCACAACCCATCCATTGGGCATGGCTTTGTTACTGTATCATCAAATAAACAGCAAAAAATCCCAGAGAGACTGTAGGCTCCAGACAAACTCCTCTGGTGTGGCATGGCAACATGAAGAACTGTACTGAAGAGTATGAGGAGTCCTGTAAGAAGTAGACATACAAAAACTGCTTGTGGCAGAATTTGGACAGTAAAATCATCAAATGAGGCATTAAAGCTGTTTTTTCCTTTATTTTGTTCTCATTCATATATTGCATGTAAACTACACTTTTTTTGGCACGTTTTTTACGATATTTTAAAATATTCCTGTTCCACCCACCTCACATGAAATTGTCCTGAGTAGGTGCTCATGAGAAAGCAATGGATTGCATTGATGTTTTTCCTTGTGGTTTCACAACTGTTGGGAGCAGAGCTGACAACATTTTAACCCTTACATGTAGTGCTTTCTGCTGCAATAGTCTGAAGGGTTCTTCTTACAGTCTCTGATGTGACTCAACAGGCTGAAGAATGGCTTTGCCTTTCTGTGCAATCTCTCACACTCTTATTTTAATGTTTTTCTCTCTCTCTCTGTTTTCTTTTATTCCTGACTGCCCAGGTTTGATCTGACTGTGAGGCTGAAGAGCCACATGGTGGTTTGTGCTGGGACAGCACCATGCCTTTGCACATCTTTTCTGCGAGCTTCTGTGTTGTGTCTTGTCAGAGCAAGAACCCTGCAATTAGTGTTTTCTTAGGCATCTGGTGAAATATAGCTGCAGGGTTTGGGGCCTGGAGCTGTCCTTTAGCCTTTATCACAAGCTGTCATTCTGGTTTCAGGGTTGACTATTGGAGAAAAGTCATGCAGATGTTCAGGTTCACAAAGTCCTGCATAACTGCTCAGTGCTTTTATGGCAAGCCTTTTTATAGGTCACCCTCTGGTGATAGAGGGACTTCTGTGCACACAAAAGGTTTGTCAGCTGCACAACCCAGCCCCTCACAGGTGGAGCTGCAGTGCTCAACAAACCATAAAACATTGGGGAGGCTCTGTGATTCACCATGAGCAGCAGAATTTTTCAAGCATTGAACTACATTTCATGTTAGGTGAAGAGAAATCATTCTTGATTAAACCTTGAGTGACCTAGGGTCGTAAAGACAGTGCTTGAGGTCCCAACGCTGTCCTGTTCGAGGTACAATTTATATTGATGTGGATGTTGATTTCATTTTTATAGATGCTAACAGCAATTTATATGCTTTCCTTTTTTTTTTTAATTCTGGACCACTACATGAGCGCAGGCTCCACAGGACCTTGCAAAATGAGCCTCACTGTAAGAAGGTACCTCTCAGTTTAAATTGTATGAGTTGATCTGTACCACACCAGCTGTTTTCCGTCAGCTTCCCAGGTGATCAAACTAATGAACTGTAGTATGAGGTTATGTGGAATCTCCCAGGCCACGCCAACTGTGTGCACTTTGCTGGGGACAAAGGCCT
This sequence comes from Melospiza georgiana, assembly GCF_028018845.1. Lineage (NCBI taxonomy): Eukaryota > Metazoa > Chordata > Aves > Passeriformes > Passerellidae > Melospiza > Melospiza georgiana. Next base: position 16,484,916 of record NC_080435.1, read on the forward strand.
GCCATTGCCTTTGCAGATTGAAATCTCCAGCATTGGTGTCCTTGAAACGTTTTTTCTATTGGGCTGATTCCATACAAGTAGCTCCTGTAACCACAGACATCCCTGTTGTGCTCAAAGATGGAGATTGTTTGTGTTGCTGCCCAAGCCAGAAAGCAGAACTTCACAGTTGCAGTTTGCCACAGTGGTGTGGCACAAAGAGGGAGGACAAGAACCATTCCCAGTCCTGACCCACAGCACCAAGAGATTTGCTTCTGACCTGTTTTCACATTACCCTCAAGAAAATCTGCAGAGATGTCCTTTACAACATTAACATGCAAGCTGCAGGTACAGTGTAGAGAAAATTCCATCACCATGGGGTGCTGACAGGAGGTACTCTTGTGCTGATGGAAATTGCACACAATTTCTACATCAGTACTAGGGTTAGGAAGGCTGGGGTTTTTTCTGTTAAAAGAAAAAAAAACAAAAATAGATGCTTCCAATTATACAACCCTTTATCCAAAAAAGGCCACAGGAGCAATCCAGAATGTTTCCAGTCAAGTGGAGAAAGACTCTGGTCAGAAAAGACTTTCCTTCTCCTTCATTGTGTTTCCCAACTCCCTCCTTCAAGTTAGCTGGAGCAGCATGGCTCAGAGCCAAGGAATAAGGATGGTACTGGTGAGGCTTTGTTTGCTCTGTTCAATGTGGAGGGAAAGGGTGAAGCAGTTATTGCTCCAGACACTCCCAGTGCTACCTTGTTTTTCGTGTCATTGTTTCAACAGGCAAATCCCCATAACAGCACTGACTCTACACTGTCTGTCCCCTCAGCAATGTGGTGACATCATTTTCACTGCCAGTGGGTCAGTGCCAGCCAAGTGGAGGGAGGCTGGCTTGGGTCCTCAGAGAGACTTCTATTACTGTAATGATCTGCTAGGGTTACTGACCTTGTACTTATCATCCTTTCAGAGAATGCTTTTCAAAAGTAACAGCCTTATCTTTTCATCAGAAGGTAATTACACAGTACAAATTGGCCCTCAGGTTGCTCAGGGTAGAAGAAATCAATGAAGGAAGTACTCTCCTAGATACACAGAGACTTTGGAAGTGAAATATTTTTGCCCCAGAAAAGGACAGAGGGAGGGAGCTAAACAGAATAAAGTAGTGCTTAAATAGCTCATTATTTCTTAGCTTTCCCTGACCACCCAGTAATCTGCAGCTGGCTGAAGGAGTCCCAGAACCATGGCCCTAGACCACAGCTCAGATGCAGAAGACAACTAGGAGATGTATTATGGTGTCCTGCAATGTGATGTCAGTACTGGCACGTGGTTCACAGGCACAGGAAGGTCTGCAGCAATAAATACCCTGTCACAGGCCTGCTCCAGGGAGGAAATGCTTCTTCTGAGTCACTATCTGCAATGACACCGGGGACACTGACCCTCTGAATTCCCAGGAGCAATGGAACATCTCCAGACACAGAGGTAAGCTTGACTTGGGGTTAAGCTTGGACTCCCTGTGTGGCCATGGGTATGTCACTGACCTGCTTTGCACCTCAGGTGCTCACCTGGGGATTAGATACAAGAACACCTCCTCTTCTATCACTTCCATTTGGCAATCTCTTCAAGACCAGGATTCCTTTTACTAGATGTGTATGTAGCCATAGCACTTTATACAGGTGCTGCTTAAATTAAAATTCAGGACATGTGTGTGCTCAGAGGGTGATATTATCATGTCTTGACACAACAGAAAATTGGTGTTACAAGTCATTTTTCTTGTAGCACATTTCAGTCTGACAGGGATCTGTTCCCTAAATGAGAAGCAAAGAAATCTGTGGCACAGAGGAGTCTGTGTGAAGTCTTTCTGGACCAGAAATCCCAGAAAGCACATTAAATTAAGCATTTAGAGGTCATCTTGTCAGGTAAATGTCATCTTCTTTGTTCAGTTGCTCCCTACACGTGCCTAATCATAACATGGATGTCTAATCAGCAGTGCTCCCAAACATAACTGAGCATGGCCCAGCTCATCAAGGCAAAATGGTAAGTGATGCTTCTGCCCAGTCTGGGAACTGCAGAATGCAGGGACTCTAAATGGTGAGATCAAAGACAAGGTTTTTGGATTGGCCTGTGCCTGGTGCAATGAACAATATAGTAATATAAAAATATATATATTAATGTATATTACTAGATTAGGCATCTATTTCTTCAGAAGCCTATCCACATGCTGCTATGAGTCTTCTGTTCCCATGAAGAGTAATGGACAACACATTAAGTTGACAGAATGAGTGGCACACTAAAAGGAGTAATGAGGTGTCAAATTGTCTATTTGTATTTCCCAATCAGCCTTTCCTGATGGATTAGACCATAGGTGTGTTATTTTGGCTACATGTGCAGCTGAGAAAAAGCACTTCCAGTTACATGGCTGTAGTTGTGTTCTTGTATGGAAGTGCTCCAGGCCTGGATTCTACAGAGCCTGAAATGACTTCAGTAATTTCTGTGCATGTAGGCAAGTGTAAGAGTTGTAAATGGGAGAAAGGTTGGCTCTGCCTTGCACTGCATTCCTTTGATAATAGCCTATCTGTCTTTAGGCAGGACCAGCAGGACATAGATGTGAACTGATTTCCTAGTCTTCATTATAAATGGCAAGTCACAAGGTTTATTTGCATAAACCTGAGAGATGGTAGAAAAACTCTGAAGGAGAATGAGGAGATAAGCTCTTTTCTGAGAATGAGGTCTCATGAAAGAATTTTGCCATACAGTGCTACATTTACAATCCAGGGGATTTACCTGATGAGGTCCCATGTCCATGCAACAAGAAGTATTAAGTACTTCAAGAAATGTGTTTAAATACAGGCTGAAAATTGAAGATTTGCAGTGGACAGTGGAAATTAAATTGTACATGCAGTTCCCCTTGATTTCCCCTGAGCACTCTGTAGGCTATTAATGCCTCAGAGCAACACCAGCAGAGCAATATCCCTCCCTCTACAAGATCACCTGCTTTGGTTTATAATTGGGTGTAATTTAATCATGTGTTTCTAAAGTGCTTTGGGAGCCAAATATCCGAAAACACTTTACAATTTAATGGCATTAGTGAGACAATGCATTGATACATCCTTGTGGAGCAAAAGTCTGACACCTCAGCTACAGCCAAAGAAACAAATTAACTGCTTGCTTAGAGTTGCATAGCAGATTAATGGGAGAATGAGATTTCCAATTCCTTCCCCTCTTGCTTTTCAGTTTATGTTTGCATGTTGAGACAGGTATGCTGGTCAGATGCCAAGAGAAATGTGGTGTATTATTCATTCTTCCTACTCCCTGGGGTTTCCCTGATGGGAAGTAAGGTACAGGTAATGAAATGTCCTACCCAAGCTCTTTAGGATTTGTACTCATGCACAAGAAGACTCTGTGTGCTGATGGTGCTGGGTCAGGTTGCATGTTTGTGTGTGCAGTGGGAAACAGCCTGCAGTGACTGTCCCCAGCAGCATTTTGACTTCAAGAGGGAGTATCCTGGGAAGGACAGTGCTTCCTGCTTCATGGCCCCACTGAGGAGCCACAGCATGTGGCAACAGCTGTGCCCTGAGCTGGGCTTTCATCAGTGACCCCAGTACAGGGCACCCTTAGCAGCGCCTCCAAGCCTAGGCTGTGGCTCAGCTCAACAAGAAGCACCTGTCCATTTATGAGCCCTACAACCTGCAAGCTGATCATCTGTGGTGGGTCAGGTGTGCAGGCACTGGGACTTGTTGGGAGTGATTCCCTGCAGGCTGAGGAACCATGAGATTTCATGTCTGAATGCAGTTCACACCCTGCTGTTTCCCAGGACAAACACACTTGCTGGGACTGGCTCTGTGGATCTCACTCCTCTGGGCTCTCTCCCTTGCTCAGGCTGTAGGTGCTGGAGCTGCAAGGGCTACATTGTAGAAACTTGCCTTCATATCCAAAAAAAAAAAAAAAAAACAGACTAGCTCTGCCTTCCTTTGAAGTCACTGTGATTTATCTTCTGTTGTTTTAAGGCAGTCTTGTATCCCTTAAAATGGCTTATTTTGGCCAGCAGGCCTCATGAATTCCCTAAAATGGCTCAGAAGCAAACATGGCCAGTTCTCAGTCTCTAACCAGGCTTGCTCTGCATCCATGGCATACTTAGCACTTCCCAGCAGTCCATGGAAGCACTCTGACCATAGCCTTGTGCTTTTTTTGCACAGACACTGCACTGGGTACTTCTGTTCTCTTCCTTTGTAAAATGGAAGGATTTTGCCAACATTGTACGTCAGCTAGTAAGGTTTCCAAGACAAAAAGAGAAAGAAAATCAAATATTATATATCCCACTCTCCCTTGCCTCTTTTGTTGAAACCAGTGAATCTCTAAATCAGGTTGTGACACAGTTTGGTTCCAGCTGGCTCAAATTGGTGGTGTGAGCATGGACTCTTCCAGGTGCATAGGGTGAGGTTTTGCAAACATGTTTTAGAGACAGGCTCTGGTGCCTCAGGCCTGTTAGTGTCCTCTTAAAGGGGACAAGAGAGGCTGCCAGGCACAGCTTGAAATGAAACTGATACAGCACCAATAATGAGGGACTATATTTGGAAAGATCTTTCAGGGCTATTTTTGTCTGAGATCATTACTTCTGGACAGCCTGCTGACAACTGCTGGGCACACAAACACACCCCACCTAGGGTTTGGTTCTCTCTGCTAATGTGGAAGTAGCTCACAGGGGGTCAGCAGAGGGAAAGGATGCTCACACTGGGTTTCCTGCTCTGATTTTCAAACTGATATGTGCTTGTGTGTACAATACACACAACACCTCTTCACCAAGCCAGCAACTGCCCACCCAAAAGACTGGAAGCAATTCTTTACCATTTTTCTAATAATTCCTGTTGTTACCATGTGTCCTACTTCCCAGGCACCCTGGTACACTCCTCCCTGCAGCCACAGCTGGGGCACACCTTCCCTGTCCCTAAAATCAGTGGGAGCTTTCTCTGTTCCCAGCCAGGCTGATGCAAGGAATCCTGGCAGTGCTTCACCCTGCTCAGGGAAGGCAGGCAGGCCTGGGAGGCACGAGAACAGCTCCCTATCCCCTCAGAGATCTGCTTGCTGGGTGGCACTTACCTTCTGCCCTCCCACACTGGCTTGTTGAGCTGAGCACTGGTACAACAGGAACACACCTCTTCAAAGTTATTCAAAGCAGCAGAGCTGGCTGGGGAGTGAGGCTTGCAAAAGCGCTGTATGGGTGAGGTGCTGATTTATACCCAGGTTCCTCAATGGGAGCCTATGTCTGAGAGCTCCTGGGGCTCCTCCGTGTCTTGACCTGGGCAGTTTCTGGGTAGGGTCTCTCTGCTGCCAGATATTTGCAGCTGAGGTGGGAAATCAGGAGTCAGAATAAGAAACTGTAAAACTGACTTTAGCAGATAAGGCATTCCTGTCAAATCCAGCTTAACTGCAGATTTGTTTTTATTCTTTTAGGAACTACATTCTTGATAATTTTAGTTCTGAGAGAAAGGTAGTTACTGCCTGGAGTTGGGCACTGTAGGCTGGAGGGCATCATGCCTCATGTGGAAACAGGACTTAAAAGATTCTCTTTAGGGACATTTTTCAGAGACTTTCAGTGGTCTATACCTGCTGACAGGCTGTCCTATGGGAAAGGAGTAAGGACTGACCTAAGGGCTGAGCAAATCTGCTGATTTGAGTGTGAAGAGTAGCTGATTTCTGTGTTGATTCCACAGGGACTAAGCCTCTATCTCAGTACCTCTTAATATATTGTGGTGTGTTTACCTCAGCTGGACACCTGGTGCAGACCAAAGCCATTTTATCACTACCCTCCCACAGCTGGACAGGAGAGAGAAAATTTAACAAAAGGCTTATGAAGCAAGCTAAGGACAGGGAGATCACTCACCAATTACTGTCACAGGCAAAACACACTCAGCTTGGGGAATTTATTACCAATCAAATCAGAATAGGGTAAGGAAAGTAAACTGCTAAATTTTAAAACATCTTTCCCCTACTCCTCCCTTCTTCCTGGGCATAACTTTATTTCAGAAATCTTTACTTCCTTTATCCACTGCTGCAGGTGGATGGGGAATGGGGTCTGTGGTCAGTTCATCATGCCTTATCTTTGCCCCTTTCTCCTCTGCTCTCACATATTCTCGCTCCTCTCTTTAGCTACAGTTGCTGTTGCAGTTTTCTTCCCCTTCTCAAGAGTGTTGACACAGAGGCACTTGGACCCATTGCTTCTGCTGGACACAAGGGAAGCTTCCAGCAGCCTCTCACAGAAGCCACCCCTGCAGTCCCCTCCTGCCACCAAAGCCTTGCCACACAAACCCAGTACTTATGTACTCTTCTATTTCTCTTCTTTAATTGCACTCTTCTGCTTAGCCATGTTTTTCAGTTCTAGCCCTTTCATAATATTTACAAAAACAAATAGGGCATTGCACCACCTCAGTGAAACACAGCAGCAGCTCTGCTGCTCTTGGAGCTCAGAAGGGGTGAATATAATGAATTTTCCTCAGGCTGGGAGGGGGCAGGTTACAAAGAGCACAAAGACTGTTAAACCCAAAGTAAATTATTCAGAACAGTGCTGAAGTGGACAAGGGGAAATGGAAGTGAAAATGAGAACTCCCTAAATCTGAACTGTCATTTCCCACAAAAACTGCGACCAGACTTTTTCCTCTATACAGTGGAAAGCTTTATAGAACTTTAAAACCTTTAAAAACTTTATATAGCTTTTTATCCATAACTTTGTGAGACTTGCACTCAAAACATAGGGTTGACTGCACTAATTATGGCACTTAGTCCTTTTCTTTAAAAAAAGATGGACACAAGGACAGGAAATTTGCAGAAGTTGAAACATAAGATATAATTAGTGGAACTAGCTGTGCCTGGTCTGGCATGTAGAACAGCATTGTTGTGGCTCTGTAGTTTGTCTTCATTGGCTCAAAATGCAGCTGCCCTTGGTTTCTCTGAGGGTCAGTTAGACCAGGTGGTAGAGTGGGAATTCTGCTCAGCAGGGGCACTTCCAGTGTTTTCACCTTCCTTCCCTCTAATTGATTTTGTACTGTAGGATGTCAAAGGTGATCTTTCTAATGCCCTCTGCTATTGTATCTTAATGGTAATAAAAGGAGCCAAAGATTGGAGAGAATCTTGCTTCCAAGTTCAAGAAGAGACTTGGATTCTGCCTCCTTTTCTCCAGATAGCCCAGCAGGAGCTCCATGGTATTTTAGGCTTCTTTATGAGATTGCATGTAAACACAGAGTAAGCAATAAATCTGAAACACTTCAATCCTGGCAATACCAAGTAAGTACAGCTTTGCACGTGAGGAGTTACTTTGTAAAAGAGCTGGCAACAGAAAGTGCAGAAACTTCACTACTGTGGCCATGCCTAAATAAGGGATTACAGAAAATCTGAACCACTGAACAGGCTGACAGATCAATAAAAATATACATTGGTGCTGGTTCTTTTAATGTAGACTGAAATCTTCCAGGAGCCAGTTCTGGAATAAAAATACAGCAGTGGCAAGTGACCCAGACACACTCAGTCTGAGAATATTGTATCACTTTTGTTCCATCTGGAGCTAGGAAGGAGGTATGAGGAAACAGGATGCTCCTCCCAGCAGGCCTCTAAGATTTTGAAAGGAATTGTAAAAGACAAAATAAAAGGAAGAGGAGAGAATCACTCCCTTTTGCCTCCTGTTAACCCCTTTAAGCTGCCCTGAAGATAATTTGGTTGTATTTCTGTCTGGTCGTGATTAGTTCTCACATCAGGAAGGGGAGTATGAAGGAGTCTCCATTAAACCTGCAAGCAGATCCATTTAACTGACTGGGAGCACTCACACCCACTGTTTCTATGCTATAAATCCTTGGAACCTGTTCCACTGGTGACAGATGGCCTGGTTCAGGATTAATGAAACAAAATATCTGTGCCACTGCATCAAACAGCTAAAGAAGCTGGCATCAGATCCCCAACCAGAGAAAAGTGTGCAGACTACTCCACTCCTTTCCTCCTGGAAATGTTTCCTGGGGCAAGGGGCGAGAGGGATTTGGCCACGAGTCTGGGAATTGCTGGCAGTGAGCAGTGTTCGTGGAGCAGCCCTGTGCTGCAAGCTCCCTTCTCCCTGGAAGTGGGGACAAATGGCCACTGTCTGTGGGACTGGCTGGAGCAGCAAGGGCCAAGCTTGCTCCTGAGATTGGCATCCCTGGGCAGCCAGGATGTGGTGCGACACCAGCCCAGTGCCTGGCTGGTTTGGGCTGGATTTGCTCTGTAGGGTGCCCGTGGGTGTTTTCCAGGGTTCCCCAGGTAGGAATGCTGTGGCTGACTGTGGCAGTCAGCTTTAGTGGGGTGCTGAGCAGCTCCAGCAGTTTGTGCTGGAGGGTGTAACAGTAGCACAAAGCTGCCCACCACAGAGGGACCTCATATTCCGTGCTGAACCAGTGACAGAAACAGAAAATGAGCAAGGAGACGTTGTATCTGCACAGTAAAAATACCGAGTAAATTAAAATTTTTAATTGCTGTTACACACAGAAGAAATGAGAAAAAAAATTACATTCCAAACAAAGAATAGTAAAATCAGCATAAAAATGTGTTAAGAAAAGATCCCAGATCAAGTGGCTGTACTGCATGTGGTGACCTTTACAATCACAGTAAAGAAAGTAAGTGCTAGAGACTTTCAGACATGGCAAAGTGCTTGACTGCCCAGAGGAGAGCAGCTGCTTCAGTCACATTTTCAGTGCACTCTGCCTGGAATGTGTGGGAGAGGGGCTGGAGCAAGAGACTCACATGGGTCCAAGACATAGAGATTAGTGTTCAGGGCAGACCAGCCACTCTGCATTCTCAGGCAGGCAGAACTGCCACTTACCCCATGGCATTTGCTTTCTCCTTCCTTGTTTGTTTGTTTGTTTTGTGGTTGGTTGTTTGTTTTTTTTTCTTGTGGTTTTGGGGTTTTATTCTTGGTTTTTTTTGGGTTTTTTTGGGTTTGTTTTGTTTTGTTTTTGTTTTGTTGCTTTCTGGTTTTTGAGTTTTATTTAACAAAGCTTCAGGTTCTGCTGGCCTGACCCTGCCAGCACCATAGGCTTGGAGCAAGCCTCCCCAGCTGAATTAGGAGCAAGGCTTGGTCCAGCAGGAACCTGCACCAGCAGGGTCTAGATTAAAATGTTTCCAGTGATTCAGCACCATTGCCCAACGGGCTGGTTTTGGTTTCTTGCTTCTCTTCTGTCAGGAAAAGGTGTCTTTTATCTCCTTATGCTCTGTCTTTTGACTGATCCAAATTGGCCCAGTCATGCTCCCACTGAAGTCTTGGGGGCTCAACATCTGCATCTTTGCTTCAGTCTTACTTTTGAGCCATCACACCACTCCAGTAGCTCACCCGACAGCAGCATAGTGTCACCACAGAAACAATACAGACCACAGAAGTTTTGGCATTCCTGCCAACTGGCCACTTTTTTCCATTGGTAGTCTGTCTAGAGTTGTGTATTTTTATTCTTTACCGTAAGAGCAAAAATAAAAATAACATTAAGAAAATTTTCTCCAAACTAAGAAAATGAAAACCCATCAAATATTTTAAAGAAACCATAAAAATTTGCATTGTGTTTGCTTCTGAGTTCATATTAAGATTTTACTGCAGCTGCTTCAAAATAATGGTCCATTTCACAAGTACACAGCTCACATTCCTTGGTGTGTAATTCCTTGCCTTCATTTGTGTTTGTACAGCAGCTAGTGCTACAAAAACTAGGTGGTTTCTAGCTGTGGTCCAGATTTAGATCAGTGAACAGTGGCATTTATTTGAGAACACGGTGATGGTTGAGAGCTTTATTTCTAGATCAACTGTTGTTCTGGGCCAAGGGACTGGTGGTACAAGCACTTCCTTTGCTACAAAACCCACTGCTACCTTCATTTGGATTAAAAAATTAATCCAAGAAGGATGTGCTGACCTTATTGATTCCATCAAGGCTTTCTCTCTCTGCTGATTTTAAAGCCAGTGAAACTTAGAGAAATTAAACATCACTTTGAAAGCTGTCTCATGAAACCTAGCTGACCTTCTGCAGACTGAAGGTTGAACAGAATTACTTCATTTTCTGTTCCAGCTTTTTCACAAGCCACAGCAGACTGTGAGGCACTCTGTTTTGGCTGGATTATATTTACTGTAGCTAACAGTGAGGGACAACACCAGACTGCAAAAGTTGGATGCAAGGTTCACAGCTAAGAATTTGGTCAAGGCTTTTAGAAGAACTAAAAATCATCTGCAAAACTGAAATTGGAGAGTTCAGATTTTTCAGCTGAACCTCCCTCAGAGTTCAAGTGAGCTGAGCCCATCCTGTTAACCAGCATGAACGAATATTTTGCAATTTTTTCCTATCTGATGCAATTTGAAAAGGCAGTCACACATTCCATGTTTTAAGAGAAGTCCTGCAGATCCCTAAAAGCAATTTTAACATTAAAGCTGGATAATACTTGTGACTTACATAGCACTTGACATCTTCAAAGTGCTGTATGAGCATCGATCCTCACAATATCCTTGGGAGGCAGGTAAGGGGCAATATCTCCATTTTAGAATGGGGTGAGAGCCTGGTTCCCTGCTGGGATAACTTGGCATTGCCCCGTCCTCATACACCACATGTGCTCCTGGCCCCAGAAAATTTAAGTGACTCACCCAAGGCCACAAAAGGAGTGAACATGGATAAAAGGCAGGAGGATTTCTGTCATGAGAAGTCAGCAACTTCCCATCCACTTCCAAGAACACAGTTATGATGCTTAAAAGACCCCCCAGTCTGTATTCAGAAACCAAACAAAGAGAAAGAGGCACCTGCTACTGAGATCTACAGTTGCTGTTTGCTTTGATCTGCTTCTTCCAGAACAGCTCCCAAAAATACGACAATAGCAAGATGAAAATGCAGGTGCTAGTGTCAAACTACAAGTCTGGAAAACTTTGAAGAACCACCAAAAACTGCCAAGTTCCTCCTGGGAATTTTATAAACTTCTGTAAAAATATATAAATTGCCTCCACTGATGACAACATGAAACCTTCAAGCAATCTACTCAAAAGCCATGTTAGAGTAATCCTGAAACCAATCAGTCTCACAGATGCCTCAATATGGAGGAGTAAGAAGCCACGTATCCAGCACAGAGTAAGAGTAAAGCTTGAAGTTAAAATCCTCTGGCTTTGTTCTTCTTGACCTGCCATTTCTCCATGAGCATCACCCTGTGACACAGCATTACCAGCACTTACAAACAAGTTGCAATTAGCACTGCTTCTCTGACTGACCCTGGGAGTTCTGTGCAAGGAGGATCTGCCTACAGAAAGAGGCTGAAGTAAACATGCTGCATCTTTTATATGTCCAATTAAAGAGCCAAAGGACCTCCAAGAGGCTGATAACTACAGAAAGTAACCAAACCAAAGTAAGCTGAAGTGACCACAGACAGGATTTGCAGAGGGATGTTTGGATACAGCAGTGTGAAAAGAAAGCTTCTGTGCTTAGCAACAAAAGGAGTTGCTGCTGCTGGGGCCAGAAACATTACAGCACCTGGAAGGCTTCATTCCCTTTGTAATGTTCCTGGGTGCTTCTCAAGGACTGTACTCCTGAAAAGGAGAGGAATGGGTTGAACCTCAGTTTTACAGCGCAAAGAGGCAACAGGAGGGTCCACAAAGGCAGCCCCACAGACAGTAACACCATTTGTCACATATGAACACCACTCCTTTTTTTGCTCTATTTCAAAGTGAAGATTGCCCTCACTGGGGCTGAGGGAACAGTTTTAATCCCAGGAAAAGTTATTTAACAGACTGCCAGCAACTGCTTAGTGCTTCTCAGGATTTAGGCATCTCAAAATTGTGTCAGATCACAGCCACAGCAGCTGGTCTCTTCCCAGCAGGAAAGAGTCTCCAGGGAAATGGTCTCATTCAAGTAATATGGATTAGAAAGAGGAATGCATAGCCAGAGAGAGATTTTGAAGATTAAGAGCCTTTGCCAGCAAACCTCCAAGCCAACCAGGGCTCTCCTTTGTATGCTGAGGGCTCTGCCTCGTGTTCCTGGGAAGGCTGAAGCTGTTGCAGCAGCGGGATGGAGCCAGTGTGACTGGCCAATGTGTCCCAGGCAGGTCACTCCAGGTGACCTGTTCCAGGGCAGCAAGGGAACAACAGCCCACTTGGGCTGCACAAGTTTCTGCTGTCCCCCTCTGCCACCAGAAACTGCACCTCTGATGGCCAGTGGAGAGGAGAGGCCTCCTAATAACACATCAAGACTCTTTACTGCAGGTACCCAGTGGCTGATGGTACAGCAGGACAGCAAAGCCAGCCAAGAAGAAAAAGCACACAGAAAAGCAACTCAGCTATTTTCAGGCAGCTCAAGAGTACTCGTTTCTAGAGAGGGGAAAAAAGAGAATCAAAACTCAAGACTTTTAAATAAAGCTTACTTTATCACACAAGCATTTCCCTCAAAGCAAAGGGAAGCTCAGGATGTGGGGGAGCTCCTCTGAAGAACTGCCAGCTAAGGACTGAGTATGCTGACCCATGCCAAGGAGCTGGGATTCAAAGACTGCAGTGTGCTGTTTGCTCACATGCTGGGAGGATGGTGGGGTTCACCCCAAATGCTTAGACTTCCTCTCAGCTGGGTCACTTTTTTGCTGGAGGAGATTTGCAAACAGCCAAGCTGAGCTGCAGCAGGTGACATCTGCAGAGAGCTGCACTGCAGGGTTCAATCTGTGGCCAGGAGATAAGCAATGCTGATGAATGAAAATGGTGTATGGCTCTGAATTCCCTTAGCTGTTTACTCCAGGCAGGCCCCCATGTGCCAGTGAATGAATACTGACAGTATTACATAACAGCATTAAAGGGAAGGGATTACACGGGGCTCTGCTACCTACAGGAAGGCTTTCCCTGTCCATAATGCAGCTGACCTTTCTGATCCCTGTCTGAAAAGCAGCAGATGCCCCCACAGGGTCAGGATGTTAACCCAGATTTCTGTAATACTGGCTGCATTTGCTCTGATGGAGAAGTCATGGGAAGGCAATGCCTCTTCCCTGCCAGGCACACCAGGTGAGGCTGGAGAGGAGCAGGAGACCCACACAGCACCTCTCAACACAAAGGAAAAGCTAGCAGGGGTCTATGTGAGTTCATGTGAGTTTGAGAAGGAAGTGGCAGGCGTGTTGAACACAAAGGACAGTGCTTTTCAGGAAGCTCTGCTGAAAAGGGGCTTTCTGACAAAAAAAGAAGCGGTGCAAAGAGGATTGTTTTCCACCAGCTGGCAGAATGTGGCAATCTACATCCAAAATCAGGGCCTTGATCACAGGCAATGCTCACACAAAGATTTAAGATAATGCAGGCAGCAGTACTAAAAGTACTACTGGAAGTGCTACTAAAACTTAATGGGTACATGGAATACTACTTGTTAGGACTTGTTGGAGAAAAAAGACATAAAGATGAGATACCTGTCTGGCCTAGTAAGGATAATTAGGACATACACTAAGACATTGAGTATGTTCTGCTTTAAAAATCAAAGTTCCTTATGTGCCCATTACATCTCACTGGTGGCTGCAGGCACTGTGTAACTATGTGCACGTGGAGAGGCAGAACACTGAGATGTCCCTGAAATCCCACCAAACTCCTGCTCTCTACAGCTCTGCCACAGGCAGCAGTGCTGACCTGCACCTACAGACCTGCCCAGGAGCAGTGAGCACTGCAATCAAAGCACACAGCACTGCCAGCACACCTCTCACTCTGTGCCCTTGGCTTGGGGTTCTGCTTTCATGCTGGCTCTGCTGGCTGCTGCCCCACACGCTGCCATTGACTCCAGAGCTCAGCTCACAGCTGGATATGCTCTTTTTATTCTCCCTCCAAGCTTCCTTTCAGTAGAGGAATAGCTCCAGTTTGCATACTGTAATGCACAAAAAGAGACAAACATTGGTTAAATTAATTTTTACCTATGACTTTAGCAGAGATCTGTGCTTGTCTGCCTACAGTTGAGAGGAAGGCTTTCAGCACAGTGCATGGCCAAACCTCCTTTCCACCAGCCCTCCTCTTCCCAGACATTCAGCATCAATTTCAAAACTAACAAGTAGAATGCAGTAGTACAGCACTTCCAAGGAGGAAAAGTTGAATGAGTAACTACTGCAGGGACAGTCTAAGCTTTCTGATGTGGACTCCACACTGAAGTAAGCTGTATTCAGAGAAAGCCAACGAAAAAAATGTAATTCCCAAAGGTAATGCTTCAAAGAAGCAAAATCAACATCACCAGTGTGCCTAGAGAAATGGAGATCTCTCTCAGGGGTGAATGCAGCTACAGCACCTGAGATATAACCCATGTGTTCAGAGACCATTGGCACTCCACCTAGCTCCTCTTCCTGAAGTCCTCCTCATCCCTGGTCTCCACGGCCGAGAGCGCGATCAGCATCTGGGCCGCATAGTAGGTGGCCATGATGATGAAGCGCGAGTAGGGCACGGGGAAGCAGAACTCGTTGAGCGCGATGGTCAGGTCTGACACCATGAAGAGCATGGCACCCACGCAGGCCGACAGCTTGGTCCACGTCCACAGGTCGTTGCAGAGCTGCACGCCCGCCACCGCGCGCCAGCCCATGAAGCCGATGAGGGCGATGTAGACGGCCACCAGGTAGGTGAAGGGGCCCGAGAGGTAGGAGTACAGGAAGGCGTAGCAGGAGCTGGAAACGATGCCCATCAGCAAGCCGGCTTTGAGGTCCAAAGGCTTCATGCCAAAGGCTGAAGAGTACAGGATGTGCGTGATGCCGAACATCAGCAGACCTGGCAAGAGGCATTGACACAGAAAGTGGGACCTTTCATCAGTGACTGGCAGGCAGTAGAAGAAGAAAATAATTCCTTGCAGTGTTACCTACCAGTAACACTAGCAGTGACAACCATACTAACCACTTGGGACCATTTTGTTATAAAAATCTGTACATGGGAGATAGCACCAAGCCGCCAACCTAAAAAAAAGCCCCAGCACAATTACAGCTGCAGCCAAGTACAGCTCTGCTGTGACAAAAGGCTTTCTGCTGAGAAGCTGGGTGGAACTAAGCTGCTGGAGAATGAATTGATTTTTTTTTTCAGGTAGTTCCTCTTCCCCTGCTTTGAGTGGAAGGTTGGGAGCAAGGCAGACCAAAGACCACCCCCTCTAACTATCCATAGTGTTTTGCTCAGAAAGATCCATTTTCAAGATCCATGTGACCTATGGTCACATGTAGAACAAGAAGACTGGAACCACAGCAGTGTAGGAACAAAACGTGACAAAATACACTAATCCCTCTGAACCCTGACACAAAGCTTGCCCGTATTTAGCCACAAACCCAAAGGCACTTGAGGACTAAATCTGGCTGCTTCTCCATCTCTGCCCATAGCTGGGAGAAACCTAAGCTGGAAAGAAGCAGCTGGCATATTTCAGGGACTGCACCAATGTGATCTGCCAACAATTTTATGGCTATTTGCAAGATTCAGATGAACCTAACCAGGAATCAGTCAGGGAAAATAAAATGCCAGCTTTCCTTTGAAGTGCAACGCCATTGAGAAATGCCAGATGTGGGTGTTGGAAGGTGCTGCCCATATGTTATTAACTTGCCACTAATCCATTTGACAAAAATATGTTCCAATGTGTTGGCACAGCTGCTGCCTCCAAGCTGTCATGACAACTGTAGATAATGGGCCACAAACAGAGCCCAGCTCCTTGGGTCTTCTGGTTCCCAGACCCACATATGATGCAGCTGCAGGCTCTCCTGCTTTATCCTGGCAGGGATATTAGAGGAGTTAAGTTATTAGAGGAGCTGGAAGTTTTCATGCAACTCCAAAGCATGAAATGGAGAAAAGGATCTGGGAAGCTGAATCCTCCAGCAGGACACTTGTGCACATTTAACACGTGATGCTCCGGTGTAAAAGGCAGTCAAAAAACCTGCAGCTGGCAGACATTGCTTCATCCTACTACTCTTGTGTTGAGGAAGCTCAAGGAAGAAGGGGAAATGTCTCCCTGCCTTTGGGGAAAACCAGATCAGACACCCACTGAGAGCTCAGCCATGGTGGGATGAGAAGGAAATCCACAGGAGGGAGGGGGCTGAGGGGATCTGTTTTGCAGGGTGAGGCTAGAGAAAATGGACAGCGTGAAGGGGAAAGAGAAGCACAAAAGAGGATAATGAGAAGCTGATGTTTCACAGAGCTATTGCACCTCACAGACAACAACACTGAAGGAACTGAGAAGGAATTTAGGACAAGAGCTTTTCATAGGGTTATAGTGCAGGAAAGGTTAGAGCCCAGGAAGGTGGTAAGGAGAAGAAGGATATGTCATCCTAGCAGTGAGCAATATTTTTTCCTTCAGTGGCATTATATGGAGCATTTTGCAACAGGGAACTGTGTTGTCCTTCATGCAGGCATCTGGCAGCGAGGAGGAGGAGGAGGACAGAATGCAGCAGGCAAAGAGCCTGGAAAGGCAGGAGGAGTTTCGTGATAGGTGGTGAGGCTGGTCACAAACAAGAGAGTCAGCTCTCAGGTTTACTCATTCAACACCCACAAATCAAGCCAGGAACTAGAGAAATTTGTGATGGCTGCACAGGGAAGGGGGTGCACTTCTCTTGTATTTCTCAGTCTTTAGCTTGGTCCTCTCAACCACATCAGGGAGATCAGCCTTTTTCTCCCACTTTCTTCCTCTGGGTTTCCTCTGTCTTCTTCACCAAATGCATAAATTGTTTCTAAGTGCCTGCAAAGGAGGCAGTGTCAAAGGAGGTGGATATTAACACTATAAAGTATCTTCTACATGCAGTAAGAGTAGTTAGAAAACAGTGTGGACTGAAACAGCAAAAATGGAAAAAAAGTCAAGTGTGCCAGGAGTAGGTTCCCAGGCTCTCACTTCCCTATAAAGTAATGAACAAATGTCCTTTTATAAACTCATTGTCTCAAAAGCTTTTCAAATGAGCCCAGTTTCCAACCCTTTTCAGTCCAAAAACTGCAGAAATTGAAGAGAATGTAAATTTTTATCCAGTATTTCCTCTTCTCTCCTCAAACTTCAAAGTCTCACAACGGATGACATCAAAAATATTGTCAGTTTTCAGCAACAGCAACCTGATGAATTTTAAATAGGAGAAAATACATTTTGCAGGCAAAGTGAGGGATGAAATGGAGCAGTGCACTTTATGTGCTTATACGTGAAATGCAAATATTAACACTTCCCTACAGAAGGTAGCAGCTCAGTGGGCTGAGATTTTCAAAATGCTCCAATAGAGCTTTTCTTCTCCTTAAGAAGAAAAAATGTGCCTAAACCCACTAAGCACAACCTCTAAGTTGTGAGACTAGGGCTGAAAACGTGACTTATTTGCAGATTGAAGCACATCAACCAGATGCTGAATTGCTGTGACTGGCTAACCTTCCTCTAGCAGTAACTTGGAGAGGAGACATACCAGTTACACGGGAATGGAGAAGGGCAAACACAAAAATCTTGGGGGACATGGGCCTTGAATGTTCTCCAGGCCATAGCTCAAGGAGCAACTCCAGGAGGCAAAACCAGTTGGGCTGAGGCAACTGAGCCAGGTACTCCTGTTGGGAGGAGGCCCATTGGTGGGAATGTCAGCACTCAGCACAGAAGGGATGGCGCCTCAAGAAAGCTGGAGCTCCTCAGCAGTGTGCCCAATGCTCAGCCAGATAGATCCAATCCTCAGGGCCTAATCCAAACCCCAACAAAATTAGTAAACATTTTTACATGAACTTTTAATGGAATGGGGATAAGCCCTTGGGAAGCAGGATTAAAACCAGATTCAGAGCATTTGGCCTTTCATATCTGGCACTGCACACACTTCTTTCTCGTAAAGAAAGAGCTTGTGGGAATCCCAGAATAAAACTAGATACTAACCTCATGAGACAGGGCAAAAAATAAGCTTTGACTTTCAGATCTGACAACACCACAAGTCAGGAAAGTTCTCTCTTCTCATCACACTTTCCAGTGGAACAGTTATAGCAGCCACTTAATGGTGGGTGTTATGTGCAATCCCTGTGCTGCTTAAATTAACTTCAGAAACCCCACCAGTCAGTTCAGTGAAGAACTCAACTGCTGCTGATTTCTTTTGACAGTCTAAGGCCAGGGAGAGAGTTGCTGCAGGCAGGTTCAACGTGGCTTTAAATGATTAATCTGAATCATTATGTTCTAGCAAAATAAACCAAGCTTATTTTGCTCTGAGAGATGTGGATCTTTCTGTAGAGAAGAACAACCACTGCAGTAAGGTTTGTCCTTGATCGACCATCATTTAAATGTTTTGCTAAACAGACATGTCTTGTACAACAAGCTGCATGATTCACACTGATGAACCTGCAAGTAGGACAAGATTGCTGCTGCTTTGGTTTCTATCACCCACTTAATGCCTCCCCCAGGCTATGGGCTTGTCTATCAAAACATAAACGTTCTCTCCACCTGTTCTCCACCAAGGAGCTGTGCACAATATGTTCCATCCCCAATCCTCACAGCAAAGGGCTGACAGGTCTCCCTGCAGAGAGATGGGAGGTAAATACTTCCTGTAGCTTCATGGGAACTGATGAGCGCCGCAAGTGTTTCCTTCTATTCCCCAGCGAATCTGGCATGCCAGCTTCTCAACTCCAGCCAGCCCAGATGCTGTGACACATGCCAGGAAACCTAACCTGACCCAATTACCTCTCTAACCTCAAGAGAAAGACTCATCCATGATGTGCTTCCCCATACCATGATGGATTTTAGTCAAGGGATGAGTGCTTCCCAGCGCCCGGGGCTTAAGCTGTACATGAATAAACAAAACATGTGGCCCAGCAACTCATTACTTAATAAAGAGGGTAACAGCTGGGCACTGTGGCATCCCTTCAGGACTGACATTGTACTCACCATGAATGAAGTAGCCTTGCTCCTGCCAGATGAGAAAGGCATCTCCCACTGCCGAGAATATGAGTCCTGCTAGGATGCGGCTGGCACTCCGGTGTGACACTAAGAAGTTAATCCCATGAGCCAGAAGGAAAACCCACAGGCAAAAGATGGGCAGACATTTAATGAGGGCACTGAACCAGGAGGGGCTGGAAGTTGGCAGCCAGAGGACAAAATAGACACAAGTGGCTTTAAAGAACGGGACCAGTTTAGGGCCTTCACTCTTCACCTAAAGAAAACAAACATTAAAAGACAGGAAATTAATAGGATCATCAGAAGCATCTTAAACTTCTTAACAGAACTGGCTCCTTCCCTTTGGAAGTTGCTCTTCCATATACTGTCAGCTGGAAGTGTTCCTACCCCAAGAAATGCTGGTTGAACTTGACCATGATCCTCTGCCTAGATCTTTGTGACCCTCTCTGCTGAAAACACTTCTCAGTTGGCAGCATGGGCTGTGGGTGGTGAATTTGGAGGAAGTTTTAGAACCTTTTCTCTTTACTTGTTCCACTGAAAATATTTAGGCCATTAGTCAAACTGCTCTGGTGCTCCTTGTCACCTATCTCAATGTTTAGACTAATCCCTTTAATATACCTTTCCAGGAGCTGTGAAAATACTGCATACCCAGATATAGCCCAGCAGCAAACAAGCCCAGTAAAGGCACAAATCTTCTCTCCCATCTTCACAGATCCTCCTGCTTCAGCAGTTGCAGATGACCCTGAGGATACAGCCTCTCACCTAACCCATTCTTTCCCCTGCCCTGTAGCCTCGTGCCTGGAGCTGGCTGTTGGCATCACAAGCGTCAAAACCCAACACATCAACCTCCCAGGTGAGGATGTCACTTCCTCGGCTGACTAATACCAACATCAACCTCGTGTGACTTTGTTCTAGCAATATTCTAATAATACAGTAATTGCAGGAAGTGTTTTGACTCAGGACTCTACTGTGTAAATACAGACATAAAAATGCAGCACGAGCACTTGGCTGCTCATAAAAAACCACAGCCAGGGCAGGGCACAGAGCTACAGGCTCCACAAGCTGGGTCTGCTCTTGACAAACACTTAGCTGAGACCACTCTGCACAGTGATATGCATTGTGTTCACCTGCCCTCCTGCCACATTTCTCCATTTCAGTGCAGGTGGGTAAAAGTCTATGTGAGAAACAAAGCTATGATTTTATTTCCTCCTGGAGAAGAGCTGAGGGCCAAGACGAGGAGCAAAGGAAAGGACTGTAACTGCTTCCATGCCTGCCTGAGCTATGTCCCAGAGTCTTACAGGAGGCCTGTTTCCTCTTGCACATAAGGCAGAGCAACCCCCTGAGCTCCCCTGCATGCAGGGGTTCGCCCTCAGTCTTCTCATTTGTTTGGTCAAGCAAGATTTATTTCCTGCATATCACTTCCCACTACTCATGGCCAAAGCATACAGAGGCTTCCTGCACTGGAGGAAGACATGGGGGGAAATTTAGAGGCATCCAAACAGATTTCACACTGTCAAGTCCAACTTGTCTTTGGTTTTTTGTTTTTTTTTTTTCCAAATAACTTGACCCTTTTTTGCTTCCTGCATCATGGGACATTGTTATGACCAGTGCCCATCTTCCTTTGATGCAGGATGCCTTGGTGCAGGTACTTAGGTGAAGATTGCACAGGAAATAATCCAGGCTTACAGTGCTCAGGTGATAAAGCCTAATCTCATAAAAATTCAGGATCATTTACGGGCACAAGCAAATGGAGTCAGGTGGAGTTGGAAGGCAGAGGCAGAGGCAGTGGAGGGCATCTTCACATGCAGTATCTAAAAAGGGAATGCAATCTCTGAAGCAGTGAGGCTATAAATAAAGGGCATCCCAAGAAGACAGTGACTTCAAAATTTTTCTCACATCTGATGGAAATTTCCCCAGCATATCAGCAGTTTCTTGGCAGTAAGGTATTTCACCATACATTATTCATAGGCTATTGCCAACACAATCTTTAAACACTCCATTAAACAACCAGGCTACACAATTCCCTAACAAAAGGACATCAGCAAGCCGTTAACTTTCTTGTATTACATGGGGAGCTGTCGTGAGTCCTCTGCTTAGGATGTCTAAATTAATCACCATTTACCACTCCTTGTCTGCATTCCCTGGGAAAATTCTGGCAGCAAATAGCAAGTGAACTTGAAGTACAAGTCATAAAAACCCATATAGTCTCCTCACAGTACTGGGGTTGCCTGGGAACTATCAAGTATTGTAGGGGAAAGAGTGCATAGAAGCATACAGGAGAGTATTTGGGTTAGAAAACATGGTAGGTTTTGTTAATTACCTCATATTAAAAGAAAAACACCTCCTAGGAGCAGTTACAATTACCATCACAGCTTGCCCTCCCCTGTGTGCACACATTATGAGACAGGTTTTAATTACATTTGTCATTTCCCCAGAAACCTTGCCTTACTGAAGCTAAGATAAGAACTAGTGCAGAACAATTATGTTTTCTTGGTAAGCTTAAAATTACTTTTTCTCACTATCTGAACATAAATTTTGCAAGCTCAGACAGCTTTATTTTAGAATAATGGTTTGTATTATTTCCATCCTAATAATAATTGAGGAATTTTTCATGCATAAGAGTTACACCACTCTCATGTAAGAATGATCTCATACTTCTAGAAGGGCTGCAGACTTCTCATCATTGACACTTTATTTCTTAACACTTCTTCTCCAAGTAGACTTCAGATGAGTTAGTTCCAACCATGCCCTTGCCCATCACAGAATGCTGCAGCTCACTGGGACCCCTTTCATGGCTCTGACCAAGATGAGAGCCCCATGAGTGGCACTGGGAATACTTTGGAAAAGTCCTCCAAGAAAAACTGAGGCAACCAGAGGGTGAGGCTGGGGATTATCCTCTGTTTGGTCACATGGCTGAGGCTCAGAAAGGGGTGATGGGGCAATTTGCCACCTGAAGGACAAGTCAAGACTGGTATTGGAAAACCATGTACCAACATGACTGGAAGCTGTGGTTTGAGGAAAGCCAAGCATATAATAATCCATGATGGGACTTGCTGTACCACAGGGAAGGGGAACATTATTTCTTGTCTGCATGGATAAATTGGATTAAACCACCCATCTTCTTTGTCTCTGTGTCTCAGAGACAGAATGTGAGATGGGGCTGCACCATGGGGCTGGAAAAGGAAGCACTTGATAGAGATGACAAGATCTTTTTTGCTAATGTGTGGGATTGTCATGGCTTTAAGCTGGGTTTTGCCATTTTGCTACAAATTCTATTGCATTTTTCTTCCCAAATCTTTTCTCCTGCCACTGCTAATTTACTTTGTGCTGAAATGCAGTACAGAAAATATCTTGAATGCAAAAACAAGGCAGTATTTCCAACATTTTAATTTCTAAACTGAACATAATTTGGGGCTTTTTCTCAACTGCTATGGCTACTAAGTTACTTAGAGTCTTTAAAAACTAGTTTAAACTGCTATAAAGCCACTATCTCTGTATTTGTAGAAGTACAGTAGAAATATTATTTATTAAATTATCTGTATCCAATCCAGTGAAACTCTCCAAGACTTGGGCAGACTAGGAGGAAGTTGTGTCTTGGCTTTCACCAAGAGACTTTGTGCCAGATAATCTCCAGAGGTGCCTTCCAATCCCAACCATTCTGCGATTCTGTTCAATCAGAACATGGTGCTGGCACTTGCAGCTTTCTGGAAGCTTGGGGCCTGGATATCCACCTCTCTAGGTGCTCCCAGGTTTACAGGATCCCTTCTTGTTTTGCCTGTACTCATGCTGCTCCAGTTTGAAACATTGCTGTGT
Organism: Melospiza georgiana; assembly: GCF_028018845.1. Taxonomy (NCBI): domain Eukaryota; kingdom Metazoa; phylum Chordata; class Aves; order Passeriformes; family Passerellidae; genus Melospiza; species Melospiza georgiana. The sequence goes on from NC_080435.1 coordinate 16,507,510, forward strand.
ATGGCCTGTTCTGACTGCTGCAGGCACATAACCAAGCCAAAAAATTTACACCTGGCTCCTCTTCTCCAGAATGAGCCCCATCCACAGAGGAACAGCTACACAGTGTAGCAGTGTGTAAGACAGTGCCTCGATTTTCTTTAACATTTTGGAGTCAGTTGTCTGTATCTATATCACAAGTGGGAAAGCAAATCCAGCTGCCACAGGGAGGGAGACATCTTCCTCCTGAGGTACAGAAGAACATCAGGAGCTTGTTGCATTGAAATGCTAAAGTTGGACAGAGTTCACTGTTCCTAAGCCTTGCACTGGTCCCAGGAAACAATGTGGAGTATCAACTTTTATCCCTGCAAAGCCCCCTAAATCAGCCTGCAATGAAAATGAGTATACAGACACCAGCTGAGTGCCAGCCTGCTGTGGGGATATGGCTCACACCACTTTGCACTGGGCTGAAAAGTGCAGCTTTCCAGGAAAAATGCTGAAAAAATAATACCCCAGCCATTCCACTGAGCATCGCTTGAGCACACCTGTGTGCACTGGCCAAAGAAAGCTGGGCTGTTGTCCTTCTCCCATAAGCATTGTATCATTTTGTGTCTGAGCTGCTCCTCCTGCTTTTGGCATCCAACATTGTGGATCCTGCCTTGGTTCTCCCCTACTGTGACAACAGCTCTCACCCCCATTTGTGTGCCAATAAATATTTATTTGGCTTTGTTGCCAAGTTTGCTGCCACTGCAAGCCCATGGCCCTTGTTTCTCACTGCCCAGAACATGTGGCTCTCTGCAAGGCTCTCCAGCTCTGCTCTCCTGCAGGAACAAACGTGTTCCTGGGGAACAACTGATTGCCTGTTGCCATTTGTCAAGGAAGGTACTGGCTTGTACGTGTCCCAAGCTGCTCCTGAAAAACATTCTGAAAATAAGTGTTCATTATGGAAGGTGGTGAAGAGTTACTGAAGCAGCCAGTCAACCTGCCTGAAATACTGTGTTGATGCAACATATTTTTGCAATTAATAGGAGGGTTTTTGTTTGTGTTGGAGATGCCAAGGGCCAAGCATCCAAAGCAGATGGCTCCTGAACAGGCTCCACATGCTGCAGGAAATTCAGGGCGATGGATAAACCCTCCTCCCCTCAAGTGGAGATAAGACTGTAGAGGCTGCATCTAAAACAGATTTGTGAAATAGCAAATAAATCACCCAGAAGATGGTATGTGCTTTGCGTGTGGGAGAATCTGCATGCTGATAATCCCCTCTCCATCATGGTTATGCCATGCAATGAGTTTTGCCAGGTCTTTATTGCAGCTTCTGGCACTCCCCAGCATAACTCAGGCCTCTGTTTCTCCCACAAGAGTAATGCAGTCAAACTCAGCTCATGCTCAGCTGTTTAGTCAGACCTGTTTGCAAGGGGTCAAAAAATCATGGATTTGTCTGACAGGAGCCTCTGTTGTTCAGCACAAGCCAAAAGTAACAGGACTCTGCCTGAACAGTTCCAGCCTGCAAAAGGACCATCCTCCCAGCTCAGACACATGAATGTGCAAGGCAGCTCTTCCACCCCTAGGGTCCCTTAAACACCTGCAAAACAGGGCTGATTTGTTGGCTTCCATCATTCCTCCCTCTACTCCAGCAGTCTGGGTATTCTCTCCCCCACCTCAGTTAAGCAAACTAAGGTCCAACTGTACTTCCAAGCTTTGCTCCACAACAGACCAACACAGGGTTGAGAGCTAGAAATACTTGACTTCTTTTTCTTAAGACCAAGCTATGGCTATTTGCCAGAAAAATACAATTTAAAAATTGGCACAGGCCCTCACTTTTCTTGGGTGGTGAGCTGAGCTATATTGCTTCACAAATTCTTGGCACCAGCAAAGTCACCCTTTGGTGGAGGCACAGAGGAGCAGGCAGTGGGGGAGGATCAATCAAACTGGCATCTAACAAGGGCCCCTGTGCATGGCTGGGCTGCTCTAGACACAGCTGCATCCAGGAAAGGAACCACACCAAAACTTATTTTCACCACCAAGTCAAAGTGCTACCCAACCTGCAGCCACATTAACACTCAACCAAATCTCCAGATTAACCACAGAGGGGATGAAAACCTGTCAGCACTGGGGGTGCTTCCAGATGGGTGCAGAGAGAAGGGAGGAAATGTGCAGCACGAGGCTCCCTGCAGATGCCTGGCAGCAGGGCAATGTTTGCCAGTGCCAGCCTCTCCAGGTGGAATGGCAGCTCAAGCTCCCACAGTGAGGCAGCACGCCCAGGCACCGTGGGCCACGGCACGGCCACCCAGCTGAGCCCAAAAACGGGCTGGTGTGTGCCAGGAGAGCTGGGCAGTACTCACTCAGAGGCTCCTCAAGCTCTGGCTGTGGCAGTAGGCTGCAGACACCACCCCTGCAGTGCAAGTTAAACAGCAGCTCTGTCTTGTCATCAGGTGCTTAAGAAGAATGTAAAACACGCTGGGTGCTGACGAGGCTCACAGGGCTGCTGACGAGGCCAAGCTGGCTCAGCAGCCACTGTGACCTCTTGGACATGGCAGCTCTCTGCTGCTACACCCATGAGATAAAAAATATGCATCTGCAGACAGCCAGAACGTAAAAATGTCACAAATGGGAAACTGAAGTCTTGCCCTCATAAGAGTCCTTGTAGGAGGCTCTAGAAATGTGAGGGAACAGTCTCTAAGGTTGATGGAGGAAGTTCTGGAGCCAAGGAAATCACGCCACAGCTCAGGGCACTGCTTGTGCCACAGACTGCAAGAGGAGCCCACTCCTACTTCCTGCCTTTTGAACCATGATATTGCCCAGAGCTATCCTGAGACACTGGACCATGGTGTTCCCTCTGGCAGTAAAGGAAGTTACAGTATCCATAAAAGTTATCTCCCCTACTGAAGAGAAGATGAAATCCTGTTAGCTTGGTAATGGGCTACACAACAGTGTCTCTGGGACCTTCCTGCACTGCCCAGGACCTGCTGCTACCAGGCCAGGCAAAGTCAGGCACTGCTACACCCACCAATACCTTACAAAGTCACTGGGGTACCTGTCCTTGGCTTTCTGGCACTGCAGGGAAGCCTTCATGGTGGTGAAGCCTTTCTTTAGCAGATGTTAACTCATAAAATATTACAAATACATTTCACCCTGAAGATTCAGCCTGGAAGTACATATTTTTGCTAGGGTTTGTTTTTGGGAGTGATTTTGCTTTTTTTCCATTACCCATCATCTGTCCTGTCTACCAGACTGGCACAGGACCACAAGCAGGGCTATTTTCAAAACCTCTTCTTAACCTGCAGTAGTAATGATTGACTCCATATCTGTAGCAATGCTATAGCTGTCAGCAGTTTTGGAGAGTATGGTCAATAATGTGTGCTGCCAAGCACTAACAATACTAAACTAGTCAAGAATCCAAAAGCCTCTTCAGGCCTGCAGGGGCTGTCATAGATTAGTGCTTTCAGGATAGTTCAATGGCTCTCAGAAATGAAAGCAAAAATATAGTATTTGCCTGAAAGCATCTTATCTCAGAGCAGAGATTGCTCTTCCCCCCTGGGATTCCAGATCTTCCTCTTTGTGTAGCAGAACGCCAGCCTCTCCAAACATTTCCTTTGCTGTAACACTCACAAAAGAACCCCTTGCAGGTGCTTAAAAACCTGAACCACAATGGGTCTGTCTTTTCATTTTGCTCATCAGAAATGCAGTGCTGCCACAGCAAGGGCACACACCCTTCCTCTTGAGTGAGGTCAGGCGGGGCCATATCCCTACTGCTACTCTGGACATGAGGAGGAGGCTGTGAAGCCACACAGAATTTCAGGAGCCAGCACCCTGAAATGCACAGCTGGTACCTGTCCCAGGCAACTCCCCCCAGGATGGGAAGGGGCAATTATTTGGCCTGTCACGCTAGAATCCAGATAAAAATTTCTGCTGCTTACAGGAAAGTGTCCCCAGCTTATCCTGGGGAGGGCTTCCAGACTACAAGCACTTGTTCTCAGCAGACTCATGGTTATTTATATCACACTTCCCTGTGACAGGCACTTCAGACTTCTGTTACCCAGGAAGAAGCAGTTTTAGGCAAGCCCAATGTGTGAGCTGCAAGGCACAGGGCCACAGCAAAAAGCAGCATCCCCTTGCAAGGCCCATTGCTACAGACAAGTGCCACCCACTGACATCTGCCCAGGGCTGTGTGGCAAAACTGGAGCCTCTCTCCAGCCTCTGGTACAGACCCAAAACAAAGCACCCCAGGGAGAGCTGTCAGTTCTTTCCTTGTCAGCACCAAGGGCAGGCTGAATCTCCAGGTAATACCAGAGAGGGATCTGCAGAGAGAGTGCTTTGTTCTCAGGGCTGAAACCCATCTTCAGCCTGCACTCTCCCATCTCCAGCATTATGTGCACCCCACAACACACTGCAACATTTATGTGCTTGTTGGAGGAACCCAGTCACTCCGTCATTTCATTGTGGCAGTGGGGATGCATGGGACAATGTGTACTCAGGAAAAATGGGCACTTGGCAAAGTTCTACCCTGCCCCATGCTGCTTTGCCACCAGGGATTGGTATTTGTGAGGGGAGGCCCTTCCATCAAGAACAGCCTCTTCAGCAGAGAAACGTCATTTTACCTACAATCTGTGGGGAATAATGTGGGTCTAAAGGAAGGGCATTGCAGGCACTGGGGCTGTCACAGCACTTTGCAGGAGCTGCCAAAGAGCCAGTAGTGCAGCCCAGAAGGCAGGTGGCACCCAACAGGCTGTACCAGCCCCACCAGCCATTGCCAAAGACATGCCAAGGGTGAAACTGCTTCAGGCATTCAAAAGGCACTTCTGGCTCACACAACAGACTGGCGCACACTTGGGAGAGGTGAGGCTTTTGCAAAAGGAACAGGAAGGAAGAACTGAGACAGGAGGGGAAGGTGGCTGCCAGTGTCTGGGAAAGCTGGCAGCTCTGCACAAGAGTTTTTGCTGTTTGAATTCTCACAAGGGGCTGCAATAATACCAAATAGGGCTGTGCTGGGAAACCCAGGAGGGACTGCTCAGCTTGTCTGATGCCTATTAGGAAACTGAATGAAAAGCTTTAGTCTACCTGTGTATCACGTCCTGCAGGTTGAAAGCTTGTGAAATAATGAAACTTAAGAAAATCAGAAGGGAAAAATAGCAATGAATCCCAATAAGATGTGTACTTAGAGAGATGCTGCTGTGATACCTTAAAAAAAGCAGCAGCCCTCCTCAATGTTATCATGGGATCGGTATGCTTAAGAGACAGGAGAGTGTTAAGGTCAAAGGATAATAGCAGAGCCAGAGATTTTACTTCCAATATCCATTCTTGTGTCAAGATGTTGTGACCCAGATAAGTCAGTATCAGACACAACTCACCTGAAGACAAATTGGATCTTCCCAGGCAGTCTCAACAGATGTGGAGTGGGCAGGTGCAAACACTAACCCACACACTCCCAGGACTCACACTGATACACCAAGGCTTTTACTTACAAAACCCCTGCTGTAATCCAGCTGCATAAACAAATGCAGACCACACTCACAAATGAGCGTGCAGCTGCTTACCAGGATTATTCCCTTTATATTGAGGGTGCAAATCCAGAGATGCAACCAAGCAAAGTGGAAACTTCAATTAAAACATCAATTAAGTGATAACCTTGTCATCACACTCCTTTTATATCAGGGTTGCAGGGAAAAGCCACAAAACTTACTTAGCTCCTCCTGCAATGGAGAGCACTGCTATCCATACCCTGACAAAATCAAAGACACAGGTAAATAGGGATACAGCAGCCAAGCCATGGTCTCAGCCCACCTCTGCTGAAGCCATGGGAGACATTAAATCTGAAGATCTGTCTGGTGTGCCTAGAGTGTGCTAAAAAATGAGCAGCTGGCTTAAGGTCAAACTTCCCTCAGTCTCAAGCAACGATTCAATCAGAGACTACTTGCAACCAGCAGAAAGGCACTCAATTTGATATATAACAGGAAATTTAATGCCTGATGCCAACTGATGCCATATCTGCCTCCAAAGCTGGTGTCTGGTGAGAAGCAAAACATTAAACTTTACCATTCAATCAAACTTGACCAAAGTCTTAAGGCCAATTAGGTAACAAGGGTTGTCTCATCTTTTCTCAGTTTTGGTAGGAACACGTCCTGCAGTAATCTACAGGAACTACTTTTTGGGAGAAGACTAGCCTGCTGGTAGAAACAAGGCATTTTCACAGGATTGCAGCAAGGTGAACCAAAAGAGCCACTATCCTCACTAACAGGCAGGTTTGCAATACAAGAGTCAGCCTTGCAAAACTGACTTAACGCAAGAGACACAGGTTGCATTTATTGAGAAATAAGAGAGAGAATCTGCATCTGTGCAACTCTTGAGTCAGAGGCTGCAGTGTGAGCCCCTGGGCCCTGATGGTGTCTGAAATCCTTCCCAGCCCAGCACACCTGAAATCTTCAGGAAAGCTCTTGCCCAGCCCATCTACTGCTTTTCAGCTCTGGTGGTGTGTAAACACCCAGACCCAGTTTTCTGTGCTGTGTCACCTGGATACTTGCTCACGTCCAGCATTTTATGGAGGGATGCTCTAGACTGACACATTTGTCACACAGAAGCCTGTCATTAGCTGAAATGCTATTTAGATCATGGCACTGTAAGAAATGGGTATAGGAAGGGCACAAGTGGGCTAGAAGAAGGAATAACCATCATCCTCATTTTGTGTGTGTTGCAGTAAGCAAAATCTGCATCTCTACTGTAATGACAAGTCTACTGGGCATTGTGTGACATGAAGGACAGTAGAAAAATTAAGTGGTGATATAATAACTACTTGGGCCTCCAGGAGGGAAGGGAGTTATGTAACTAATAGTCTTCTTGCCGTTCAAGAGTTTCCACATGCTAGCAGAAAATGGGTTCCTGATGCCATCTTTTTCTAAGAGTCTAATTTCACTGGAGTTATTATTTCCTCAGCACTCTGAAGTTACCCACAGAGAAGATAACTTTGTCTCTTCTGCCACACGTGGCGTATTTTGGATAAACATACTTGGGCAGGAGAAGAGAACAGAACAAATGCACCTCTGTCCTTTCAGAGGAATCGTGTGTACTTACAGACTTTTGAGCTGCACCCACTATCTGAACGCTCATAGCACACTTTGAACAACAGACGTGTGCCTTGAGTGATACACTTGGGTTAATGAAGCCTTTAATCCACAGCACTGCCTGCAGCAGTGATCAGCACTGCCTGCTCAGTGCTCCCTCCCTGGCACGGGGCAGAGCGTGAGAGAAGCCTGCACTTTGCAGGCTCCGCTAGCCCACCCTCCCCTAGCAACAGCTCCAGCAAAGAATGTCAATGTCACAGCAAGAATGCACAAGTTCAGTCTGAAAAAATAAATCGTGGCATGTAACACTATGCCTGGGCTTCAGCTGGCATAAATCAGCACAGCGTTTTGCTCAATAGGACCAAAGTTTTCAGGCTTCTCCCAAAAGGTGGGACTGACATAAATGTTACTAAGATCCAGCTAAGTTTTCCCAAGGTGATTATTCCCTCCTTTTTTTCAGTGAGCTCAGATGCTTAGAAATATTTTCTATCTTTCACTTACAATGACTTGGTTTTTATAGTAGAGCCATAATTGTCTGTGCAGTATATAAATGTGCATGTCTACAAGCTCCTGCATAATAAAATCCCAATTTATGATGCATTTAAGTAATGGGGGAAATTACAATGAAAGCATCAATGTTGCATAGAAATAGAGAACAAGCAAAATTAACCATAAGAGTTACTTCTAACTTAGATGGTTCCTAACATTTTATTCATTAATGCAGAAACAATACATCTTCTCTGTAAGAAGCAAAAGCTGAAATAGTTCCAGAGTTATCTGGCTTTCTTGTTTTCAGCAGAAGTTTGAGGATTATGGAGCACCCCTCCTAATAACAAACCTTTAAAGCTATACTTCAACCTACTGCTGCTACAATTGCCCACAGTGCAGAGTATCTAAGCAACATGAGTTACATTAGGTTTCCATACCCATCTGGATCAGTGTGGTTTGGCCCCTGTTCAGAAACACAAATGATACCCACCCAGTCCTCCAGCCCAATTCCATATTTCTTGCTGGTCAATATCTTTCCAGACTGTACCTTTCAGGTATTTTGCCCAGTTTCTGCAGGTCACTTTTATACTCTGTCCCAGTGACATCCTGCATCTTTCCCGAGGGCTGACAAGGTCTGCTCTCAGGAGGGTGCTGCTGCTTCCCACCCAGAAGGGATGGGGCTGAGGGCTCCACTGCCTTCATGCAGTCAAAACAACATATCCTTTCCCAACCCAGCTCTCTCTGTTTGAAGATGCAAACAGACCAGAGGACGAAAGGGAAGGGATGGGGATTGTTACCATATGGATTCTGGGCAATAATCTGTCCCAAAGAGTGTTTCACCTGTCTCCCAAACAGATGGCTGTGCTAGGTCAAGTACAAGTCAGGCGTGGAGGGAATGTTGTAGGGATGAGATCCCTTTGTTTATCTTGCTCTAAAAGACACACCCAGTATCATCTATAACTTCCCCCAAAGAGACCTACCCTCAGCCAACTAATATCTCTATTTCCCATGCCCTGTTTTCCTCAAAGTGCTATGAAGCTCTACACTAAGTTTAGTCCTAACTTGAGGGACAAAATAGGGTCCCTTCGAGCAAGGAGCATTATGTAAATGTCAGAATGACTGCATGTCTCCAGGCTCATCTCCTGCACACTTGTGGCTGCTGCAGTCATGGTGCCTGCTGGGCAGAAAGGTCCTTAGGGCAAGAGCTGTCTCCCACAAGCTCACACTAAAAACTACTTAGACAACAGTGTTGGGTGTGGGGGGAGCTGGACAAAAATCAATAATGAGTGCTCTTTTATTAAGGTGGGACCAGTGATGACCAAAAAAAATGAAATTAAACCTCACACGAAGGAATGAGGAGAAATGGAATTAAACATCCACAAAGCAAACATGCTGTTTATCAATACTGTGATCCAACTGCAGGCTCTCAGCCCACATGGCTTTATGCAGATAAAACAGCTCTTAATCAGAGCAGTATCAAGAATAACAATTTTGAAGCAGGACACTCCTGCTTGCCTAGCAGAGTAAGCAGTGAAAGCTTCCCTGCAAGGTGACTTCCAACCAGAGTGAGCATCGCTCACCAGATGGAAGAGGATGGCAGACAAATGCATCTTCCCTGCCTCAGCCCAGTGCCATGCAAGTCTAGACTAACATCAGCAGGACTCCAGGGCTTTATCCCAACTGAGGACCTGGCACAATATGTTAAAAGGTACTTTGGCAGCAGACTTGTTTATTTGTGGCCATCTTCCCTGCTCAGCACATAGGAATTGTGCAGCATCAGAGACCACAGCTTGATGAGCTCTGCACAATGCTGTGGTCTCTCTGTGCGCACTGGGTGGACATTCCAAGCCCTCCAGGCAATGATGCACATCTGGCAGCCAGCACAAACAAGCAGTCCTGGCTTGGTCCCCTCCATGGACCATGCCCCCTTGCGTGGTTCCTTCCCGCTATCGGTTGCACAGCAGACAGAGCTCACGGGTTTTGACTCATGTTAAAAGTGTCCTAAGGAAGAAAAGAAGGGGAGATGCAGGAGAGCAGGTTGTGTGTAAGCAGCCAGGGCCACCTGCTGCAGTACTGTACAAAGGCCATCACTTTGAGAGCAGCAACAAAAATCCTGTCACTCTCAGAAGTGCTCTTCTGGTGTTCTCCCCATTGAGGATGATGCTGCAGTGTGCTGGGAGAGGACATACACTACAGACAAATCAATTCCTCTGGCTAGTTTGATTATGCCTCAGGTGCTGCCCCTCCAGAGAACCTCCCCATCATGTCATGGCAGCGATATCCATGCAGGCTCCAAAGATCCAGAGCAAAGGCAGTGTGGTACAGAGATAAGGGCTGGGCCCCCAGGCAAGCACCCAGCTGTGGCCAGACCAATGACCACTGCCCTTCCCTTCAGCAAGAGGCTTGCTGGAGGGAGCCCACCGGTGTAGAGCCATCCTGCTCCTCACCCCCAGCTGTGCAAGGGCCACACCACGCTCCTGGGCAGCACAGGCTGCTGTGTGACACCAATTCCAGCCGCCCTTCCCGGCCGTGGCACAGCCGGCGTGGAGCAGCATCGTGCCCTCTTTCAGAGGAACAGCAGCGTGACAACCACCGACAGAGAGGTGCAGAAAATTGCTCCTCAGAACACTGAAGGCTTGCAGCTCTTTTTTTGTGAGCTGTGTGGAGGATCAGTCGCCCTCCCCTCTCATCTCCACAGCAATGGCAAATAGCTGCAGCTCTGGTCACAGCTCCCGGTCTTATCATCCCTCCAGCTCCCAATAGTTCCACACCTGCATTAGTTGCCTTTGGAGAAGTGAATTGTTCACATGTCAGGGATACAGCCAGAGCAGAAATGTGCTTTATTACATGTCAAAAGGGCACATGAGAAAATAAGGCTTTTTTCATTTTCCTCCCCAGTTTACCTTCCTAAAGCCTTCCGGTCTGAACTCTGTACACCCTTCCCAACACCTACTCGTGCTTTAGTCATTTGCCTCAAAACTCGGTTGAAATAACACTGCAAGACCACCCTGGATGCACTATCACAACAACCAAGTACTGCCTTCTGCAAACTGTGAAACAAATCCTGTCAGTTTCTGAGCCATTCCGGTACTGTCCCAACATGAGATTTTACTTCCAAGATACACATAAACAATTCACTATAACCAAAAGCATTACTGAAGGACAAATTTAGTTTATGGCACAGAAGCACAAAGATACCAAACCTTTTAAATTGTTTTGGGAAAACACAAAAAAAAAAAAAAGTTTGGCAGTGCAATGTTATAATTTCCAAGCTACTTCCCTCTGTCTCCAGAGATAAAAGTCATCCCCAGGCTGCTGATGAACTTACCAGGTACATGTTAATAACTGGGGGAAAATTCATCCAAACTAACAGAAAATACAGCCTGCAGTGCAGAACTGGCAAAGCAATTTAAAAGTTTTGAACGCCAGCTTTGCGAGTTAAGATCAGGACAAGATTTCTACCTGCCAGAGAGTTTGCAATAGTCTGGCCCTTAACCAAAGTATTTCAAAACAAGATGAGAATGGATCCACAGGGAACAAGGACACCAGCAGTAGGTGTTCAGCGCTGCAGCAAAGCACCAGGAAACTTTCCTACCAACAGTTATCCTTACAGCATGTGTTGAGTCTGCTGGGGTATTCCAGCAAATCCCTCACTTTCTAGAAAGGCGAACATGCAAAGCAGCGTGTCTAACAGTGCAGCTTCTCTGCTGTTCCGGCAGTTCTTTCAGCCCCGTTCACCTGCAGGGGCAGTTCCTCCTATTGCTGGCACAAGCCACAGCTCCTTCAGTTACCGGCTTGGTTCCATCAATCCAAGAACTCTGCCGCACACATCACCTACTGACAGGACAGCAGCGAGTTGCTATCTTATTGCTGGTTACGTTAACTAAGCACCGTGACACCCCACGAGACAGGCAGGTGACACCAGTCACAGTCTCATGTCGTTAGGTGGTGGAAGTGCCAGACTGACTTGCAGACGAGACGCGGTCTCAGCGAGAGGTCACCCAACCTATGGAAATGTCTGTCCCACACGGGAATCACCACACACGCCTGAGCCCAAACCAGCGCCTGGACAGCAAAGCACCCCCGGATGGCGAGGCAGCGGTGCCTGCGAGGGCAAGGGAGGCCGGGGGACAGGAGGATGCTGCCGGGCGCTGCCGCGACGCGAGCCCAGGGCAGCCGGGCAGCGCCGCTCTGAGCAGATGCAGCGCACGTAGAGCAGATGTGCCGTGGATGTTTTTAAAAAGAGACAGGACAAGAGGAGGACGCGGCGAAGAGCCGCCGGGGCAGGCGCACCGCTGGAGCAACAGCTGCCGCGCGAGGCCGGGGTGAGCATCGCGGGGGGCGGGGGCGGCCGCCAGTGCCGGGGCTCCCGGCGGCTCGGGGACAGCGCCCGGGGAGCGGCTGGGAGAGCGCTGGCCGGGAGCGGGGACAGCGGTCGGGACTGGTGGGGGGGGGGGGCGCGGACCCCACTGCCGGCCCGCCCGCCCTCCCGCCGCGCGGCCCGCACTCACCACGGTGACGGGGGACACCATGTCGGCGGCGGGGCGCGCTGCTGCTGCTGCTGCTGCTGCTGCTGTGGCCGCTGTCGCTGTCGCCGCTGCGGCCGCTGCCCAGCCGTGCCCTGCCCGCCTGCCGGGGCGCTTTTTTAGGCGGCGCTGACGTCACAGGACAGGGGCCCCGCGGCGAATGCGCTGCGGGCAGAAGGAGGGGGCGGCCCCGGGCCCGCCCGGGCGGGCGGCGCCGATCGGAGCGGGCGGCCCCGGCCCCCGGCCCGCAGCCGGGAGGGCGAGCGCCTCGCCCGGCCCCGGCCACGGCGGCGTCAGCGGCGCCTCCGCCTCCCGGCCGGGCGCCCTTCGCAGCCGGCGGAGGCCGGGCCGGGCCGCTGCCCCTCCCCGCGGCGGGCGGGTTCCCGGCGGCCGAGGGGCGCCAGGGCCGGCCCAGCGCCCGCTGCCCGGGGGCTCACGGCCGGCAGCGCCTCGCGGGTGCGGAGCCCCGGGCCGGGCACTCGGGGCGGGACCGCGTCCCTCGCTCCCGGCACCGGCCGTGCCAGGCGCTGGGCGGGGGCAGCGCACCCTTCGGCCCGCGCTCTCTGCCAGGCCCGTCCCGTCTCGGCTCCCCGCTCCACACACCTGGTCCCTGCCTGTGCCCGCACACCCCAGCCCCGGCCGCTCTCCTCCCTTCCCTTCCTGTGGCTTCCCGCCTGCCGCTCCTGCTCCTGCCCTTCCTTTCGCATCCCTGTTTCTTGCACAGTCCCCTGCGGAGTCCCACTCTTCCTCCTCCCCTTGAGTCTCCACTACCCTATGTTTCCACGCTTTTTCTTTTTCAGGGGCTTCTCCCGTTTCACAATTGCCCCTTTAACATTTCCCATCGTCTCCGTATTGTGATCACAGGTCCTTATCAAACCCATCTCCCTTGCAGGGCTCGCTGTACCTTCCAACCCTGTTCCTGCTGCCAGTGGCTCCTGTGCCCTCCCAGCTTACATCCCCATCCCCATCCCCATCCTTCTGCCAAGGTCATTCACAGGCTGCAAAAATATTGGTGTTGGCACAAAGATAAGGCAAAGAACATTTAATGTGGGATACGAGAGAGTGGGATGCATCAGCTCAGACTTCCTAAAGTGACCCTGGGACTCTTTAATTTGGTTTTAATTGAGGATTAGTATTTAGGATGCAAGAAGCTCCTTTACGTGTAATACGATCTTGCTTGCAAGTTTCACTTCATGACAAAACAAACAGGTACTTAAATAGTTGATGATTAAGTAATTTGCTATTTGCAGCCTGAGCAAAAGTCGTGTTCAGTATCTATCACACCAAGGGAACACTTTCTTCTATAAAGCAAAAAAAAAAAAAAAAACAGTGCAATTCTTTTGCAGTCTTTGTGCAATAGATTGGTATCACATTTCTGAAGACAAAATGTGTATAAACAGCAGTCCCAAGGTCCCACCTGGGCTGCACAATTCCTGTCAGTAGAGATGTGTAAATAGAGAGGGCAGTGTTTGGCCCACCACCGTCTGAAGGCATCAGGATGGATGGACACTGCAACCTTTGCATCACTTACCATTCCAAGAGGGATTTCTGCCCAAAAAAATGGCCCTGCAGCTCTGCACTATCAGATCAGAGAGGCATTGCAGTGAAATCTGTGCTAGGTAAACCTCAATCAAATGAAAGCAAATTGCTCTCTGTAAAGCAAAGATCTGTGTGGCCACAGCCGGGAAATGGTCTTGCCATTTCAGTTAAAATAGTTCATAGGGCAGTAACAAATTTATTAAGCAAGAAGAGGATAAGCTTTCCCATTTTGGGGGAAGGTACGTAAACTAAAGAAGGGGAAGAAATTTCTAACCTTTTCACAATAAAGGCTTTGCCCTTCTGAAATCAAGGTCCCTAGTTGAAGCAGCACAAGCACAGAGGTATTTTGATGTTCAGTGATGCAGTTCCTTTGTTACTATACAGGATTTTCAGAAGCACCAGTGGACTCACAGAACTTGGGCTCCTAATCGCTTTTGGAAATCCTTCTGGGACCTTGATTGAGTCTTGGCTTTTCAATATCTAAAAAGAGGGCAAAATCTGCTCCTTGGTCCTTAGCCAAATGTTCATCTGCTTATCCCAGGCTCTCTGTGATGATCCAGGCCTGTGCAGTGGGCACGGACATGTTTGCTTTTGGTGTTGTCTCTGCTGCTGCAAAAGTGTGAGAGGATATTGACAAGAATGCAGCTTTAGATGAGTTCTTTTTTTCTAATGCAGTTTCTGTCTCCAGTGGCTGCCAGCTGAAGCTTTGCCTGGTCTCACATATAAGCTATTTCTCTGTGTTATTGATGCAAAATTCAAAATACTTTAACAGCTCAGGGTGGGTTTTTGTGCAATGTTATTTTCTCAGAGAAGCCTATCAGAAGTGAAGGGGAAACTGTGTGCGTGTCCTGACTTCCCCACCTCAAACAGGCCCTGGAAAACTCAGTCTCACTAGTTTTGCTTGGGAAGGGGTTGACCTTATGGGATTTCCAGACAGTTCCTTCCACAAAGCTTTTAAAAATAGAGACTCAGAAGCTTAAATGGCAAATATGGTACTTGTACGTGATAAAGAGATGAGTCATATGACAAAGATTTTACAAACTGAAGATAAGTTGGAAATCTGTTGGTTTTTATTTAATATTAGATAAATTTTATGTTCTTTCAAAGACTTCAGAAATAAGTGTTTCATCAATGGTAAGTAGTTCCATGTAAGTGAGAGACACCTTAGAGTATAAATTAGGAATTTGGATAGAACAAAAATGGCTTGCATATCATTTTACATTTTATTTAAATAAGAGAAATATTTTATGTTTAGTCTGTTAGGAGTACCTTGGAATATAAACTAGGAATCTGGATATTGCAGAAAGATTTTACATTGCATTTAAATGCAGACTCTGATAGAAAAGGTCCCAGCTCAAATCCATTCCCACTGTAGAAACACCAAGCATCAGATGAAGAAAGGAAAAGGGATACAGGACTCATGCCATCATAACAGTCAAATTTGTCTAGGTCTGTGCATGCCATGCTTTTGGTTTTTCTGTTGGCATTGTTGCAGTCTCCTGTCCTGACTAGAGCAGGCAAGAGGGATCTCAACTGCAGGAATTTAAAAAATAGAAACCGGTTCTAATTTGGGGGGTGTGTGGTATTTTTAACTCACTATCAGTAGGCAAACAGAGAGCAGTAATTACATGAGCATCAATTTATGGGGGTTGGGTATAACAACACAAACCATTAAGTCCTTCTGTGCATGTTTGTGCTTGAAAATACTTCTGCTGGGCCATGTTTGTGGTGTGCAGGGTAGGGGAAAGACAGCAAGAGAAATCTGTGTATTACACAGGGAGGAGGTTGTCCTGCCTCCAGCAATGGCTAGAGAAGCTGCAAAATGTTTCTCACATGCAGATGCCTCTGGAATGAGGGATCTGATGGAATGGGCTCTGCCCATGGGTCATGGAGCCACTTTTTGTTTTGCACTTTCAGATTTACTATCAATACAAAAGTGACTGGGAATTCAACTACTCAAGGAACAAGTGTATCATTGAGGGCTGGAAAAGTTTTGTTTGAATTCATCTCTGTGAGATACTCCTGAGCCATTTTCTCGCTGGCTACTCCAAGCAGTGTCCCAGTTCCAGGTGCAGCAGTGTCTGCAGGATACCTCCAGTGTGGTTTTCTATTTTGTCATATCCAACCTGTCTAGGCTTGTTGGTGGTTTGTGTACTGGCCATTGCACAAGTTCCCAGTGCTTTTCATGTCAAGTAACCTGCTGCTTCCTTCTGCACATGACGAGAAACGGGGCTGTTTTCTTTCTGTACAGATTGATTTCCCGATCCCTGAAGAAATGCAGAAAGTGCAATTGCTCCCCTCGTGATGGCAATTTCCGTACTGACAATAAAGTATTACATTTAGACAGCAGAATTAACCTCTCTGTGAAATAAAGGGGGGACACTGCAAATTCATGTCTCCTGAGAGTCCTTTTTCAGGCTATTTACTGAACCAGAAAGGCAGCATATCATATATTTATAGGCTATGTATTTGAAAGTTTTCTTCTCAGGCATAAAACCACTTTGCTGTTTGGGCTTAATAAATGCTCTCTGTGTGTATGTGTGTGTGTGTCCATGTTTATGGAATAGTATTTCTGGGAATGAGTATGTGTATAGCTAAGGAGGATCCAGAGTACAGGTCCATTATGGGACTTTGCTTGTTTTTATTGGTTTATACCCTAACCACCATCAAAACAAGCATAATCTTATAATCAAACATTATAATCTTATTTAAAAAAAACATTAATAGGGAAAGAAAAACAGTCCCCATTAAAAAAAAAATCCATTCATCATGGAAGTAAATCACGAAATCTAAAATGTTTACAGTTTATCATAGAACCATAGAATGAATTGGTTTGGGAGGGACCTTTAAAGATCATCCCTGCTATGGGAAGGGAACTTTCCGCTACATGAGGTTGCTCAAAGCCCCATCTTTCCTGACTTCAAATACTTCCATCATGGGGCATCCACAACTTCTCTGTACATGTTCATAACCATTCTAATAATTTTAAAAAATCCTCTGTATATTCAATTTAAGTTCACTCTCTTTTGGTTTAAAACTGCTGCCCTTTCTTTTATCACTCCAGGCCTCAGTAAAAAGTCTTTCTCCGTATTTCTTATAAACTAAAGGACAGCAATAAGGTCTCCCTGAACCCTTCTTTTCTCCAGACTGAAGAACCCCAATTCTCTCAGTCTTTCTTCACAGGAGAGGTGTTCAGCACTGAATTTCACCAGGGCAGGATGGCTGCAGTCTGAGCTATCACCAGTTTTGTCATCTCTAGTAGTTCATTCCTATTGATAAGCAGCAGGACTGGTAATGCTTCTCCTCTGATCAAGCTGTTTGTCACCTGGATTAAGAAATCACCCTCAACACCCTCCAAGAGTCTCCTGGATTGCTTACAGCTTACTGTGCTGCTTTTCCAAGAGATATCAAGGAGTGCCCCAGCAGGATCAGAGCATGGGAGCACAATGTTTCCTGAAGTCAAAGAAGAGTTCATCAACGGCTTCCCTTGTTCTGGTGCTCTGCAGGAAGACCAAACTTGAGTTTTCCTTTGTTGGCTTGCCCCTGGATTTTACTTATAAGCCCTCAACCTCTTGATCACTGATTTTCAAAGACAGTTCTGTGCATTCAATCTATTTTTTCACGTGTAGGGCAAACACCCCACCCTCTGTCCTTGCCTGTCCCTGTTGGGTAGTCTGCAGGCATGGACTGCAGAGTTCTGATGTGGCTATGGTTTCTGTTTCTCACTCAGGTGTCCTATTTCCCAGGTTAGAAAACCATCAAAAAGAGCTCTGCTTTATCTAGTGACCAATCCCCTTGTGATTTATTGATATCTACAAGCAGGATGTGGTAATAACTGAAGTATTAAAACATGCAGGAAAAGAGGTAAAGACTTGTCCTGGGAATCATCATCAGATGATTTGTAGGGAAAAGCATGATGCAATTAAATGGTTACAAAACAGAATGTAGGTAGGGCAAATGCTTTCATGTCTATTTTCATTAAAGCAATCTAGCTGAGCCTCTGAGGAAAAACTACTCATGGTGGGAAAGAGGCTTTAAAGAAAAAGAGGGAGAGGATCCCAACTCAGCCCAAAGCTGTTTGCTGGTGGATGAGACCAACTTGTGGTGGCACTTTAGGTTTTGGTGGGCTTATTTCCATCATGAACATGTGGTGTCATGTGGGATGAAGGCCAGCCAGGAGCTGGGAGGGGAACAAGGAGTTGGCCTGGAAAGGGTGGGGGGTGGTCATTACAGACGTAGTAACCTAATGCTGTTCATGTCATGTTTTCAAAAGTGACTAGTGGCTTTCAGACCACGGTCTTGATACCCTAAATATCTAATTTTCAGAGGGAATTTTCAGTTGTTCTGCTCTGTTCCAGGATGCTTTCCAGTGTCCCACTGTAAATGGCAGTATCCAAAGTCACTGATCACTTCCAAGTCTTGTCTGTGGGCAACAGGCATTTTCTGGGTTACTCTAAAATGAGTCTGAGTCACTAATCAGTTCAGATACAGTTTTTTACCACTGTGTTTGTTTAAAGCAAATCACTGTTACATTTCCCAGAGGAAAACATTGCCAGCACTGTCAGCAAGCAATACATTGATTTTAAATCAGTAAGACTGCCATTGATCTTAGCAGCTATTTATTGCACATGTTCCCAGCAGCCACTTTCTAATGGAACTTTAGCAATTTAGTGGGGTCACTCGAAGGTCTCAAGGAAGCAAGGGAAAAATTTGTATCCTGCAGGAAGTACCTCCCTAAAACAGTGCCTTCACTTGCAATCACAAGACAGTCAGAGTGATACACTTGTCAAGTTTTGGTGAATCCTGATGTTAATTTTCAAGACACACATAGTTCTTATTTTATCAAGCTTGTCCTGGCAATATAGACATGGTTTCACCTCTGTCTGATTAATTACCTGAGCTTCTGGTTGCTGGAAGCTGGGAAATACAAAGCAAATATGTCTGGCCTCTTGGCCTCTTCTGGGGCTCCACTGGCAGCCTTAGGATAGAAAAACCCTTAGCTTGGGGCATCTACCCTCAGACTGAAAATACTGGCATCAAAACTGGTCCAAATATGCCTCTCTTTCTCTTTTCTCTCCTGCAGAACTTGGCCTTTTTCATCTGAGTTAAGATCTTGCACCAGAAGGACAATTTCTTGTTTGGGTATGCCATTTCCAATGGTTTAACAGGAAGCAACGTGCAAAACATTCTTCTCTCACAAAAGGTACGTTAGTTGCCATTTTCACTCTGTTTTCTTGCGTGTGATCTCAGCTCCAAAAGCGTCGCATGGATACGCGGGCAAAAATAGGAGGAGTAGGAAGGGAATAATGATTGTTAAATGTTTGAGAAAAATTATAATTTATCATTAAAAAAAAAAAAAAACTGAAAGGGATAATACGGGATAAAGGGAGGAGGTGTCTGGTGCATGCTTTGAGTCAGGCTGGTGCCCTGCCTTCAGTGCCCAGGTTCTGTTTTGGAATTGCTGCATGTTCAGAGGTTCCTGCCGGGGCTGTTACATCCCTGTGGCTCTTGGGCAGGAATCTTCACCGTGCCTGCCAGGCTGGCTCTGCACTCTGGGTGGACACAGGCCACAGACACCCTCCCTGAAGCCCACAGTCTCAGCTAGTCCTGGGAAAGGTGTTAAGTCAGGATCTGCTGAAAGGCTTCCTGAGGTTTGTACAAATAGCAGAACCACACTTTTCTCTGCCTCCTACATACACATAACACACATCACCCAAAAGCCACAGGTAACACAAGCACTGGACAGGTGCCTGTAACTTTACCTGAGACTTCACTTGTAAGAGTGCTGTGGTTGTGTTTCCTTGCATACTACAGACTGCAACATAATCCAGCAGGTAACGAAGGATGAGGGCCAAGGAGCTCGGTGAGGAAGTGATGGTGTCCATCACCTCCACCACTGAGCCCAGCAGGGAGGATGTTCTCTCTGGCATGCTTCTTGGGTGTTGTGGTGGGGACCAGGACAGCAATGTGACTGTGTCAGAGCTCCTAGGCCCTTTTGGGAGGTCTGGATTATAGCAGGGATAGAAGTACCCCCACAGACAGATAGCAAAAGGGAAGGTGAGAGGCAGCACATTCTAATAAATAAGAATTAAGTAGGACCTGGGCTTCCAGCCGGGCTCCTCTGCTGACTCAATGGATGATCATGAGCACATTTCATGGTTTCTGCACCACTCTGCAAAAGGAAACAATGGGTGAAATCTGTCTTCAAGTCTAGCTTTTTCCTTTCTATGAAAGGGCTAAATGCAGCCAAAGTATATTCCTTTTTTGCACAAACATCATTTTACCTGTGATTAAGCCCTAGTGCTCAGGAGTAGCACGGCCCACAGGCAGCTAAAAGTGTGGCTGGTGGGCAGGAAGGTGTTTGAAGCAGAGCCCTGCTGTGAGCACAGCAGGGGCTGGGGAAGGCTGCTCAGGAGCTGGTCACACTGCTGAATTTCTGGCTAATACTCGGCCAGGGCTTTTTGGACCTTCACAATGGTGCTACAGTTCCCTGTCACTATGGAAACTGGTTTTTGAAAAGGCACTAGTTTTAAAAAGTGAATTGAAACCAAAACTTGTGCTTCATTTTCATTGCTGGCTCTGGAGTTCCCCTGGGAACAGGCGAAGGCTCCTGGATGCTGGCCTGCCTCCTCAAAACCCAAACTCAGGTTCCCCTTCCTGAGAGAGCCACAGCTGAATCAGCAGCTGGGTTTTCCACACATACAGGCAGGAATCATGAGAGCTGTTAAGTCAGCAGGAAATAACTTGAGAGGAACAAAAACCAGTGTCAAAGTAACACAGACTGGTCTGACCCCCTGCCTGCATTACATGGCCCACTGGGGACAGCCACAGGTGTGCAATAAAATTGTGTATGGCTCAGACGGGTTCTTCTGAGAGCATTAAACACTTAAGAGACATTCTCTAAATTGCTTTGTTCTCTATAGTCTTGCCAAAGCTTAGATACAGGAGCCCAGGAGACATCACTGGAACATGAAAGTCCTTTGCAGAGACTCAGTGAGGGCAGACACTCATCTCCTTGCTGTTCCTGCTTCTTTCCTTGATTTCATGATTGTACCCATTTAGTCTCTGTGGAGCTCTGCTGTACTAAAAAGAAAAGCTTGGGGGATGGAGAAGTCCAAGAGCAGGGCAAGGAGTAGCCTGAGGTAGAGAAATGAAGGAGGGAGGTTTTTGAGTGAACTTTGGCACTAAAGGAAATCCTCAACTACATTTCTGGGATAAGTTCTGGAAGCCCTACATAGGACATACCCACTTGCAGCCCTTATGGACACCTAATTAGCAGGTGCCAGGGTCGAGGATATGAATCAGAGTAAATCATTTCTGTATACAATTGGCAGAAGGAAGTGGAGAGTCCCCCAGGGAAGACCCAGAAAGCCAGGTAATTACAAAGAACTGGAAAGACAAGGCACAGAGTTTCCTTCTTTCTGAAATTTCAGCACCCAGACCCCATTCCCTTTTCATGTCCTGAAACAAAATATTTATGTTTAAGACAAGGAAACGGAGGAGCAGAATGTTACAACCACATCCAGGTCTGACCCAGTAAAACCAGTAGAAGCAAGCAACTGGACCTGATTTTTCCAACAAATTTACTGCTAGTCTGTTATCATGTGGCCATGCTGGGTTCCTTGCACCTCTCAAGCCTTTCCACCATCCCTTCCCACCTGCTGTGTCAGCATCTTGCCATGGATCCCCCAGCTCTGCTGGGAGCCTACAAGAAGCCCAGGGAGAACCGGGAGTGAGTCCACGTGGGAAGGTGCCATTGCAATGAGAAGGTGCCTGCTCATGCAGAATAATGGTGCAGACCCTGCTCTGGAGCACAGGGATGACCCTCAGCCCAAATGTCAGAGGCTGTCCCTTGAACAAGACCAACATACCGTCTCCATGGCAGGTAGGAACATGTGTGACACAGCCAGAGGACAAAATCACCTTTGGAAAGGACCTGGTGGGCCCCAGGAACCTTGGATGAAGGCATGAGCCAGCAGCTGCCAGCCCATGTAAGGGAGCCTTTGCACCCCCCTTCCATTGCAGTTATTTTTGGTCTGTTTTGCTTTCTTTCCCCTGGGGTTTGCTGTTCTCCTGGGCTGTCAGGCCCTGTGCACTTTGCCAGCACTGCTGGTCACACCATGCCCAGCCTGGGAGCTCCTGCTGCCAGCATGCTGACTGCCATCTCCTCCAGCCAGAACTGCATGGTGGCAGTTTTCAGCAGGTGAGGGCTGACAGGCATGCATGGGCTGACACTCATTGCTCATCCTGATCAGAAGGACATTCAGAAAAGAGAAGTGAGGCAGGATCCATGCTTGATTCCTTTCAGACACTACCAGTATGCCAACACACCAGGAAAGGAGAGACTTAGGAGGTGTTTAGGATACCTATTAGCATTTCCCCCTTACCTGGAATAGCATTATTTTCTGTCTGTGAATGACCTGGGTGCTGCAGTAGACAAGCTTGGGAGGAGCTCCTTGGTCAGCCACTCTGCCCCTGTGCTTTGCCTGTTTTAAGCTGCCAATTTGGAAGGCATAGCCTTGAATTTGGGCCAACATTTCTTTACATTAATACCTGTGATAGCAGCCTCAAAGACAAGGATTTTCCCCTGACAGACTTAGTGATCTTTTTAACATTTCACTGTGCTCCCAAGCCATTAGACTTCAAAGCACTTTCTGGTTTGTGGCTCCCACATCTGCACAGGAAGGACGAGTGCGGCAAACAGAGGGCATGAGTGGCGAGAGGAGATGCTGGTTCTGGCACTTGTCCTTTCCACCTGCACCAGGGCTTTAGCACAGGTGCCAAGAGCAGAGAGAGAAGGCAAGAAGAGGTTTTAGGCTGAGCAGCAGTGTGGTAGCACCAGGCTGGCACCAGGCTGTTGGACTGCATCCCAACCCACCTCATGCTCCCACAGCAGCAGGGAGAGGAAGGACAGCAAGGTCACGTTTGCCCTGTAAAGACTCTGTTCTAGGAACTTGGGGCTGTGAGGTAATTAAATCATTATTTTTTGTTCTTTCAAGTATGGAAATATTTTAAAGTCGTTTGGGATTTTTTCCAGCTATCCCTTAATAATGTCCAAGCTTCAAACATTTGTCTGTGGGCGAAATACGGAGGAACGTTAAAAACAAGATGAGAAATAGGCAAAGCTGTCATTAACTGGTGTCTTTGGAAAACAATTTCAGGCTCTGAGAAACATAAAAATCTGGTTACTGGTGGCTCCCTTCTTGGGGTTACTGACTGCCTTACTAGAGGATTGCTCTTTAGCAAGCTCTTTTCATTTTGGGAAAAAATACAACAGTTGTACCTTGCACAATCTGTGTGATCTCCATCATCCTGTGCCTCATCTTCTGCAAGACAGAGGTGGTTACACTGGGATTTTTTTTGAGACTATTGAAGATTTTTAGCCAAAGAAGGAAAAATATTTTACAAAGGAAGATCTGGATGGTGCCTACAAATTTCTGTCCCTATTACTAACCTGCTGTAGGAGGCAAGTAATTTAAAAATCCCTATTTTGGCAGTTGGGATTTAGGCAGCATTTGGGAACTGACGCCTAATACAATTACTCAGAAAGCAAGTTAAACTGCATTCCAAAGTCACTCTTATTGATCAAGTAAATAATGTGTCCTTGCAGTTATCATCTCCTATACTCTTGCTAAACACGGAGCTAAACCGGCTGACTCCTAATCTCTCTTCCATGGAGCAAAAACAAAGATAATGCAAACAGAAGATAATGAAGACCATCCTACCCTTTAGAAGAAGTCCAAAGTGCTTCTCTGTACTGTTATCAATACTTTCATATCAGATAAACAGTTTTAAATTTTTCCTGTTTGGCACAGAGGAAGCTCTCTCTGTCACCAGAGTTCATGCAGCCTCTGAGAATCAGCAAGTGGCCAGAGCATAATGCACAATAAATCCAGCATAAATAACTGAATCTACATTTAGATCAAAGGGTGAATTACAAATGTTTGAGAAGCTTAAAGAGGAGATTCAAGACATCTTAATTTCTAAAAATACGGTTTAATTTTTTAAAAAAAGCTTTTCATTTTTAAAGCTTCTGGGGGGTTAACATTCATTTGTTTTCAGCAGGTGGAAACAGTCAGAAGATGACAATGTGGTTTTGCTGAGATCAGCTCAGATGTCTGTCCAGAACTGCTGACTTCATGGTCTGCTGCTGAGTGTCTGGTTTTCACTTCATGATAATTCATGTGTGTTCATGATGCTGCCATGAAAAAAAAAAAATACAGCTCTTTTAGCAGTTCAACTGACTTTGTAGTTAACTCCCATAACATGAGAGCATGGTATGTGTTCCAGCAGACAGTGCACTAATGCTCCTGCTTTGTTTTGAGTAATTAGTGGGAACAAGGATTCGCTTCCAGTTGAGCTGGAATTTTCATGTTTTTGCTCCCTTAGTCACAGATGGCTGCTCTCAAGCAGGATTGGGTAGACTGGGCAGCAAACATCCCTTCAGCTCAAGCCTCTCCTCCAAGGCTGGCTGCAGTGCACCTGATAATGCTGAAAAGTGGAATGGCAAAAGGGTTAGGAAACTTTGAGCTCTGTGAGACATGTGCACATGATCTGTTATCAGGGAGACACTGGAAAGACTCATTCATGCTGTCTGTGGCAGAGTCCATCATTACTGCTGTGCAAGCAAACAGCACCAGGGTTGATAGAAACACCCCAGAGTCAGCCCTTCCTTTTGGATAAGTATTCTGCCTCCTATGTCTTTATCAGGCAGACAGGGTTAGAGAATATTGCACAGATACCTGTGCTGTTGTTCCTCAGCAAAACAAGAGGCATAACTGGGAGCAGGGACAACAGATGCTAAACTTGCTGTTAATGTTACCTGGTTTTAAACCTCAGTTCTGCCACAAACTGCCTGTTTGCCTCTCTCCATCTGTCTCTTGCTGGGTGCTTGAGTGAGGCACAGGGCAACCTGTGCTGTGGTTGGCATTTACAAGTACTGCTGTGATAAATGTAGTGTAGGCCTCTCCTTCCCAGTGTTGTGCCTAGGAGAGTTTGCATTTCTGCATAAATGCCTGATGGAGCAAGCTGAAATAGCAAGAGGAAGACAGAGTAAAACAGGTGTTCTGCCTTTAAAGTCCTTGACCTGTGCCTATTAAAGCATTTGCAGCAGGTCTGATCACCAGCCTGTTCAAGTTAATGATAGACTGTGCATTCACCTCACCACCTTCAGATCAAGCCAGATGAAATGAACTACAGAAACAATTGGCAGGAAAGAAACAATGAAAAGAAAATCATAGTACTGGAGGATGCAAAAGAGTGTAGTGGCAACAATGCTTAATCACATAGAACTGCTTAAAGGCTCTTCTAGGTAAATGATTATGAGTGTTTTGGAATTATTGTGAATATGCAGGATGACAGGGAAATTAGATTTTGTATATAAAATAGATTACATTGGACCACTACACACTGATTTCTGAGTAACTGCATATAATTGACTTCACAGCAATAAACTGACCAAGAAAATGACCAACCTGTTGATTAGAATAAGCTAAGCTGGAAAGACAGGCCAGCCTTGCTAAAGTACAGGCTGCAGGCACCAATGCAACTGCTCTGGTCTAAGGCAGTGACTCCAGAAGATACAACATTTGGCAGCAATATCAGTCAGAGATATTTTCCTCCCCAGCTCCTGGCTTGTTCCATTTTCCCCTTGCTCCTGCCTGCCCTCCCGCCAGCACAGACCTTGGTACAGCCTTTCCATGAATCACATGGGGAAATGGAGCCTTTCAGACAGTCACACACACAGACAAGCAAACAAACATACTTTGCTGGGTTACTTTTTAACCCAAATCGCCCCCAGATCTGGCTCAGAGCATTGGCTTTGGAGTGCAGGTGTTGACACCAGCATCAGGTGAGGAGTGACAGGATCCATGGGGCAAGAACAGAGCAGAGGTTGGTGGGCAGCCCTAAGGCATCAGCCAACAGCATTTCATGTCTGCTTCTCCTCTGCCAGGGGATCCACAAAGCTCTCATGTGATCTGAAGTTCACCAGGAGTACCCAAATTTGGGTTTCCGTTTGTTTATTTGTTTTAGTGCAGTCAAAGGGTGTTCTACAGTAACCAATTGCTTTAAAAAACATTGTTTAACCTTGTAGGAAGTCGTGGAGTGTTGATTACTCATTCACTAAAATTCCGGAGCTTGAATATAAATCCTCCTCTCACTCCCATTCCTAGCACGTCATTATTCCAATTAGGAGAGTATTTAAGATATTTAAATAATCTCCCATTCAGCTACATGTATGAGAAAATGCATTCACTCAGTACAATAATGCAGTTGTGCCTTTTCTCTGAGATGGCAAAAGAGAGAGGTTGGAGCCATTTTTGAAAAGAGTAACTGAAAAGCAAAGGCTGTCAGACAGACTGGGCACGAGAAAACGTGGAATCAAATAGCAAACGTGGGAAAAAGCCTCTCTGCATGCACAGACAGCAAAGAACAAAAGGAACAAATACATGAGATACTGAATTGCTTCACCAGCTAGAGAAGTGTGTTGGTTTGGGTTGGCTCTCTTTCAAACTGGTCAAGAAAACAGAGCATGAGTGGACTGATGTTCTTCTGACTTCCACTAATGCAAATCAGGAGCAACTATGCTCAAGCAACTAATTTCAGCACAGGTGCACTGACATAACAATGATTTAAGTGAAAAAATAGTTCAAGCATAAAAGAAGAGGTGCAAAGCCTGGCAGTCAGCCCTAGCACTTTGTAACAGCACTTTTTTTGTGGGGCTGACCTAAAAAATCTCAAAGTCCCAGCATCAACTACTCACAGCACAGATGCTGGGGCATTTTACTGTACAGCCAAAGGATCAGCAGCACAGGAGGCCTGTGTTTACCCACAGAGAACAGAATGACATTTTTACAGTTGGTTATGTTTATTTGGTCCATAAATATTGAGAGACGATTCCCTTCTGGCCAGTCTGTGGATCCAATTAATTTGTTTTTCAGTTTCATATTTGTGACTCTGAGTTCAGAGGTGACTTAGGGTTGTGATACACAGCAACCATAGCTGATAAAAATAGACCACAGAAATGTAAAACACAGAGCAGCCTTTAACCACCACATTCCCCTGTACCTCAGCTCTTTGAAGCCCCTGTACTTCATCACATTCCTGTGTTTGGAGGCATGGAAGCCTGCTGTGGTTGTGAATTACCATGTCCAGAGCAACATGGGGAAGGAGACAAGATGAAGCATCTCAAAGGATCATCCTGAGCTCCTGGACACATGGCTGATCTCTGATCTTTCCCATAGGGATGGGTGAGGAAATATTTTCCCTTAGGAAAGCTAGGATTTCAGCCTTTTCAGTGTGGCATGGCATTGATTTCAACTGCAAACAGTTATTAAAATAGCAGCCTGGAAAGTCAAGAAGGAAGAGAACAAAAAGGATGTGACAGGAATCAGAACTATGCGATTTTGATCGATTTTTTTTCTTGCAAAGTCACAAGCCTAGAAATAAATCCTACAAAGCAAAGTAAAGATTTTCTCTCCTTTCCAAGAATGAGGAAATAGCCATTTTTATCCTGAAAATTTTCTGATGATCAAGTATAAAACAGCACTGGAGAAAATCTCTTAACTCAGTGATGGTGGAAGTAAGGTCACCTAAGCCCTTGTACCCAGGGCTCTGTGGCACAGGGTTTGTCCCACCTTGCTGGGTCAGGGCAGCTCCAGGTGGGGTCTGCAATGGGCACCCTGAGCAGAGGGCACTGCCCTGGGAGCAGCCAGGGACCTTTCCAGTTGGGCTGGCAGGGGCAGGGACAATGTTTTCCTGACTCTCTCCTTGCTCTCCTCTGGATAACTGAGCTGAAGGGGAGGCCTGGAAGCGGCAGGAGAGCAGCCAGTGAGGAAGAGTGTTGGGCCAAGAGGGACAGGACAGCTTCAGGAGGTGGGGATAAGGCTGGAGAAGTAAGGGAAGGGCTAACAGAGTGGCAGTAGAGGTGTTTAATCTTGGGCATGTGTCAAAGTAGACACAGGAGAGGCCAAAGCAAGGTCAGTTAATGACCTGCTGCTCCAGGAGCTGCTTTCCAATTCTGTACCTAGGAGCAGTTTCCTGACTGGCAAGTCTGGGAGACATTATCCCACATAGTGATGCAATTTATACTGTTGTGCTTGGTGCATTCTTTTTCTCAGACTAGGAAAAGGAGAAGCTTTCATACAAAAAGCATAAAGGGTTTGGATTTGGCAAGGAAAGACAACATTTACAAGCTGGAAGGATGCCATGCAGTAGGAAGGGGATGCAGCAGAGACCTCTGCCATTAATGATCTTCTCTGAGTATTTTCAAGTGATGTTGGGCTACAGTTACTTGTCCAAGTAGCTTCATCAGTAAAACCAAGAGCAGTGCAAAGGGTAGCCTGTGTTTCCTTGCTCTCTGACAGCCCTCATTTCCTCATCACTGAGGGGAGGCCAACCAGGCAGAACTCTCTGACAGCTCGACAGTAGAGCAGAAAAGAGCCAGGCTCTGCAACTCCATTGTGAGCAAGAATCTGTCATGATCCACCACATCAGGGCTTTAGGTTTTTTAGCTGCCTGTACCTAATTTTGCATTTAGGGCCTCCAATTTTGTGCTTATGGGACAAATTTGGCATTTATGCAATACTCCAGGTGATCAGCCAAAGTCCTGTCTTCAGCATCTCTTTTCTGGCATTTTTCCCTTCTCTCTTTTCATCCAGCTCAGACCTGGGTCTGCCGGTGCCCCAGTGATACCCCGGGATCTCTGAGCAGCTGCTGACAGGCAGGTGGAGATCCCTTACATGTGGGGAAATGTAGCTACACCTAGAAATGATCCATGTCCCATAATATCCCAGTCCTCATTCGTTCCCATCTGTGTCTCCAGTGAGTGTCACCCAATCCTTCCCTGCTGTATCACTTCCTGCATGCAGGGCTATTTGCAGGAGCTGTGTTTGCAAGACCACATTGGGCGATGTGTTTGTGCTCTGGATTAGTTTAATGGAACTGCAGTATATCCTGCAAGACAGTTTCCCAGCTGGTAAATCATGTTTAAACAGTGAAAAACAAATAGGCTTTCTTGTTGCTCCAGTCTTTTTACATCTGGTTGCTTAGCATTGTTCCTATCTTGCGTCCACTTTGCAGTGCTTCAGCACAATTGCCAAACAAACTGGCTAAAAATCAATTAACAGAGATCAGAGGGAAAAAAAAAAAACAAACCCAAATGAGATACAACAGCCACTATTGGGATACACAGACATATCAATTTGGCAGCCAGTCAAACTTCTTAGAGCCATCGGCTGTGCTCATTAAATGTCAGAGTTGTGAATTTTCCCCAGGCATTTTCAGCAAATGCTTGAACATAGCCCAGCTGAATTGTAAGTGATTTTCTTCCCCAAATTTCAGGTAAAAAGATGAATGTGATGCCTTGGGTTTTAGCTTTTATATTTTTCAGATTCTTTGCTGCCTGCTATGCAACTCTTAAACTTCATATTAGGTGTTAGTAGGTTCTCTTCACAGGGTAGTTAAACAAAACAATCCCTTCCCAGCTAGACAATCAAGGACAACCATCACCCAAAAAGCACAAACTACCGTGAAAAGAAGGGGGCAAGCCAGGGGAGTGAGACTTCATGACCTGGAGCTGTAATTGGACTATTGAACCCCATATGCAGATGAACCAAAACTTATAAGAGTGTAAAAACTCATCACCAGGATGCATCTTGGATTCAACCTGGGTGTATCCCTGGCCAGGCTCTTATGCTGCCCAAGGTGTATCCCTTTATGGCCCTTCAATAAATACCTATTTTGTCCATTTAGCTGTCTAGTCTCTGTTCCAGATCAGCCTCTCAAAGCATCAAATGAGAAGAGATGACAATAGCAAGTCTG
Organism: Melospiza georgiana; assembly: GCF_028018845.1. Lineage (NCBI taxonomy): Eukaryota > Metazoa > Chordata > Aves > Passeriformes > Passerellidae > Melospiza > Melospiza georgiana. The sequence continues at coordinate 16,536,917 of NC_080435.1, forward strand.
TACCACAGGTTTAGTTCTAGAAACAATTTCTCACATAGCCAGGTGGTAAAATTTTCCTTTTATCCAAATAAAAATAAATATTTTCCCTGAGTACTTACAGGTACTTCTCAAGTCATGTTTCCCAAGTGATACAGACTTGAATTTCAATGCCAGTAGAACTAAGACCAAGTTTGTATTCTATAATGTTCATTTATACATCTGTGTAAGACCTCAAATCTTTTTCTCTACAAACAAAAGTGATAAGGCTTCTAAGCATATTTTGGTGGAAGTTTTTTGACATGGAAGATTCAAGAAGCAGGAAATCTTCTTTAACACTCAGGCTTGGAAAGAAAGTTGATGCTGTTACTGAAATGTGTTTTCTTTAATATCACAGCAGCTCACAACTGCCAGAAGGTGACATAAAATTGAAGACAACTAGGGTGAGGTAAAGAAAACTGCAAAGAAAACCAGCAAAGAAAGAGCAGCAGTTCCCTTCTGAGCAGTGCGGGAGAAGGCATGGCCAGGCCCCAGAGCTCCCCAGCCCTGTGAGGATCTTCTGCTCTGCACACCAGGAGCTTCTCACTGGTTTAGATTCAAAAAGCAAAAATTAGAAGATCCAGTGGCTTGCTCTTTTGTGTGGGCTTTGGGAAAACTTTGTGACAAGAGTTTATACTGAGCAGGCATCAGGAAGGTCATCTTTTTGCACCTGGCAGTATTTCAGTCAGGTATTGTTCAGGTAACTCTGCAGAAATTGGGGAGGTCTCCCATTACAAAGTGGTTACCCAGTGTGGTCTAGGTCATGAAACACACACCTGGCCAGGAGCTTTGTCTCACTAAGGACCTTGGGATATGACTTTTAATTCTGAACATCTTGTGAACCCATTCAAGAAAGGTCCTGGGTGTGAGGAGCAGGCAGGGGCCATTCTGGCAACATCCAGGCCTGGTAATTTCTCTGAAGGTGAGACCTTCTTATCCTACCACACAGCTGGATGGGGAGCTGCCCAGCTTTGTAGCCAGGGCCCCAAGCACTTTGCAGACCCCTCCACAGGACAGCCATTGCCTGGAACCTTCACGTATGTGAGCATTTGGAAAAATGCCCAAGAGTCACTCATTCTCCTGAGTAAGAAGGAGGTACTGTTGCTTCTGGCATGCAGCATAACTATTGCATTATGTAAGAACCACCATCAGTGTTTGCATTAATGCTGCTGCCTGTATCCTATTTCAAAACAGCAGCTCTCTTGGCAAATGCCAGCAGCTCTGTGGCCTTTGCTCCCAGGCTCAGGCTGTGTGGACCCAAACAGAGGTGGGGAGAGAGGACACCTGCAGCCTGGCTGAGCTCTGAGCTACTGAACAACCACATTGGGAGCTGCTTTGAGAGTGAAAAGTCGGTGTCAGACACTGCATTTCTCTAGCACTCGACCCAAAACGTATCAGTTCCTTTGCTCCACTGCTCAGCAGCTTCAGGAGCACTTTGGTAGAAAGCTGCATTTATTTATTTGAGTGCTGAGCAGTATTTGCAATGAATAGGAGAGACAGTTACCTTGGCTGTTCCTTACCAGGAAGGAGGGTATGCATCCCCACCTTTAGTGTGCTAGTTCTCAGGAAAGAGTTAAAAATGTAACTACAGCTTCAAAATCTGCACTCTTTGCACCTTGTTGTTGGGTCAGCAGTTTGCCTGATAAAGGAGCCCTGACCTCTTCACCTCTAGAGGAAAGTCCAAAGATCTTCAGAAGGTTTTGGAGTTGTTTACCAAAAAGCAAAAGTCCAAAAACCCATATAGGGAGGCAGCCTGGGAACACAGGCCAAAATCAATGACGTAACATGGTGGAGGCTTCCAACTTCCGAGACAGAGTACAAATCTTGACTCATAACTTTGCAATGTCCCTCAGCCATTTGAAATGCCCCCTTCATCCCAATGGATGTCTCCTCTGAGTGACATGAACTGGATCTTGCTGGATCTACAATTCAGTGCCATAGTTACACTGCTTCCTGTAATCCCTTTGATGCTGAAGAGAACAACTTCTCTATTATCTTTACTTTTAAAACTTGGATTTCCTGCGTGGGGGAAGTCCTCATGTTAATAGCAAGCAGTGAAAATGCTTTAAAGAAGGAGGTGAATGTGCTCAGATTGTGAAGCAGCTAATCTAAAGGCAGCAAGACCCTTAGGGAACCCTGGGCCACAATAGTTGACATTTCAGGCAGGAAACTATGGTTTATTTAACTATCTGAACTGAAAACACCAGGGAATTTATACAAGTGGAACAGAATTAGTAAGAGCATTTAGCCAAGACACACGTGAAGACTAAAACTCCTATGGTTGTGGGAAAGAGAGATTTTACATCTGGAAGTGGAAGTGGCCTCTGCTCTTTGATTCATCTAAAAGATCAGGTGGGCAAGGGGTGCCATGAGGGAGTTCCTACTTGCTTATCAACACAGCTGGTTGCAGTGGCTGCTGCTTCTCTACACAGTTTCCCTTCAAGCCACAGACCTGCCTTGAAGTTTCTGAGATAAAATAGCACAATCTCGCAACCAGGCTATTCTACTCCTAAATATGCGTGTTCTTTCAAATGCACTTTTGAAGCACTTTTCTGAGTTAAAATTACCTTTTTGATCAATAATGGTGTTTCTTTTCAGAGGTTTTCTTCACTTTTAGCAACATTCAGTAAACACTCTGATTTTTCACTTCCTGTGGCAGTGAATGATATCCAGGAGTTTGACTTTCCTAGAGGATCTGGCTACAGACACCAAGGTGACAGAACAAAACTTGTCTAAGTCAGACAACTTTAGTAACAACGACAGAAACTGAGAGAATGGCACAGCATAAAAGCATTCATTATTCATCAGTTGATACCCCAGGGAAAAAATCTATTTGAGCACATTTTGGGTTTCGCAAACCAAGTCTGACTTTGCTGTGGCCTGGCAAAGATCCCAAAGGTGAAATGCTCAATGATCTCCTCTATCTTTGATCAGCAGAGACATTCCCTATGGTCCAGGTTTCTCTCTTGCTTGTCCCTCTCCCTCCTCCCTCACACCCTACTGTGGGCCAAGGAAGTGTGCCAGGCCTGGAATGCACTGTCCCAGCTGCACTTGAGCCTGTCTGACAGTGAAAATGGCAGGTAGGTGTCCTTCTGCAAAGCAGTGACCTTAACCTCCTTCTGCGGCCCACTGGGAGAGCAGAGTTCAATGAACAAGTCTGGCTGCACTGCTGAAAGCTGTGGCCTCGGGGGAACGGACTTGTTGTTAGGTTTGTTTCCAGCTGGATGGTTCCTAGTCAGCTTTATTGTGCAATTCTACAAATCCTGATGCCAGTAAAAATAAGCTAGAGATACAGGCTGAGCAGAGGTTTCTTCTCCCAGCAGCTGTGCTGGCTTAGGCCATCCAGAAATGCTTGTGGGATGCCCGCTCCAAGAAAAGCTTGGCACAGCCGTGTCCAATGTAAAACCCTCTGAGATGATTTTTCAGTCTCCTGCAATTCTGCACAAATCCTGGCATGGGCTTGCTCCTCCTTGTACTCCTCTGCTCAATTCCTGTGTGCTGCAGCTCTTTAAACATTCACAGAGCACTACCTGGAGCAGAGTGCTTCAAAAGGGAGTGAGTCTGCAACACCAAATCATCTCCTGCTGGGCATCACCAAATCATCACAACCTTAGGCAGTCAATCAACTGGTTTTGTGTTATTTAAGTTGTCCTAAAGGCTACATTTCAAAATCTGAAATGTATGGATTGAACAGGCTGGCAATAATTCATTGTGCTCAAGCTGTTTAGAATCACTGCACAGACCTTACTTGAAAAGATGGCTTTCAAGAGAGGGAATTTAACCAAATTCCACACTAGCTTGCTCCTCAGCTACGGTGAACAAAAAGTCTTCAGAATATTTAGAATCTGATTTAAGCTAACAAGTCAAGGAAATAGGTGTTAAGACTCAAACTCCTGCTTGATGCTCTATTTGTAATTCATCCAGTCGTCAATGAGCCAGATTCTTGACTGGTATATATGGGCACAAATCCGCTTAAGCCATGCAAGAATGTTGATTTATGCTTGCTACAAATCTGACCTTCAGTGCTTCCTGGTAAGTTCCAATCCTCTTTGCACTGTTCATTTAGTGGAATGAAATTGTATTTACCAAGGTATGCTCTGACAAAATGGATTGCTTTTCCCTTATATTTTTGTGCCAGGGATAAAATGGTGGTCTATTTCAATGTAGTACTGTTAATAAGATTGGTTTTCTGAAGGAAGGTCAGAAATTATAATATCATTCATTACAATGCCATATGTTTTTATTTCTCAAAGTTATACCAAATTATACAATATGCTCCACAAATTACAACATCTTTCTAGGAAATCTGAGATGCACCTGCAGAATAGAGGTTAAATAAGTTTAGCTAACAAGAAAATGCATAAAACTTAAATATATGAAACCAAATTATTTGCTGAGAGTGTATTGGAATGAAAATACCCTTGTATTTGCTTAACTGAACCTATTTTGCTCCAAATGACCTTATGTTCTTTATTTCCAAGTTCACAATCCCTGCACTGAGACTAAGCACACTGCATAAAGCCAGACTTACCAGGAAATGATAATCAGGAATCTCTTTTATTGGTTCAAATATAAAGCTCTCAATGTTTGACTATGCCAGCTGCATGGTAAATACAGCTCATGCCTGCAGAGAACCTTGCTGAGAAAATTGTGTGTGAGATTATGCTGCTGTGAAGTGCTCAATATGGGGGCTACGCTCAAAACACAGAGCTCACGTAGGAGGCAGCAGCCTGTTTGCTAAAATCTGCTTCCCACAGGTAGCATCTTACACTGCTGCTTTCAGTCTGCACCAGCTCTTGGTGACCTTCCTGAAGACACTGAAGCAGTTTGCACTGAACTGTTTACAGCCTGGCCGGGTGAAGAGTCCTCCTCTGGCGTGGCACTACAGCCGCGGGGATCTGACAAACATTAGCTCGGTATGAATGGGGTGTGAACGGCGGTGTAAAAGTGTGAAATCGTTAAGAAACGACATGAAGGGGCAAAGGAACGGCATGTGGAGCTTCTGAAGGCACCAGGGGTGGAAAACCAAGAGCTGCCTCCTGGGTAGATTGCAGACCGATGCTGGAGGCAGTTTTTGCCCAGTCCTGACTCCTACATCCACACTGGAGCTAGCACGTGTCTAGCCATGGCTCCCAGGTGAGCCCCTGACTTGTGCCACAGCTTTGCCCTCAGCCCCATCTCCTGAGTGGACCATGGAGCTTCGTGCCAAGCCTTGCCACTGGTGCCGATGTTCTCCTGCTGCTCCTGGATGCCTCCTGGATGCCTCCGTTTCATTAACTTGGCCTGGTTTGGGACAGTTGGTGGACCCTGTTATCAGTATCCAGTCTGTGTGCCATGTTCAGGAGCTGGACACAGTCACTGAGGGCACTGCCTGTGCTGGGACTCCCTTGGCAAATTGAGGAAATGAAAAGGAAATTTCTGTTCCTTTTGGGAAAGGAAACAAAATCTTACGATTTCAATGGGGATCAATTTTGGGAAGCTTTGGTCCATGTCCCTGCACTTCATGGCATCCCATGCCTTTGGATGGCTTTCACTATGGCCAAGATTTTTTTTTTCTCCCTTTCAGTATCCATGCCATGTCTCTCATATCTTCCCCTCAAAGTTGTGTCTTCCTCCTTTATTTTTTCCCCTGCTTTTGCAGCATCTGTGAGGTTAGTTTTGGTCCTTTGCACTGCACCTCATGTAATCCTGGTCCATTTTCTTGTAGTCACTAAATGTCCAAATTTTTTTTTCCAATTGCATTTTATTTGATCATATCTCCTTTCCAGAGCGTTTGTAAGTCTATTTTTTCTGTTTCTGAGTTGCACCATGAAGGCTGCATGGCCACAACCATCTCCAGTCTCATACATGCAAAAGAAGGAGCGAAAACAGTTTGTGAGAGAAAGTTAGGTGTGAAATCACATTAAAATAAAATAAACTTCCCCTTCTATCTGGTGTTGATGAACATGAGCAAAGAAAACACTCAGGTTAACACTGATTTCCAAGGGAGGTTTTGTGCCTTTGATTCTGGAGCACATTCCATTACAATACATGAAAGAGATAACATTTGTCAGTCTTGGAGGGTGGGGGTATTTGGCGATGAGGGCATGAGTTTCTTCAAGGCAGCGAGAGGATGAGATGAAGAGGTGCAATAAGTAGTGGAACACAATTTCAAGAAACACCTCATTTTAGGTTGCTTTCATTTGGCAGCTTTCTATATTTTTATTTACATGTGTAATATAGTAGAGATCTGTAAAAAACATCTAGGAGCAGAACTTTTAGAAATTACATAGCCCGTCCCCAAAAATGAAGTACATCCTTAAATCAGGCTCTCATTTGGGAAATAAATCCAAATAATTCTCTGTGCATTTGAAAAGAAGATATTTTGGCTTCCGAGCAATATGAAAAAATGTACCATCCCTTTGATCTGCTTCAGATGCCACAACCATCTGCAACTGCATGTGGCAAACACATTTCTCAGCTTTGCAGGCATGTATGATTATGAAGAGCTTGGAATAAAATAGATAAACCTTTGAGATGCTCTTTTTGGTGTTGACTTATCTCTCAGCAGCGTTCTGCGGGAAGCTCTGCCCCTGGAAGGCTGCGGGGGCGGGCTGTGCGGAGCCTTTGAGCGCCGTTCGGAAGCGGCTGAGGAGCAGCCAGCGTGAGCAGCCGCGGCTGGCAGCGGCAGAGGTCACAGATGCTGCTCTGAGCGCGCCTTTGCGCAGCATCCCCGCGGAGTTCGGGTTCCCGCTGCCGCCGTACCAAGGACGCGGCCGCCACCTGCTGTCCCCAGCCCGGCCGGGAGCGCCAGGGACGGGCAGCGGCCCCGGCCCCCGGCGGCTCCCGCGGGACGGAGCCTCCGTCTGCCCGCTGCGACTGCGGCACTTCCAGGCTTGCCTTCGTTCTAATCTCTGATTTATCCCTCTGCCGGTTCTGTGAGCCGGCAGTGACGCTGCACGGCATCCTTATGGCAGTGCTGGCTGCCCTGTGAGATGGGCACAGAGGGGGACACCTTGCCGGAGCAGCTGCACAGCCAGCCCGTACGCATGGCTCTGTCTGGACGGAGGCACTCAGCTGCTCGGCAGCGCTGACGGCTCTCCGTGCTCCTGCCACAGCCATTTCTCGGAGATTCCGTTCCAGCTGGTCTGAGCTGGGAGCTCGGGTGAAATGCAGTCAGGGGATGGGTTCAGTGCAGTTCCAGGGCACAGCGCTTGTCCACACGGAAGGATGGACCTGTTGGAAACGGCTGCGGAACTGAAGCCGCTGTCTCTCAGCTCCTGTTTGCGCCTGGGATGCTCTTGCCGATGTCTCATGTTTCTCCCGTGATCTAAAATCAGCCTAATCCTGTCACGGAGGAAAGCCCTTGCTGCTCTGCAGTCTCTTACAGGAGTTGTTTGCGTTCTTATTAACTCTATAATATCCGGACACATGCCTGATGTTCAGTGTTTAAATACTGTGTTTTCCACATTTACTGCAATGGCGATTTTTTTTCCCCATTGCCTTCTTTTTAGCATCTTTGGAAAGGAGTTAATTCTCATAAAACAATATGAACACATATTATAGAGGGGTAATTTTTGTCTATTTCCCATGCACTTATCTTTTGGGATTTTTGACAACAGGCACTTTAAAGATACTTTTGTTAACTTAAATATTGAATAAGTAAAATAACTAATTGGTTTGGGGGTTTGGCTTTTTTGTTATTGTGGGGTTTTTTGGGGTTTTTTTGTTTGGTTTGGGTTGGGTTTTTTTTTTTTTTTTTTTTTTTTTTTTTTTTTTTTTTGTTAGTTTTGTTCTGTTCTGTTGTTTTAGGTTTTTTTGTTGTTGTTAGTTTTGGTTTGGTTTTTTACCCATTCTTAATCTTCTTTCTTCTCTGACTGGGAGAATACTTTGCAAATACAGCTATTTCACCAGCTGGTGTTATTCAGTATCATAATCCTCACTTTCTGCCAGATCTACTTTTTTTTGTTCATGTGGGGATTTTTTCATGAAGAAGTCAATATTTTCATCAGTGGAGTCCTATTTGATGGGTGGTCCACAGGGCCTGTTTCTTCACTCTCATGACAGAGTTTATCCTTGGGGTATGCTGAGTGCTCACAGGCAGTCACAGTGTGACACAGGTAACTGCTTGGTGCGGTGCAACCGTGTTTGTTCACACTTAGCCCTGGACTAAAAAGTTTCATTGCCTTGATTAAAGCATGAATCTGAAAATTGTCCTAGAAGAACCCAAGACAGCTACTTGAAATAACTTTTAATGACTAGAGAAGTTTGCTGACTGTTTCAGTTCCCAGTGCACAGCAATGTAAAAGTGATATTTTGTGATTGTTCTGGATTTGGAATACATATATTTTAGATTAAAACAATTTTCAATTACATGCAGAGGAATTCAAGTTCTCTCTTGCTTGCATTTCTGTGTTGAGAAGCAGTACCTGTTTTGTGACCAGCTGAGTCATTAAATGTGCTGGAGTTAAACCTCTGCCTCCACTGACACATTTAAGTACCTAGAAAAGAAATTTCTGGGTTTACTTTGCCTAGAATAAATCATGTCAAGCAGGCTCATTTCCAGCTCTTGGTTTTAGAGGGACTTCTAACACTCTCTCACATGGCCATCCATCTCACAAGCAAGTCCAGAAAAGCACAAATGGATGAGTACAGAACTGGCTGTAAACTGGACTGAAATATTTAAAAAGATCATGTTGCTATCTTGGCTGGACACAGCAAGCAGACTTCTGCAGGAGTGCCACAAATCTGATGTTTTTATTAAATAATTTAGATGGCAGAGCAAACAACGTTCTTGGCAGCCCCACTGGCTGGGAGGGGCAGGAAGTGTTGGAAGACAGGGCTAGGATCTCAACACGCTTGGCAAATTACAGCAGGGGGAAAGGAAGTAATTCAAAGGATGTTCTTTCACTCTCTGCAGAACTACCAACATCAGAAATGCAGGCTGTGCACTTACTGCTCTGATAGCACCCCTGTATAACCTGTCGTGGTAGTTAGCATGGATCACAACCCAACAGGAACCAGCCATGCCCCCACAAAAAGGGCAAATAGCACTGGAAGCTACATAAAAAGGAATATTGTTTGCCAGGCAAATGAAGCCATTCTACTGCCATGCTTGGGGCTAGAAAACCTTCAGTCAGGTATTGTATTCTGCTTGGGAGAGAGAGTTAGATGCTTTATGGTGAAGCATTGGAGAAGTTGGAGTGGTTTATCCCAGAGAAAGGGGAGACACAGTAGGAGGGCCCTAAATGTGTGTGCTTATGTCTAAGGGAGAGGATAATAAAGTCTTCTCATCAGCTGAAAAGGCTCAGTGGGCAACAGAGATCTGGGTTAGATGTAAGAAACAGCTTTCTCAAGGTGTAGATGAAAAAAAGAATGAGAGAATAATATAGGGAATGCCAGCCTTGGTTTCTGGGTTTCAAATGCAAATTGAACAAGTGTCAGAAATTACCTAATGCAATTGATCCTGCTCTTTGGGTGGGAGGAAGAAGGTAATTTCTGTCCCTGTTTTTCTGATATTCCTCTTTGGAGCCAAATACCATAATTTATGCATCTAAGTTAGATGTCTAAGTTATACACTGTCAAGACCAGCTAATTATCATCCCAAGGCTCTTCCTTTCCATTTCTGTTTAATATATCATAAGTAAAAAAGTCTTAGTGATTAATAATTCCAATTGGAAGCAGCCATAAAGTAGGCTGGCACTATCCTATGCAAACTTGATTTGTTCAAATCCATGTTTTCCAAGTCCTAAACTTCTTTAGATCATATATGGCAGCCCTGCAACCTCTAACAAACTGATAACCTGGAGACCTGACTGTTGGACATCAGGATGATTCAGCCTAGTTAATAAATGCCATATTGGAATACCCATTTAACTCTACAGCAGAAAGGATGCTGAGTGAAAAGGGAAAAGGAGACCTCACACAAATATTACTCATTCACTCATTCAGAAAATGCTAAAACTCAGGCTCTGAGCAGCCTTTGATATTTGACCTCTGCAGATGGCCTGTAATTAAGATTCTGATCCTTTAAACACTTTAATACACTTCAAGTTAATAGGATTAGTCACATGCTTGAAGTGTGCATGGCTGGAGCTGAGCTATTGTTGAGCACAGTTGATTAAAAACTTGCAGACACTTTCTGGTGGAATATTGTCTTATATTGTCTAAGTCTTTTCTAAACAGTTCTAGTCACAAAAATATCCAAAAATGAAGGTATTTAAGAAAAATAAAACTTATCCAAGTTCTTGCTTTAAAAATGTGCACACACACAAAAAAAAAAAAAAAAATCTGTCTGAACTTTTTCAGCAGCACAAATCAGAGGTTTGAGAGGAGAGATGGGAGATCTGAAAGGTGTTGTATTGGTTTTCTGGAAGATGTAGGTTTAAATTCCCAGACTTTTGCAATTCTTTCAAAGCTAGAGTGATGTCAAACATGCACAGAATCAGACAGATCAGAGAGTTACAAAAAGGGGAAGAAGCATTCTCTATCCTGATTTGTATTTTATAGAAACATCCATTTGGCTTAAAGGCACAAAATTGTTTCTTCCCTTGCTGCTAACAAACTAGCTGGGCTTGGGAGTCCTGGCAAGCCCAGTCTGGACCAGTTCATCACATTGTAAATATGTGCAGAGGTTGAGAAGAGTGAAGATAATTTGGGAAGCGAGTGAAGGAACAGGGAGGACACACAGCATGGAGGTTCCCATTTTTTGCAGGATGTCTGCCAGAAGAGGTTGGGCCACATCAAGACACTGTGCTGACGTGTAACTCGTGCTAGAGCTGGGTTTAAATACCATGGGGGCAGTCTGGGAACCCCAGCACAGCTCAGCATGGCTTGCTACTGCCCCGTAAAATGCCCACAGCACACTTTTACACAGTGCTGTTGTTTCTCCCACTGGAGAAACACGGAGGTAAATCCCCTCTGCTGAGGGATGTGATGTCACAGGATTGTCATTTCCAGGAAAAGGCAGTGGCTGTGGTTAGGGGTTTCCAAAGAGTGACATGCCACACACTGCAGCTGCAGTGCCATTCCCTGGCCTGCCTGTAACTCCTCTTGTAGATGCAGGGAGAGATTTTCCTCCACTCATCTCGAGGATCACAGTCAGCAGAATGAAGTCTGCATTTAGCCAAGTGTTCCTGCCAACTCTAACGTGGACCAAAGAGAGCACGCACAAAAGTCAAAGAGCAATCATTGCTCTGTCAGTACTGCTGTCATACAGGAACCTGAGTCATACTAAAAGCCTCTCAAGGAAGGGCACAGTGGAGATACCAGAAATTCAAGCTGGAGCAGGGAAATTCTGATGAAAGCACCACAGCAGTGATGAGGTAGCAGATAAGACTGCCAGAAAATAACATCACAACCTTACAGACAGTAGCACAGAGGGAAACACAATGCCAAAAATGGGATGAAAATTGATGAACCACTGACTGCCTGTGAAGAGAGCTACACTAGGAAGCCTTAAAATAAGAAATGCATAATACAAAGAGGGTGGGAACCAGAAGAGGTGACAAGGTCTGAGTCAGAAGTAAAAAGTCAGTAAAGGGAGATGAGAATAAAAAGGGGAAAAGAGAGAGGGATTAAGTTCTTACAGGATAAGCAGTTAAATCAGAACTCTCCCAAGAAAAAGCAGTGGTAGGTCAGGAGGACTGTCCACCCTGCATGGACTGATGCCATGCAGAGACACCAGAGCATGCATTAAAGGAACAACTTGGATCTCCTGTGCTCAAGAACTACAAAGGCCCTGCAAATTAACTGGTGCAGTGCCTGGCTCAGACAAATTGTCCTGTCCCTCCCATCAGCCAAGGCCTCACTGGGCGTCTTTACACCAGGTTGCAATGTGACTTATAGACATGCTCAGAAGATAATATCAGATACAACAAAAAAGTGAGGGCACTGGAGAGGTAAAGGGAAACTGGAAAAGGCAGGAAGGAACTGGAGGAACTGAGACTGAAGAGTTGTCAAGTACTAGCAGCATTAAAGAATTTATACTAAAGGTTTAAATTATGGAAAAAAAGCTTTCTTTCAATGCCCACATTTCTAGGAGAAGCAGTGTGGAGTAGAGGAATTTTTGTCAGATGGATCTCAGATAACAGATCCAGGAAATGACCTGGTAACCAATGCAAGGAAAGTCTTCAGTCAGCTGGTGTTCTTGCACAATTTTCTGGGTCGTCAGACTTAGAAAAATATTTAAACATACACACACACACACAGAGCATTTTGTTTGGCCACACATACACCAGCATGTTGTTCTGCTGGTCAGCATTGCTCCTGGCAGCCCTGTTTATCCAGCAGTATTCCTGCAGCTGGGAGGGCACTGCTGAAGCAATTGTAACACCCCTACAAGCCAAGCACCAACTCTGAAGCCTCGATAAGCCAAGAAAGATTGCTGAGGAAACTTAATCCATATTCCTCCTTTGTTACAGAGTTTCTGCCTAGCTGATGTCCACTCAGGGACGAGCTGGCAGCTGGGAACGCAGGAGGGACAGGGGCAGGTGTCAGGGTGTGCTTGGTGCTACTGGCCATTGCCCCCAAGGCTTTTTCCTTTCAAACCACCACAATTCTCACTGTCACTGAAAAATGAAGAGTTGCTATGGGAAAAAAGAAGAAAGTACAAGTTTTTTATGTTTTATTGACACATCCCCACGCCAAGGTTGGGGGTGGTAATCACAGAACCATAGAATGGATGGGTTGGAAGGGACCTTAGAGATCATCTAGCATCTAGTTCTGACCCCGCTGTTGTGGGCAGGGACACCTTTCACTCCATCAGGCTGTGTCAAGCCCCATCCAACCATTCCTTGACCACTTCCCGGGATGGGGAACCCACAACTTCTCTGGGCAAGCGGTCCCGGTGCCTCACCACCCTCACAGTAAAGAATTTCTTCGCGACACCTAATCTAAGGCTGCTCCCTCTCAGTTTGGAGCCATCGCTCCGTGCCCCCTCTCTCTGAGGTGTTTCAGGGCCGCAGCCGAGGCGGGCGGAGGGACAATCCCGGCACCGGCCCCAGCTGTGAGCGGGGGGCGGCGAGAGGCGCCGGGCGGGGCCGCCCCGGGGGTCTCATAAGGCCGCCCCCGCCGCCGCTCCGGGCCCTGCCGTCCCGCGGGGCTCCCGAGACGCCTCTCGCCGTTCCCTCCCCTGGTCCAGCCCCGTTTCCCGTGGCGAGGCTCCGCCACAGGGGAAGTGACGCCAGCGACAGGCGAGCTTATATAAAGGGTAGGCGGCAGCGGGCGGAAGCGAGCGGGGCCGAGCGGGCGGGGGGCGGCGGGCAGTGTGAGCGGGGCGGCTGCTGCAGCCCCCCGTGTTCCGGCCTGGCCATGGATTTCCACAACATTCTCGTGATGGCCTCGGAGCAGCAGGGGCTGAACGCGGTGCCGGTGAGCTCGGGGGCGGCTGGGGCTGTCGAGGGGCGCGGGGCCGGGGCGCGGCGGCGGCGGTCGGGCCCGGGGAGGGCCCCGCGGCCACGGGAGCTCCTCCCGCCTCGGCCCCTGCCGGGCAGCGCCCACCGCTGTCCCTGCCGGGCCTTTCGCCTCGCCGGCCGGGGCTGCTCGCTCCTGGGGCTGGGAAAGCGTCTGTGTGAGGGGAGGGGGCGAGCGGGGCCCCTTCTGTCAACAGGTGCCGGCACCCCGGGCTGGGAGCGGGCAGCCGCGGCTCGCCCTGCTGCTCTGGCAGCGCCGGCATCCCTCCGGGAGCGGAGCCGTGCTGCGGGGGAAGGCAGTGCCCGAAAGCCGGCTCGCTCCTTTTGTTCGAGCTGAGAACGCGAGTCTGCCACGTCCCCAGTGCGAGCCGGAGACAAAGTGACAAGTTTCGGGTGAATGGGCTGCGTTGTCTGAGGGCTCTGTGTGCGCCGCGAAGGAATAAGGTGTAACAGCGCTGTGGGGAGGGCCGGCCGAAGGCTTTTGGTGTATTGTTAACATTGTTCTGAGGTCTGTACTTCAGCAGTTTGTGATTTAGTTCAAGCTATCAGTAGCGTGTGGATTCCGTGTGCAGTAAACCACTGACTCGCAGGAGGAAGGGCACGTGGCCTTTTCATACATTCACATCCTGGGTTTCGTTCCTCTGGGAGGACCCAAGTTACAAGTCTTGAGTGCTTATTTGGATAAGAAATGTTTTCTCCTTGGTAGCCACCAGCTAGGGAGACACTTTGTTTGCTTTTCAACAGAGTGCCGGAGTTGTTTCTGTGATTAGTTTGCTTAAACCCAGTGTAAATGAGGGGTAGGTGTTTTTAGCAAAAACTGTGGGAAAACCAGGAAAAAACCTCCATACTCTCAATTGTACAGTGTCTTCATTTAGGTGGTGTCAGAACTAGTGAATATCTCAGTGTCTCTATCATTAGTAAAACTTTGGTAATGTTCACTAATAGCCTGACCAGTTGATAATATATACCGACCATATGGTACTTGTGAAATTAATCAGTTTCCATTGTGGGTTTAAAATCTTATAAAATCAACTTCTTTTTATATTTAGGCATGTTTAATTTGTCTCTGACCCTACACAGGAATCGGGTTCATAACATAAATGATAAAGTAACAAATACAGAAATATTTTAGGATATTTAAATTTAAATGCCCATTTGATTGGTCTTAAGCTGTTTCACTAAGTTGTCACTGGGTAATTATAATTATTGTTTTAGGTGTTTAAAGCTTCTCTTTACATTCTCAGTTTCCCCAACCAGCTTTGCTGTGTGAGCCACTACTTTTTTTGTCACAGGTTTTAATCCATGATGATGAATTGATGAAATATCTGCCACAATCTCCATTGTGGATGTGATGATGGAGGGAGGGGATCCTACTTCTTGTGCAATGAATGAGGGTTTAGCTACTCTTTTTAGTAAAGTCAGCATTATGATTTGCTAATTCCTGATTAACTCATGGAGTGAGAGTGCTATTGAATCTGTAGTTGAAACAGTTTGGTTTAGCACATTAGTGGTGCAGCTTTTAACTCTGCAGTTGGCCCCAGTCTCTGAGCAAAAGCAGAGCTGCACTTGGCACTGCTTGAAGCTTTTTGCAGCTGCTGGGCTTTAAAAGAGAGCCCGTGGAGATTTTACAATCACTGGACATCTAAACAACTCCTCTGTGTTAAAGCTGGTATATTAAATGTGTTTATATAAGAAGAATATAATTATTTTTAAATACTTTTGTTAAAAACGCCATATAGACTAATTACACATTTACTGGTGTATAAAATTACCAGGTTTCCAGAAATGTGAGTTCCTGCATTAACAAGCATATCCTCTGAATTTCTCTCTGAGAAGTTTGTTTTAAACTTTACAGTGCACCTAACTAAATATTCCATGCTCTTTGTAATGAAAAACAGTGACATGAATGAGTAGTATATATTCAAAGTGTATATAAATATATATACACACTAGAACAGGTCATGTTTAGTTCAAAGTGGAAACTACATAAAAACTCTAAGAAATAATGTGGCCTTGTATTGTAAAAGAGGGGCCTGGATAAAGCAGATATTACATCATGTCCCTGTAAAAACGAATCTGCTTGTTCATCTCCCTATGGAAATCCAGATTCAAAAGGAACATTGCTGATATCAGCCTTTTGGTGCCCTGTTAGTTGCATCAGGTTTTGTTTCTAAATAAAACAGTTCATATATGAACTACTGCCTGAGCTATTAATGATGTGCTGCTAATCATCTTCGCAGCAGTTGTGAGTAGAGCCCCAGGTTTTATCATCTAATATTCCATAGGGGTTTCATTGTTGTATTTTGTTACCTGTGTTCATATTAGCACTTGATCTGCTTTTGTGTGGTCTTGCTTTGACTAGACATGATAAGCTATGAGATTTAATGTTGACTTTAGAGAGGTTTAAATAGATTGTGTCACTCTTTTTGGTGAAATTGGTATACTGGGTTATGCCACGTGTTTCACATGATGTGACAAAGCACTTTCAGATATTTTTATTGTAGCTGTTCTTTAAAATATGAAATTTTATTGCAGTTTAAAAAAAAAGAAAACCCTAAGGATAGTTGGAACCAAGTCCTTCTTTTCTTTCACCTTAGTTTCTAATAAACTGTTAATGACAGTATAGCATCTCATATTGCTCCGGATTCCTTTTAACTGAGGGTGGAACTTTGGTGTACAGAATTTACAGAAACCCGATACAATTTAACCACAAAGTGGTGACGCAGAACTGAAAGAGCTCTTCATCCACGTCAGCACTTGTGAGGTCTCCCTTGCAAGTTGGGCTGATACAAAGCAGCCTCCAGTGAAGCTGACAGATACAAGTAGCCAGGAGGAATTCGGTGTTAGTGAAGTGAAACACTCACAGAATCCCTGAGTTTGTTCAGAGGACCTTGCGGTACAGAGCCTGCCCATCGAATTCAATCTGCAAATTATCGAGCGTTTGCCCGCGGGCGAGAGAAGCCCAGCACGAGAAATAATGGGAATGGCTGTGAAATGCCGATTGCTGCTGTAGGACCAGACTGCCATCGATTGATGTGTGTGCATTCATTGTGTGCTTAAAACTGGCCTCAAAACCAGGCTAAAATTATGTGGATTGCATCAGCCTCCGCAGGAGGGAACTGCAAGATACACAATGTGAAATGCTGGCAGGGGTGAGGAGGGCTTTTGCTCTCAGCTTGACTGACCTGATAGTAAAGTTCCAGACTGTCGAGGTTTAAATGCTGACTAGGAAAACTTCCAGCTTTTCTTATTCCTGATATTTTTTTTTTCTTCCTCCTGTGTGAAGCCACTTTTCATAGAAATCTGCAATTTTTTTTTCCAGCTAAGGATTCTGCTTGGGTGTTGTGGCAGCAGTTGCAAAATTGGAAGAAAATAATTTTTGCTTTCTTAGGAATAAAATGCATGAACTTATTGAATTGGCTTAGGGAGAAGGAGAGCAGTGAGCTGATAAGCTGAGCGTTTTATCTTTCTCTTGGTAGGAGCTGTTAGAACCTGAAATGAAGCAAATTTAAACATGCTTGTTAGCTAGTATTTACTTTGTCACAAGCAGAAATTGAAAGCATCAGTTGCGAAATCACCGTGTGTGTATTCTAAGACAGTCTCACTGCAGAGTCAGCTGCTGGGAGCCCCGTGGTGAATCTGTAGCAGAAGCTTTGGAAATACCAGTTCAGGCTGAAGGGCAGAGAGGCCCCTGGGCTGTGGACACAAATGGCCACTTACAATGTGGGAAGCTGCCTTTTGAGGGACTGGCATTGCCAGAGTGACACAAACAAGGATGAACCATTCCTGATGTTCTCAGAAAATTATACCCTTGCCTTTAAAAGACAGGTGTCTGCCAAGGAAGGCAGGAGCCTTTCTTGAAATGGAAAATGTAAAGCCCCTCCCTCTGAATCATTGTAATTTTGAAATTAAGGGGCTCTTAGGCAGAGAAATGGGAATAGGAATAACAATTATTTACCAGGAGAATTAAAATAAAAATGCAATAATACAAAAGACACAGAGTCAGAATACGAGCTGACACCCTGTGGGTGGGTCAGGGTGTTGGTAGCAATCTGATAAAATGGTGGCTGCAGTCCTGCAGTGACAGATGTGGTTCTGTTGAAGCAGTGATCCTACAGAAGGGTGTCGTTTTTTCTTTGAAGGGCCAGTGGTGGTGTAGATGGGCCTGGTCTTCCTTTGGGAATTAGGTGGAAAAGGCTCCTCTGGTGTTCCAATTCTCAGATTTTTATCTAGGTAGGAATGGTTCCTCCCCCTGGGCAGAACATCTCGCCATGAGATGATGTAATTTTATCAGTCCTGCAGTGAGACTCAGTGGCCCATTTACAGCAGATATCTCCCTGGATGGAGGATGGGTCTGGGAGAGATAAAGAACACTGCCCCACAGACCGTGATGGAGTACATAGTTCTGGTTACATCTTGCATTGCAACTTAAGACAACCCTGAGGAATATTTGCGGGGAAACGGGGACTTCGCATTGGATAAGGTTACATGTCTTGGCAAATGATAAGGAAGAACTGATCTGTGAAGGAAAGGCAGAGTGTTGTAACATGCTAGTGAAAAACAGGCAAATAAAAGAATTTCCCCAGCCTGTGAGAGCCCCTGCAAGTTGCCTGCAGTGGATAACACAAGTGGAATTGTCTTTGCACTGCATGTGCAAGCCCATTGCAGAGACTGAGCTGCTCAGGTGCTCTGCTTGAGAACTGGGTTTGGCAGAATTGATCGCTTGCATTGATCCTGCATTGCCACCTGTGTAAATACTGACCATTGTTAAAGGCAATGCTACTACTGCTACTTCTGGCTATCTGTGTTTGGTCTAGGGCCCTTGGGATTTCATTTGGGTGCCAAAAAGTCTGCAATTATTTTATAAATTTTGTTTTATAGTCCAAGATTTGGTACTTGAGTGCTGACATCAAAGTAGCTACAACTCTATCAGGATCATGTGCCACGTTTTGCAGGAAGTCAGTGACTTCAAAGCAAATAATCACTGTTTACACCTTGAAGAGTGCAGTGTTCTGGGAACAGCATGACCTGCTCTTTCCTAAAGGCTAAACATTTCTATTCCTCTGTTGATTTAACCAACTTAGCAATAGTCATTAAAAGCCAGACTAGTGCAGCTGCTGTTTGGATGGTATAGTGACGTGTGCTGGCTTATTTGGCCTGCTTTACCTGCAGTCTGATGCCTATTCATTTGCACTGCATATAAAACACTTTTTTGGTGTTTGCAGAATGAGTGTATGGTTCAGTGCTTTTAGAAAGGCTACAGTTCAGCAGGTTATTTTATGCTGTTACTGAATGGAAGTGAGCAAGACTTGTATCAACAGTATTACAGAAAATGAATATTCATTTATGATTTTTTTTTGCTGTATTTTCAGTTGTTAGTCAATATTAAGAAATGCTACTGATTGGAAATTTTAATTGAAATTTTGCATGATTTGTCTTGTTAACAGCAGTCAGAAATGAGCTTGTCTGTCCAGCTACTTTACAAACCCGCTCCTGGATAGGGCTGTTAGTCACAGTGCTGCAAAACAAAGCCTGAAAACTGCTTCCCCATCACTTTAATTCTTTATAAGGTTTCCCAACAGAATAGATCAATCTACATTTGTCTCTGCTGTTTAGCAGTTTCCAAAGGTGCTCCTTAGGCACAAAATAATTTAGGCTGGAAAAGATGCTTGAGTGCTGCACAGTTTTTAAAACAGAGTTTTCAAAACTGAGGGCACAGTTGAAATGGAATAATTAATGAAACTTTGCCAAATTAGGTTACCAATGGCAAAACATGATGTGTTTAACTTTGTAAGATAATTTACAGGGACATCATTATGCTGAGTATACTGCAAAGTACTGCAAATAGTTTCTAAGGTACTAATTTGCTTCAACCTGTTTCTGACAGGATTTTGACTGATGTGTGGATTGCTTTGCCTCCCTGTCTGCTCCAGTTCAAATGGAGCAAACCAGGTTTCTTTGAGACACAAAGCCATGGGCTACATTTGAGCAAAAGCTGAGAGGCAGTGCTGCATGGCAGTTCAGGAACTGAGCAGTCAAGTCCTGGAACTCTTTTGGTGCAAACAGGAAAATCAGTTCTCAGGTTTAGTAAACTTCCTAGTGTAGAGGTGAAACTCAGTAAATGAGCTTGGCTGCAGTGGGTCTTTAATGTGCTGAGGTGACAGGGCAGGTCTGAATATGCAATGTGTGTGGATGGTGCACCTTAGTAATTGTGCTCTGCTCATTTCAGAAACTGCTTGAGAAGACTGCAATGGCTGGTATTGTAGGTGCCCTTCTTGGAGCCAGTTTTGGATGCAGCTTACAAATGAGCCTCCAAACCTTGCTCCTTTGTGCATGTATATTCAAGCTAATTTATGGCTTTGCATGTTAGTAATTAAAGTAAAGCGAGATCCATTCATGTGCTGCTGATCAGTGAATCAGGAATGAGAATGAAGGCTTGCATTGTGTGATATTGATGTTTATAGGGAGTTAGGCTGCCAGCCTGCCTGATTATTGCTTCTAAAACATTTGGATGTAGGTTTCCTTACCAGATATTTTGTTTTGATTATTTTAGTTAAGCTTCATAAGGCTTTATGAGGACAGAAAGATATTTATAGAAATGCTGACTTGTGTCGCTCTTTAGTGATACTTTTTTTTTTGGTCTTTTTTTACATCTCTTTCATTTGGTGAGAATCTTAATGTCTCATGTGGGAAAACTGTTGGCTTACTTTTGAAACAAAAAACCCCACCCTCTCAAACCTCAGTTTTGGATTGGGGTTTCTGTTATTCCTAAATGTATTCTGCTTTCCTTCTGCTTTCTGGGTTTAACTGCCTTCTATTGCATTTATATTTACAACTGTCTCTCTCATTGCTTTGTTTTTTCCTCTGTATTTTGTTTGTGGGAAGAAGTTCAAAAAAAGTCTCTATTTTTCCAGTTTCAGGCACAACCTGGTACATTTGTGAAAGGCAGTGTCTGGACAGGTGCAGCGCATTAGTGCAAATGGTTGTTATAGAACCCAGTAAGAGGCACCTGGGCACTTAACATTGATTTAAGTAACCTTTATTGGATATAAGAGAAGCAAAACAGGGGGTAGCATAGATAACTTTGCATCTGTTCACTTGCTGGAACCCCAGGTTGAACAGCACTGGACAGACTTTTAAGCATGGCAAGCTGTGCAAATCCTGTCTGTGGTGCATGTAATCAGTGCTGTAGTCTTTAGAGCTTTTGCAGGAGGTCCTGGGAAGTTCATAGTGCAATTTATCATTTCCTCTGCCAAGTAAAAGGATGTTATATGAAAACATGCAGCTTCACCTCAGGATATAATGAGATATAGAATCACAGACTAGGATCCATTAGTGGTGATCTAGTCCAACTCCCCTGCAATAGGCAGGGACATCTTTAAACAGATCAGGTCACCCAGAGCTCTGTCCAACCTGACCTTGAATGTTTCCAGGGATGGGGGTTCTTCAGCCTCTCCTGGCAATCTGAGCCAGTGTTTACTGTTCCCCTCAAACAACTTCTGGTCAGAATCTGCCCTCTTTTAGTTTAAAACCAATACCCCCTGTCCTATTGTTACTGTCTCTGCTAAAAACTGTCCCCATCTTTCTTATAAGCTCCCTTTCAGTTCTGAAGGGCTGCAACAAGATCTCCCTGGAGCCTTCTCCTCTCCTGGCAAGTTACACCATGTGCAAGTGCTGTAATTGCCAGGTGGGGGCTGTGTATTCTCTCATAGTTAGTGCTGAGGTCACACTGGTCTCAGGTGATAAGTAGGGTTTCAGGTCAGCTGGTGTGTGGGGTCACTAACTCCTTGATGTACAGCAGTATTGTGTTTAAGGTCACTGCCAGCAGGAACTCAAATCAGTATTGTTGGTGTTCTGGGATAAAAGAATGATTAGACAATTCACTGGAATTTAACAAAGTTCAACAGGGGTTTGACAAGGTTTAATGCAAAGTTCATTTTATTATTTTATTAATGGAAGAAACATACAAAAAAGAAGGTTGAGTTCAAATTCATTCGTTTACGAGCTCATTTAGGATAATTCTCAGGGACTGGCAATGCAAAGAGCAAGAAGCACAGTCCTGTTGAGACACAAGGTTTTGTGTACACTCCTTGCTTTCTAAACTCAGTTTGGAGTGGCTGGATCCATTCTTAGTCTCAGGCTTGGTCAATGGTATATATCTAATGGAATTATCCATACAGTGTTTGTAATAATACGGGCTGGATGGATTAGTAATGTTTCCTAATACCAATGCAACATCCTCTGTCACCTGCTGAGGATCTGTCATGCCTAAGGAATCTCTCCAGCTTGGGTAAGGAAGGATCTCTTAGTTTCAGGTAAGGAATTTCTTACCCTGAGAGGTGTCCCTGCTCAAGGGCTCTCCTGGTATCCAGGTGAGCTGCACTTCAGGCAGAGCTCAAATCAGGCTCATCCTGATGGCAATATTTATAGGGTGAAGTGGTTGGCTGCTGGCCAACTTGTATAGACAAGACAAATGTCCTTATCTTAGTGCTGATATCTTGTTCTGGACTTTGGTTATCTTGCTCTTCTGATGGTTCTGAAGAAAAAAAAATTTCAAGACACATCTACTCCCTTGGACCAGGCACTTTCTAGCTTGCAAGTTTCTCCTGAGGATTTGGGGCTGGTTGCTCAGCCTGAAAGTACAGCTGTGAGTCAAATGTATCCAGCACAACCCTCAGTTCCAGTGGGAATTCATTGTTTACTCTGTACCAGCTCTGTGCTTAAGTCAAGTACAGGACTGTTATGCAACACCTCAGTTATTAAAGATGGAGTTTTTTTCATTTCTTAACTCTTCTGACATATTTTTTTGTTCTTTGCAGAAAAGGTACAGTTTGGCTGTTGGTCCTCCCAAAAAAGTTCCCAAAGTCAAAGGTGTAGAGTCTGCAGCAGTGCAGGCATTTCTCAGACGGCAAGAAGAAGAAAAGAGAAAAAAAGGTAAAAGTACAAAATATCTCCTATGGGAGACTTTAATTTATTCTTTGCTATTTGTCACCTTATTCAAATTTCTTGCAAATACAGCTACACATCTGTTTCTGGAATTTATGCATAGAGCTGATGCTGAGAGAAAGCTAGCACTAAGTAAGGGCTGGGGACATTTGCTTGCTTTCCTAAGGGGTTAAAACATGACTCAGCTACATTAGAATTTATGGCTGGAGGTTGAGATAGCAGTTAAGGTGAAGAGCAAAAAACTATCTCAACTTTTGTTAGCTTAACTTTGAAAAGTTCATCTGTGTGAAAAAATGGAAAGAGTTGCTATTGTTCTGTTTTAATCTGTATTGTTCTGTATCAGTCTGTATTGATACACCAGATTAAAGAGTCTCTGAGACATGATTTCTCCACTTTTATACTTCCTTTAAATAGTCTATGGAATAAACTAGTACTGCTTTGCTTTTGATGTTAATGTTTTGTTAAAGGTAGCCAAATCTGGTAGACTGGCTGGCCCAAGTTATTCTTCCTCTCCTGGACCAGTCATGAGTCTGTTCCTTAATCCTGTTGCCAGGTCCAGAAGTAAGACTAAGCACAAATTCCACATGGGGCATGCTGGTACACTCTGTGCTGTCACAGCCCTTGACAATAGAATAACACAGACAAGGAATGGTATCTTTATAGGCACCCAAAATAAGAGTAGCCTGATCCATTTTCTAGGAATTTTTACATTTTCTGAATCTTCTTGTAGTTAGCCCCTACTTCTTGGTCTGTCCAGTATTTGGTATTTGGATGTCTCATTGACCAGCTAATTCATCGAGACTCTTGTCAGCAAGTCAGACACAAGATAGAGAGCACACTCATGCAGACAGCAGCTAAGTCAGAGCAGCAAGGATATAGGACAGGCTGTGGAGATAGGGCACAGGGCTCTATCAGACTTGTGTAATGACCAGCTGCTTGTTTATCTGCGTTCAGCTGCATCTGTGTCTCCCTTTTATCCCTCTACACACACACACACACACACACACTTAGGCTGTTTTCCAGTTATTATCCCCCCAATACTCTTAGTCTCTCCCCTTCCTCAACTTCCTTTAAACATTTAATTATAAGTTCTGTATAGTCTCAAGATTTTCTTGCTCAGTCTCAGAACTCCCTCTGCTACACAGAGATCCCATAACTTCTCTACCTCCTTATACAAAGGCTCTCCATGATTTTTATAGCATCCTGGAAAGCTGCTTCCCTCAGAAAGCCTTAGTGGGTTTTGTTAGAGCAGCATTTCACTCAATTGTTTGCCATTGTTGGAGCAGCTGACACAGGAGGGTCAGCTTGTCCTATTGGCAGACCTGGAGTCACTTTCTCACCTATTTTGGATAGCTGTTAACCAGATATCCTTAAGTTGCTGCCCTAAGTGGTTTGTTAGTTTGGAAAATATTGACATAAAAAGTAGTGCTTTTTGTGTAACTTTGACCTGGTTTTCTTGCAGCACTGGAAGAAAGAAGGAAGAAAGAGCAGCTTTTGGCGAGGCGTATTGAACTGAAACATGACAGAAAGGCAAGAGCTATGGCCTCACGAACCAAGGATAATTTTTATGGTTATAATGGTGTTCCTGTTGAAGAGAAGCCTAAAAAAAGGAGGGCTTGTGAGAATGTTGCTCAGGCTCCAGAGGCTGAGTATGCCACAGAAGATGAAACTGAGCAACTTGAATACAGTCAGACGGAATCTGAGCACGAGCAAGAAGAATATGAAGAGAAACCATCCAAAGCTGCAGTGAAACCAAAGGCACCTCCCAAAAGTGCACCTGCACCTCTGAACTTTGCAGAGCTCTTGAGGCTTGCTGAAAAGAAACAATATGAGCCAGTGGAAATAAAACCAGTGAAAAAGGTTGAAGAGAGGCCCAGAACAGCAGAAGAATTGAGAGAGAGGGAGTTTTTGGGACGCAAAAACAAAAAAGTAGAAATGCATAAGAAAAGTGAGAAAGAGATTAAGCCTACAGGGATATCTAGTTCTTCAAAAAAACTGTCTTCTCAAAAAGCATCTGTAAACACAAAACTTAATAAAAGCTCCATAGATAAACATTCCACATCTAAAAGCAGTCTGTCTCTTTCTATGGGTAGTATTGATAAGAAATCCAAAGCACCAGCATTGATTGAAAAACATCCACGGTCATCATCTTCTTCCAGACTTGATCAAATGGAAAAAACCTCACAAAATGGTTCCTTAAAAAGCTCTTCTGGTAGCAGTCATAATAAATTACCTGTCAATGGTATTAGAAAGTCTGGCTCAAGCTCTCAGGTGCCACCCTCAAAACCCACGGCCAATGGGGCTCAGAGAATGCCATCTGTGAAAGAATCCAGCCTGAAAAAGCCTGCCCATGAAAAACCAGGAAAACCTGCAGCTCTTCAACCTGGAATCAACTCCAATGCAAAGCGATCGGGCAGCAGCTTAGGAAAAGGAGGACCTGGGCATCCCGGTGGCGGTTCAGGTGCAGGACCGGGACGATCAAACAGCAATTCTGGCGTGGGACTGGGAAGGCCAGGAAGTGCTTTAAGCTCAGGACCTGGGCGACTGGGCAGCAGCTCAGCCACAGGACCTGGGAGGCCTGGCAGCAGCTCAAGCACAGGACCTGGGCGACCAGGAGGTGGCTCAGGCGTGGGACCGGGAAGGCCGACGGGCGGCTCGAGCACGGGACCTGTGCGCCTGGGCAGCAGCTCAGGCGTGGGACTGAAGCGCCCGGGCGGCAGCTTGGCCACTGGGCCGGGAAGGCCGGGCAGCAGCACAAACGTAGGACCGGGGCGACCGGGCAGCAGCCTGGGAACAGGACCAGGAAGGCCAGGAATCAGTCCAAGCACAGGAGCCAGGCAGCCAGGCAGCAGCTTGGGCACTGGCCCAGGGAGGCCGGGCAGCAGCACAAGCGCAGCAGCTGCGCGACCAGGCGGCGGCCCGGGCACAGCTGGGAAACCCAAGTGTACTGTCGTGTCAGAAACCATTTCTTCTAAAAACCTTGTCACGAGACCTAGCAATGGACAGATGAATGGAATGAGACCTTTTCCAGGGCATAGACCTGTGCTTCATCCACAAGGTACGCATTTATAGAACAAAGCATTTTTTCACTGTTGTAGTTTAACTCCAACGGGCAACTAAGTAGTGTGCAGCTGCTTGCATGCCCTGTCCCCTGGTGGGGAGAAGAAATGGAAAAAAACCAAGTGAAACTCAGATAAGAACAGTTTAATAATTGAAATAAAATTAAATATAGCAGCTTTTAATTTATTTTACTTATTTTTACCTATGCTTGTAATTTTTGAAATACAGGTGGTGTGAAGTATCACATGAAAGAAAGCTAAGCAGCCTGTGATGGATACTGGTATATGAACTGTTAGCTGTTAGAAAGAAAAGAATTGAAGGATTTACTTCCAGCATTGCTTAATAGTTGATCTATAAAACTTTGTTGTGTCTTAAATAACAGATGCTTGAAGGGCTAGATGAAAAATCACCCACAGGTTTTACATTTCAGTGTTTTGGCAGATTTATCTTATCAGTGACAAGCTGTTCTAAAAATTTATTTCTGATCAGGAGCAAGCAGTGTGGAGTGTAGTGAATAAGTGTCTGGAAAGCTCAGAGGAAAGAATAGATATCTGCTTTCCTCAGGATGCCATTGCTGATCCTGATAGGTAATCTCCTCTAGCACAACTCAGGAAGTATCTTCTCTTGCTGAATTTCTAAGAAATGCTGGTTAACTTGAGGCAGAAGTTTTCCACCGTGAAGCCCAGAAATTGGATATGCCCAAGGTATAGCAAGGAGAAGTACTGGTAAATTTAAATTATGTTCATGTTATTAGTTAATGATTTTATTGTCTCCTGTCATTTAGGTCTTGGAAGACCACCTATTAGTTACAAGAGACAAATAGATGATGATGATGATGATGAATATGACTCTGAAATGGACGACTTCATTGAAGATGAAGGGGAGTCTCAAGAAGAAATATCAAAACATATTCGGGAAATATTTGGCTATGACCGGAAAAGGTAAGAGAAGTAACAATTTTAAGATATTGCATAACAAGCAATAGAACAAGTAATGATTCTTCCTAAGAAGGGATATTAATTCATTTCCTATTTTTTAATATGCTACAAACTGATATTTAATTTTCAGGTACAAAGATGAAAGTGATTATGCCTTACGTTATATGGAGAGCAGCTGGAGAGAGCAACAGAAAGAAGAAGCTAGGAGGTATGCATGGATTTGAACTTGGATACAAATTGTAAAGTTTGTTTATTGCTCAAGTCATAGGGTTAAGCTAGCAAATATCCACTCTGCTTTTAACAGCAAGCCTTACAGTTTTTTTATAAGAAAGCTTAAGTAAAAGATGGAATTCATACAGCCAGTGGTGGATACACTAAATAAGTTGTGTATGTCCTTATCTTTCACAAATCTTGCTTGTTAAGAACTAATAAAAAACAAAACTAATTAATTTAAAAAAAATTTAAAATTATACATTTCATTTGAAATTCCAAATTCTTTAATTGGTCCCAAGCATTACAATATTCTGCTAGTTTGAGGTCTGGACATTTTTTTGTTTTTATCTATAGATATGTGTATGTCTATTTCTATAGAAGTAGAGAAAGTATGCTGACAAACTTGTATAGTCACTGATATAAATTATGAAGGTGATATTTTCACATTGGTTTTGACCTTTGGGCTTGCAGAATTCTTAAGCTGATTCTTTGTTTTTAAATGAGTGATGGGACAAGCTTTGTGAGAGCTATAAGGGTTTTCTATAGAAAATGCAAATATTGGAATGCATGGAGTCACCAAATTCTTTGGTTCTATATGATTATTCAGAAGGTGCCTTGAACATTAGAAACTTGCATCTTTGAAGCTATAGTCAATATCCTTATTCCTCCTGGCTCCTGAGGAATATCTGCAGCCCATGGAACACTATAGTCTGTTAAGTGGAGTTAGGAGAAATGAAGGCAGTTTTTAAGTGAGATTGCTGTTAACCAAACTGTTGACATCCTGGAGTGAGGTTTTGCAGGGTTGAAAAAAGCTGCATTCATTCTATAATTAAAAAAGACCTGATATGAAATTATTCTTCAAATCACCTGTAGTATTTTTAGCATTGCTTTTTGGGCATGTAGAAGTAAAACCTCAAGTGTCCTGAGTAGCAGTGTAAAGGATTTAATCTTGTTTGGCAGCTTGAGGCTCGGTGTTCAGGAAGACTTGGAAGAGCTGAGACGGGAAGAAGAAGAGCTGAAACGCAAGAGACAGTCGAAGAAGCTGAGGACGCGTTAAGTGACTCACGGTGTTGGCTTTGTTCATGTTTCTGCTCCCCTCTGCCTCCATACATCTCTTACTCTACTTCAGTTCCCATTTGCTTGTTAGTGGGCAAAAGAATATTTAAAGGGATTAAAGTACTGAAAAGCAAGGCTTTAGCTTGACTTAAATAAGATATTTATTTTTAATACTTGCCAGGGTTGTTTTTTAATGAAGAAATTAATGCACTAATGCATATTAAATGGAATAAAATTAATAGATGTTTCCATTGATTAAACCAGTTCAAGATGCCAGCAGAAATATTGACTAGCTATGCACTGACTTGGAACTGTGTGGGCCATGTACCAGTAAACCAATTTTGCATTCACTTGAAAGAAAGGAATAGCATTCTTGTTCCCTGATATTTCTTGGGACTTGGAGAGATTGCTCTGTATCCTGCCCCATCTCCCAACCTGAGCCTCAAAGTGTTAAAATGTCATCTTCTGCACAGCAGTAGCTTGGGTGTAAATTCAACCACAGCCCACAGGTGTTTAAGGCAATAAAGTGCTGCAGATCTTTAGATTTGAGGACCCATAAAAATAATTTGAACTTCTTTATTTCTAAACAGAAAAGTGCATGTCATTTGCAAACCATGCAGTGATGGATATAGCCAAAAGATTATGTTGGCTTTTACTCTGTCTGGAATTCCAGTGCCAGTCTAATTCAGTATGAGAAACACACACCCTGAAAACAGAAATTTCTAGTGTTTGTATGTAACCTGTGCTTTTGAGCTCAAGCATATGCTTGGGAATTCTTCTCCTGCCCTGTAAATTTTTAGATTTGTTTAACAGCTACTGCTGCTTTACAAACTGTGTTTTTTCTTGCATTAAACATCCGATGGTTAAATTATTTAAAATGTGAAGCAGTCATTTATCTGATTAGCTTTACTGTTCAGAAAGAACATCAGAATTAAGTTCTGTTAGAATGCATTTGCAGCTTTTCAGTATTAACATCATGTTAAGTAGTTAATACTTGTGATTGATTTCAGCAAGCCAAAAACCTAAAATAATATGTATAGCAGGAGCCTTAGTTCAGTTACTTACCTTAATGCCCATATTTGCACATTATTTTTAACTATGCATTTAAAGACTGTTTGTTTCAGTAACTGAATTTGTTTACAATCAGCACAGGGTTCATTAAGTCGACAGAAGTTGCACTGAGACCTGAAGGTCAAATCTGGTGTTGCATCTACTTGGGTTTCCCCAAGTTGCCCTTCAAAGCTCACCAGTGTCACTACTCAGCTTTGCCTCAAGCTCCAGGACTCCATTGGTAGCATCTGCATTCAGCTGCTTCAGGCCCTTATGTTTTAATGCTGGAAATAGGTTAAGAAGTAGAAAAGGGGCTTTGGGCATTGGTTGGGGGTGGGGAAAATAGAAAAATTACCTTGTGGAGAAACGACAAAGGAACCTTTCCTCTTAGGGCTATTCTTAACAGTGCTGCTTCTAGGAAGCAGTTCAGATAACAACCTTTAAGGAATAGTCTTGGAAGCTGCTGAAGTTTAAACATCTGATTCTTAATGTAAGAAAAAACAGCTTTGCCTTTTTAAGATGTTTTCTGTCAATGGTGTACCATTTCACTGCCTCCGCAAAATACTGACGTAAGTTACTGGTATAGGTTCTCTAGACTATCTCAGTATTGGCTAATATGGAGCCCAGGTGAGGATACCATTGTTGCTCTAACTTTTGCTGTTAACTAACAAAAACTGTTTCTCGGTGTATGCACTTGAGACCATGCAAGATAGTGTAGCCTCACTGTCTAGAAGTGTGTTGTATTCTCTGCTGCATTGGGACCATCTTAAATTTCCTGTTGGAGATTTCCTGGCTTCTAGAATTACCCATTCAGGACAATGGGCTTTGGGACCATGATCAAGTTCTGGGTTTGTACTTTTTTATTCTTTTTAGCTGGAGAAAGACTCGAGGTCCATCAACCCAGACAGCTATATCATCTGTGAGCAATTTCCTACCTGGCTGGGGAGAAAAAAGTCTCTTATGAAGCAAAAGAAATATATTAAGTTGAAACTGGTTCATTTGGGAAAGAAATCTGCATTTCAGACAAATAAGGTTAAGCAAAACCTGATTATTTCACCACTTTCTGATTATTTAACCATGCAAGATCAGTTATACTTGTTAATCTGTAAAGCACTTTGTCATGTAGATGGTGACTGGAATGTACTCTGCTAGCCTCCCTAAGACACTGCATAACTTTCTTCATGCAGTGATCATTGCTTCAGTTTTGTCTATTCCGTTTGAAAAATTATTCAAGGACACATTTGTAATTTTACAGTCAAGAAGTACTTTCTCATAATTGGCATGGGATGCTGATGGGTTTCCTGTTTTGTACAAATGTTTGGCTCTTAATGTGCTTGCATATTTGTTGCATATTTGTATGTCAGCTAGGAAGGAACTAAACTAGTTTTTTAATTCCTGACCTTGTATCCAAAAACACGTTTACTATTTGCCAGATTAATAGTATTTATCTAATGACAGTATTTCAGTACTTCCAAAGTGCATCTGAATTTGAGATGAAGAAAAAACTGGAAGAATGCTTACATTGGTTTATCAGGATTGGATGTTCAGCTAATGATTTAATTGTATTTAAGGAAATTGTGGTTTGGTTTTAGATTTTTAATTCACCGTTTGACAATGTGCCTTTTTACTAAATTGTGTCAAAAAATAATGAATGTAGGAGGATAAAAAGGTTGGTTTCTGCTATCTCAGATTCTATATCCTTAAACTTGAGAGTGTGAAATTATGTACTTTTCATAAAACCCTTCCAGGTCTGGCTTTGATTGCACAATTAAGGTAGCTACTTCTTTACTGCTAATGCTAAATCAAATGAAGGGCACTTTCTATTGATGACTACTTTTTGAAAATGTCTTGTATTTACACTTGAGCTGTATTTCACTTTACAGCATGTCTTTTGGAGGCCAGGGTTTTGCATATCACAGGAAGCCTTAGTGTGCAACTCTGTGCTGTGCTTTAAAATAAAAATCTTTCAAGAAGTATATGAGATCTCTATGGAAATCCGGATTTATTTTTGTGTAAAGCCCAAAATATTGTCCAGGAAAACTAATTTTCTAATTTTTTTTTTGCCTTTTGTAACATAATCTAGTAGCTGATACATATTTCTAGATATAGCATATTTCTGGAGACCAAAACATGTCAGAAAATAAATATATGGAGAGACTGGTGTTTAAATTGTGACGAATGTATTTCTATTTATTTTGGTGAGTGGGTGTGACGCAATATTAAAGTGTTAGTGTGTAAATAAGGGTGCTTCTAGTTTTAGCCAATGATTTTTTTCCTTTGGGGATATCATGTGTGCACAGTGTCTTTTTACACAATGTGACAAATCAGGTTAAAAACTCGTCCATAGCTTACCTGCTCTCTGGTGCTGTCAAGGAAGTGTATACTTTAGCACACACCAAATGCATAAAAGTTTTGCCGAGTATGTGTACAATAAATTACAGGCATTAAACATTTTACTGCTATTTCTCATTGGTTTACTTTTATGGAAGATTTATCAGAATTACTTCCTGCTGTTTCCTCTGAACTCCACATACAGCAGTGTCAGTCTGAATGTTCTCTGAGAATGGTTCTCATGCAGCCAGCAAGAAGGTATAAAAAATGTAATGGAGTCACTTAACCCTTCAGAAAAGATCTGCAAGTTGCTGGTGTCTCCTGCAGTTTAGGCTGTGACATGGTATGTACTTGGAGGAACATGTATTTAGAATTATTATATGCCCAAGTGTGCCCATTGCCTTCAATCTTTTACATTTGAAGTGCTCACAAGCAGCATCCTTCCATGTTCCCATGTAAGGAGTCTGAACTCCCTTGATGGCTGTCTCCTCTGGAAGGGTTTTCTGATTTGATGGTGGAAGTAAATGACTGTTCTGATCAGCTGGTGCTGTGACCCACTTCCAAATGGATGAATGGATACACATCAGTGAGCACACCTGGCTTTGTGCAAGCATTGCTGTTCCTCATATTCTTGTGCTTAAAAAACCAGTCTTCTAAAATATTGCAAATCTTCATTTAATGTGTCCTGTGATTACCTTCTTTTGAAGGCATGTAATCATATCTTCCTTGGAACTACCTTGTATAGACTTCCCTTGATTTTTTAATATATCTTAACAGCTGTGATCAGTCAATCTCAGCTATTATTTCAAGGCAGAGGTGTTCTGTTCAGGAGGAGGGTGGCTCTACATTGAGTCATTATCTTAACCCAGCCAGTAAAGCTACTTCTGGAAGCAAAATTATTTTATTCAGACTGGGGAAAAACAAGTAATTACAAGTTTCCCTTGTTTGAGGACCACTTTTACTTGTAGTTTATTTGGAATAAGATTTCAGTTCCACAAGACAGAACTGCAATTTATTTATCCCACAGCCTCTTCTTACCCTTGGAACTGCATATGGAAACATTTGTTTTTCCATGAGTCTGGGAATCTAAAAAGCCTGGGTGTACTATGCTTACCAGGCTCTGTGGAATGAAATTAAGGACAGAGGTCATTCCTGAAGCACTCATATATGTCATGAGTTTAGTTCTGATTTCTCTGTCCACAACTAACAGTTCTGGTTTTCCACACCACCTGGTGCTTAATTTGCTTTGAGGGTTCCTGCCTTTGGTTCTTCACGGAAGTCTTGGGTTTTGCCTACATCCTTCTCCCTCCACTGGCAAATCCATGAATTTTGTGTCCTGGATGTAACTTTCTCAACATTCCTTGCTTGAAAACAGGCAAATATTCTGAACTGATGCCATCTCATACTCTCTCTCAAAGTTGATGGCAATCAACAATTTAAAGAATCAAGAGCTTCAGTAGGTTTTTTTTTTTGGTTGAAGGAGTTTACTTGATTCTGATTTGAAAAACACTTGAGTGTAGAGTTGCAGGTTTTGCAGTGCATGGGAATAACTGAACATGTACCAGTGAACATATTGAGTACAAAAGGCTGTGTGAGTGCCTTTACCTGCACTTCTCCATGTATGAAACCTCTCTTGTGGATTTCTTCAGGAGAGGTAAGGAACTTCCTTGAGTGATGCAACTAAGGATACATGATGTTTGTTGTGGGTCTGTCCTCAGCTCCCTATCACAATGAGGCAATAATTCTCCCTGCCACCTTCTTCCAGCTCTTGTGTTGTATGGATGCCTTGCTCTCCTTACGTATGTTCAGTATGTCAACATTTGGCCAAACAAATGTGTATGGTAGAGCAGAGCCCCTGTGGATTGACCTGCTGCTCTGTAGCTGATGAATAACACTGATTACAGTAATTTTGGACAGGAGGGGCACTTTATCTAGTTCTTGATCTGTGCAGGAAGGGCTTCTGAGACCTCCACAGTAGTGTCAAATGGGACTGTAAATGATATGTAGACAGGCACCTGGTCCCACCTGGTCCTGGTGTATGTAGAGAGTTCAGGCAGAGGGATGTGCTGCTGTTACCACCCTCTTCCCCAGCCAAAAGGAGGGAGCCAGCAACCCCTTTATTAGCCTGGCTTCTGTTTGCCAGCTGTGTACACAGGGAATGTGGCAATGGCAGGGCATGGTGCGTGCCATGGCCCAGGCTATGGGGAGCCCTGTTTACAAGCAGTGTGAGGTGCTGAAGCTGGCAGGAAAAATATAAAACTTTTGTGGGAAGTCGCTTCACTGTTTTTCCAGTTGGCAATGAGGGCTGATGTAACTCCTAGCTGCTGGCTTAAATCCAGCCTTGCTTGGTTGGTGCTTTGTAAGTGATTGTTATGACACACAAAATGGTCCCAGTGTAGATCACACACATGGGTGACTTGCTGGTTGTTCAGAACAAAGGGGAGCATTGAGATAAATAATGCTCTTAGTCATGATATTCCCAGAGCCTGAGGTGGTTTGGGTTTTGTTAGGAAGCTCATTCCTGCCACTTGGGTTGTGGTTGGCCTGCAGTTATTACCCAGTCTTTGGTACCTGGGATGATCACTTGAGCGTATTTTAGAAGTGCAAATTTTCCCCTTAGCATGTAATATTTACAAGTTGAACTTGTAATTTCCATTCAATTACTCTGAAGTTAATTTAGACAACTCATAGCATTGCATTATTTCCTCCACTGGAGAAAATCCTTTAAAATGCTTCCTGGATAATAGTTTCCTGTTGTTGAGAATAATTTCCCCTGGCTTATCTCTAAGCTAGCAACTGTATAGATGCAGGATGTTCACAGGCAAGCAGAATAATAAGACTTGTATTTAAAGTATGAAAGTCTAAGGCTTTAGAAATGTCATTTTCCTCTTGGGTAGAGCTGAATAAAATTCCAGAGTCATATGCTGCAAGAGAAGATTCATGTCACCCCAAGACTGTCATTTTGCTTTGCCCTCTCCCTCAGCACTTGAGAAATTGCAGTCTATTTTCTGTTTCATTCACCATATTAACTTTTCTACCAAGTCTCAAAGAAAACATCTCAGTCAGAACAAATGTCTGTACTGCTGGCAAAATGCTGGTTTTTAATACACAGGGTAACCTTTTATGCAGTGAGGAGTTGTAATATAACAGCTGGATGTATTTCTTGATAAAACCCAGTTTGGGAGAGTTTCTGCAGCTTGTTTGGTAAGAATATATGCAAAATTCTATGGCTTCATTTGAAAGAGTGTTCCCAGTGATGGGGGCAGAGGAACTACTAGAGGATATATGGAGTAGCTAGGCTGTGTGTCAGCCTGCTAGCAAGATGTGTCATTACCTAGAGAATAGCTGGCAATACTCTGCTGATGTAATACAGAGTTATTCATTGCAAATGATGTTTAGAGAAGATTTTGAGTCATAGTAAGTACTAAGAAATTTGCATCTGTAGTTTGGGTACAAGCTTAGGCAAGGGTGACTTCTAAGCCTCAAACAGAAACACTACTACCAAGAGCAATGTGTCACTGCCATGGGGATGTGGTCACTGTCCTGGTTGCTATGGTTGCTTTGGTTATGTATGAACATAGAGGTTTTGAAAATGTTTCTAAACATCAAACTTACTAATAACTGTAGATATCTATTAGACTTTCCCTGTGAAATAAGAAAAATTTAGATGTTTGAGATTAAAAATTTAAAAGGAATCTTTTATTCTCAAACATTAGTCTATGCTAAGGCCTTTATGAAACAAAGTTATTTTCAAATTATGACTTTAAAAGTTTAGATAAATGTTCATGCTGATCATTCTGTAAAAGTTTAACTGAAGATGTACTATGCTTGCTGGGGAAAAGATGTGTAGTACTTGCTGGAATCTGCAATGCCTGAGGACTGAAGGACTGATCTTGTGCTACTTTCCAAACTGAACACTGAAGCTGTAACATTCTTCATTACATCACACACAGGTTCAGCAGAGAAGCAGAATCAGCATCATTAAGCATTATGTATGATGGAGAAGCTTAATGAAGGTTGTTCTAAACCTAATTATTGTCTGCTATGACTGTATCAACAACTGTGCTCTTAGTTACTCTCTGCTTCTGGCCTCGTATCAGAGGCCTAAAGTGAGGGAGAAAAAAATTGTATGAGCTTGCTCAAGATCTTGCTCCTTGTAAAAACATGCTACTATCATGCTTGGTCTGTTCCATTCTGTCAGTTTTCTGGTCAGTTAGGGGGATAGAACTGGCATTTGTCATCATTAACCTTGCTGAACCTACTGTGTTTTCCACTGCATTGGCCATCAGACTTGCATGGCCCACTTTCCAAAAGGCAGTTTTCCAGCCTTTCTGCTGTGTTGTAGGGAGGCTTAAAAAATAAGAGACTAATGTAGGGAAATAAATTCATGTCAGGTTTGTATTTACAGACTTTTAATTCCATAAAGTTGCAAGTCAGTTTTGATACTGTCAACACAGAGGGAAGAAATCCCTGCATCCCTAAATATGTGTATGGTCACAAGGATGGGGAGGGGTCTGGAGGGAAAGCTGTAGAAGTGGGTGAGGTCACTTGGATTGTTCAGCCTGAAGTGATATGTGGAATAAATAAACTTTACAACCAGATATAGGTATGAAGTGGGTATGTATGTCAGCACCCAGCACAAATGAGATAGATAGCTCCTGTGAAAACTTGTGCTCCGAGCCTCAGTCTGACCCACATCTTTATTACAAAGGTAATCCATATGCGATACATTGTACAACTTTGCCGTGCATATTCAACCCCGGGCCCCCCTGTTCTCGCCTCGCATGGTAATCAGACCCACGCCCTTCTGGGCATGCCTTGTTTGCTGTGGTGGTCGCACAGGGGCCTCTGGTGGTCTCTGAGGCTGAAGATTGTGGTCTTGTAGTCTTCCTCATGACTGAACTTTGGAACTTTTCTCCTTTGCGCATGCACTTTTGGTCCCTTGGTGCTTATCTGAGTACGTCTGTCGGCCTTGATTAGTTTGGAGACGGAGGAGTCCCTTTATCTGGGCTCTTTGCATCCCTTGGTCTTCTCTGATATTGTTCTTTATGCAAGAAGCTTCAAAAATTTGTATTTTCCTATGCCCTTTGTACCATGGCAGAGGTTTCTTAAATAAAAAGGTTGAAATTCAACACATAGTTATACAGGCTAGATTTTAAATGCTTAATTCATATTGCTAATTCAAGTGAACTCTAAAAATCTCTATTTCAGAAGGGGACTGAGAGAAGGGGTCATTGCGGCCTACAACCTCCTCATGAGGGCAGGCAGGGGGGCAGTCACTGATGTCTTTCTGTGGTGACAGGAGGAAATGGC
This sequence comes from Melospiza georgiana, assembly GCF_028018845.1. Lineage (NCBI taxonomy): Eukaryota > Metazoa > Chordata > Aves > Passeriformes > Passerellidae > Melospiza > Melospiza georgiana. Next base: position 16,573,230 of record NC_080435.1, read on the forward strand.
AGGACGTGGTCAGGGGAAGTTCAGGTTGGGTATCAGGAAAGGTTCTTCCACCTGAGGGTGTTTGGGCACTGGAACACTCCCCAGGGCAGTGCTCACAGCACCAGCCTGGCAGAGTTCCAGAAGCATTCGGACAATGCTCTCAGGCACAGGGTGTGACTCCCGGGGTGTCTGTGCAGGGCCAGGAGCTGGACTCCATCATCCTGGTGGCTCTCTTCCAGCTCACCATGGTTTGTGATTCTGTGAACAACACCTTGATCTACTGCATCCTTAAAGCTTGTTCATCCACGGGTGTCCTTGACTGGACGCTGGCTGCTGCCCCTTCATCTAATTAGGCTTGAAAGTATACAATGATCTTACATCAGAGAAGAACCTGGCTTAAGATAATCTCGACACATTCCACATTTTGCAACACCACGGCAGGTAGCCCAGATGCTCACCAAGCGTTTATGAGACCCCCGGCTCCCCGATGCCTTAGAAAGGCACTGAAAACCCCCGATCCCGGCCCGTTCTCCCGGCCGAGCGCTGCCCGCCTCCCTGAGGGCGGTGCTGCCCCGCGCGGGGCCCGCCGGGAAGCGGCGCGCGCCGCCATGGCGCTGGCGGAGGAGGCGCTGCGGCGGCAGCTGGGCAAGGTGCGCGAGCCCGCGGGGAGCTGAGGGGAGGGGGCGCGGGCGGCGCTGAGGGAGGGGAGGGCGGAGGGAGCCGGCGGCGCGGGGAGCGCGGGGCTGGGAGCCCGGCGGTGTCCTGGGGGCGGCTGCCGAGGGGCTCCCGTGCCCTCCCGTCCCGTCCTGTCCCTTTGCACCTTCGCAACCCGGTGTCTGCGCTGTCCTGATACAGCCGAGCTTTAAGTTGCGCCACGCATCAGTTTACCCCCCTGGTTCATGCCGCGCCTCACGACTCAAACCTTACTCTTCACTCATCGGAAATCCATAACTTTGGGTTTTTTTGGGGTTTTTTTTGTGTGGGTTTTTTGGTCTTTTTTTTTTTTAATATTTTTGTGGCATTCCCCGCATTAGCGCCTCCACGCCTTAGGAGCACAGGCGCGTTGTTGTAGCATCGCTTTGAGCGTTTTAATTCCCACGTGGGAAACTGAGGGGGGTGTATTTAGGCTTCGGGCATGCCGAATAATTTTGGGTGCGAAACGAGGAAGGTCTGTATGTGAGTCACCCCGTAAATGCTGTGGTCATTAGAAGAGGACAAACTGCTTGATAGGGATGTTTTGTATTATGAGTAGAAGGAGGCCAGCTAGGGAAAGCTGACTTTGGTTTCACAACCAGATATACCAACGCCTCCAAAAATGCCCTAAGTGTAGGCTGTGTAGACATTCACAATTAGGGAACGTTGGATTCTTTTTATTGTTTTTTCTGCATGACTTTCAGAATCCAGTGATGGGGAGAAGCTGACTGAAAGGTGTTTCTGTTAGTAGCTCTGTTTTCCTGTAGGCAGTAGAAAATAACTGTGCCATGCCCACAGCTGTCACATTCCTGCTGGGGCAGCAGACCGAAGAGAAATTCGATTTTAGCTACTGTTTTGTGACAATTATTCCAGGGCAGTGAGCAGCTCTTTAGCCACTGTCAGACAGCAGTTTTGTTTACTTAAGCAAGGGTTCCAAAAAAACAGCACCAGGTTTCCTAAAGAAGAAGCAAAGGCACTAATCTAGGAAATGGAAAATACTCTTTGTAACTTTGGGATGTGGGAGGATGCAAATCTCTTGGTATTGGACTGGCTGGGGACCCTCTCAGGCAGAAGTAATTAATTTTCTCAGCTCTCAAGGACAGCTGAAAAAGGAAAAAAAATCCTAGAGGCTAATTACTTACACATTTGACACATTTGTGGAAAGTGACATATTAGTAAACTCTTCTAAAATGTGCGCAGGTGGACCTGAGTTTAACTCTGTCTGTAAGAAAATAACCTCGTTTTCCTAAGAGGTTCATATTCCTATATTCTTTTTAATATGTACAGAGGAGACTAAGGTTTACTAAACTTCTGCTCATACAGCTGTAAAGGGGAAGAAATGGTGTATAAAGGAGTGATGTTCAGAATTTCAACAGCAGACCTGCAATAGCTTCAAAGCTTTTGGAATCAAGTCTTTTTGATAATTTATTTCACATCAAAACTATTTATAGTACTAAAAGTAATTATTACCTTCCCCTTGTGTTTCTGCCTTCTATAGTGTCCTTTTCCCTAACTCTCACACAGAAGCCTTTGAAGTGAAACTTTTTTCCTTATTTTTTCCTCCCCCTTTGCAGTACAAGTTCAGAGACCTGACCATAGAAGAGCTGAAGGATGTTAGCAAGACCTACCCCAACTTCACCTTCTCCATGAACACATACAGTAAGAAGTGATACACTAACTCTGAACTATTTGTGGGGATTCTTACTTGCCATAAATACAGGCTGTGTGTAATAGAATGTGAACATATTTCTGTTGTGTTCCTGTCTATGTTGACTTGCAGTAAAATTCCTCATGCCACGTTACTGTTCCTGAATGCTCTTCCAAGGATGCATAAATAGAAAAGCCTTGGCAACTCATTTACTTCATCTTACCTCAACTTGTCAGTAGTTATAGAAGATTGATACTTTAAATTCTTTATATGTAACAGCTTTTCCCCATATTTCATTATTGTATTGAAAGTATTTTGATGGCTTTAGCTTACAGAGTGTGCCTTCCAGAATCCATCAGCCTGACTGGAAATTCCCACAACATCAGCATTACTCAGGACAAAAGGTTTTCAGACTAATGATGTGCTTAGTTGTACCAATGGGATTTCTGTTAAAATTTCATTAAGAAAGTATTTTAAAAGGTTGGGGGGACCTTAGTAATATTCTAACCTTAGTTCTTTCAGGAGCAGTGCATTTGGTTTCTAAAGAAAAATCACTATTGTATATTTGTAGTTGTGGTGGGATTGCTAAGCCAGGATTGAAAGGAGTTATTTTTTTTAAACTACATTTTTAATTTCAGCCTTCAAGGATGGATCCCAGAAAGACCTCCTGAATTTTAGTGGCACTGTTCCAGTGAAATATGGTAAGATAAAGCAAATGTAATTTTCTTGGCAGTTATGAATCTAAATGTGGAATGTGTTGGGTACTGGCTTTTAACAGTTCACTGTGCAGTGTCTTCAAAGGGGACTAGAAAATATTTTGTTTGAATTGGCAGAAGTCACTTCTACTGCAGAAAGAAGTGCACAGAAAGAATGCTGAAATAAGGTGTTACGAATTAAATAAGTAAATTATCTATTTTAAAAGTAGTGTTGTTTGAGACCATGTTGGCAGAATCTTTGATGCTAATGGAGCTCGTGTGAACTCTCTGAGACCTACACTTGTATAGACAGTGACCAAAAATAACTTGTAGGCAATTTTTCATTTTCAACTTAAAGCCTTTGGAGTCTGATGCAAAGCTCTTTATAGATGCTTTTTTGCAGTTGGTGTTAGGTCATAAAATAAGTATGAAATGCATATATGAAACCTTTCTTTGCTGGGAAAAGGGGACAGGTTGGCTGAGAGAGGACCCTGGGAAGCAAAAGAGCAACAGAGCTTTATATTAAGAAAGGCACAATAAGTAGCATTTCAAGTTGATCTGGTTTTATTAATTACCCTAAGTAATATAAATATTTTCCAGTGCGAATCTGGAAGTGCTCTGTCAGGCTTTTTTCCTTTGTTACTACAAAGCGTGAATTACATCACTCACAAACTGGTCTTAAGTGCCTCTTGTCAGTGCAGAAGTCAGTAATGGCTTTTATTTCAGCAGGCAGTTCCTATAACATCCCTGTCCGGCTGTGGATCCTGGATTCCCATCCCTTTGCTCCGCCCCTTTGCTTCCTGAAGCCGACGGCAAGCATGGGCATCGCGGTGGGGAAGCACGTGGATGCACGGGGCAGGATCTATCTGCCCTACCTGCAGAACTGGAGCCATGTAAGAGGTGGGGTGGCTGACAGGGAGGGAAGCATTTGGGAATACTGCAGGGTGTCATCTGGAGCTTTCAGGCAGACTGAGGCTGCTAAAAGCAGTTGGGAGTAATTCTAGTGAAAAAGGAACTGATGCTTTACAAAGCAATGTAAGCCTCATGATACTTTGTTGCTGTCTCAGTTCAGGATCCCTCAGGAAAGTTCAGTGGAAGTTTCTGCCTTTGGGTATGTCTCTTTTGGCAGAACTCTGAAACAGCACAGAGATTCAAAAGTCAGTGCTGTTGGTAAATAATTTTATGCACTGTATTAAATTACTCATTTAAATATGACTGCCAGGCCAATGAAAATTATTTAATGAATGCCAACTTTTTTAAATGAATGGGCATGTAAAATGTATTTTACATTATTGATACAGAAATTCCTAAGGGAACTTCTGCTAACTTCACAGTGTGTTTTGCCTGGAGGAGAACTGAGATGCCAGAACTCTGGACAGTTGAGCTCATCTAAGAAGACTGAACTAACTTCTCTTTAGCTAGGATTTATCTCTTCTATAATACTGGATGTGGCTATATCAAAGGCTTCCATATATTCAATGGATGCCTTCAAAAACCACTAGCACCGGTAACTTCAATTTTAGAATTCATTTTGTTAAATTCCTCATAGTCCTGTTTGGAAAGTATCTTCTCAAAGTGATGCTTTTCTCTCCCTTAGGTGTTTGCTTAAATGTTAAGAGTGTCAGTATTTATAATTTGATTAAATTTTATATGGCTCTGGCAGTTCATAGCTGACACCACTACATGAAATAGCTGTTCAGCTGTTTTGTCTTCTGTTTGTCTGCTGTATTTCAGCCTAAATCAACTCTCACTGGATTAATCAAGGAAATGATTGCAAAGTTTGAGGAAGAGCTCCCTTTGTACTCACTGTCATCTTCTGATGCAGCCAGGCAATCAGAACTTCTCTCCTATATTGCAAAGATTACTGAAGGTGGGGATGTTTTCATGGACTTGTTTCTAATGTTTTTATAAAATGTATTCACTTACTGTCATTACCTGATGTCACAAAGAAACCTACATGGTTTATATGTTACAAATTTTATGGCCATGGTCTGTATGCACACCTGTAGCAAAGGGAGTGCTGGTTTTGTGGTATCAGTGTTCAGCTTCTTGCTAATGTCATGCTTATGTATTTCTACTTAGTGAAAAAAAAATTCCTGTCTAGAGAGGAATATTTGTTTTACACTTTGCAAGTTGTGATGGATTTCCTGTGTGGTCAGTCTTGACTGCTATTTTGAAAAAGTAACTTGATTTAACTCTGGCACAACCATGATCCTTTATGAAGCAGCAGTACTTGTATTGATACAGTGTGGACCAGAAGCCAAGTTTGTGGTTTTCTTTTAATTGCAGGAGAGACTGACATGAAATCAAGGAGTAAAATTGGAAGCAGAAATGAAGGATGTTTTAACAAAATTACTGTTGTTGGAGCTGGAGATCTTGGCATTGCATGTGTACTAGCTGTTGCAGCAAAGGTACATAATTATTAAAAATAGCAAGAGACCTGATTAAGAGAGAGGATTCCAATCTAACTCTAAGGAATACCTCATCACTTTTAACAGCTGTCACTGCATAAGTCATTTGTCTCTTCAGTTAACTTAAGACACACAGAGGTGTTCATTTTCTGCCCTGGTTTCTCAGTCAGCTTTTTTAATTCAAAGGGTTGAGTACTGAATTCACTTACTTTGAAAATCCCTAAAGGATTCTTGTCTCAGCAGTAGCCTCTTACAACTGGCATCTCCTAGTTCCCTGCAAAAGGATAATCTGTAGATTGGCTGTGCTTCATCACAGCTGTATGTTAGGTACAACAGTAACAGTATATTTTAACAGTCTTTTTTAGCATCAGTAATTTTTGACTTCCCAAAGATAGTTTAGGAAGTCTAGCTGGAAAAAACACATTACAAAACATATAAAAACCTCACAAAACTAAGTCCTTTTCCTTGTGTTTTGGCAGTAATTTTGACCAGTAATTTTGTTTGATTTGTGCACAGTACAGCAAACAATGAAATGGGAGGAGTTTTGGCTTTTGTTCCTCCCTCCCACACAAACGAGTTTTGTTTTGGTTTGTCTGTATTCTGATCTGTATTATTTTTATTCATACAGGATGTTGCAGACAAGGTGGTTCTTTTGGATCTTTCTGAAGGTGCAGCAAAAGGAGGGACCATGGATTTGGAGATTTTTGCTGTGCCAAATGTGGAGATCAGCAAAGGTATGAGATGTTGTGTCTGGAGCAGGAGTGGGTGCTGTACTGTGTGTGCTTGTGCTCATTGTAACAAGAGCAGGACACCTGGGGGGATACAGTGGCACATGGGCTGTCTTTATTTAAGCCTGTACTTGCAGGTGAGAGGCTAATGCTGAAATTGGACTCATGCAGAAATACAGAGAAGCCAAGCTAGAATTTCTGTCATGGGCAGAGGGAGAGATGGAAGAGGGGAAAAAAATATTTGCATGGGAATTAGTGAAGGCTGTGAAAGCAGTGTTCAGAAGGCTGATAAATAAAGGTGTGTTTCAAAGTGCTGCTTTCCTAGCTTGGTGTTCATTAAACATGCACATGGCCAATAGTGAGTCCTTGATCTCTATCACTGCACACTCAAACAATGAGTTCTTAATAACCTTGTCCTCAGTCAGCTGTGAGCATACAAATCAGCAGAGTCAGTGCCATGTCTCTAATTAGTGATTAGTTATAGCCTTTGATGGTTGCAGAGGTTGAGGCCATGCAGCTCAGAAGTTTTCCCACAGGGAAAGCTGGAGCTGGATTGAGTAACATTCTTCCTTGCTTATGTGTCATATTTCCATTTTCCTTGTACCCTTTGCAAGATGAAATGAGGGGTTTCCTTGTGCTTCTCTTTTAATTTATCTTATTTTGGAGACAAGGACTAGTTCTGGTTCCACCAGGCATCTTTGTGGCTTATTCTGCAGAAACCTGGCATTGCCTGCTGTACATTCTTTGATCTTATCTTGCAGGTTTTGCTGCTAGCACAAAAAGGTGTGCTGAACCCTGGTTGTGCAACTCTTCCACAAATCTGTTTGTGCCTTTCTGCTTGCCTGTTGTATGTTTGCCTTTAGCTGTGGTATAAGAAGCTTGGTAGTGTTACAATACTACAAAATGCTTGTATACTGTCACCTGCTATTTTAGTATGTTTATATCTAGTTTTGGGGCAAGCTGGTATTAATTATATCTTGCTTAATATGGTTTTAATTTGTCAGTGCATTGGACCTCTGCTTTGGCTTCAGCTGGTTACAAAAGTGGTGCAACAGACAAATCACCTTATTTCTGTGTCCAGGCTGATCACCTGTGTGGCACTCAGATATTCAGAGATACCTGCTCAAGGCAGCTTTGACTTATAAATTCCTGCAGCAAGTGTGGTTGTGGGTTTCTTTGGGCTAAAAAGTATAATTTGTCTTTTTTGTGAGTTAATAAATGGACTTTTGGAGTGCTTTTCATGTGTCTACATGCCTTTGATTAAGGTATAAGATCAAAAATTATAGAAGAAGCCTCAGATAAAGGAGAAAAAGTTTTTCCCCTTCTTTAACAGATGGAATAAAAATTAAGGAGACTTTTCATGGATTTTTTTCTTTCTTTCTTGCCAAGAAAACTTGGAAAAGTTTATCTGTCAAAGCTGTCTAGATGTTTTCTGGTCTCTGCTCTGTAACCTTGGACAAATTGTAGTCTACCTTTTGTGTTTGACACCTATAAAACAGGAAAGCAGCTCTGTGGGAGAGCTGTGTTTTATAGGTGCTGTGGAAGTGCCCTAAATTCCACACTGGGGGATGTGAGGGGGACAGGAGGCAAAGAATCCCTAATTAAGCTGGATGCTGTAGTTCAGCCTTTAGAACAGCTCTTGGGTTTGCATCCAAAACTCAGTAAGATGACATAAATGTCAAAATTTTCTTTATATTTCCAGATTTTTCTGCTTCAGCTGATTCCAAAGTTGTGGTGCTTACAGTGAATTCTCTGGGTAATGCTCAGACTTACCTCGATGTCATACAAAGCAATGTGGATTTGTTCAGAGGAATTATTCCAGCAGTGTCCCACTACAGTCAGAGTGCTGTTCTCCTTGTTGCTTCTCATCCAGGTATGCTGGTCCTCTGCAAAAGGTTCTGTCCCTCACCTGGCTTTTCCTCTGGCCTCTGTTAAAAATATGTTACTGCTGAATACACCTGGTTAGTCACAAATTCTTGCTACTCTGAAAGATGTTTTCCTTTTCAGCTTTGAGCAGGACACTGTCTTTGAGGGTTTTTTCTTTACTGTTACCAAGGTAAAAGAAAATAATGTACTTTGTTTTGTGTAACAGGTATGTATTTCTGTGTGTTTCTGTCCATAGTTTCAACCTGTGTCTACATCATTAGCATCCATTGGCTGTTGTCTTGTCACTTGTGAGTTTTATGTGCACATTTCTCCTTGCAGGAAGGATAGATCCATGTGGGTTATGTGCCATATGATCACACTTACAGGCTACTCAGATACAAAGTATAGCATTAATAGTGAATATTGCAGCTAGATTTTGGTGGAAGGTTTAAATTTCCAGGTTAGTGGTACTGTGAACAAAGATAAAGCAAAATCACTACTTAGGAAAGGGAAAGAAATGTGAGCCTCCATACTGTAATGCATTGAAGACAGCTCTTCTTACTCTCTTACCACTGTTCTTATTTTTTCACTTCTTCCCCACCCGACTTTGTGTTTTAGGTTGAAATAAACCACCAATATGTTCCCCCATGTTTATGCCTTTTCTAAAGTAAAGAAGTCCAGAGTTTTTCATAATGATGATTCAGAAGTTGCAGTTGAGTTGAATTTTGAATGGTCCTTCATTGACAACATGATTTTTTCTTTGACATTTAGTTGAAGTAATGACATTTGTGTCCTGGAAGCTGAGCTCATTTCCCAAAAGCAGAGTCATTGGAGTTGGTGCCAACCTCGATTCAGAGAGATTTCGGTACATTCTGACCAACCTTTTGAAAGCAGAGGTGCTGGCAAAAGATGCCTGGGTTATTGGTGAACAAGGGGAAGACAAAGGTAAAGTGATGCTTTTTTATGACCATGAGCATGTAACATCCTGGCAGGGCCTAGGTAACTGAATAATGAAAGAATAATTGAGAAAAGTAATGAAGATAATGAGAAAGGTATTAAGAAGAGTGGTAAATTCTCATAATAATGGCTTTAAGTAATGCAGTTGTGGGGTACCGAATCTGTAGACCTGGAGTAGTGGCATAACTATTTGCCATTTGTCACAGAAAAAAAAAAAATACTACTTGAAACAAACTACAACCTCACATGCTTTTTTTTGTTGTTGTTGTTGTTTCTCTTTAGTACCATCATGGAGCAGCTGTAATGTAGCTGCAAATCAAACAGAAGCAATGGCTGCTCGTAACTCAAGGGAAAAGGTGGCTAACAGGTAGCACCACTATAACTTTTTTTTCCTTCATGTTTAGGCACTTGATTTGGCCCTTGTTTACATGTTCTTCAGCTCTTCATGAAGTGGGGAAAGCTTGCTCTAAAATGTTCATACACTGAGTTTATAGGAAATCGTAGATCAAGTTGTCATTCACTTCTATGGGTCTGTATACACCCCCTGTTTTTCTGAAATTCTTACCAACATTGTGCCTGTGGCAATGTAAGGAGTCACCACAATATACAGCAGAATATCAGAGCTGTTTGGTTGTGTATTTGAAACAAATACTGGATAAGCCTTCTGGCCCACTGTTCTCAGAGCTTGTGTTGGAAGCATTTGCTTCAAAGTCAAGCACCAGTTCGGATGAATTTAACTGATTTAATTGTCAGTTACACCTCTTGACAGAAAAGAGAAATGTTATGAGTGTAGAGAAAAAATATTGTAAAGAAATTCTTTTCAGCAATTCTGTATTCCATTTTTTTTCCAAAACAGAGAATTATATTTTTATAGTACACTTTACTTGACATGGTACACTTAAATCTGTATTTTGGGTATTACATAAAAACCAAAATAGAAATAATTACAATCTCAACATCACTTTTTTCTCCTTTTCCTGGTTTATGTGTAGAGCTATGGAAGTCCTAAAGGGAAAAGGTCAGAGATCATGGTCTGTTGGGCTCTCAGTTGCTGATTTGGTTGACAGCATTCTGAAAGATAAAAGGAAGGTTCATTCTGTATCCACTCTGGCAAAGGTAAATGTTATTAATACCTTTTGGTTGGCACTGTAATTATATTATTTATACCAGATCTGACCATTAATTTTAGCAGCACAGACATCTCATCATCTCATTGTTCTGAAGTAGTGCTACTGCCATTACTTTCTTCCAACAACAGCTCTCAACCCTAGTCTGAAAATGAGCAAAAATCACTTGCTGGTTTTAACCTGAAACCAATAGTAAAAGTGGATTATTCTCCTAAAAGTACAAGTCCCAAGAGAGCATACATTTAAAGCTGCTGCCCAGCACCCTGGAATAGCTGGATTTGGCAAATGAAAATTGAGTTGTGGTTCCAGAGTGCTTACAATTAAATGTAGGCTTTTTTAGGAGCTAAAAGAATTTTGTATCTTTTCTGAAAGTATAAAATGCATTTTCTGCCAACATTTTATTTGATTAAGTTTGAAACAGCTGCTTTTTTACTCCTTGGTACTTTCCTTAAGAGGAGAAGATTATGAAGCAATAGTTAACTTAAAATTGTAGACTGAATTTTGTTTGAAGTTTCTCCTAAGAGGCTTCACTGAAGCATTAGGACATTCTATATGATGAGAAAACCCATGTAGAAACATTTATTTGTCACTTCAATTTAGAGCCTTCAGAGGGACAATTTGCATGTTCCTATGCAGGGAAGTTGAGCTGGATTCTTATGTAATAGAGTACAAGCACATACCTAATTAAATAATTGTTTCAAGTGAAGTTTTTAATCATTCCTGAACTAAATATAGATACAGAGGAATCACAAGTCTCTTGAAGTATCTATAGAATGTAAAATGTCCCAGATTACAAAAATAAACACAATCCACAGTGTAAACTTGAATTACAGGCATATAAGTTTGATAAATTCTTTTGCAGAATCTGTATGGGATCAATATTTGAGAAATTTTCCCCAGTTCTTAGGCTGCATTATTTAATTTATTTTGTTCAGTCCTAAAGGAACTGATACTGTACTATGAAGTGTCCCTGCTTGTTCTAGCTAAGAAATGGTGTTAACTGGTATAAACTTTGTCTGCATTATGGACATCTATCTATCTTGGGAAAATTCCCCAATTGTGGCATGGTTCACAAATTTTTATTTGCATGGTAATATTTTACTGTTTCTATACAGTAACCCACTGCACAGTATCTAAAATAAATAGAATTTGATCTAGCCAAACATGCCATATGTTGGAATATTCTTGCTTAATTAAAATAATCAGGTCATTTTGTGTAATTGTACTCTTTTGTGTAGTTGCAGCAAAAAGAAGTAATTGTGTGTGTAACAGTGTTCTTTGTGTGTTGTTTCAGGGATGTTGCAATATAAACAGTGAAGTGTTCCTAAGTCTCCCATGTATTCTTGGAACCAATGGAGTGATTGAAATGGTCAGACTGGAGGAAGACCCACTGGTGCAGGAGAAACTGCAAAGCAGTGCAGGCTCAATTCATGACCTTCAGCAGCAGCTGAAGCTGTAAGGAAGCACAAGGGAAGCCTCTGTGTCTGCTCACTCAAGCTGGAGATCTGCAAGGCAGAAGAGGTTGCTCCATATATGAGGATTTCTATAGAAAACAGGAAGCTTTTTTATTTTACTTTCCAAAAGTGCTTTCTCAGTTTAGGTTTAAATAATTTAATACCACACTGTATGGCAATTTTTTCTTTGTAAAGTGCACTTTTGGTAGCCAAAACGAGGCAGGTAACGCACAAGAATATTTTACCTAAATTCAGGTGGCACTTGCCTGTGGGTTTTGGCTGCCAGTCATAGCCTGATTCTTGGGTTATTCTCAGCTTTTTGCACCTCTTTATGAGGCAAAAGAGAGGGGCTTACCCAGCTCTGCAGAAACTCCAGCATGCACAGCCCACTTGAACCTTCCCTCATGGCTTTTAAATGCTGTGTGTGAGGCTTGTGTAGGGTACAGGCACACTCCAGCTCCACAGCACTGGGGATGCAATTCCATAGCTCCATCCTCTGTGGCTGTACATGTTCTTATGTCAAAGGACTCCTGGTATTTTACTATTTACTAAGGGGAACATGGTGTTCACAGTATCCTTCAAACCTGAACTACTGGCTATGGATTTCTGGTCACACTTTATCATGTCTGAAATACTCCAGTCGTGACTTGCTTGCTTTTATTTTGTGAGGACATTCAGAGCACTAAAGCACCTGCAGTTCTCACTGCACACATGAAGCACTGGAACAGGAGCTCTTCCTGAATGGGAGAGGAGCAGGAGCTGGGCTTCAAATAAAAATAAAAGATAAAATCCAGCAGTTAAACTGCACAGGAGTATCTGCACATTCAGATGTCAAACCAAAGCTGGCTGGGAGCTTTACATCAGCCTCAGGAGAAGGCAACAGAACCTGTAACCCTCTTCCCTGGAGACCAAAGGTGTGATGAAAAAGCAGGATGTGGATTTGCAGATAAAAACCAGATGGTTTTGAGATCAAGGGTTTTTTTGGGTTCTAACCTCTTCATTTACTGCTGGTAAAAGACTGTGTTACTCCTGATTGTACCTCAGCATCACATGGCAGGCACAGGGGACTTGGGCTCCACTCCTGCTGTGTGTGGCTTAGGAATGTCATTCCACATTTACACTTGGAGGGGTGGCTGGTTGGAAATTTTCCAGATATTGTTGGAAATTTTCCAGATATTGTTGGAAATTTGTTCTGAGCAAAAGTAGGGTCTGTGTCAGAGCAAAAGATCTGATCCTTTGTGCCTTCGAATTCCATCTCACAAAGAGCCATACATGCAGGGAGTTCTGACTGTATACTGATCTCAGAAGTGGATTAAACATAGAAAGAAAAAAAGATCTGAATTACTGAAGGTTATTTTTTTGAATAGCCAAATGTCTTTCACTGTAGTGGTTAATGACGGGGCAAAATTAGTGATGGCTGCAGGTAACCAACTTTGCTGCTATATTTTTTAAAAGCTGTACTTAGGGGTTTGGCTTTTTCACTTACTTTAAAAAAAAAACCCTATGAATTTAAGGTTTTACGTTCTTTTTCATGGTGGTGTTTCTCATCTGTTGAGCATTTCTTTTCATGCGAATACTCAAGCTGTTGTTTATTTGCTTTGGTGTTTATGTAATAATTTTAATCTTAAAATGCTGCCAGCTCTTAGAGGCGTGTTTTATCATTCATCCGATGTCGCCTTCGCGTCGCATTCTTTGATAACACCAAAGGCGCGCTCGGCGCCGCCCCGGCCCCGCTCGGTGCCCGCCCCGTGACGCGCGGCAGCGGCGCCGCCGCCGGAAGCGGGCGCGCGGCCGCTTCCTGTGTTTATGTAGGGCCGGGCCGGCGGCACCGCGAGCGGCGGCACCGACAGCGGCAGCGAGGGGCGGCCGCCATGGCCGTGTCCGAGAGCCAGCTCAAGAAGATGCTCACCAAGGTACGGCCGCGGCCCGGCCGGGCTCGGCCCGCGGGCGGCAGCGGGGCCCAGCACCCGCAGGCTCCGGGGAGTTGGGTCGGGAAGGGAGGAACGGCGCAGAGAGCCTAAAATGGTCGTGCCCGGCCGCGGGGCTGGGCTGGGACCGTGCCGGGCACCCTGGGGCACACACGGCGCTTGAGCTCCCCGGCCACAGGACGGGCAAGGCGAGTTCTGCATCACTGACCGGGTGGGGTGCGTTTGGTTATCGCCCCTGTGTAAGGAAACGGGAAAATCTCATGGAAGGCAGATCATTAACCACTGAATCATGCAGAGCCGCGCGTGCCACTCCTCACTGAAAACTGCCCTTTGTCCAGCAGCTGGGAATGAAAACCCCTAAGGATGGCACTTAGCGGCAGTTACGGCTTTGTTGGGGGGATTTTGGAATTTTTTTTTTGGCACTATTTAATCATACGTGTAGCGTTTTGAAATGAAGTGCAATAGTTGAGAATCCGATCAAAACCAAAGGCACAGTCACCTGCATGGGGTCATAAGCAGATTTTTTTTTATCGGCTTGAAAATGAGTGTTGATTACCCAGTCAGTGTCAGCAAATGAGATCGTGTGTGTATTTGTATGCACCTGTCTTTGCTAAGTTAATTACTGCGATGCCATAGAAGAAATAGAATTTAAGGTGGTCCATTGTCCTTGTTCCCCCACACTTGTTAAGTTTATATTCCTGTCTGACTTCCTGTAAGTGATGAAAAATGAAGATGCTATTTCATTATATTTGTTTTTTAAAAATAGTTGCACTTTCTGTTCTAGAGAGGGAAGTTTAGTAATATTTCACATATTGGTTAGTTCAGTGTATGAGATAACAAAAGCTTGATCTTAGTTTGTGGGGGAACCTAGGCACTTAATTTAACTTGAGGTATTTACCTGCTGTCAAATCTTGAAAAGCTTCATCTTTCTGTGATCTGTTTCCTGGTATGTAAAATGAGGGGAATGCATTTGCAATCTGAGAATGGAGGAGGAAAAAGGAGTCTAGAAATTAGGAATTCAAATTAATCAGTTTTAGTTACCTTTGTAGGAATCACTAGGATCTTATATTTTCCAAAGAGATTTTGACATTTATTGGAAATCAATCTAAGTACAGAAATTAACAGCTGAAATGAACATTTAATGTTAATTAAATGTTACTGCTACTTGCGGCAGTAGCTGGAATCATACAACTGTCCCTCTACTAAGTAATCATCACTCAGTGTAAAAACAATTTGTAAGAGTATTATCTTTCTTTTGTTTTAATAGGGATATGAAAATGCTTGCTTAATGTTCAGGTGTTGTGCCTGATTTTTGAAAGCACCCCCAATAACCAAACTTGTGGTTCATCAGCCCCATTGTGTCCAGATTCACAGAGTGCCTGCTGAGCAGGCAGGCATTGTTTTATCAGTTCTTGACTCAACTGACTTGAGATTCTTGTGGAAGTAGAGCCTGACTCTGCTTACTTCTGTACTGTCAGGGTGGCAAGGCAGAGGCACAGGCTGCCTGAAGAAGCTGTGGATGCCCCATCCCTGGCAGTGTCCAAGGCCAGGCTGGAAGGGGCTCTGAGCAGCCTGGGGTAGTGGAAGGTTCCCTGCCTGGGGCTGGGAACAAGATCATCTACGAGATTGCTTCCAACCCAAACCATTCTATGATCTTTGTGCTTTTTTTGGAGCTTCTGTTAGCAGAATCCTGCTCTCTTTTTAATAGTGATTATGCCAGTCTTGTTGAGGCTCTATCCTGGACCATAAGGTTTGTTCCTCTGAGAAGACCCTGCCTTTTGAAAGTAGCTGGTAACCAGCTGTCATTTGTCCTGTAGTGACACCTGCAGTGGTGTGAGTATGTGCTGCCAGTCTCTGGCTGGTGTACATGAAAATTCCTCCATGTCCAGGCAATGCCTGTTCCTGCTTCTGCCAGGTGCTGGGCAGGGAGGGAGGAATGTATTCAAATATTAACCAAGTTGTTGCTCTGTCAAGCCCTGCTGCACACCCCAGTCCTGCACCAATTTTACAAAGGAGGCTGAGATGCTTTGCTGCAGCCCTCCCACCAAAACAGCATCCAGGGGCTGATTGACCTCCACAGGAATCCCTGCTGGAGGGGTTGCTTTCTGTCCCACACAGCAGCACTTTGCAGACAGACCATGTGGCTGTTTTGTCCTTGGTCCTTTGAGGGAGAGCAGTCACAGCATCACCCGAGGTGCTGGTGCTTCCTCTGGGCTGAGGTGGCATCATGGAAGTGGCACAGTGGGTTCATCTCTGCTCAGTAAATCCAAGTTGTCATGCCCCAGAGGAG
The DNA here is from genome assembly GCF_028018845.1 of Melospiza georgiana. Classification (NCBI taxonomy): domain Eukaryota; kingdom Metazoa; phylum Chordata; class Aves; order Passeriformes; family Passerellidae; genus Melospiza; species Melospiza georgiana. Next base: position 16,589,006 of record NC_080435.1, read on the forward strand.
CGTCCTTGTCCGTCTCTGGAGGTGACAGGAAGAAGAGTTACTGTCTAAGCTTCACAACTCATGAGTGTTTGTCAGGGCCAAGGTGACCTTTAGCTGTGGCACCACAGTTTGCTGTTGGATGATGTCTGAATGAATTTGTTCAGATGTTGTTAACATTTGCGTGCTTTGGATGTCGGACATTTCATTGTGCTGGGCCCTTTGTCTTCCTACCACAGGCTGGCTGTGTTCCTTATAACATCTGAAGATTGCAGTTTTTTAAAATTTTATTAGAATGTAAAAATATCAAGGGACCACATTGCTGGCTTTTTAATCATAATTATTAAGAGAAATGACAACAAGGCTAAAGGGCTGCACTGTGTGGTGAGCCAACTCTCTGTTGCCCAGGAGCCTCTTTGCTGTCTGTGGATTATGGCTCTGAGGCTGGTGAATTCTGTAGTGGGGTATCTGTATATTCTGTAGGGTATCTGTGCTGTTACTCCCTGCTCCTGATAAAAGGACAGGGGTAAAACCAGTATTATTGCTGGTAATATTGTGCCTTGATATGTCTGCTTTCTAGCTGACAAAATACATGTAAATGCTAATCAGTGATTGATAAATATGGTGTTGCTTTGAAAAGTGCTATGAAATAGATCTGTGTGGTTCATATCCTAGACAGCTGTTCAAAACATCACCATATTTGTTTGGAGGTGACTTTTTTTTTTTTTTTTAAGATTCATTCATATTTCTCAGATACACTTGGTTGTGGTAGAACATGAAAGAAAATGCAATAGCTCTTTCCCAAATCAGTTGATGCTTACATCCTTGTTAAGACTTAACATCTTGTTAAAGTTCAATGAGTTATATAGGCAGTGGTCATTTAAGTAATATGGGCAAATAAATTATTATTCCAAACTAAGAGTGGAGAAGAATGTCCAGGTATAGGTGTAAGCTCTCATAAATGCTGTCTGTTGGGTAAAATAAAAAAATTAATTAAATTATACTAAAAATTAACTTATGAAGTAATTTCTTTCTCTTTTGTTTTCCAGTACAAGTATAGAGACCTAACCATACAGGAGACAACCAGTGTTATTAGTCAGTACAAGGACCTCAAACCTGTCATGGATTCATATGGTTAGTCTGTGCATGAGAAAATTTCTGTTGGTGAATTGTTGATGTGTTAGATGTCTTTGGTAGTTTTTGTAGGGGAGGAAAGAAGATTAACACCAGAAAACATAACTTGAGTTTCTCTTTTTTGTCTCTGACATCAACACCTCTTTAGAAACACAGACTCAGTAATATAATAAAGTTACTTTAGAAAATAACTGTCTAATGTGCCAAGAAGTGTCACGTTTTTCACAGCTTAACTTTTAGTTAATCACTCACTGATGTCATCAGTTGGTGTCCTGAGATTGCTGGTATCTTACAAATTCAGCTTTGCTGCCATATAAAGACATTTTTAAAATTCTGTGTAGGAAGAGCTGTAAATCAATGAACAAATGCTTCATTTAAAATCATTGTGGTAGTCCTTAAGAGTATGAGGAAAACAGAGTCAAGTACACAGAAAATTGGCATGAGAATTTTAGAATGTAAATTATCAGTGATAATCACTGTTTGTTAGCTGTTTTAAAGTATCTAGGTTCATTTAAGTTGAAGTGTGTTAAAGGAAGATGATACTAGGGTTTCACAGCATACAGTGAGCCAGTGTAGGTGCTGAGGTCAGCCTTCTTATGGTCACCTTTTTTAACTGCTACCTGTGGGATTCCTCTGTGATCTAATTTATATTACTAATACATCATCAGAAATTTTCAAGTCTTCTGCTTTTTAAGTTGTGTATCTGGATTGAGAAATATTAAGAAGGGACATGGACAGGTAAAAGGTGGATTAGTTTTAACTTGAGTAGCTGCAAGCCAGCAGCTGTCACAGAAATAAAAATTCATGCAGTAACTGAAGAAACAAAGCAGGAATGAAAGGACTGTGGCTGGAATAGCTGCACAAGTTTGCATAAGATGGTGATCACAGTTCCAGATACCCTTGAGCTGTAGCCATTTGTGTTCCCTAATGCTCTTTAAGCTGCCTGGAAGAGGCTAAGCACAGAATCACTTACAGATAATCAATATTATTTGTAGCAGTGACATCAGCTGCAAGAAAGTGATTACATGTGGGAAAAGGATTTGTAGAGAATTCCTGTGTACTTTACTGTACATGACAAACAATGAACAAAGCCATCAAAAAAGTTTTTCCATTCAAGAGAGAGGGGGAAATGTGGGAAATGGATTTGTAGAGAATTCTCAAAGCCTGACAGAAGGCTCACATAGGATGCACCTTTATGCAAACCTTGAGATAAAAACTGCTGGCTTAGAAATGCATGGAACTAGAAACAAATTTCAAAGGATGGCCTTGCAAATAAGACTTTGGAGAAACAGGACTATGAAAGATACATTATAGTAGGACCCAGGAGGGGTAATTTTAGATGATTGGCTTTAAGACATTTACAGCATGCTGTAGCAAAAGCTGATAGGCCAAGAAACACTTGTAGTGTATTGTAATTAGGAAATAGTTCACTTCTAGTTGTGATGGTGTAAATTATAACATCTGTTACAATCTGTAGATTACAGAGACAATCTGTATTGTCTCATCCTTCTCATGACACTAAAAATGGAATGAAATATTTTAAAATGCCTCTCAGTTGCCCCATCTCCAAGTTAGAGAAGAGCATAATCTGACAATAAAATTGCTGAGGAGACAGTTTTCAAGTTCATATTATTAATGAAGTACATATCCCCATTGACATCCCAACATGTTCTACCTGCCTTTGCAGAACATCAGCACCACAATAACTATGCACAGTAACCTACATTTGAATTGTGGCTAGAAACTTTCAGTTGGAATTAAGAAGATAAAAGCTTCCTCAACAGAAGCCGATTCATTCAGCCAAGAATAATGTATTGGATTAAAAGTATGAGGAAACTAAATACAGCAACTCAGTAAATTTAGGTCAGAGTTCTTGTGCAGTTTGTGACTAGTATTTGTCAGAATCAAGCACTTTTTCTTCCTCTTCAGTGTGTTACTGTTTGGTTAAATTACCTTTACTGATTTGGTAACAAATGCCTGTGGCCCAGGAATTTTCAGTATTCTTGCTGACCTATTTTTTTGAAGAAGGCATAGGGAATTCTTTTATAAACCTCAGATGACAGTTGTTTTTTTAAATCAAGTTTGAGTTCAGGTTATCTTTGCAGCAATTTGCATTACTTGCAGTTTGCAAGGTTCCATCATTTTATTTGGTCACTGAATGAGGAAACAGTTTTATTTGTAGAGCAGGTAGTTTGACAGTGGTTAATCATTCATTTCTCAGAAGTGTATTATTCATAAGGAGTTACCTGACTGTGGACAGTCATCTGCTAATCCATAAATGTGCAAGAGCTGAAACTTTCAGGCTGAGTTTATATGTGTAACTTGTGAAAATTTATGCCAATAATAGATGGGGAATAACCTGAACTGAGATTAACATAACCAATATGTTTGTTTTAAAAATATTGTTTGTTCTCTTTCAGTTTTTAATGATGGTTCATCCAGGGAGTTGATGAGCCTCAGTGGAACCATTCCTGTGCCTTACAGAGGTATGCATGTATTATAATGATCATCATCCCCATTGTTTTCCCAAATTGCATGAAAAACTTGGATTTATCCTTTCAACTTCGCTACTTTAGTGATCACTCTTTTCTTGAAATCCTTTGCTTGTCCAAAGTAAAATATTTTAAAGAAATTGTTCTCTGGTTTTGCTGCAGGATAACATTTGAATGCTGAGCATTGCTTCTTCAGTCATATACAGCTTTGTAGCATCTTTTTTCTTTCAGGATTGCACAGTTTTTCAGGCTTGTCAGTTGAATTGAGGGTTGCAAACCATTTATTGCTGCAGCTAATGATAATTCAAATTAGAGCCTTATAATGTAGCATTATAGAATAAATGAGATTGTGCATTAGTGGTGAGTGGTGATTGTAAATCAAAGTTAAATTGTTCTGAAAGATGTTGAGTTTGTGGCCATAGTGTTACCTATTCACTGAATGTTATTAGTAAATTTTGGCTCTGGCTTCTAGCTTTGTTAGAAGTTGAATTTACTGGGTTTAGGAGTTTTTTATGAATCTGAATACAGGAGGACAGTTGAAGAATTGAGACAACTTCTAAAATCTTTCCAAATGTCTTTTCTAGGTAACACATATAATATCCCAATTTGCTTGTGGCTGCTGGACACCTACCCTTTCAACCCCCCAATTTGTTTTGTTAAACCTACTAGCTCTATGACAATAAAAACTGGGAAGCATGTTGATGCAAATGGAAAGATATACCTTCCCTACCTGCATGAGTGGAAATATGTAAGTATAGGGAACTTGGAGTTCTCAAACTGCTCATTCTGCATTCCTCAAGAAAGTTGTATCATTTTTAATAAAAACCATAGTCTTTGTTAGAGATCTTAAACCATTTTTAAAATAAAATCAACTGTATGTTTTTTTGAATGTCTTAAAGTTCAGGATGTTGCATTCTGTGTTCTGGTTATTTAATGAAATTAATTGTATTTTCTGTTACTACTTGTCTGATTAAACAGTGCAGCACAAGGTGTCCTCTCCCCTGGCAAGAGAGTGATGTGAAGATTTGTGAGATAAGAATATTTACAGTAGGGAAATTATAAATTTACTTTAAACATCTGTGACTAAAATGGACTTTTACAAGTTCTTGGGCTTCTTTATGCTGACATTCCTGGAGCCTCATGTATATGGATATATTTGCTTTACCAATAAATAGAGGCATTGAGCAGTGCAGGCCTCACAGAAGTTTTGGCCAAAACATGGACTTGTAAAGAAGCTAAACTGTGTTGACAAGACCAGAAAAATGATACAAGATGCATGGTTCTGTAAAAAGTGATTAACAGGAATGCATCTACTCAGGCTGGGTGTGTGGTAGTTCAGTGCTTGCACAGTAATAGTGGAAAAAGACTGCCCAGATCAGGTGTTGCACAGAGCAAGAGGATCATCTAAGGTACAGCTGATACAGAATTCTTTCAGTTTGAGAGGTTGGTAAAAATAAGTAAGTGGGTTATAGAGCTAAGTAAACTCTGAATTGGGGTATTTAATCTGGTGCTGCATTCATGATGCTTGTTCTTATTTTGGCAAAATGAAATCATGCTTATTTTAAGTAGTTATAAACAGAGAGGCCTGGTTTAACTGTATTTCAAGGAGGGTTGTGCCACTCCTTAATGGGTTAGGATATTTTTTCTGTTGAGACTTTCTGAATCAGAGCAAAAGCTGTGATCTGTGAAATTGAAATGTCTAAAAAGCTTAGGGATCTGTATATTTTTCATGTTGGGTGGTGGATTTAATTTTTTAAAATATTATTATATTTATACCCAGTCATTTATTGACCTGCAGTTGATATGGAGCCATGTATTACCCATTTTTTCTGGGTGTGTTTTGCTGTATGGTTTTGAGTCAAGCTGACTGGGTTTGGTATGTCTAATAGAATCCAGAAAGGAAGTTAATTATGCACATATGTATACACATGAGAGAGACACATTTTAAGAACATTTAAACCCACAAAGAAAAGGAATGCTTTGAAGAGCTGATGGAATGGCATCCTATTATTGCTACAGTCAGTTAAACTCAGTTAGCAAAATTAACAACTTGTGATTTGCTTTCCCTCCCAGCCCCAGTCAGACTTGTTGGAGCTGATCCAGGTCATGATTGTTGTGTTTGGAGAGGAACCTCCAGTGTTTTCTCGTCCTACTGCTTCCTCCAGCTACCCCCCTTACCAGGCAACAGGCCCACCAACCAGTAAGTGCTCATCACTGCTGATTTCTGCAAATAATCGTATTTCAAAGAGATTGTTGCCCTGCAGTTAGCCCACAAATAATGCATTTTACTTTTTATATTGCTGACTAATGAATTCATCTGGGCTGTGAATTTACTTCACTTTACCTTGTTGGACTCAATGATCTTAAAGGTCTTTTTCAACTAAAAAGGTTCTGTGAGTTTAAGAATTCATGTGAACCTTTGGGTTTTGGAGAGGAGAAATCAAGTTTGTATAACACACAGCAAAACCCAGGCAAACCCAGAGCACCCTCAAAACAACCAGTGTCCTGTCAGCATTCCAAGATAGACTTACAAAGTGATTATTCAGATAGCTTTGTATCTCAATTATTTTCATTCTAATAATACAAGCCCATCTTTTAAGTATCCTGCAACCATTGATTTCATAAGCACAAGCATGCCCACAGCTTGTTTCATACACCCACATTCCTGTTTGTGTGGTTCGTTTTTCTCTTTTTTTTTCCAAATTGCTGGCTGAATATAAAAAAAAACCTGCCTTGTGATTTTATTGTTCTTTGTTCCCTGTTAAGTTGGTGTTCTGACTTGGTACCCATTCTTATTTTCTTGCAAAAATCCTCAAGACTTTTTAAATAATTAATTTATTTAGTCCTCTTGAGGCATCTTATTTTAAAGACTGGGGATAGGCAGGTGGAGGAAAAAGAAGTAGTGGGAAACAGAAAATCTTAGAAATTCTTCCAGGAGGGAGACTCTGTCTTAGGTGGGAAAAAGCCAAAAAAATATTAGCATAGACCTAAAGTCAAAGACTGGGACAGTAGGGAAGGGGGAGCAGTTTAGCTGGAGATGGTTTGTTTAATAAGGTTATAGCAGTTCCACATGAATTTAATGGTCCAGTAGCTGTATTTGGGGTTATGTATTTTTGCCAGATTTTTAAGGCTGTGTCCATTTTCTATTGAAATATGGCATTTACTTGAGCAGGGTGTTACATTTGAAAAGCTGAAGTGCTACTCATTGCCATTTCCAGCAGAGCCCATTTTCAGCAAGGTTTTAGGCTCTGGACCTGTGAGAAAATGGGTGGCAAACATAAATGGGGCCATTAGGAACAATTGACTAAAGGCAGGTGTTTGGGACTTCTCAGCTTGTCTGTGGCTGTTTGTGAGAGCACCAGAGGACTGGATTGTCCTGATTTTCCAGGAACACTGGGGGTCAGTATAAGTGTAGTTGAGCAGGGACTTTGCCTGAAGGACAAACCTGCAATGAACCACACTTGATTGCTGTTGTAGTCACTCAGAGCTGAAGTGATTTGAATTCCTATTTTCAATTGAATTGAGCTGAATTACTATGAATTAGTTCATAGCTGAAGTAGTTCTAGTGAAAATGCTTCAGGGTTTTGAAATTATTAATAGCTACTTAGTTTTACTAGTGTAGTCAGACTTTATTTTACAGACATATAGGTTTTGGGTTTCTTGTCATTACAGATACATTGTTTAAGAAGAAATAGTCCTTTGACATAAATTTCAATTATTTGAAAGCATTGAAGAGTGGAAATAGCTCCACTCTTAATTGCTCTTTAAAAAAAAAAAAAGTTATTTGATGAAATATTCCTAAAATTGCTCGAAATGTGGGATAAGTATGTCCAAAACATAATTTTGTCAGCTTCTCAAGAAAAATCTTAAGCTAAGACTATGTAGACATTTAAAGCTAAGACTATTTAGACATTTATATGTGCTGATAACAAATTTTTAAATACAACTTCTAAATAGCAGAAATTACTACATAAGGACATGGTTGGATCATGAAACAGCTAATCAGCTACTCTGAAGGTACTTAAATTATGCACTTGTTATTTAGTAGGAAGGCATCATTGGCTAGAAAGGTTAAATTATTTTTTCAGCTATTACATAAAAAGTGGAGACAGCTCTTCAGGTGGGTCATCTTAAATACCATGTTTTAGGGGTTTTTTCTGAGTACCCTAGCTGCAGTTTCTTTTTTTTTTCTTGGTACACCCATTTGTCGTGCATTTTTAAATCAATACCTACTTTTGTCCATGCAGTAATTAGTTTAAAGTAATGATTAAGAAAAAAAATCCATATAACAATAGGATTATTTTTATATATGAGGAAGAACTTCTTTACATTGAGGGTTTTAACTTCTGAAATGTAAAAATGCACAAAATTCTTGTTTTATTTAGCTTCCTATGTGCCAGGAATTCCAGGTGGAATTTCTCCCTATCCAACATCAAGCACTCCAAACCCAAGGTAAGAGCCCCTTTAAACTGTCATCATTTTCCTGATAGAGAATTTCACTGAATAGAGTCTAATCATAATTGTGTTTTCTTATGGTGTATCTGATGTATTCATGTTAGCAGGGTTTGTTAAAAGTGAAAGCTGAATTCTTGTCAGTAGCCAAAACTGGGGGAAGGTCTAGCTTTCTTAATTGCTTCAAATAAAAAAATAATGAGTGTTATAAATAGATTTTGAAATTACCTAACTCCCAGTATTTATTTTTTTCACTCATATATTTTTATATATTTATATTTTACATGACATAGAAAGAAATGTACCCCTAAAAGTAAGGATTTTATTAGCATCTCAAAAATTGAACAAAACTTTGCTGAGTTAATACAAACCTTGACTCCAGCATTATTGTAGACTTTGAATAATCTAAGGGAATTTGAAGAACACAAAGTTACATCAAAAGCTTTTTATTAATATTAACCAGGATTTCTTTCTATATAATAGTTAGGAATAAAACATTTCCAGAAGACTTGCAGATCTGTGTTAGTAAATAGTGAGATGTTGACTACTGCCTCCTAGTGTGTACTTATATTTTTTACATCATAATTGATTGTTTTTATTAGTAATATCCTTATGTCCTGATTTTGTGGTAGGAACATATGAGATTTTGGTGTAATATGGAGCATTTTTATTTTAAAAAGATATTTAAAATGTAAAAACCTCTGAGGATTGGGAGGTGGGAAGTGTTATGTTTTAAGAGGAGAAAAGTTAGGATTTTTTTAAGTTCTTACAGCATGGTTTTTCTTCCTGAATATGTTTGTTTAAAGCACTCTTAATGGTTGTACAAAAGTAATAGAAGAACTGTTTTCAAAATATATGATCTATTAATTAATGGGAATGTTTTAAGAGCTGTTAAATTTGCAGTTGCCTGAAGAGAAACAGAGGATTATTTTATATTTTGCAGGGGGTTTGGGGCCACTTTGTTTAATTATTACTGTAGTTAATACTCTGCTGAATCCAGGTGTTTGTCAGTCTAGTACTGACTAATTTGTCCTTGTTTTAGTTGACAGCAAATGTATTTTAGAAAGGTGTTGTAGACTGTCACATGTCATCTCATTATTGTTTCAGTGAGCAAATGAATACTTTTGCTTTCTTTATCCATCAGAGCAGGACTGAGGATTTCTGGAGGAGTAGGTTTCACCTTGCAACCATATTTTGCACAGCATTTTTAGGTTTACATAAAGCAGTTCATCAGTCATCTTCCTAACTGTTTTTATATTAAAAACTATTAATTTTTAATTGTTGTGTGGGAGTTTGTAGCTAGAATAATTTGTTTTGGATGCTTGTGGCATTTCATATAGCAAAACAAGGAGATTCAGGAGAATTTGTTATCCAAATGTTGACCAGGCAATAACTAGATAGGATTTCAGATAAAATGGTACCTTAATACCAGAAATACCAGTTGTGTAAGATGTTAATGTGAACAGGAAAAAGGCCTGCAATTTTAACATTTTTATTATGCAAATGACTGTTTAACATGGTGGCAATAAAGATAATCTAGGTGGATGATATTTTACTAACAGTTGCATAACATTAGCATATCTTTCTTTGTCAAAGCAGCTTCCCAAACTATCCTTACCCAGGTGGTGTTCCCTTCCCAGCAACCACTAGTGTGCAGTACTACCCTTCTCAGCCTCCTGTCACCACTGTTGGTGAGTACCTTGGAAGGGGTTTCTGTGAAGTAAAGCTTCTCTCTATAACTGATAAGTAAAGAAATAAAATGGAAAAAAAAGTGTTGTTCTTACTCTGAAGTTTCAAAGCATTGATCTTTAATTAAAATTTATTCAAATGAAGAAAAAAATGCATTTTATTCACCTTCAGTCAGGAATTTGATAAATTTCTGGGCTTTTGCAATGCATTGTGTGTGCTTTCTGAATATTTTGAAGAGCACTGCATGTAACTACGTGGGATTTTCCTCACCCTTTAACTGTAGGTGACTCTTGATTGTCTGCCTTGCTCTGTTCATGGTTTAGAAAAATACCTTTATCATCATTTAAGCATCTAAGGGACTCTATTTATACTTTCTTTCCTCCCTAAATAGTAACTTTCTAAAGTAGCAGTTTGGAATGAGCTTTGTTTTTAGTGAGTTTCTTCTCCGGCCTCTTCCCTGTTGCTTCTTGCTGATCTCTACTTGTCACTTGCTCCTTTGTTCCCTTCAGCATCAGCATTTAGGCTGTTGACCTGTGTCTTTTCCCAGTCTGCTGCTCTGTGGCCCTTGCTTTCCACCCTGTCACTGTCACTGTATGTGTAGAAGGCTGGGAACCAGTGATAGATGTCACCCGGTTTAGTGGGAAGCTGGTGCAGTAACTTTCCAGCTGGCTGATATTCCCTTTGGCACAGTTACATGGTGAGGGTGTAGATTCTTTTGTGATGCTGTTCATTAGCAATCCATTGTAGACTCTTGAGCCCTGTAATTTAGAAATGCATCCATAGATTCTTCATCTAATGTGTGAACTCAGTTTTTTATGGAATGGCCTGGGTTAGAATCATAGAATGTCTTTTCTTTCCAGAACTGTGTGTATTTTGTGGTTTTTCTTCACACACATGGGGACAAGGCAAGGGAAGAGAGATGCTTCTACTTTACTCTTACTAAAATATCTGAGGAGTTCTGTTACTACAGAGTTTGAAAGCAGCAGTAAGTTGTATGTTGTATTTTTCTTGTGCCTGATCCTGTCCTTTGTGTCCAAGTTCTTTCAGCCTTTTCAATTAAGAAGGTATCTTCTGAAAGTTCTTGGCTGCTTCAGTGGTCCCCTCTGAGGTGATGTGAGTCTGCCATGCACAGTGCCAGGAAGCTGCTGTCCCCCTCAAGTCTCTCAGACTGTGCTTGGTGTTGTGGGGCTGCACCTGTGTCCTGGAGAATTCATGGTCTCCACTGGCTCTCCTGTAGGGAGCTGATAGCCTTTCTAGGCAAACTTGGCTTTCTGCAGCGTTGTTCTCAAACAAATCCAGTTTTGCCTTTATGTAGCAGAGTGTCAATTTAAAATAGAAATATTCTATTTAATTTCTTCCCTTCCTTTTCAACCCCACTGGAGATGAATAGTATGCAGTATCTGGCAAAGATGGAAGACTCTTCCAGTCCTGAGTTAGATCCTGTGTGATACCAAGTTGTAATGCCAGGTTTCATAGTGACAATTTTACATTACCCTGACTCATTTGCTGCAGCTAGGTAAAAGCCCTGCACCTGGTTTACATGGCTTATCTCTTGTGCCAGATGAAATGCAAACACATCTCTTTGATCATCCACTACACTTAAAATGTTGTGAGGTGGTTTTGTTGTGTTTATTTTGTTGGGTGTTTTTTTACAGTCCAGTATTGGTTTTTTCTTTTGAACTGAAAAAGTTTCTTTTCTGTACAGTTTGCTTGTTTGGCTGTGGTTTATTGTGATGGTTTATTTAGGAGCATATCAGTTGTTAGAGCTTCAAAGTTTTGTGTGGGTGGTGGTGTTTCCTATACTGAACCTAGTTCAAGCCTAGTTTGAATTGAATGAAAATGTTCATACAAAGTAGCTCAAGCTTTTCACCATCACTGGTTTTTCAAATAGTCCTTTAGGCTTTTTCTCTCTGTTCAGTCATCTGCCATTAATTACTTTTCTGCTGCAGTTACTGGTTTGATGATTCTGTAAGGTCACTTCTGAAACCAGACTCTGCCTAGTAAAGGTTAAAGGTTTCAGAGTTCTGTTGATTTAAAGACCATGTGCCATTAAATCTTCTCCAAGCTGGGCTAATTATGGAAGTGACAGAACATGCTATGGGTTCATGCTCTGTAAGAAGATACATTGATTGAGCTGTATTAAAATGATGCTTTTTATGTTCAAAGACCTCTACCATACCTGGGAACTGTGGCATTTGTGTGGGAACTTTCATTGTGTTACGTGTATTGTGATTTTATTTTTTTTTCCTCTGTCCTCACTTTACTGTTAAAGTGAGCCTTGCATAAAAACTGCCAGAGTGAGGGATGTCAAGGGGAAAGAAAGTAAGCAGAAGTTTTACTGATACTGGTTCTGGCTGATTCTGACTTTGTGTTAGAGTATAATTCATTATGTAAACAGTAACTAAAATCATGCTAATGCTGTTTTTGAAGGGAAATCAGACCTTACCTTAATCAGGAAGTCCTATACAGTGAATAAAGTCTGTCCTAAATTGTTTGACTGACTTGGTTTAAGTTTTACTTCTCAGTGTAGACAGTGCTCTTGTTCTTTTCTCTTTTTCATAAGAAGCAGCAATGATGGATTCCTGGGTTTGTGTATAGGGTGCTATTTGGCAACTTCTGTTGCTGACTCTAAAAGTTAACCAACTTTTGCAAATTGTCTTGTTGACTGACAACAGGGTGATTTTTTTAGGCCACAACTGTAGATCAGATGAAGTGATGGGACATTTATATTTTCTTAAGGCTTTCTTTGCACCAGTTGTGTAATATTCAACCTCTTTATTTTTTCAGTGGTAATTAGCTTATCTTTTTTTAAAAATACACATATTCTGGTGCAACTTACATGTATACAAAGTGCTCACACTAGTAATGATCAAAATTTATGTTTTCTGTATTTTAGAAGGCTTTGGTGGATTAGTAAGCATGATCTGCTTCTTCCTGTAGTTCCTGTCATTCATTTGCACAACTTTATTTTCCCATCCATGTGGCTTGGTGTAGGTTTTGTGGACAGGAACTGAGTAAAAAACATAGGGAAGAGATACAGTTTTATGCAGTATTATTCTGATGGCAGAAGTTAAAAAAAGGATTCAATTATACAAGAATCACGTGAGCAGTGATGAGTGTTTTTTTATTTTGTTGTTTTTTGAAATCTAGGGCACTGGAAAATGTGATGTGCATAATGTAACAGCTTCAGGGTTTTGATAGCTGTGTCTCTGGATAAAAAGATACTCTGGTAAAAATTCTTCTTGTTTATTTTCTTTGCAGTTATAGTGTTTCAAATCTCTCTGTGTTTCATTCATAGCAGTTGTGAAGTTTGGGCACAAAAGCTGCTGTAACTCTTGCTGTGTTGTTACAATGCAGTTGAAATTTCACTGATCTAGAAGGTGTGAGGCACAAACCTGGGGAAACTGACCCTGCAGTTCTTCCCACAGAATAATTGAAGTGGTTTGTGATAAATATCACCAGTAGCCACTTCACATTTGCTAGAGCACTCTGAGTTTCCTGGTCTGGAGACATATTGCACTTGTTGTGACAGACACAAAGTACTTGCCTCTCTATTTAAAAGTATGTTAGTGACAGACTCTTGAAATGATCCTTGAAAGGCTGATTTTCAAAAGCTTGTTCAGGTCTCCTGCCCCTTCTGCTCACTTGCCCTTAGGGATGTGATGCCCCTGTTCTTGAGCCTGGAGGAAGTGATCCTTGGATATTCACCTGCTCTCTTGGATCCCTCTTCCCTCTATGGTAAATTCCCATGGAATTCTTCCAAGACGGTCTGTGAAGAGGCCAAAGTTAGCTCTTATAAAGTCCAGGGTTGCAATCTTATTCCTTCCCTGCTTTCTACTTGTGGGATGCAGAACTCCATGATCTCATGGTCACTGCAGCCAAGGCTGCCCCAACCCTCACATCTCCAACGAGACGTTCCTTGTTTGTTCTGCAAGGTCCAGCAGCACATCCTTCCTCATTGGCTGCATCTGTATCAAAACTTCATTGTCGCTGCTTTCCAGGAATCTCCAGGATTGTGTTCCTGCCTGTGTTGTCCCTCCAGCAGGTGTCAGGGTGGTTCCCCATGAGAACCTGGGCTGCATGCCCTTCCTGGGAGTATCCCCACTTGAGCTGAATGGGTGGTGTCTATAATTCTCCCTTTGTCTTTCCTAGATTAAAACTTTCCTTACCAGGCTAGGCAATTAAAAAAAAAAAAAAAAAAAAAACAAACCAAAAAAAAACCAACAAACCCCAAACCAATACCTCTAGTAGGTAAATACATTGTGTCGAGCTAGCTGTTACATTAATTGTGGTTGAATATATCCTGCCCGTAACTCTTGTTCTTCTTTAAAAGGTCTTGGACTAGTAACATTTATGGACTTCAGAGGAAATGGCCACCTCATTTTTAAAATTAAAAAAAGAGTGTGGATGTGGGAATAGTGAAGTGAATGAATGGATGCATACTCTTAAATTTACTTGTGTCTATCCTAGTGTGTATTATCTCACTGTGATCTCTTTGCTGCTTCTGGAAATTATTATGGAGAGCAGCTTATTTTAATGTCTCACTGACACTAAAAAGTGAAGTGACAAGTACATAAAGCAGCTTGGCCACGTGCTATTGCAGCTGGCTTTGTAGTGCAGCCCAGCATGGTGGTTGAGCTTGTGCAACGTGCTCGTGCAGGCCCCAGCAGAGATGGCACCATCAGCGAGGACACCATCCGCGCCTCCCTCATCTCGGCCGTCAGCGACAAGCTGCGGTGGCGCATGAAGGAGGAGATGGACCGCGCGCAGGCCGAGCTCAACGCCCTCAAACGCACAGAGGAGGACCTCAAAAAGGGACACCAGAAACTGGAGGAGATGGTGACTCGCCTGGATCAGGAAGTGGTAAGCTGAGAGGAGCCTCTGCTCCCCACCTGAGTATTCCTAGGAGTGAACAGAAGCTTGGAATGAATTAATCATAAATCATTATAGATAAAACAAAGCTTCTAGCACATTGTGCTTTCTCTCTTTTGCAGCTGGGGGTTTGTGCTCAGACTGAAGCAAGTCAGAAATAGCAGTGACCATGAGATGCAGCGTCCCGCATGTGTCTTACAAATGTCATTGCTCAGAAGCAGAGGAACAGTGTTATTTTCCCCCATTCTTCCTGTGCGAGATGTTAGTGGTGCGAAATTATTTCATATTTGCATCTCAGTTTCTTGATAATAATGTGTAACAGCAGTACTGGAGAACAATTCAGTGTCTTAGTGTAGAGAACATTGATTTTGGTCGCAGCCTCCTTGTATAATTTCCCCTTTCCTTGTAGTCTCTCCTACTCACAGTGTGCTCAGAAATTCTTGCATTTTTTCATTAAGACATCTTCTGCTTAGTCCATCTGCTTCTTGCACTGCTGCTCAGGAGAAAGATTTGGGGATTGATGAACAGTTTGTGAAACCAGCTCAGTGTTCAGATGTGGTTTAAAACTTATTAGAAGTTATGAATTGGACTAGAGAACTGGGAGATCCTGCATTCTAAAGAAAATTACATTGGCTTTGCTGTTACTACCTTTAGCTAGTTTAAATGGTTCTTTTTCCTAATGTGGCAGCTGAAATACTTGGAGTGTTGGCATGCCTTCTCTACAGTTATAAATGGGTAATGGATTGACATTATCTGAAACAGATGCTACTTCTTTAAAAGAATCTGAAAACTACAGGTTGATAGCTCTTTCTTCTGTAAAAATCACAGTAAAGATAAGCAAAGAAGTACACAATGAACTGGTATGTCTAAAAATCTTTCATCTAAACAATTGTATCACAAGAGGAGAAATAAACCTCTTAATTGTTTTTAGGCTGAAGTTGACAAGAACATTGAACTTCTCAAAAAGAAGGATGAGGAACTCAGTTCTGCCTTAGAGAAAATGGAAAGTCAGTCAGAAAATAATGACATAGATGAAGTTATAATTCCTACAGCACCACTTTACAAGCAGATCCTGAACTTATATGCAGAGGAAAATGCAATTGAAGACACCATTTTCTACCTTGGGGAAGCACTGAGACGTGGAGTGATAGATTTAGATGTCTTTTTAAAGGTAGGTTTCTCGGGATATTTTTAAAATGTGCATTTTAAATGTGTTTACTTTGGACTCTTTGATTTGGCTTACTAATGTTCATGATCTCTTCACAGTAGAGGATCTTGTAGGAACAGGACTATTTATACATTCAAGCATAAGTTTTAGAAAGTGATTTCAGAATTTAAAGACCAATTTTGAAAGCATTATAGGTACAAAGTCATGTTGTTTCCTTTCTGTGTAGACCTTGCTAGTTCTTGCTAGTTCTGTTTATCTGCTGTTAGAAGAACCATTCTCTGCCCCATGGGAAGTGCATTAGTGTGATTGCACCTTATGGAGTGTGTATTGTTACTTTGATAAGAATATGCGTGGAGTTAATAATTATTGTTATAATTTAATGAATTAGTTAATAATTAAAAATCATAACAAATAGACTATAGCAATTGCATTTGGTAGCCATCTGCCAGTCATTTTAAGCCAGGAAAATGCTATTTAGTAGCATAATGAATTTAGTGTTTCCAAAAAGCTGACATCCCATTTGGGTCACAGAGTACATTGGTATGGCAGTGTTGAGTTTTTGTGAGAACTTTACGGTAGCCAGCTGTTGTTTTTCTGTCTGCAGCATGTACGTCTCCTGTCCCGCAAGCAGTTCCAGCTGAGGGCACTGATGCAGAAAGCAAGGAAGACTGCTGGACTCAGTGATCTCTACTGAATCCCCAGACTAGCTGTTGGGAAGTTGGGTTTCCTTGTGAAGCAGCCGTTCTCTTGATCTTTCTCTTAATCAGTAGGTGCCCAGAGTAAGTTATTACATCATCCAAGTGTAAGATATTTTGAATCAATAATATATTTTCTTTTTGGTAAAGACTAGCTTTTATTAATGCACTTTCTATCTCCTGTAATCTTTGTGCTGGTGGACTTAACGCTGAATAAAACTTGTTGCATATTTTCTTCCTCTACAGAGCTGTGTATGACGTGCTTTCTTTTCAAATATGCAGTGTCAGCTTAACCGTGCTTTCACTTGTGAGATCTAGAAGATGTTGTGCCAAACTGGAGAAAACACATTTATTATGACCAGTGAAAACTGAAAACTCAAAAGGTTCTTGGTCTCAGCACCATAACCAGCGTGGCTTAAGACTGAGCCTTTGCCTTAAGGCTTTTCATGTTCCTGCTGGCTCTGAAGAGGTTGGAGTTTATTTTAAAAACCTGTATGAGACTTCCATAAATATATAACTGCCTGAAGCTTCCAGCACAGCTGAACACATTACATGATTACACAGATGATGTTTGAGTTAGTGTGACTTGAAAAATAGAATTGATTTAGGTGGGTGGAAGTAGAATTGCATGTGGAGACAAAGCCCTATTAAGAAAAACAAGGAGACGGAAATAACAGTTTGTGGTTTATTTGGTGTTGTAGTTGGTACTACAGTTGGACAGTCACTGTCTTGTTGCACATAGAAACCATAACATTTTTTAAACATGCTCTGGAGACAGAACTTACAGCTTGACTGATATAGTACACAAAAATAAGGTTCTCTAAGAAAAAAAATACCCACAAAAATTCCAAAGCAGTATTAGGAAAATACACTTGGACCTATCAACAGTGAAATATTTAAGCAATTCAGCTGGCAGAAAAGGTTGGTCAATTGGCTTGACAATCCTTTAACTTCAAGAAATGTCTTTGGTTTCACATTGTGTAGCAATTATCCTTATTCCTTTGAACCAACATGAAACAAGAGGAAAAGGCAAAGGGTTTTTTAGGCAGTGCTGCTTTGAATGCTGGATTTGTCATACCACTTCACTGAACAAGACTGACTAGGTGATCTAGCTCTGGCTAAGAACATGGGTGTCTGTGAACAGGGAAAACCCTAGATTAGTTTCCTAATGCTATCTTCAGGAAACTCCATTGTTCAGATTTGAGCTTTTTGTGTGTTCTAGTTGAGATAATACATTGAAAGATTTGACTTACTTGGAAAGTGCAACGTAAGACAAACCACTAAACTCATTAAACTGCTAAGACCCAAAAACTGCTTGGGCAGGTTTAAAACTGTAGTTCCTTCTGGATTGCCCACAGTGTGTCTGCACTCTTCCTTAATTTGTCCTCTTCCTCAGGTTTTAGGATCATCTTTACTACATCAGTGATGCCATTACTGCCCAGTACACAAGGAACACTTAGGAAGACATCTTCTTTTATTCCATGCAAGCCCTGAAAGGTACATAAGGATTGTTAGGCTAGAATTTATGTATCTCTGTATATTTCATATCTTATCAGGAAACCAAATTTAATTGAAATTTAATTAGAAAGCAATTGCTGTTTTTCAGAATTCCAAACATACTTAATTCTCAGT